>NC_139936.1:15203708-15809958 GCF_963514095.1 Eutrigla gurnardus | reverse complement strand
AATTCCTAAATAAAATCGAAATTACCAGTGGAGTGTAAATGTGAATTCATTTAAATGAATTCATTTACATTTTTAATTTTCACGCTTTGTGTTGTTGAATTCTGTCTTCTCAATCTGACCTGGGATTCATTTTGTCTGAAGATATGAAATGTGTGCACAATGGGTTTCATACAGCAACATTTACTTCAATCGTTTCTTATATTTTCTCAAAATGTTCTGTAAAGAAGTAAATAAAATGAGAGAGTCACTTCTGGGTGCGTAATCAAATGTTGTCGCCCTTCTCCTCCGATCCAGATGTGCGGAAAGATAAATCCCACTGAATCCTAAATTGGAGGTGTGTGCCCAATATTAATATTAGCATAACGCCCCCTAAAACCTTTATTTGGGGAGGTGTTGTGCCATGTGCAAATACATTCTTTATAAATAAAGAATTGGAGAGATGCCACCAAATAAAATGCTGCAAGAAATTTAAAACAAAAATAATCTAGATTTGATATTTGTGCGTTTTTTTATGTTCCTCAAATATAAAAACAAATGTAGTAAATGATTATAAACATTATTGCAACGTTTAGCTCCTCCCTGCCATGATGTCACATGACATCACTCTGATGAAGTTCTGACGTTCATTCAGACAGGAAGTACTTTTGCATGCTGAGGTAAGCAGCTGTGTCTCACACATTGCAGTCATATTGCTGTCAACTATGATATCAGCCTGTTCATCAGCTGGTCTCCTCTGTCCAATAGCATAGTGACCCGCCTTCATCGTTAGCCTATCATCCTGCTGCTGTCTCTCCTTAAATATATTAGTCTCTCTGCCTCTATACCTTCATGCTGCTGTTACATCATCAGCCTGCCACTCTCAGCAGAACCACCAGGACCACCAAGACCACCAGTGTCTGGACTCCACAGGGGGATTTATCTCGCTGCTGCTCGGGTCAAACACGCGACTGCAAATCTGCAGAGTCATTAAGACTTTATCATCACAAATCATCTGTTTATATTTATCATTATTATTATTTTGTCGTCCCTCCTGATTGAACTGTTTTCACCGCTGTCAAAACTCAATCTTCCTGTTGTGTCAGCAGCCGGCCATCCACATGTAACAGAACACTGTGGGGATACACGCTGTGACTCCTGTCTTACCCGGCGTCAACCTGATGTCATCCGGAGAGATATCAAACCAGCTACTCAGATTAATAACAACCTGTCAGTGTGGCCAGATCCTGGATTTATGGGATGGAGGGATGGATGTTGCCCTGTGGGCAAGCAGCAGTGCACTGGGATCGCTGCCATTACTTTGAAGTGGATCTTGCACAGAGATTAGTCCTGGACAAAGACCAGTGCCCGACAGCATTGCGTCCCACCGCCGCCTCAGTTGTGACAGGCAGATTTCTCCTGTGATTAATCACCGTTAGCTGCTCGGATGGCCTGACAGGCCGGCCGGTACTGTGTGTCTCTGAGCAGGATGCATAGATTATATCTGTAATAATAAGACACACTCCCTAACCGAGAGACTCTGGGCTGCTGCTCCTATATTTAATGTCAACTAGCTGATTGACCATATTTCTGCAATATACGTGAATGTTAAATGTTATCACTTTCATGGGACGGAGCAGCATCATAAGAAACAAAAACCTATTGAAAAACATCACCACATGTCTGGAGGGGAACTCCAACGCTGTCGTCAGGCAGAACATGGAGATAAAAGAACATTAAATAACAATCGTTTTTACTATTTAAAATGATTGCTGGCTACAATATCTGAACGGTATAGTTGAGGTGAAGGATTGTGTTGAACTGACATTGTTTTAATCCTCCTTGGATATTTGTCACAGAAAATCAGACAAATAATCAATTACATCAACTATGATCAAAAATGTATATTATTTTATTCTGTTGAAAAAAAAATATTATTATAAGAGAAAACGTTTGATCTCATACTTTTGATTCAGACCATGAAGGTGTGAGAGTCTGAAGTGAAATATAATACTATATATATATATAATGTAATACCCTGCTAACCTTCCCAGCCAGGGATCAGATAATATGATATTATGATTAAAAATGGCCCTAAAGGACACGAGATATGGGGTAATGAAAATGTGCTGGTTTTATCAGGTCTCATGTGTCATAGTGGAGCCGCCGCAGCATCTGGTTCACCTGATGACGTCCCAGAAAGAAAACAAGGTGGTCAGAAAGACTTCTCTTGCAGAATCAGGAAAACTTCAAGACATGTTCCAGGATTCCACTCACACTTAATCAAAAATACTTTTTTGCTGACTCATAAAATAGACACCATTCTTGCCTTGTATACTGTTGCATATGTCAACCCAAGAGTAGGACAGGCTTTATTATATTCTCTTTTCATTTCCGCCAGCTGAGCATGTTCTCCTGCTGTTTTTCTTTCATCGCTGTCAGATATCTGTCCCTTCTGTAGAACTACAGTCTCTATGTCTGAATGAAGCAACATTTGTTCCCTCATGAAAAAGACTGCGACATCAAAACATTATTTCCGCATCACATTTCCCCCCCAGTCATGTGACCGCCTGCTTCTGTGGCCTGGCATGTCTCTGTTGGTGACTGACCAAATCTGACTCAATGACCACCGAAGACAAATATATCCTGTACTGTAACCAGGTTGCAACCTGTGGGTCTCGAAAGTGAAGCCAATGCAAAAGTGCTTTGAACTTGCATGCTTTCTACTGGCCATCAGGGGGCGACTTCAGCAAAAAGAAGTGGATTGTATAGAAGTCTGAGCAAATGACCTGACTTCTCTCTTAATTTATTATCTCAATAAACATTGTAAACATGAGTTTATGGTCTCAATCTCTACTTTCAAGTCTTCTTCAATCCAGCATGATGTTCATTTAGAAAATGATGGTGTCATTTCGAGTCAAATAGATGATACGTGTGTTTTAGGGACTGACAGCTCGTTACTGTCCGTTGTCCGCTCTGGGAGCTGTCCATGTTTTCCTCTTGCAACCCTTTCACAGTGTGTTTTTCATTTCAATGTGTTTAGTAAAGTTCATTATGAGGAAATGTAAGGGTGTCAACATATCATCAGGGTTCACACACTGGGGCTAATGAATATGCACAGTTAATCATGGACCAATGTATGGGTTATCCTCTTGAAACAATGAGAATTCATACCAAGTTCATGGCTGCTAGCTGTGAAAACATCTCATGCTAGACCAAAATATCAGACAGACAGACAGACAGACTGATGACCTGCTCAAACATGGGGCTCAAACATACTGAATTATTACTTTCAAAAAGAATAAATTAATTACGAAATGCATACATTATACATACAATCTGGTCAGGAAGATCCTTCCTGTCAGAATAAAACATTTGACTGCCATTCCTAACTTGTATATCAGCACAGTACTGGAGTGTCTGTTGGTCGAATCAATAATCACACCCACCCAGCTGGAAAATTCACTCATGTCATATTCAGACAGACGTCCACACTGCCTCGACTAACTTGTCATTTCAATTTAATCTTAATTTGAAACTCATAGACACTGGCTACTGCACAATTATCCTCTCGGTGAACGGGAAACATTTGGTCACATATGCATATGTGGTTTTTTTTTGGGGTGTTTTTTATTATCATGCTTCTATATCTGCAGCAATGGGCCTTCAAAACAAGCACATTTTGGGATAATGGACTATTGGACAAATGGACTATTGGGATTTTGGAATCATGGGCCATTGGAACGATCAGTCCCTCAATTGGCTTGGGCTCCAGTATTGCTGCTTGCAGATCTCCTGAGAAAAGCTCATCCAAACAACTTCATGCAATCCATAACATAATTGCACCTCCTCACAACGTACACATCAGTTGGGCCTAGAAGCTTATACAAATAGGGACGGGCAGTGAGTCGTACCATCCATGCTGTTCGGCAGTGTAAAAAACGCTCCAGGGCTGCTACCCAGCATGCCCTTCAGCAATGTAACAGTTAATATTGTAGCATGCAACCGAGAACAAGCTCCTCCCAGCGTGGAGTCCAGCAGTGTGACAGTTTATCTGGGTCCCCTCTCAAGACATTACTGTGTGTACATAACACACACCTGATAAATATGTCCCATAAATCTCCAACACTTGCACGCGACACTGCACTTCCCTGGATCCTCAGCAGTACACACGCCCAGTGTGAAGTCGATCCGATGAAAGGCTGTCGAGGAAAATCCTTGCATTTTAAGTTGCCATCTGCGCCTATAGAGAGGTTTTAGGACAGCATCGGATGTATCTTTATTTAAAATGTCTCACATTTTACAGTATTTAGGTCTCTGTGTATTTGCTTCCTCATCGTTTTCCTCATCCAGCCTCAAAATGTTGCTCCTTGTGAATTATTAACATCAGTGCCATTGATTTACAGAGAAATTGCTTTTAATTGTCCCACCTTGCCTTCATGCCTGCACTGTTCGCAGGTTGTGTTTACGAGTGATGATGGTGGAGAAGAACCTTGATGTGAGCTGTCAAAGTGACGAGCAGTAAACCGTCGTTGACCTTTATGTTTACCTGTGTTTTAGCTGAAGCTTTTAGCGACGTGCATAGGCCGAGGAGTCGAGTCTTGATTGATGCCATTACTGAAACAGTACTGAGACTTTCAGAGAGCTATTTTGGACACAATGCTGGAAGCTTCTGGAGGCTTATTGATGTGAGAAAAATGAAAGCTGACAAATTAGTATTAACTTTGCCTTAAAGGGGCCATAGCCGTGTTTCTACACACACACACACACACACACACACACACACACACACACGAGATGCTTATGGTTATTGTACATTATTTGAATTGTTATTTGTTTCTATTAAGTTAAATGTTGAAGTCACATCCTCCATTCCTATTCTCTACTACATTCAACCAATAGTACAGAAACTATGTGCATAATAATAAAACAAAATTACAATAATGTGTGATCCTCTGTGTGTGTGTGTGTGTGTGTGTGTGTGTGTGTGTGTGTGTGTGTGTGTGTGTGTGTGTGGTGTGTGTGTGTGTGTGTGTGTGTGTGTGTGTGTGTGCCATTCCCCTTCATTACCCCGGAAGCTGCTGCGGGGAGGAATCATCTCATCCTTTCCCTACATAGAGGAGGACATTCAAAAGAGAGATACCTCCGAGGGATATGTTTGAAATCCACTCAAACATACTGCGATACATTAGGCGATAAACATGTGGCAACCATCTCTCTTCCCTCACCTCGGTACTCTGTGGGACGCCAGCTTCTCCCCGAGGCGTGGGGTGCTATTGCCCCCACTTGGCCAAATGTGGCACTGCGACACTTCCAGCAAAAGGTGAGCAATTTGCCGATAACCAAAACAGCACGCTCGCAAATTACAGCCTCCCCGTATACATGTGACACTTGGTTTCTCTAATCACTCTGTTTATTAGTTTCCTCGCTTCAGCTCATCTGAAAGCTTCATCAACAGCAGGACGCGTGGAGGACGGCACCGCCCAATCACAAACCACCAACTCCATTAAACGAATAAGCAATGGAGCGTCTGGGCTCAGTAATGAGGGGACACAGGTATGTGCAGGAGGGCACTGTGTGTGTGAGAGAGTGGGATGTTTTAACTGACATGTGGGGACACAATGTTTAAACAGTCGTTCTGGGGACTCGTCTGCCTTTTGGGGACAAAATGCACATCCAGATACCGTAGGTCATTCCATTTTAGGATGAAGGTTAGGATTAAGGTGGGGTGCATCTGAGGTGCAACACATGCCACCTTAATGCTCAACTTTTTCGAATGCAGCACGACACCACAGGTCTTGTGACAAGAATTGACCAATGAGCTACACAGGACTAGCTTCGTCAACTCTTTCCGGGATGTCAAATATCCAGCTCATCCATCGCAAACCAGTGAGACAAGAGGGTTGAGCTAGAAGTACAACCAAGCACATTTTTAAACAATTACTTTAAATGATCTGAAAACACACTTGTGAAAGGGTTGAAGTTATCAAACAAAAACACAAACAATTGTTGTAGTGACCTGTCAATCAGAAGGCAGCCTCGCCTGGAGAAAGAAAAAAACAGCTTTATCTTCTGTTTACTGAGATAATTAAATGAGCAGAAGCATCCGTGGACGTTGAAGTCACATGCTTCATTTATTGGATCTATTATAACTGAAAGCTAAAAACTTTTTTTTACGTTTTTTCTGCAGTTTTCCAACATGACCAGAGCTGCAGTTAAACTCACCAAACACTTAATACACCTCTAAAAGTTAATCCTAGCTGTTGGACTCCTCACTCTGCAGTAGCTAATAAGATATCGAAGCCTGATAATGGACGGTAGGTGAAGAAAGAGAAAGTGTTTTTGTGGTACTTGTCGAGCGGCGCCGCCACCTCTCTGATTCCTTTGAAGACAGAAGTCAGGACTCTGTGGAACCGTTTGATTCACTGGGCCTCTCTCCAGCTCTTATTGATTTATTAATCACTCCACCAATGAACCAACAGATACTGACCTTTTCATAGTCCCTTAGCAGCCAACCCCCCCACCTCCACCCCAACGCCCCCGCAAACCAGCTGAATCGATCATTTAATGGAACATCAAGGCCACACAGATTATTTGTCAGCGTTTTGTCATGCATGCTCCCGTATCCAGATAGGTCAATACATTGACCTTCCCAAAGAAGTGTGTAAACAACAACAGACTGGACTGAATGCCATTATTAACCTCTGCCATCCCATTTAAGAGCTATTTAGACTGTAGGCTAATGAGGGCGGGGGGGAGGCACTGCTCCATTACTGTGCTGTTGCTCTATTTAGATTTGTATAAGCAAACACGTAACAGTGGGCAGAGATCCTGAACACAAATGACATAAAGAAGATTGTTGCAGGTCCGTTTTCTGAGCCTTGTATTCACACAACTTTCTTCGATCTATTTTTAAATGTTATTTTGTCCTCCTCTGTCAAATCGCCCTATTTGTCCATATTATATATCATCCTTGCAAGTGAGATGTAGAAATTCTCATTCATATATTCTTCTCTAGAAATGAAAACTAGTGTCTGTTTCTATGGTTTCAAATGATGTCATTCTTTCAGGGAGACATAATAAAGAAATATTAAAAAATGATTTGCCATACCAGAAGATTCATATC
The DNA here is from genome assembly GCF_963514095.1 of Eutrigla gurnardus. NCBI lineage: Eukaryota > Metazoa > Chordata > Actinopteri > Perciformes > Triglidae > Eutrigla > Eutrigla gurnardus. The sequence goes on along the minus strand of NC_139936.1, from coordinate 15,802,856 downwards.
GGTCACTGAATTTGAATTTCTCCAGTTACGCTTTTTTTTTTTAACTCGCGCAACAACCTGCTAGTTGAACATACGAATATGACTTCATCTGTCTCATATTACTAAACATGTCATAAACAGTGGGAAGTAAATCCTTCTGGTGGAGCTAACCTAAAAAAACAAAGTGGAAACAGGCCAGCTGCAGCTTACAGTAGAGCACAATGGCTGCTGTGAAAGCTCGGAGGTTGCAGTATTGTCCCCCTGATTACTGCAGGCATGAACTCAACTGGATGCACAAGAAAAAGAGAAGGGGGGGGGGGCTGAAAACAAAAAAAACAATGTGGCTACATCCCTGTCCAACCGCGGTCCTATCAGCCAGCTAGTGTGAGAGAGCATTGGCTTTCTCAATGGATGTCAGTCACTGCTCCACTAATGGTGGATGACATGGAACATAATGCACCAACTAGATCCCGGGCCGGCACGAGTAATGGCTCATAAATTCAGCCACCCTGGAGCAGGGATCTGTCAAAACCCAGCAGTGCATTGTGGGTTAATGTTTTTCATACGCCTCCCCTCAACCCAGCAGTCACCGCAGTGTGCCAATCAGCTTGTGTGTGTGTGCGTGCGTGTGTGTGTGTGTGTGTATCGCCCCCCCTCCCCCCTCTCTCTCTCTCCCGCACTGCCACTCTACATGCAGCCAGCCGTACTAAAAACCATTTTCTTTTTAATTAATCACGCCAATACTATGGAGCAGCTTTGGTTGGGGTCCGGTCGTGGAGCTTAAGCTCCGATCGATGGTGCAGGGTCAAGAGCTCAGGGTGTGTCAATATTTTCCGCAGTGCAAAAAATAAAAAATAAAAGTCCTGGAGGCTCAGGCTGCCCCAAATAAAGTGCCCCGAGGACGCAGGCGGCCCAAAAAGCCCCTGACTGTCGCCGCCATCTCTGCTGAACTGCTCTGCTCTTTTGTTCCTGCTACTTGGGTGTAGAGGAGGACAGGATCCATGACCCACAGAGCCAGGTCAGGTCCGCCTGTGGCGAGCCATTCAGCGTGCAGCCATGGCACATTTCATCTGACACAAAGAAAGTGACAGAAGTCACTCTAAAATACGGTTTTTCGCTTTAATTCAGTGACGTGGGAACACTTAAAAGAAGTTTGATGTTAAACTCTCAATCATTAGTCAACATTTATGATACACCATGTTTTAACGTGTAATACAATGGAGCCTTAATCTCCGAGACCACGCTGGTCCCAACTGTGAGTCTGTCAAAATAAAAAAAAATGCGTTGGACGGGCTCACAGGATTCTATTTTAAGGTTTAGTGAAGTTTGTAATGTTGTAAACCTGAAAGAGGAACGCCTGGAAAACGTCATGCAAACCAATACAACGGCTCTTTGCAAAACATATTTCATATATAAATATTTGTCATATTTGTTCGCCCCTGTGTCACAAAATTCTGGAACATATTTTTCCTAAATTAATGTACTGTATTTGAGTACATGGTTGAAACGAACTGATTCAGAATGTTGCAGTGAACATCTGACAATCTGAAGGAAAAAAAAGGTTAAGGAATGGAAAGAATAAGCTAGTTGAGCTCTACCTACAGTAGTGAAACACTGGCTGTTCCTTATTACTTCTAGTTCTACTTAAAGTAAAGAATAAGTCCCTGAACACAAAGCCCTTTTCCCATTGGACTTCATATTACTTGCACTAAGCATAAATTGCCATTTTTAATGTGTTTGGTCATTAGTATGAGCTGCTATTGCTATTCGATGCTTATTTTGTCTACTCATTTGCTGTCTGTCCAAATCCCAAAACGCCTGCGATCACTGATGCTTAGTGCTTCGAGGACCTCGAGATGCGAACGGTTCAAACGGCTCGTGGACCATCCCACATCCCCAAGTGTGAAAAGCTTCTCCATTATCTGAAGCTAATGGGGTAGATGTGGGCAGTGAGAGTGATACAGTGACTCTGCTAATGCAGTTCAATTCCTGGGTATCAATTAGGAAGCCTCAAGCTGATAACAAGAATTCAGTCATTGCTGCTGCGATGGATGATGACTATCGTCTTACTGACTTCCCTTCCTGTAGCCACTGTGACATCACATATCTAGATCAGGTTAATATTAGAAACCTACTGTTAGCGAAAAGTAACGTCACTGGTCACACCTCATTGCTAGAAACACATTGAGATACTTAAACTCAATGGCTCGGGGTAGTGACTTACTAGGAACCCGGGGGGGAACCAATCCAACATTTTCGGAAGGGAACCATGGCCTCAGACTCGGGGGTATCGACTCCCGTCCCGACCCGTTTCACACTCGGCTGAAGGTCACGGCCCGATGGAGCCCACAGGACCACATCATCTGCAAAGAGCAGAGACGCAATGTTGAAGTCTCTAAAACCAGACACAGTCCTTAGTATACGGACCAGATGGCTCATAGACCTGACCCCAGTCCCCTAGACTGGATGGGTAAACTCCCATACTTCTCAAACAACAAATGAAAGCATTAGTATAATTGTACTGAACAGTTATTTATGATAATAATGGTATCCGATACCACATCGGCACATTGTCACTGATAACCGATTAAGCTATTTGAGTCAGTTTTGGACCAATTTCTGACATTTCTAACACCACACTGTCATAATATTACAGCATTGTAAATAAAGCCCTTCCCCAAAACTCGTCTTTCACACTCTGAGCTTTGTGTCGACTGTATTTCGCTCAATATATCGGCAGCAGCACAACAAAAACACCTGTTTTTTGTTGTTGTTTTTTTCCTCAGTGTGGCCTTTCCTGTTGAGCTATTGACCGGCTAAAGTCTGAGCAGCTGACCCAGATTGATTTCAGCTCGGTTTTCTTCTGGGCACTGCTGGCCACGGTGGGACCAGAGGGCCCGAACACACCGATCAATGCTCGTTCAACCTGAAGAGGTCAAGAGAAACAAGACGACAGAGCATCCGAGCCCACGGACCGGCCAACATCCACCAACACGTTTCTAGTGCTCCACCTGGAGAATTCTCTTCAAACTCTAACCACAACAATCTGCTTAGCCGTCTAAATGTATTATATATAGAGCACATTTCAAACACATTCAAACTCGAGGTGCTTTAAAATAGAATCATATCAATAATGATGGAATACCATTACTATTTTTAAATTAGATTAAATCCAATTTTATACATACAATGAAATAAAGATACAAAAGTACAGAGAAACCTATCAAGCAGTGGCTCAGGAGAATAACAGGGTTTGACATTGTGGTTCATTTCAGATAAGACGACTGTAACGGTCTTTTTCTCAGGTTAAGAAGTCAGGCAGCTTTCGCTCATTCAACCAGAAATCTTAACACATTACACCAATTCTCAGGCCTCTGCAGTCAGTCATAGAATTCACTTCAAAGTACCGCTGGTTGTGTATAAATCACTTCAGGTTTCGGCCCAACATACATCTTTGCTGCCATATGAACCCCCACCCTCATTTCTATTTGTTTACTCATGTACTGTGTTGAACTATATCACTATAGATTAACTCAAAACAAAGCTATTTGAATGGATGAGTCATGAATGCACTGTGATGGCTTATTACTGCGAGAAGGATATGTGTGGACAAACATTGCCCTCTGGTGGTCATGTTCTGTGCAGCATGCTGCCATTTCTTTAGGAAAATGACACCAACATGAGCCAAAAATCACCCACAACTCAATATTCACTCTGATCAGGATCAGTAAATACTGATATTTTATCATGTGTAATTGTTTTTTTCTTTCCTTTGATAATACAATTGTCATTGTTTTGAAGAAACCAGCTAAGAGGCAAGTCCTGGTAGACAGACAGATGCAGGTACAGAGGACCAGAAATTATGCAACAACGCAGCCAAGTAACTTGGAAAAAAAAAAAAGAAGAGTAGGAGTGGAAATGACCCAGTTTATATACAACTGGGCTGATTGGGCAACATTTGCAGCAGGTGGTGCAGAGGTTCAGGAAACTCCGAGGCTGATGAGGGAAAGTGGGAACAGGTGAGGAGGAGGGAGGTAGGTCAGGTGACTTCCACCAGCTACTCATAATGATCTTTACATTCTGTTGTCACGACTACGACTACAGCTGAAAGTTAATAATACCAATGACACAACTGTTGTTCATCGTCACGTCACAACTCTGGAAACTATTTCATTCATTTCCTTTTTCAGATAAAATACAGATACACTATTTTATTTAGTTTAAATCTAAACTGTGTGCTCTAATTGCTCCAATGACTGACTCAAATAGCTAAATGTGTATTTCACTCAACTGTTCATATACATATAAATATAATACGTGTCATTAACGAGTGACAACATTTGCAGGAGCGAAGTGGTTAATTGAAAGTGTGTCCTTCAAGTTTCGGCCACAAGAGGTGAGTAGTGTTGAACAGTGTTGAAGCTGCTGCATTCCCTGTGATGAAGGTGCTGCTTGTCAAACCGTTAATATCCAGACGACATTCACACTAAATAGATTTTAATCTCGCAGTAAATCAGTGTTTGTTCCTCTACGACCCCTCCTCTCTGAGGTTTCGGGTGTTCGGACTCCAGGAGCGGTGAGTGGCCAATCACGCTTTCATCTGTGACATCACAGATGCTACGCCCACGTCTGCGTGAGGCATGACGTCTGCTAGATCCTGTGGGGGGGGATCAGGACTCCGGTTGGTCTGATTGCTGGACTCCAGACTCGTGGATCTCATGGTTCGACAGCGGCTCGGTGTCGGTCTGTGACGGCTCCCATGGTTCAGTCCCGGACTCTGACGGATGCGGCGGTGGTCCCGGCTGAAGCTGGGAGTCTGGCAGCTGTGCTCGAACGTTGGACTCCAATGTGTCGGATGTTTGCCGAGACCGGCTCTGGTTCTCCAGCGGGTCCGACGGCCGGCAGTGTGAATGCAACTGTCTCTGCAGCTCCTCGGCGCTGTGGGCCAACATGATGCTCACCTTCCTCTGGTGGGCCAGGGCCTCCTCCTTATCGTTCAGCTGCAGCAGGAAACACAGCATCAGTAAATCACTTCATCGCTGGACAACAACGGGAGGTCGTTGGTAGATATACTGACCAAGTCCAGCAGTCGGTAGAGAGTCTCTAAAAGGTCATCGGGCATCTTGGAAGGCAGCAATCCTTTCAACCTCTGGCTCACACTGATGAGAGGATGCCTGTTTGCACCTGCAAGGGAAAGAGAGGCTGAAACAAGGCGCTAAAATAAAGGATTATTAACAGCTTCATGGGGACATTATGGGGACGAGATATATTCCTGTACACCGAAATTAATTTCAAATATTAATTCTAACCGACTGGGCTAACGGTCGACTTGCCTTCGCCCTTGCAGTGATGAGATTTCAGGATGTTGGCGTCCGCCAGCAGCAGGAAGTGCTCGCTTCGTTTCCTCAGCTGCTGCTCGAAGGCGATGCGAAAAGCATCCGCGACCATCAACGCCTCCTCTCTCCTCGAATGCTGAGCTTCCAGCTGGAAAACACACACACACACACACACGCACACACACACACACACACACACACACACACACACACGCACACACACACACACGCACACACACACACACACACACACACACGCACACACACACACACACGCACAGTCGTGTTTGACTTTTGGGAACATTACATTGACGTAAAAAAAAAGCAGGTCCCCACAATGTCAGTGTGTTATCAATGTCCCCTAGTGGTAGGTGAAACACACATACACACACTTACTTTAATTAAATGATATGTTGATAGTTTAGTCAAATGAATTGCCTATGTCAATATTTGCTTGGGAAACCTCCCAAATGAAGATATTTCAACTCAAAAAGTATGGAGTATTATATACTTTTAGTATTACTATTAGTATATATAACTTTATATATATACATACTAATAGTGGCCATGACAGTTAAAAATAAACATAAGCATATCATACACGATCCACTTTGTTGTTAAAACTATTACACATTAGAGAGTACGTCTTATGAGCAACAATAAGGAGTTTAAGGGGCCTTGCGTGTCGCTTACTTCCTGTTGTAGCTGGACGAGCTGCTTCCTGCTGGCGGCAGCCGTCCGACTGCATGGACACGCTTCAGCCACGCTGAGACACCGACAAGCCCCCAGAACTGCCAGCTGGAGAACACTTGGTTAATATTGTACTTTTATAAAAAAAAAAAAAATACATACATATTTTTCCCTCTCTGTGTAACAATGAATGATGCTCTCTCACCTCCAGAACACTCGCCTCTCTCTCCGGGGTGTATTGAGGTTTGGTTCCTTGGTAAACTCTCTGCTCCTTCACGGTCAACATGGAGAGAAGCTCCGAGCACTGCCGACTCTGAGCTGCAAACACACACACACACACACACACACACAGTGTTGGTAATGGATGTGTCGAGTTCCCCATAAAAACAATTCTACATTGTTCAGCATTTACCAGCATTTTCAGCCCGGAGCTGCTGGATCTCGCTCTCTCTCTCCTCCAGGTTGCCAGTCAGAGTCTTGTTCTCACTCAACATCCTGATAACAGCAACAACAACAATAAAGTCACATTAGAAACCAATGAGAACAGCACGGACACGCAGAGTGTGTGGAGATAATCCGACCTGTTGTACTTCTGTTCCCAGGTCTGCTGAGACTTCTTCATCTGGACCTGGTTGAAGCTGAGCTCCCACTGCAGTCTGTTCACCTCCTGCGTGAGACACACTTTACATTAAAGGGGTTTCGGGTGATCGGATCGCAAAATTTTGATCCAATGGCCCGTATCGTGATCACATTGAACACTCAATCCACACACAATAACTTCGGAGGTGGAAATACGTAAACTAAACAAAATACGGAACAGGTTTAAGTCTTTTTTGTTTTCTCACAACGGTGGCTCACTTCTCACCGGGGTAGATCGCCATGGTAACTAATGCTACATACCTGACCTGCTATGGATGTTTCGATACAAGAGATCAACTCTTACAAAAGCAACAGCTACTGACTAATAAGAGACTGATGCGTGGATGCATGAGATAATATTACACAAATAAAGGTAAACTCATATTGCCAAATGCAAATGTATTTTTTTAGTGGATGAATGAACACGGGAGGGATTTTGGGATGCAGAACTAATCACTAATCCAGTAATCGAGTCAATGAAACCACCATTTCTTGTGGCAGTCGTCTTGCGTTTCCTTTTGTGGTTGATAAACAAGAGAAGAAGTCGTTCATGCAGCTGACTGTTAAAGCAAACAGACCGAGCCCTTGTTTGAGCAGCGTGCACGTACCTTCTCCAGAGCTTTAGCCTCCGCCTCACTTTTCTGCAGCAGACTCCTCGTGTGGCCGGTGGCTTTGTCGAGGATGGCCTGCGAGGGGAGAGAGCATGTTTTTATCTCACTTCCTTCTCTCTGATGGAAGGAAAACGCTCCAGAGACAAAGGCAGTTCAAACATAAGATCACTCTGACTTCAATCAATCTATGAATTTCACCTGAAGTGTAGAATCATCATCAAATATGGTCTCTATGCACTTAAACATGACATGATACAGACATCAATTAAGAAAATTGAAACAACATTGAGGCCGACGCTGATTTAATCGTAGGATATCATTTAGTGTTAAAATACAGATGGTTCATGTACTTTACTGCAAATAGTCCAGATGTGATACAACATCATTAAGAATGTGGATAAGAAGTCCTTAAAGAGCGATGGAATATATTTGGACGTTAACTTCATCAAAGAGAGTGTGTGATGAGGCTGATAATAAAGTGGTTGTTTCGTAGCCGTGACACGGTAACCACACATGACATTCCTTTGCACTTTGAGAATCACTTCACATCTGAGAGAAAACAAACAACAACTAAAAGACTGTGGGATGTGTTGCGATGGTTGCTCGTGACTGTTTTATAAGTGAAGAGAACAGTGTGTGTGTGTGTTGCTCTACCTTCCCCTGCAAGATCTTCAGAGCTTCATATTTGCCTTCCAGGTAGCGATGTGCCACCTCCAGCTCACAGCACAGCACGTCTATCACCTGTCAACACGGCGGGAGCATTGATTACAGATCACCCAAGTTAATGTAGCTGTTTTCTTCTTCTTCACTCGTCCTACCTCGGTGGCTTCCTGCAGTCGGTCCTTCAGCTCCTCTTTGGACAGTTCAACCATGGAACCTGTTGATCCGCAAGAAGAGATGCATTAGAGGTAATAGGAAATCTGTGCGTCTGTTTTATGTAATAAATTGTAGCTTTAATAGAGTCAGAGTAAGGATGCCTTGCTCAAAATTAGTCTCAATGGGATTTTTCTTGCTTAATTCATTTATGTATTTATAATTAAGCCATTAAAACCGTCCTCATATAATCTATTTTAAGCAAGGATGTGATGATGAGGATGGGTGTCAATTTCATATTTATTATTATTATATTTGGCCCAATGAGTAAATAAGCAGTTTTAATGTTGTTGTCTATGAAAGCTTTTTAATGAATGCTGTTTTAATATAAATTAGGGTCGGGCAATATATCGATATAATATCGATATTGTGATACGTTACTTGATATTGTGTTAGATTTTGGATATTGTAATATCATAATATGGTATAATATGGTATAACTGTTTTTTTCCTGGTTTTAAAGTCTGTATTACATTAAAATGACGTAATCTCCTGAACACACAAGACGATTCAAGCTGGTCTATCATTTGCCTTTGCCCACTTTATTTTATATTAATCATTATATTATATATAGTGGTCTACCCGGAAATATTGTCAATATTGGGGTATGTGATCAAAAGTATCATGATATTTGATATTCTCCGTATCGCCCATTTGTGGATTTAGTTAAAAGGTGTTTCTTTCTGTATGAATTAGTGTGTGAAACACTTTTTATAAACCGAGGCCTGATGACTTTCCGCACATTGCATTGGATCCGTCCATCAGGCCTCGAGGGGCGTTCTGGTTTCTTACTGGAGCGCGGCAGCTTCCAATGGGCTCTCTGCTGCGTCCCGGCCGTCTTCAGTCCTGGGATCCAGGCCGCCTCCCCCGCTTGGCTGCTGCGTCTGACCGACTCTGCTTTGGACCGAGGGGTCTCCGTGAAGCCAGCAAAGCTCTGGCTCTTCGTCCTGGCGGAGCTGGGAGTCGCCCTGACTCCCATCCCGTCGCCCAGGTCTCCATCCAGCATGTCGTCTTCCGGGCCGGAGGCCTCGCGTCCCTCCTGCATCTGCACCGAGTCAAACCTTCACATTACCGCAGCACAGAATGGATCTACTGGACCTGCAAAACCACATTAACTCTCATGTTTGATTGAAAACTTATCTTGAGTGCTTTTGTGGTTTCCTAAATACATCACAGCACCCTCACAAAGCTCAAACTCTCCATCTCATAGAGCAATCACATTTAGATCATGTATTTATAGGTATTTGATCTATGAACAGTGTCTTTAGTGACACTAGGTAATCAGTCATCACTTATCCACATCTGTAACTGAATCTGTCGTCTTCTCCGCCATGTTGAAAGGTCACCCTAACTGAATGGTGGTTGCTTATAAATTGTTTTTGTTTTTCTTTACTTTACTTGCATTCACGCCTTTCGTAATCATAAAAGTGGTGTTCGTTTGTGAAGATGACGGATGAATCCTGTTGGCTTTTTGTTGAGGGAACCTGCGGGATGATAACTTCCAGGTTGGTCTACAAAAAACAAAAACCTGTCATCATCCCTGCAACCAGATTTTGTACGTGATGACATCACAAGTTTTGAGCTTTTCTCAGCCGTGGACATAACATGGTGTGATTCTTCTTTTAGGTGGAGTCCCCCTTTAAAAACTCTCTTTGTGGATCGGAAGGACAGAACTAATGTGACAAGCTACAATATCATTGTGTTTTTCATATTTTCCCTAATCCTGTGAAGCTTTGCAACAAATAAATGTACTTTCTACTTCTCATCACAGGTATATATTTGTTTATATACTTGAATTCAATGTAATAAACATTATAATATTAGATATAGGGATATTGATTTCAGTTATAGCCTGTCATCCAGCTGTGTACTACAATCTAGTATCCAGCCACTGAGCTACGGAATATTTGTAACAGACCCCCCCCCTAAAATGTTATGAATTACATGAATTACTTCCTCTTACCTTTAACTTTGAAACGGGAAACGTTATTTCCGTCGGTGCTTTAACGTAAAAGCCTCCGCACACGAAAATAAGAGTTTAGTAAAGTTTTACCGGCGAAGTAGTCGCTCCAGCAAGTTTATCATATTAATCCATTACGAACACTACGAGGTGAACTCTTATCTCCCTTCGCCACACCTCAGCGTCAAGATAAAAGCGGAAACACTAACTACTTCCGGTTGTTGCCTCCAAAATAAACTTATTAGGTTTTTTTATATTCTCATAAGAAGTTATGAGCTATAACTCCATAACTCAAATCATTATTAAAGGGTCGTAAAATAGGTCGCAACGAAACACCACGTTTACACCGTGAAAGTATTTAAGTAGAGTCCTTTCTTGGGCGGAAGTTGAAAGTGGTTCAGTGAGTCACGTCACCAGAGGGGATATTTAAAGGAGCCTCATAAAAAACTGTTGAGTCAATATTGGATGAAGGGGTGTGCGTGTGAAAGGAGAACGCAACAACAAGATAACATTTAAGTAAAGAGCCCAATGATCCGTGCTTCACAAATACTTTTTAATTCACTTGCTTTGTATCATTTAGATTCAAACAATGTATACCTGAATAGGTATTGGTATAGGTATTTAATTTAATATTTCTTATTTCCATCCATCCATCCATGTATGGCGAAAAAAGAAAAAAAAAGTCAGTTAAAGGCTGGACTTTCTCCTAGACAGGTTAATCCAGGCTCAGCAAAACAAAAGGATGTCAGGAAGGAAGCACAAAATACAAGTGCTGAACATGGACTAAAAAAAATAAATTAAAAAAAATAAATACTGACAATATTTCAACGAGTACAACTCAACTGTTAAAGGAATATTTTACCCCCGAAATGATCATTTGGATAAAGAGTGACCATAAGAATGGATGCATGAAACTTAGATTATAACTGCAAGAGTTATGTGAGAAGTTATGTGTCTAAACTTTTTTTAAATTCTTCATTCACCATGGCGGCATGCGAGAAAAACAATTTTCACCCGCAATGAATGGAGACATTAACTGATACAAATATACAAATGAGCATTTTGGGGTTGATGTATTCCTTTAAGCGCCATTTGGGGAAATTATTACAATAATCCCCACGCTTTCATATTATAACGAGCCTGTTTCAAGCTATGGAATCACATTTAATTCAGGTTCTACGAGACAAGCATGTTTGAAAAATGTGCATTTGTTGTACAGATGACACCTCAGTGCTACCAAAGCTCTTATCACGGTCAGCAACATATTGTTGTTTAGTTAGGGTTCCATGGAGAATTACTTACTTTTGTAACAAAATGATCTTTCAAACGGCACCAATCGTCCTCCATACTAAGCCAAAACTAAAATAAAAAAAATATACAACAAAACTGAAAGTGTGTCACAGTAAATGTAGGGCAGAGTTGAGTGTGTTAGTCACTGGTATAGTCCTCTATGATCAAGTCCTCCTCCTCTAACAGGACCTGATTTGTAGTAGGTTGGGGCTGACTGGCCAGCAGACCTTCCTCAACTCCACCCTGACTATCCTCCTCCTCCTCCTCCTCCTCGCTGGCGTCCTCCAGCTGGGCCGGCTCTTTGTCCGTCAGAGCCTCCAGTTTTAATCTGTACGGAAGACAAGAGTGTAAAAAGGATTTATATATCATCAGGACACGTCAAACTCTAAATCAGCGCTCGAGGTGATGGATGTTAGGCCACAGGTATCCATGGAAACAATCCATGAAGTAGCTATGGTTTCACAATGTCACAGGGTTTTTAACCTCAGAAAATAAAAAAAACTATTGTAAAATATTATAATATTAATGAACTTACCCTACTTGTGAGTAAGTAAACCCTGAGTGTAGATTATTTTGATGTGAAATGAAATTATCTTGGTTAAAGCAAACACAGTGTAACGGTGACATCGCCGCTTTGATCCCGACTCTGAACCCACGGATCTCATTTCTCCCTGCTGCTTAAAAGGCTTGAATCCAAGTGCATTATGGGAAGAGAACAGGTCTGCTGTACCTGCCGGGGAACCTCCTCAGTGACATGTGGCCGACGTCCTGGATGAAGGCGATCTGAGCTGGGAGACACAGCGGAGCACACGACACGTCAGTTCAGGAATCCTCGTTAACTCCGTCAACAGACACACCCTCACTCAGAGAGCTCAAAGCAGGATTCAAGGCACATAATAACACATTAATAACCTTTGTTCACAGCGCTGTTCAGTACTGGCAGCACCACAGAGCAGAACAGGAAATGTTACCGTGCAACAATTACAGTATATGTAAGCATTTAAATTCAGGCCTAACAAACTTACAGCTGTGATTCGGGGTGAGGGGTTTACTGGTTTCATCACGTTCAGCCCAGACAGATATTTATATACATATATCAATATTATATCGATATATGAGACGAGATAGGATTGGATATTGTAATATTGGAAAAATGCACAAATGTCATTTAAAAAGCTGCATTACGGTGACGTAATGTAATTTTCTGAGCTTATCAGCTTACTGTTCTATCTGATTTTTTATTTGCCTTTACCCACTTAGCCATTATATCCACATTACTCGTCATTATTTGTCAAAATTCTAATTTTATAAAAAGTTTGGTCATCCCCACAATAATGAACAATACATTCTCCCTATCGCCGGACACCTATGTAGCTTTTCTAACCAATACGTATCTGTCAGTCTATGTGAGGTAGTGTGTGCAGTAGTGTGTGTCTGTGTGTGTGTGTGTTACCTTGGTTTCTCATGGGGTTGGTGAGCTTGGCCAGGTAAGGCAGCAGCTCAATCTGCAGGCTGACGGGGGTCAGACAGAAGCTCCTGAACAGGGACTGGGCAGCCAGGCAGTTCTCTCGGTGCTGACGGGAACAACACCAGGCTCATTACGGTCTTGTTTACACCGACAGAGAGACACCGACAGAGAGACACCGACAGAGAGACACCGACAGAGAGACACCGACAGACAGACACCGACAGAGAGACACCGACAGAGAGACACCGACAGAGAGACACCGACAGACAGACACCCACAGAGAGACACCCACAGAGAGACACCGACAGACAGACACCGACAGAGAGACACCGACAGAGAGACACCGACAGAGAGACACCGACAGAGAGACACCGACAGACAGACACCGACAGAGAGACACCGACAGAGAGACACCGACAGAGAGACACCGACAGACAGACACCCACAGAGAGACACCCACAGAGAGACACCGACAGACAGACACCGACAGAGAGACACCGACAGAGTGACACCGTCTGCGTTTCTCACCTTCTTGTTGACCAGCAGCCAGTTGGGTTTGTGCAGCGGTCGGAAGCCAACAGACACTTGCTGAGAGTTGGAGTGAAGGAGCCCCCTGGTGGCCACTGAAGACCCATAATGCCCCAGGGTACCGCGATTCTGAAAACAGCACAGCAAAGCCCTTATACAGATACAGACTATTGTTCACAGGAAATCCACCGAGGACCACGCTGTCGATACGAGAGGGACGCACATTTATCGACTCTAAGCAGAACGCAATCAGAAGTTTGATTTGCCTTTACTGCACGTTACTGTAATTTACTAGCCGTCTCTTTTTAAATTAAAAGGGAATTCATATTTATATCGCTGATTGTATTAATTGATAAGAAAAAGTAACCATGTGCAGTAATACAGAAGATTGAGGATGGGATACACTGAGATGCATTGTGAGGATGGTAAAGATCCATGCCTCCATTTAATACACGGTCATATCAATACTAAAACATTCAAGTTGTCACTCTGTAACATTTCTTGATCTAATTTTCTACAGATCAAAGCATTTGTATTAATGTGAAGGGAAAGACCGACCGTCCAATCAGAATTGAGGATGTCGGCGTCGGACAGGTACTCGCTGGCTCGGTCCACATCCTCCACCTCAGAGAAGAAGTCGAGGTAGTTCTGGTGGAGATAGAGGCTGAAGAACTCTCCGGACATGTGTGAACGCTCAACAACCGACTGTGCAAAGAGACGGAGACATTTTAGTTCTCAGCGTTCTCATAGAATAAAATAAAGAAGAAAAAAAAGGAGCTTGTGTGCACCTCAGGGTCTATGAGTAAATCTTCTCTCTGATGATGAGACAGGTGGGATGGTAGACCAGGTGCAGCAGCACATTCAGCTGCTTCAGCACCTTCATGTTTCCCTCCTGTTAACGACAAACAACCACAGACACAAACTATTTCAGTCACTACGTCAGTTACGGTTACTGAAGTACCGTCATGTGGGGTCGGTGCAGCGGTCGTCAGTTCAGTGACGTACGCAGGTAAATCGGGCAAGGCAAAAAAATGTATTGGTGATTTATCATCACACTGGAAATTGTCCTTCATGTGGTCCTCATAATAAAAATGTCTGAAAAGTGAAGAAGAAGAAGAATGAAGAAGATGCATCAGATGAAAACCAGGAGATGTGACTCACGTTTGCAGTGCAGGATCTTCCCCAGCGCTCTGAACAAGAACAGAGAAGCATCTTTCCCTCCGATCGCCTGCTCCTCTTCCTGCCCCTTTGGTTTGGACCTCTTCTTCCTCTGGTTTGTCCTGGAGACGGCTTTGCCCAGTGATGTCACAGGTTTGTCCTTCTTCGTCCTCCACAGTCCCTTTTCCAATGATGCATCTGGAAAGTGACATCGACGATAGAAGTTTTTAATGTCAGTTGAAGATACGGGGTAATCTTCGGAATGTAAGGTAGGTATTTGACCTGGGAGGGAGGAGAACTGAAGGCTGTTGATGGCGCTCCGAATGTCTCCTGAGCTTCCTGAACACAGCGTCTCCAACACGGCCGGGTCTGGGACGCACATCCTCCCACCGCTCTGCTCAGAATCAAAAGAAGTAAAATACACTGTAGAAAATACCTTCATAGCACTAATGTGTGTGAAATCAACTACAAGGATTCATTTCACCTTTCCTGCCTCCAAGGTTGAAACTCGAGTCAGGACCTTCATCATTGTGGTCGGTGCCACCGGATTAAAACTGGAAAGACACAAAACAATGCTCAGGGGAATCCAGGTAACGACTTAATTAAATGCAAATCGCTTTAATATGCCTTTTCCTGTAGATGTTTAACGTTTAAAGCCTTTTAAAAATGTGAGGGCCAATGCCCTTCGAGCAACTGAACTTGTGTTCGTCTCCAAGCTGTGCCTCTCCTCGTTGCATATGCATTTGAGGGAGGATCACACAATTACTAAGGAGACATGTTAACAGAGGATGATGAGGTATTTCGCTGGATTGTGCAATTTTTAGTTTCCCTGCCAGATGAGATCCACGCAGGCAGACTGTGTTGATTAAAACAACCCAGAATTAAATATTAGCTTTCACCAAAACCGAAGCAAACCTGAATGTACATGAACCCACATCTGGGATTGAACTGTATCTAACAGGGATCTCTGGGGGTGTAATGTGGCAACCTGATGCTGCTGATGTCCAGCTCCTCCTGGATCTCTCTGGGGAAAAGAAAGCGTGAACTGCTGTCTCCGCTCAGACTGTCTGACACTACGAACACCAGAGGACATCGGCTGGTCTTCACGAAGCGCCTGGAAGACACACAGCAGGGCACAGTTGGACACACGGCAGAGGAATACACAGTTGGTACTAATTTGTGGGAACCGGAAGTGCACAAATATACCTGTCTACTGTTTACCAGAGGGAACTAAAATTCAAGCGGAGCATTTTGCTAAATGTAAACTCAATAAAACAGCTTACAGTAGCATAGGCTACACCTGAATGCACCTCCGACAGACTGCCAAGAGGCTTCTCTGGGTCAATAAGAACCCGGTAGTTGGTGCTCTGCCTGCACAAATCTATTGGCTTTAAAAAAAGCTTTTAGTGGAACAAGTGTTGCAACTGTCGCAAATCCGCATCACGGCCGGTATGAACAGTTTTTCCTGGTTTTCTGTGTGAAAGCATGAATGGAAATGTACAATGAACATCTGTACTCACCTCAGAATATCGTGCATGTTGCCGGGCTGCCTGTAGAACTGGTTTGGGAAATCCTGAGGAGGGAAACGTGAAGAAAAAGTGTCAACTCAGATGTGCATCGGCACATATCCACACTTTGTGATGTTTTGGTTTAAGGCATCGTTCCTCTAAGCTATAGGACACTTAGACAGTGCATGGTTACATGTAGTTATGTCACAGGATGTGTGTATACTTATTTAACCAAAGATCTCAATCTCAAGGTCACATCGCCATATGACGCGACAAAATGGTGATGAATGTATTGCAATATGTGTGAATTTGCAGTATCACCCACTCAGTGTCTGTAGTGACTTTCCTGCTGTTTTAAGTTACTGCTAATGCAAACTGAACATTTCCTGCTGCTGCAGCTTCACATTAGTAGCATTTAAATAGCGAAATGTGACTTTTATTATGAAACAGTCACAGGAAATGCAACGTGTTTGTCAGCCAGAGACACCGTGGGGGGGGAAACAGTGACTTCAGTTGAGGTGAAGTTGAGTAACATACCTCCACCAGTATGAGCTTCCTATCGGTAGATCCTCCATCACCCACCATCTTCAGGCAGTTGTACTTGTTGGCTCTGAGGAGGAAGTCCTGGAACTGGGTCACCTGGGAGCCGCAGGATGAGCCGTTCATCCTCCAGTCTGACAAAAGACGGACAATTAAGAAACGCCACGTCAGAAAAACAGGGTGGAGAGGCTGATATACCGACACAGGACGGGGGTGAGGTCAAATATCACATTGCAGCTGTCAGCCTGTATTTGCCTTTTTGCATCCTATGTGCTGTTTTCTGCCATCAAAAAGGAATTTCTCCTTTATATTAATGATCCTAAAATCATGCTAACACTTTGTTTTGCCAGTGTCACTGATAGGTGGAAGGCAGGAAGGGATTTGCCTCACCGTGTTGGCTGCTGTTGTACGGCTCCAGGTTGGAGGGGTTAGTCCACTCCTGAACCCTGAGGCTCAGCTCCAGAGACAACACCTGGACCGTGGCGGTCTTTCCACAGCCTGATGGTCCCGTCAGCAGCAAGATCCCGCCCTGTAGAGGACAACAACCACGCTGTATCTTCACTCAAGACCTCCACGGACAACATTAAACAGTTTAATATCATCATAGCTCAGACTATAAGATCAGACAGCACACATTACATGACTTCAGTTACTGACACCATGAAACTTCTTTTACCTTTGATGTGTTTGAGTGAACTCTCATCCAGCTCTCCACCTCCTCGATCTTCTTCTTGTGGACCGCTAGCTCCGCCTACACAAACACACACACAGTAACCATAGAAACCATGAAGACAGTCATTTATTCACCTTTATGCAAGCGGACCGCATTACTGCGCATTACAGGATCTCTCCATGTCACCGTAAATCATTACCAGATTAGCCATCCGGACTATCTGGATATTGTCTCTATAAATGGTTTCTTAACGGAGGCTGTAAACACATCAATGGATACCAGAACAAACGTAAAGAGTGTTGGACACTGACCTGTGAACGCGGCGAGTATCTGTCCACCCACGACTCATTCTGGTCCCTCTGGGCGGACTCTTTCACAAGGTAGGATGTGTGAGGGTCCGAGCTGCTGGCCTCTCCGGTCCTCTTCCTGGGCCTCTTGGGCTCAGCCTTGGAGCTCGAAACCTTGCTGATCTTTCTCCTTCTGGACAGAGCTACGCTTTCCAAGGGCAAGTCAGCGAAGGACGTATCCACCCAGCGCTGCAGCTATGAGAAACACAGTCAAACAAAAAATAATCAGTGATATTTTATTATTGCTGTTAAAAGTCAGAACCAGAACCAGACGCCGCGGGTGTGGTAAGAACAAAAAAGGACATGTGTGAAGTCTTGGGAGGGGATGGTATCTTTCAGCTGTACGGAATCAATTATACTGTCATTATTAAGCTGACATAAAACTATGCATAGTATTTTATTTACTCAAAATATATGGCAACCATATTATTAGTCTCTGCAACCAGTTTGAAAGGTTAGTGTGTGTGTGTGTGTGTGTGTGTGTGTGTGTGTGTGTGTGTGTGTGTGTGTGTGTGTGTGTATAATACGGTATATAGATATTATGTAAACACAAACAGATAATGTAATGCAACGTTAGGCCTCATTACAGTTATAATAACTCACTGTGCCTGAAGCAGCTTTTTCTCCCGCAGGAAGCTTGTCCATCCTTCAACGAGGAACCGTGAACCTGGAAAGCAGGGAAACAGGTTATTGTTGTGGTTGTTGTAGTTGTTGTTGCGGTGATGCTTTTTGGATTTAGCCGACAAAAGGACATCGTTATCTTCGTTTGCAGCATAGAGTAAACGGTGGGTGGATGTGGCAGGTTGCGTACTATATTTATCTGATTCCTCGATATTGTGCTGCCGAGGATTTATTACAATAACGTAACATAAACGTTATCCGTTAACTTAAAGGTACATTTGAGTCCTTTGTCGATGTCCCCGGGTGACACTCCGGCACCGTAACGACTGCAGGATGATGGACTGGGTAAGCTAACGTCAACTAACTTGTTAGATTGTGTTAAAGCTAATATGTTATATCTTCATTAAACTCACCTTGTTCGACCATGTGAGGAGCACACGGCGTTTAAACTCCTGCCCGGGTTATAACGAGACGGTATTAAGTAATGTAACTTTACCGATGAGTTTAACGGAGCTACGAGGCAAAAGTTGAAGTTTACCTTTTTAAAACTCCAGGGGGATTCAGTGTGCCGTAAATCGACTGTTCACTGGCGTAAAAAGGACGTAAAAACCGTGTCACTTGCTGCAGTGTTTTGTGCAAGAAGTCTGTTTGTGGCTGGCGTGATAGCAAACATCTAGCTAGCTACACAAGTCCTGCGTTCGTCACAGTCTTCTTTTTTTCAGGTTTGATTAACGACATTTAGACGTAATAGTGCGTCTACAATGGCAGGAAATACGTAATTTGACTTTTCTGTCTTTCAGGCGACCGTCGCCACGACACGTGTTGGCTGCTAGCAAGCTATGAAGATGAGGAAGCGACCAAACATTCTGCTAACAGGTGATAACAATCTTCTTCTTTTTTTTTTTTAGCTTTGTTAGATTAACGATCAGGTCACATGAAGGATGAATTATTGTGAATTAATTATTCGATGACATCTTGAAACTTAATCATCGCTCCTCATTTTTATTTCACTATTTATTTCCATCCTATATTAATGTTTCTTGTATATATTGTTATGGTAACACCCCCCCCCTTATTCTATATTTATATTTCCTGATTATTTTTCAAAACTTGCCTTTTTTACATTTTGAATTGCTCTTGCTATGTTTATTATATGCACCAATTCACCAACGCAAATTCCTTGAATGTGAACATCTAATTGGTGATAACTCCGATATTAATACAGGAACCCCTGGTGTTGGAAAGACCACTTTAGGAAAGGAACTGGCCCAGCGGACTGGGCTGACCTACGTCAACATCGGAGACCTGGCCCGGGAAGGTAAAAACTACAGGATGCAGCATCCTTTATCCCTCTGTTGAATCACAAATCAGGAAAAATCCCTGGTCCTCAGTCAGCTTTCACACTCGGATTTTAAATGAAAGCTGATGAATATCAGAGACATCCTGACGCTGTTCTTTCTTCTCCTTTCTTCCCCAGGCGAACTTTTTGATGGCTATGATGACGAGTACCAGTGCCCGATTTTGGATGAGGACAGAGTGAGTTAAATTCAACATGCAAGCTTTCATCCTGGTTGTGATGCGATGATCTGTACGGCACAGAAATGGAAACGACTGAGTCAGCATCGCTCTTATTACTTTTGGATTATTTCTTATCTGGCTCAGCAGTAACTGTTACATGTGACTTAAGTTTTTAAGTTATTGTGAGAAGTGAATATTGTGACTGGTTGTGGTCCTGCAGGTTGTGGATGAGCTGGATGAAAAGATGGAGGACGGCGGTGTAATTGTTGACTACCACGGCTGCGACCTGTTCCCAGAGCGCTGGTTCCACATTGTGTTCGTCCTGCGCACAGACAACACCCAGCTGTACACGCGGCTGGAGAGCAGGTAATTCCCACTCCGTCCCCCTCGCTAACCGAACCTCCTTTACTTAACATCCCCCACATGTGACATGTGTCAGTACGATTCCCGGGTTTGTAGTTTGCATCTCGCTCACCATCAAAACGTCTTTCATTCAAACGACGGAAACGACATAAATGTAACATTTTCACTGTTATATAACCTTCTTTTTCTGGCATATTTGTGGCATTGAATGCTAATGCTTATTTGGGGAAAGGGTTTCTGTTTACCCGCTGCGGATCTCCTGGTATATGACACTTATGTTTCACTGGCTGGTAACACTCTTCACCAGCAGATCTACGGCCACATTCAAAAAGCTCCTACACAAAGAGTTGCTCTCAGTGATGAAAGCCTTTTAGAATATTTTTAGAATCATGATGTTTTGTGAAAAAATGTACTTTTACAGTGCAGAACAAAAACCTGGTAAAGATGGTTTGATGAAAGTTATTCCTGAAGCATCTTAGCTCTTAAGAGACACACAGATGCCGGTCTAACGTGGACTCTGTTCCTCCGTGTGACTGACAGGGGCTACGCAGGGAAGAAGCTGCAGGACAACGTGCAGTGCGAGATCTTCCAGACCATCTACGAGGAGGCCATGGAGGCCTACAGCGAGGAGATCGTCCACCAGCTGCCCAGCAACACTCCCGAGGACCTGGAGCGCAACCTGGAGCAGCTAGTCCAGTGGACGGAGCAGTGGATGAAGGACCATAACTAGAAGCTGAACTCTTGCCCACAGTATTGTCAATGACAAACAACAACAACAACAAAAAAGCTATTTGGACAATTAAAAAGGAATTGTAGTTATTTTCCAATCTGCATTTATTTTTATATGCTTTGCCGCCATTAATACTGATGGAGGAGCGGTTAGCACAGTCGCCTCGCAGCAGGAGGGGGTCTGGGTACAAACCCGGGTTCGGGCCGACCTTCTGTGTGTTTGCATACATCAGTGTGGGTTCTCTCCGGGTTCTCCAGCTTCCTCCCACAGTCCAAATACATGCAGTTTAGGTTAATTGATGACTCTAAATTGCCCACGGATGTGAATGTGAGCTTGAATGGTTTTCTGTCTGTCAGCTCTGTGATGGTCTCCAGTGTTCACCCTTACCTTTTTAGCGCCTTTTCCACATCACCTTGTATCACCTTGAATAGGTAAACTGGCCATTTCAAAGATGTATATGTTTGATAAATCACAACTTTGTTTTATGCATGTTATATTGAACATATATACACATGGTAATTACTTTACAAATGAGACCAAATAAGTCCACAAGGTGGAGTAAACTGGTGATCTCCTCCTTTTTAACTTCCTCTCTTCAGCAAAGCAAACATAATGTATGAGCCTTTCATGTTAGATCCAATATGTAAACTACAATTATCAGAACTATATGAACATTCAGGCTACCTAATGTAGCACAAAGCAGCTCTAAATGTTAAAGACTGTAAAAACACTGCACATGTATTTGGTGATTCTAATAAAATATCCTGAGAAAGACTGGTCTAGTGATAATTACACAGTAGCAGGGTTAATAGAGGTCAAGTAACTAATAATAATAATTAACCTTAGGTACACAGGACACTGACATTCTCATAATACTTTGAAGTGTGTAAACCATTACGTGTACAGCAGAACGTGTTTCCTTCATGCTCTTAAAGGGCCAGTGTGCAGGATTTCAGGGGATCTATAGACACTTTTACAACGGATGATATCAAAACAAACGCTGGCGCATGCTGGCAGAAGATGAGTACTTTCGCATCCGTCTGAATGACCACAAACAGATGGCCTAAACGCCCCTGACAGACAATCTGGTCACGTGGCAAAGATAATTCTGTTAAATGTTTCTCTAAAGATCAACTTTATTTCAGCTTTTTACGTAAAGTAAGAATTTAAATGTAATATACGCAGTAAATATACACTGTTCAATGTGAATGCTCCATAAGTGTTAAAAACAAACAAATGCTATGTCACCAGATACAACTTTTTAGTGGTGGATTTCCAGACTGTAGGTCTGGCTCCAGCTGGATCCTGAAACATCTTTCAGGCGTCAGTGTGCCTCAAGCCACACCTTAAGACTGCATATTTGCATGCTATAATAAACACAGTCTGACACTTACTGCCCTCAGCAAGCAGTGAGGTTGTTCACTATAGACAGTTATTCCGAAAAAAAACTGCTCTTGCAGGAAAAGGTGGGTACACTTAATCAAGATGTGGTGGTGGATGAAATATGAATGCTTTTATTGTTACATTTTTATTTTGGAGAGTTCTAAGTGTAACTTAGTTAAGTTTCAGGTGAAAAGTTCAACCAAGACCATGTGTGGTGGTGGTGGTGGTGGTGGTGGTGGTGGATGAAATATCAATGCTTTTATAGTTACATTTTTATTTTGGAGAGTTCTAAGTGTAACTTTGTTACGGTTCAGGTGAAAAATTCAACCAAGACCACATGTGGCGGCTCAACATAGCCACTAAGCTATAGACGTATTCTTTTTTTTATTTCAGTATTGAAAAGTTAAACGTATTTTCACATTTTCCCGTTTAAAAGAAAACGTGTTTAACGTTGCACTTTTTTGGGATGGTGTTTCGTTCTGATCCTTTCACAATAAAAGCCCTAAAGACTTATGAAATGCATAGAATTCACTAATGTGGTGTGTTTAATTTGTAGAATGTTAATTACCGGAATGCCAAGCCTTTATTTAATAGCCGTGTCGGTAAATAGCATTACTAACAGCAAATTAAATGTGCTTGGGGAGGCAAAGAAATTAAACAAATATATGTGTGTATATATATAAGAGATGATTCAAGTTAAGGTTGTGAAATGTGATTTAACACGTCAGCACGTAGTTTGGGATTGCATTTATTTTGCGGAACGGCGGACGTCTTATTTTGAAGTGTTCCTGGGTAGCTGGGTGTGATGACACGTTTCCACCAGCAGAGGGCGTCGGATTCCGGTAAAGTCAACATCCAGACTTCCCCAACGCGGTTTGCTAGTCGGAAGTAAATCTCATTTCCACCGTGCTAGTGGGGTTTCTTACACGTATGGACAAACGAGTGGAACACAATGGGTAAGGTTGAGATTAATATATATCGGTAAAATATGATATCTACGAGCGCCAACGTGTCGGCGCGGCGTTACGGAAACCGAAAAAAGCCGGTAAATGACGATAGTGTCGTCATAAAAGGTTGAGTTTTGTTTCGAGCGTAAGAGGCGTGTTGATTTTTACTGCAACTGCCGAGACAATAGCTGAGGTTTAATTACAAGGTGTATTAAACGTTACTGTAAGTAATTAACCAAAAAGTACAGACACCACACCGGCGTCATACAAACGGCTTCTAAGAATCAGAGTTTCTGGAAGAGTCCACTATGTTGTTGTGGGGGGGTGGTTTATTATAGTGCTGTTATTGATTGATTACACTATTGGAGTTTCTTACCTCAACGTGACTCGGGCTCGGGTATTTATTTGGTTGTTCTGTCACCAAAAATCTTTCTGAGCAGTGATTACCCAGCACCCACCTCAATTATTTTTTTTATTTTATTTAAAAAAAACTTTATTTATAATTCTATTTACAAGCATTCATTCATCTCAGTTCATGACCGTAAATTATACACATCCAAACACATTTCACATAATATGGTGGTAAACGAAAGCAACCCCCCCCCCCCAAAAAAAAACAAAAAAAACAAAAAACAAATAGAAAAGTGGTGACGGCAGGTGTTTCTTAAGTAAATAGTTAGAGATAGATTAAAAGAGTGGATATTAGATATTGAAATGCCTTATTTGTTACACATTTAGAAGACTCAAATAATCATTTAAAACATAGGATTGATTTAGAGAATTCTGCTTTTTTATGTTCAATGTACTGTTCCATCTCTGTAATAAAAATCCAGTTGGCAGTCTTGGTATTAAAAGTGCTTGTGTGGTGAGAAACATCTAGAGTCTAGCGTTAGTTGCAATATTGTCGATTACAGAAACGTATAGTCGATACAAACTTGAAGACAAATACGGTATTGACTAGTTAAAGCTATGGTCTACGATGGAATAAAAGAAATCCATTCAGTCTATTAGCCGTAGGCCTGCATAGAAATTGACCAATGGGAGCCATTGCTCCGGAAGGCTCCCATTGGCTCGTACCCTCCATCCAATGCCCTCGTGTCCCCTGCTCCTCGTTGAATTGTGGGACACTGAGGGGAGGGGTTTGGAGAGGGGGGGGATGCTTTTTTCAAATCTGTGTCAGAGGCTCAACTGATTTTCAGAATGTAGTTCATAACTTTAATGTGGCTGAAGCGTTGATTGTTGGATGTTTGTAGCGATGAGTGGACCTGAAAAATGCATTCATCCAGCATTCATACAAACACACACACACTGATGGCGCTGCCCCTTATGATGAATTTCAATGTGTCTCCTGTGTTTCCTCCACAGATACCAGCAATAATGCCACAGCCCAGGATGATGCTGGTGGTGACGGGAGATGATTTCGGCTACTGTCCCAGAAGAAACCAGGGGATTGTGGACTGCTTCCAAGCTGGAGGCATTTCCAACGTGTCGCTGCTGGTCAACGCCGCTGCTGCCAAAGATGCGGTCAATCTGGCTAAAAGGTAGCTGATACATTTCTGTTGTACTGAAAAATCAAAACTGGGAGTCTACGCACGGATCCGATATCACGTCACATATCAATCATCAGCTCATTTACGCTACACAACAACAACATGTGTCACTTGTGCTACCTGAGCCGCGATGCACATATACAAACTAGTACACACTTGTGATTAAACACTCTTCTGCACACTATTTTTATGATACTTCTGTACAAGTCGGAGTCAGCGTGGTTTTGGATAGTACACTTGTTTCCAGTGGGGATTCCAAGTAAACCATCAACAATAAATGTGACGTATTGTTAGCAGCCTAAATCAATGGGATGAATCTTGTTTGTGCAGCATTTCATGCACCAGTAGTGAATAATTAATACTATTAATCTAATTACGTGTCAGATATAGACAAAGCCTTCCCATTCAGGTCATTTTCAGCCACCATCACACGACAGAACTTTCTCTCTCCTTGTCAGACACAACATCCCCATCGGTCTCCATGCCAACCTCTCGGAGGGCATCCCGGTTTGTCAGAGCCCTCAGCGGGCATCCACGCTGATCAACCAGCACGGCTTCTTCCTTGGGAAGATGGGCTTCCGTCAGGCCATCGAGCGAGGTCAGCTCAGCATGAAGGAGGTACACTGCTGCAAAGCCCAGTTTGTGATCATCTAGTCATGACGTAAGCATGCGTTAATGAGCCGGTAGACCCGTTAAGAGTTGCATGAAAACATTGTATGCACTGTATGCTTTGTTAATAAAAGGAATGAAACAGAATGATTCCTCATATCTGCAAAGCATTTCAGAGATGGAGACAAAATCATTGTGCTTATAGTCTAGCTGAGTCTTCTGCTAACCTCTTCAGCTGTCATGGCTGCCACACTGCTGTAGAATACATTATTATAGAGATGGAGATAATGTCGTTAATAGGCTATGCTACATCCATCGTATCTAACCTACTGGTGTTAATATGCGGCTACCGGGAGAAGAAGAGGAGGTCACGTTTCTCCACTACGGTAACTCCTGGTGTGTTCCTCCGTCCCAGGTGGAGCTGGAGTTGAGGGCCCAGGTCGGGCTGTTCAGGGAGCTGACGGGTCACCTGCCCCACCACATGGACGGACACCAGCACGTCCACGTACTGCCAGGTAATTGCCAGTGATTTTCTGTTTCTTGTGTATATTGAGACTTTTGCTTTAATTGTTGGCCACGATGATGACATTAACTTGATGTCGTGGTACTGTGTGTTGCAGAGGTCCGTGAGGTTTTTGCTCAGGTCCTCTCAGACCTCAAGATCCCCTACACTCGTGTTCCAGTGGAGCCGGGTTTACACAGCTGCCCAGCGCTGCCGGCACACCTCCTCAGATTCTACGCACAGGTGGAGAAGGACGCTCTGGACTCCATCCCTGTGTTTGCACGCTATGGAATCAGGTGTGTGTGTGTGTGTGTGTGTGTGTGTGTGGGAGAGAGAGAGAGAGAGAGACTGCTGCAGCGATGACGTGTTTTTGTAGTCCAACCAAAGAAGTTGGTATCACACTGGTTCCCTCAACAAAAAGCCAATGGGATTCTTTTTGAGTGGATTTTGAGCTCTGCAACAAGGGGACAGATTTTCAGCACATTTAAGAGCCATCTGCTCTTGCATTTCTTTGCTCAATCCTTCTTTACACAGTTCAGATTAACTTGTTCTTTTCAGTCTACACAGTGAATAATGGATATTAAAAATAGAAAAAACCTGCTGAGAATCGGTGTGTATTATGCATTTGCGGCACAGCTACAGGCGTTTGTTATATCATGTGTGGCACACAGATGGAAGAATATCTAAATCCCATTAGATAAAATCAGATTAGGTCACTGTGTTAATCCCCAGAGGGGACGCCAGCATGGTCACCGTGCACACTGATGAATAACAAAAAAGTGGCTAGCAGCTAATGCTGCAAACAGAGCTAATAGTGCAAACAACGACAGCAGCTACAGTGCTGCCAACGGGGACGCCGTTATCAGCTGTAACCACCGTATAAGAGCAGAGCAGTGCAGCGGCTGTTGGGACTCCCATGCATCGTCTCACTAACATTAAGATCTCTGCAGGTCTGCTCCTCGCCATCAAACATAATGTGGAAGCTGGATTACTTTAGTGTTAACGTTGCTAATGACTGCGTGGGTGGATGGATCGATTCTCTGCAGAGTCCCTCCTGGTCGAAGGCTGACGGACATGAATCACTGGTTTAACCCTTTTCCTTGCCACAGGTGGCCGGACGTGTACCTGGGACTGACCACCATGGGCCAGAACATGTCCGTCCCCAACCTGCAGAGGGCCCTCAGCCACGCCTTGGCTGCGGGGCCTTCCTCAGGCTCTACCTCCGGCAGTGCATCCGGCTCTAACCAGCCTGTGGTCACAGCAGAGCTCATGGTCCACCCGGGTTACCCGAGTCTCCCCCAGGACGGAGGCTGCGGCGAGGGCCCCGACGACTTCTCCCGGTCAGCCGACAGGCAGCACGAGCTGAGCGTGCTCAGAGACCCGTCCCTGTTGGCCCTCTATGGCCGGGAGAGAGTGCAGCTCTGTGCCTTCAAAGACATATTGAGTGACGAACGTGGAGACTGTCGAGTCCCAAAGTGAGCGAGTCACATTGACAGAAATTACTCTAATTCTGCCTAATCAACTGTATGTGCTGCTAACCTAGCATACAGGACCCATTAGGCTAATATTATCCATTCTCATATATAACTGTATGCTTCGGTATCTCAAGGTAGATATTGATAACATTTTATTGATTTTTAATATTGACTGTTGACTCATCACTACTTTGAATCTGCCACAATTGATCAACAACTGCCTCAGTTTGAACTCTTCAATCAAACAAAGTTGAAGTGGTTTCTTGGGGGGGCTCGAGACCTAACCGCGTCCCCGGGAACCATGATGGGATCACTATCGATTTGCAACTGACAATCTCAGCCGAGTGCCGACTATAAGCAGACGCGTCGCTGGATTTTTGTCATTTCATTTTGCTTATTTCACGGTCTGCCTCTCAAGCAAGAGAGCTGCTCGGCTGCTCTGTGGGCAGAGAAAAGTGGGGCGGCGCA
The DNA here is from genome assembly GCF_963514095.1 of Eutrigla gurnardus. Taxonomy (NCBI): domain Eukaryota; kingdom Metazoa; phylum Chordata; class Actinopteri; order Perciformes; family Triglidae; genus Eutrigla; species Eutrigla gurnardus. Next base: position 15,775,090 of record NC_139936.1, on the reverse strand, counting down.
TTTTCACACCTAACTGTGGATTGAGGGTTTATTTTATTTAGTGGGTGCTACGAGAGTGAAGTTACAGCAATACTTCTAGATGATTCCTAAAACCGCAAAAGAGGTGCATTACCACGCTGGTAAATTTTTATAGGCTGTCGTTTTTTAAATTGCAAACAAATAAATGATTAACGTTGTTAATAATATATATTAAAAAGAAGTATGAAGGAAACTTCAAAGAGAGATTGTACTGAGCTGCACAGCTCAGCTTCTGACTACATTAAAAACCAGTTACCTACAAACTGTAATGTTGCGTTGCCCTCGGAAACTTCCCCTTGAAGCGAAGCGGTGAACATTTAAGTTGGTAGAAACGTTGAGGCAAAGTTTGTTCTTTCTGTAAGCCATACGAGACGCTGCTCCACAGCACTCCGATGTGCATCGTTGCTCATCAATGCATATTCATTACAACTGGGGGGGGGGGGGGGGTTAATGAAGCCATGTGGTCTCTGGTTTTTATGTGAGGGTGGAGGGATGCTTTTTAATGATCTCAGGTCTGTGAAGCACAAGTACCACTGGCATGTATTCTGTGTGTGAATGTTATTTTAACATCATGTTCAAAATCGTGTCCCATTATGTTTGTAATATTTATAGCCGTTATCGGAGTATTATGAAATATTTTTGATAAAAAATTCCTTTGAAATTTCATGTCAATTTCAATGTAATTTCTGTACTTTAATTGTTCACTTTTAATTGGATCACAACGGAAGAGTTGAGCTAATAAATGTGATGTCTGACGTTTCTCATCCTGTAATCTGAAAGCAACTTGTCTTTTTTTTTTTTAATTCTACTTTGAAAGCACTTCCTAACATTTGATCTTTCGCTGTACTTTTGTCCATATTAATATTACACATATTTAAGCACACGTGTATATATCTTTTTTCCAAGCGCTATCAACTGTTTTTCACAATGTTGGGTGTTTCACACCATGGAAGAATGAGATGCTGTACAAACATCTTTGTAATGTAATGATTGTTAATTAAATTACACAATTAAGGTCATCACAACTTGATTCTTACCAAATTGTTAATCAAACAGATTTGTCTAGTCGTCAAAAGCCAAAAATGAGCAACATCCACTTGACTACCAGGCAGACAGTGAGGCCAAATGGTTAGCCATCTTTATTATGAAACAATATTGGGACCAGATCAAACAGCTGTTACATGGTGGGTTTTTTTGGCCACTGCAGTCCCTTTCCATGTCCCGACATCCCCGGACAGCCAGCCCTCTCCCAGCTGCCTTCAAGGTGCTTGTTTCTAGGACCGCTTCCAGGAGCTGAGCTTCATTCCAGCTGAGTGCATCCTTCTCCAGCTTCTCCTTCCCCCCCTCCTGTCCAGTTAGGTCCCTTCTCAGTCAGGCAGCCGACAGTCCATCTGCCGCTGGAGGACGTCTCAGTGTGGTGAAGGGCTCTGTGTAAATGTGATAGGTGTTTGTGTTGGGGAGCCCAATAGTGGGAGAGGAGACGTGCGTTGAAGATTCAAATTAACCAGATGAGTTCCTCCCATGTTACCAATTTATTCATCAAGTGCCAATCAAAACTATTTTAAGTGGAGAAAGCAAAAGTATTATTAATTTGTCATACTATAAACTATGGTCTGATCTGTGTTGCAAACAAACATAAAATTTGGGGTCTTCGAAGGGCCTGCTTATGATAATTACATGTCAAAAATGGTTTGTTTTTTCTTTAACACCCAAGAATCCTCTGTTGCATTTTCAGCAGTAACAATTCAATGTATGGCCTGCCATTGTTGGTTTCTGCCCAGTGGGTTACAAACTGTGGGGAAGGAGATGAGGGAGGGATTGTCCCATAGAGTACAGTGCAAGTCTAGAAGCAGTGGAGGTGAGTTAGGGGAACATTTCAGTCGGCACACACCTCCAGGTCCTACCTACAGCTTCTCTTCTTTCTGACACGCTTGGCTGTTTATTTTTAGCTTAAAAGATTATTGATAGTGGGGCAAAAGGAGAAAAAAAAAGTAAATTTTCCTACTCTGCAAAAAAAAAAAAAACTTCAGAAAAACCATGTCTTAGTGAGATCTATTTAACACAAAGAGTTGTTTATATAGAGGAAAAGCAAAACGAAATTTAACACATTACTCTCATTTCCACCAAACCCTTCTTCAGAACACCATGTTCCCTTAGCATTTCTTTTTTCCATTTTCACATTAAGAAAGAAAGAAAAGAAAAAAGAGTAGAAAGTTAGAAATGGTCTGGAGATTTATGGCCGAGGAGGAGGAGGAGCAGTAGTAAGAGGAGGGGGGAGGAAGCTGTCTGATCCACAGAGAGTCCTGGATGGAGAGGGAGACTGAGGCTGCTGCTACCTGGCTTCAGCTGGGCAGCTCCTGGATTGCATGGAGGACTGGTGTGGGGGAGATGGGGGGGGGGGGGAGTGGTGATGAGGTGAAGGGGAGAACAGGGGAGGCGAGGAGGAAGATCTGTATTTGGTCGGGCAGGTGAAATAGTAGCAGAGGGGGAGAAAGAGACAGAGAGAGGGCTACACGCTCGTCAGGTGATCAGTCCATTGGCCGCTTTTCGCCGTGTTTCTTTGTGAACTCTTCAGCGTTCTTCAAGAATTTTTTACGGTCCTTTGAGTATTCTTCTGCTAGGTCTGCCCTAAGGGGATGCTCCGGCTGGGGGTCGTTCACCAGCGCAATGAGGGACTGAATTACTGTAAGACACACACACAGCCAAGGAAATCAAGTTAGACATGAACAATGAAAATGATGGTGTAGCTTTGCAAAGATAGCTCCATAGACGGTTCAGAACAGAGACGAAACTGTGAGTCCGTTCTTCTATCTGTGTCACATTTGCTACTGCCTCATCCCTTTAGGAGACTAGCAGCAGGTCCTGAGTCTGTTGACTCCAACGGGACAAGTAAACTGTTAATTCTAGCACACGAGAGCCCATAGCCAACAGATAACATCATTTTGAAACATGTTTTCTGGCCAGGTTTGATGTCCTACGTTACTAAACATCGCTATACCCATCGAGTGTGTCAGCTGGCGGGAACCAGATCATAGTGGAACCATGTCAATGGGTCATAGTAGCAGTGTTGGTCCACTGCCCAGAACAAAATCAGATAACCAATATCCATTTACCATCATGTGTGCAGCCAGTCGCTTTTCTGAAGCAGTGCCACTTTGCAAAAATCACAGCTAGTTCCATTGCTAAGTTTTTCACCACTTTTGGCTTCCTAAAAACAATAAAGGGCACCCACAGATGCCCCTCGAGACACCCACCTTGGTCAGTTTTAGTGGCAGGCTTCCAGTTCTCTGCACTGATCACAGGCAAGCACACCTGGCCCTTCTCATCGATGTTGGGGTGGTAGATCTTCGTCTTGAATGTGATCTTGGGAGGCTTGAAAGGATACTCGGTTGGGAAAATGATCTCGATTCTGAACGCACCTTTGTCATAAGGAGGGTTGTCCTGGAAGAGCAGAAAGTAGGACAGTAAGGGAAACTGTGGGCCAACAAATGGCAGAGCAGTCAAACGAGGAGTTCGAGCTACTTACGGGAACAATGAGCCCTTGCCATGACAAAAGGTTTGATTCTTCAACTTGAATGTTTCTGAAGTTTTTCATTCCAGACCTGCGAATCTCTTCAAGTTCCTGAAAGAACAAGCAAACGATGTATATTACAAACGGCAAAACTGTTCATGTTCATAGGGGTGAGTCTCGAGCAGCAGTTCGGAATTGTACCGAGTTCCACTTCTGTAGGAAGTCTGCGACAGTTCCTATAACTTTTGGTGCATTAGTGACTTTCACTGGTTGGTCAATGACCATAAACAATGGAAAATGGAAAGATGGCAGCCCAATTTTGCATAAAATAACAGGTTTTGTTTGCTTTTTCTGTTTCATATGGCCCTGCATCAGTGAAGTATATAAGCACAATATACACACACAATTCCCAAGCCTACATGTATCTAACTATTGTAGATAGATACTAGCTACTTTCATAGTATATATATTCAGTGGTTTTCAAACTGGGAGACGTGCCCAAGTCATTACACACACACACACACACACACACACACACACACACAGTCATGTCGAAGACGTTTATTATAACTTTTCTCTGAGTTTTGTCAACATAAGAATGACTCGACCCGCAATAATCCATGTGATGAGCAGCTACAAACAGAATATCCCATCAGAAACTAAATTAACCGAAGAGCATGGAGTGGATCGTCAGATGCGCTGACTTAAGACACGGTCAAAGTTGGGGGATTTTAAGCGTTCATTATGATTGCACTGCATTTGCATATTTATGCTCATGGTCTCTGAATGACAAGGAATTATAACTAGAACTACTAGAATGTTTCTTCAATACATTTCCCATATTTTCTTCTTGATTTATTGAATTTTGATTCATCAACCACATGACTAGACACCATTTGATGGGAAAAAAATATATTTGATTCTAAAACTGAGTTTAGAATAATGTCAACAAAAAATGCAGAATTTGGAAGGGGGGGGGGGGGGGGGGGGCCTGACATTTTTTTTTCATCTACAAAAGGGGATAAAGGGGGCCCTGCAGTAAAAGTTTGGGAACCACTGGTATATATGATTATATACACAGAACATACAACAGGCTCGTCAGATGTTTATTTCTTGAGGTTGATGGACATTTTGGTCAATATAGGTTGACTTCCAGTGTGCCGAGAAGCTGAGAAGGCCGAGGGAATTATTTGCACTCATCCTGTCTATCTCATAAAGACACTGTTGCTGGGTGGACTTGGTCAGAGCTCTCCTCTGGTTCTTTAAGTAAGGAGGGGGAATTACATTATCATCTGCTGTGCCAAGTCTGACAGATCCTGTTGGGAGTCATCTTTTGCGATTAATTAAATTAGTTACTATGTAACGTAATGGTCTAAACAAAAGCCACATTTTGCTCAATAAGTGCTGTTAATTAAGGCGACGCTTTACTATGTCAGTCGAGGCCGATTTCCTTATTATAGTCGGGGCCAACTCTTGTAAAGCTTAATAGTGTGTGTGTGTGTGTGTGTGTGTGTGTGTGTGTGTGTGTGTGTGTGTGTGTGTGTGTGTGTGTGTGTGTGTCCAGTACAAAGTCTCACACCGGCTTGTTGTGTAGAAAAGCGGCCCATCCTGTCTTTTGCTAGTCTGGTGCTATTCACGCAACAATAATTTAAAAAAATACTAGCTGTGGATTTAAAGTTCATCCGCACCATCCACTAGTGACGAACTCCCAAAGCTGGCTAGCTGGGAGTTTAGCCGACGGCCAGTGTCTAGCTCACTGAAACGCACCTAAGATCCGAAGCTAACATGCTAGCTAACTAGCAAGCACCTTACGCCGTGGAAATTCACCCACGGTCTTACGTTAGCCACAGCTAAACTCACGTCCTCGGTAGTACAACCCACGGTTGTACGGAAACTATAGTTGGCTAGTAAACTAAACATATGCACCGTGGTCATCCTCGGAAGGCTACCTCCCGACTCTGGCCTAATTCGCCGGTGCTTTTCTGCCTGACGGCAATATTTAGCCGGCTATCGTTAGCTAGATGGCCAGTAGTGACCTCTCGTTTTTATTAAGTTTGCGGCTAGAAACAGCGAATACAAGTACCTTCAAACAAGAGTATCTCGTTTGAGTTTAGGCAAAGAATAAATGAGTCCATCGGAAGCGAGCGCGTCTTCACACATTACAAATTATATGAAAATAACGGTATCGGGAGATTTACCTTGGCCAGCCTCCTGCTCGCCGCCATCTTGAAACTGCTGTGTGTTTCCCAGAATACACAGCGCTGCGAATATGGGTCCGGGCTGTGTTCGAAATCGCGTGCTAAGACACACTTTTGAGTATGTAGTGCATTCACATTGGGTCGTTTGTGGATTGTGTGTATGGGATGTATGTTAAATTAGAAAGAATGTCTTATTTTGAGATCTGAGCTTATTGTACGTATATTGCACACAATGCATTGCGTTTGGGCGGAAACCTCCAGTTCTGAGAAGTGAAACCTACATCCCCTCTGCTGGCCATCAGGGGGCGACTCCTTTGCAAAAAAAAGAAGAAGATTGTATGGAATTCTATGTAAAATGAGGCTTCTTGTCACTTGATTTGTTATCCCAGTAAACATGAGTTTATGGTCTCAAACGCTAGTGTCAATTCTCCTTCAAAACAGCATAATGTTCATCTAGTAAATTATGGTACCATTTACAGTAAAATAGACGATTAAGCAGGGTGCGCCTAAGGGCGGGACTACTTTGTGATTGACGGGTCGCTACCATGGCGTCACTACAGCCACAATCCCAATGCATTTAGTTTCTGAGATTACTTTAACACTTAGCTGTAAAAACATAATACCTCCGGCCACAGATTGATGGCGTTTGGTAAGGTTATTTTAAAAGCGTGACTGGTCATGTCAACACGTATTGTAGTTCATTTACATGATGTTGATTTCTGTCACTTTGGAAAATTAGCTTGAAAAAGAAGTTGTGTTGTTGGGACCTGTTATTATCAATTAAGATAATATTGGGAAAGAATAAAATAGGTAAGGAACAATCCACGACGAGAAAATGTAGTTTTATTGGAGATAAACACATACACACACACACACCTATTATTTTGCTTCCGACGCCCGTGCACGAGCCGGGGTCCCGTTCCGACCTGTACCGCCGCTGCCCAGCTGCGGCGTCACCTGGAAGTAGTCAAGCTGGGCGGGATGACCGGAACAACAAGATGGCGGCGTATGAAGAGTTCCTGGTAGGAAAAAAGAAAAACACTTATCATGACTTACTTGTGTCGACAATGCAACACGTTACCACAACCCGCAACGGACGAACCGGTCGGTACAAGAGCCTCCCGGTTGGTGGGGGAACTGCTAGGCAGGAATATGCGCTTTCCGGGCGGATCGTTTCCGTTTGGGCAGTTAGCATCGATGCTAACAGTCGCTAATAGGTCCCCTTGTTAGCTTGCTGCAAGAAGCTAAAAAACATCTCTAAATTGTGTTTTTAAAAGCGTTTCTTGCCGCTGTCGTTGTCTACGAACGTGGGTGGTTGGAGCCGTTAACTAACCGATACGTTATTTTAATGAAATCGCCGGAATACTGTTAATAATCACTGTGATACACCCCCTAAGGCGAAGGCTGCTCGACTGTTGAAAACACAACAACATTGTGTAGAGACACAGACGAGTTGTTTCATCGGATCAATAACCGAAAAGATTACTGACTTATTATATTATATTATTGTTATGTTTTATTATGTTTCATCTGTAGCGTCGCTTTTACGTGTTAGCAACTCTTACCAAAACAAAGACTTGAGGGTGGTTTTTTAGCCTGTGAACATGTTGTTTTTGTTTATTGACCTGTGTTAATGGCGTCATTAACACTATTACAGGCTTCATCGATAGTAAAGGATTACCAAGAACAAATTCAGATATGTTTCAGTTACAATGTGTTAGAAGTGCCTACACTGTTAAGTCGTAAAATGAATGACAAATAATAATAAAATAGGATTAACAAAGTGATAAGCTCAGATAAGGGAGACAAGAAACAAAATAAATACCATAAATATCGAACACATGGAAAAGCTCTGCTTTAGCTGCATTCAAATCAGTGGATACATTCTCTTAACATCATACAGACGTTGTCCTTTGGCTCCTTTTGGTATTGTTAAGGATTTTAAGTACATTTTAAATTCTGTCAACATGTGGGCAACATGAAGCTGGTGGATATGTAACAGTCAGGTTACCAGCCAGCTGTGTGGAGCCATATGAACGACTTTTACATCATTTCCTTAGTTACGTCATCGTAACTAAGGAAATATTAATACATAATAAAGTATTTCATGACAACACAGTCCATTAGTTGTAGTTCCTCTCCACAGGCCATTGAAATAATCTTTTTTTGTTTCTCGATTAAGAAGATAATGTTTTCAAATGTATCAAGTGTAGCAGGAGATGCCTATTTAGATCAGAATACAGACAGAGAAATGATCATTTCAGAAAACAGATGGAAGAATCCTTCCATTAAAAAAAAATCAAGAATAGAAATGCATAGGAGAGAAAAAACATGAGGGACTATGTTGGTGTGGATGTTTGTTTAAATATCTGATATGATGCTCCATTTCCATACTATATACGCAGATGCACAAACACAAGAAATATTTGTCAGAATTATATTTGATTTGTTCTTTCATATGTTTACATTTCTATTTATATATAATAACACTTTTTGTGTTCATTGAAAATGAAAATAAAAAAGTCTGAGAGCGCCCAAGATTCAATATCTACTGGGATCTACAGCAGTCAAAGAAATGTCCGCATTAAGTCACTGTTGCCCCTATTGTGTGAGAGGGGTAACTGTAGGTAACACCAACGTCTCTGTTTGCAGGAGTCATTCTTGTAACACAGCTTGGCCTGTTGACTCGTGAAAGAGCCGCGTGTGGCACAACACCTAAACCAGCATGAATCTCCAGCAGCCAGCACCGCTCATCCCCCCGGTCCACCCTGATGTGCAGATGAAGCCCCTGCCCTTCTATGATGTGCTGGATGTCTTAATCAAGCCTTCAAGTCTAGGTCTGTGGTGTTTTCTTTCCCCCTTGGTTTAAAAAACAGTTGGTCCGAGCAATGTCACCTTAGGTTCTGCGGTCACAAGTTTTGGTGCAAATAAAGTATCTGTAGTTCAGTATGAACATAAAACATGCCTTTCAATACAATACTATCCTGAGTATTAAAATCAAAAGCCCTCCAATGTGGCTTATGGATATTTGGAAGTGCCTGAAAACAAAACAAGTATGGATGCCTCACATCAGCCAGTGTTGGTGATTGCTCTGACCATCGTTTGTCCCAAAAATCTTAGTTTAGTAGCGCAACCCCCCACAGGTCTCTGTAAAGATGTGAGCACAAATGTCACTGTACTCCCGTTGCTCGGATAGCTTCCCAAAACGTGAAGTATAGGCTTTACAGAAATGGTCACAAATAGGCTTGGGTGGTATTATGGTGTACCTGCGTAGTCACCAATGATATTACGTGTGGGTTTTTAGCAGTATTTGACTTCCCGTAGAGCAGCACTGACAGTCAGCATCTGTGTTTTCAGGAGCAGGTCCTGCACAGAGGTACCACCAAGAAAAGTATTTCATCTTCGCCTTGACGCCACAGCAAGTTCGTGAAGTATGCATATCCAGGTAGGAGCATTTTAAGAAACACTTGTCCTAGTCTGTGATGTAAATGTTCAATATGCTTATTATGTTTAACCGTGTTTGTTTATAGGGACTTTCTACCCGGTGGCAGAAGGGACTACATGGTTCAGATCCAGCTGAGGTGAGATTGAGTTTTCTGACCTGTAGATAATGGATCTTTCTTAGCAACTTAGAAAAAACGTAAAAACTCATATTAAAGTTTCTAGAAGGAACTGAAATGAAACGGTCTCATTGCAATACTGATGCCATATTCAGACTCTTAAATATTATTTTTTGTTTTGTCAGGTTTTGCTTGTCCGAGACAAGTTGCCCTCAGGAGGATAACTACCCCAACAGTCTTTGTATAAAGGTTAATGGGAAACTTTTTCCTTTGCCAGTAAGTGTTTTACTCCAGAACTGTGTCCAGAAACAATCCTTAAGTATTCTACTCTCATGACACTCACAAAGCATTTTATTCCTGTAGGGTTATGCACCGCCACCAAAAAATGGCGTGGAACAGAAGAGACCAGGAAGGCCTCTCAACATTACCTCCCTCGTCCGACTCTCCTCTGCAGTACCCAATCAGATTTCAGTGACATGGGCACCTGAAATTGGCAAAGTGAGAACATTTCTTTTCCCCGTCCTTTAGTTAGACTTGGTGTTCGGGGACAGTAACAGAGAATCATGTTTTTTCAGACCTATTCCATGTCTGTGTATCTGGTGAGGCAGCTGACATCACCGCTGCTCCTGCAGAGACTCAGGATGAAGGGCATCAGAAACCCCGACCACTCCAGAGCGCTAAGTGAGTACACAGTAAACCACTTGAGTGTGGCCTGCTAACAGCTCTACAGCTGCAGTTTTAATAGCTCTGGGTACGGGCTGGCTGTTTCCTTACTCGCGTGAAAAAATGTATTAAAAAAGCATTTCCAGTGTGAATTGGGCCCCTAGTGATGTCAGGTTCATTGAAATTAAAGTTTGCTTTTTGTATTTCTTTTACCTTTTTTTGTTAAGTAATGGTTTCCTGTTTTCTGTTTTGTCCGCTGTGTTCCAGTTAAAGAGAAGCTGACAGCAGACCCAGACAGTGAGGTCGCCACAACAAGCCTCCGAGTGTCACTCATGTGCCCGGTAATTTCAAACTATTCTGACATCATACATTTAAGCTTGTAGAGAAAGGCGACAATAATTGATGCACTGTATGGATCAGATGAACATAGAAGCACGCACCACTTTCCCTTTTTGAATAACCACTGGGGGTCGCCAAAGTGTGAACAATTCAAGTACACAGAATACTTTAAAAAGGCACAAAATCATTGTTTGTCCCCAAAATGAATAACTGGGCTTCACAACAGAAGCTCTGGCTGACCTCTGTATGTTTCCTCCTCCAGCTGGGTAAGATGCGACTGACGGTGCCGTGCCGGGCGGTGACCTGCTCTCACCTGCAGTGTTTCGACGCCGCCCTCTACCTGCAGATGAACGAGAAGAAACCCACCTGGATCTGTCCTGTGTGTGACAAGAAGGCTGCATACGAGAGTCTCATCATTGATGGGTGAGTTACGCTGATTCAACCACATCACACACACACACAAAAATGACCCGTTTTACATTAAAAATATGATAGATTGCTTTTACACATTCAAAATGTGGACTAAAGCAAAGCCTACAACTCCCAACAGGGAAGCTCCGTGGTCCGACTTCATGCCAAACTTTATATCTCCTTTCAACCTTGACAAAGACAGCGCAGACCAGATCCAGTCCATCTTACCTTTCACAATAAAAGCCCGAGACATATACTCTGTGTAACTGTTTACCAGAGGGAGCTCAAATTCATTCAGAGTTATAGTTTTGATGCAAAATATATTGAGTAAATATTTTGTGTTTAAGTGTTGTTTATTTCTCACAATTAAAGGTCCACATCCATAAAATCCACGTGTCCCTGAGCTTCTACATTTAATAATTCAATAACAATAACATCTAATAATTAGAGAGTATGGATGGGGTGAAGTATTTGGTCTCACCCATGACTGATTATTGTCTCATGAGAGATGAAGACAAATTGGATTTTGAGGGTTTTTCTTTTTATCAAAATGCAAAATGTGTATTAATCACATAAAATTAGTGACAGCAAAAGGCCATAAAACAAATGTGCTCATATGTAGGCTTTTAAACAAATAATAAAATAAATGAATAAATAGACTGGAGCCGATGCTGACATACTGTACAAAATACAATCCGCCTTTGTTGAGACTGTCGATCGAGCTTCTCCGCTGCATTTCAGCACCCGGGACAGCGTCGCACCGACATGCACACAACAAATAGTGCTATCCACCTGAGAATAACTCATGATAATTCATGTTGATGCATAATGAATAATGTAAGATTACCATTCCTTATTTAATGTGCTATTTGGATGAGTACGTTGAGTGTTGTGTTCTTTGTTCAGTTTATTCTTGGAGATCCTAAATGACTGCTCAGATGTCGATGAAATCAAGTTCCAGGAGGATGGAACCTGGTGTCCGATGAGACCGAAGAAAGAGGCCGTCAAAGTCTCTTCTCAGTCGTTTCCCAAAATTGAGAGTAAGTACATCATCTTCATTCCCAGGCGAAGATCCTAGCAACAAATATTGTTTGTTTATCAAAGCCTGATATATCTCTATTAAAAACACATGAATGAGTCACACCTTTTGTCTTCCAGCCTCAGCTCCTTTACGCCAGTCTTCAGTGGTGCTCCACTCTACCGAGCCCAGCACCACCAAGAAGGCCGATGTGATTGATCTGACTCTGGAAAGCTCCTCGTCCTCCTCTGATGAAGAGGACTCAGACCCTCCACTGAAGAAACGCTGTGTTTACATTTGCAAGAGCGAGGAGATGCATGCGAAGGGGTGAGTCAGCCTCTCTGAGACAGATCGCCGTGTACCAACCTGGTTCCTAATAACAAAAAAACCCACAATACTCTGTCTATTACCATTTTAAGACGGGACATTAGACGTTCAGGGGCGAATTCACAAAAAATCCACTGTTAAATGTTTGCTGTTTTCTGGAAGGAGGAGTAAAAGCTTGCTGTTCTCTCAGGGTGTTGACCTACCAGCCGGCGGTGCGCGTGCCGAACGTCCAGACCTTGGACACGTCGTATCTGACCTCTACGCTGGCTGACTATGCAGTCCCCTTCCACCCGTCCACGCTGGCCACCATCCCAACAGACATGCAGAGTGAGTCAGCCAGCTGGGCAGGCTGAGTGTAAGCACCTTCACTACATGGTTCTGTTAATAATCTGTTTTCATTTTCACACCCGCAGGTCTGGATTTGTTTTCCTTAATCCAAGCAGATCCTCAGGTATGTAATGACTTTTTTTCTTTTTTTTTTTGCATATGTATTGTAATGGCTCATACACACAAAAGGGTTCTGACATTTCTGTGGACTTTAATGACGTTGATCCTGATTGACCTGCTTTTCCGCCAGCATTACCGGCCCCAGATGTTCCTGGACAACCTGACCAGCAGCATGCAGAGTGCTGCCGCGGCCAGCACCAGCTCGGCCCTGGTCTCCTCCAGCAGCCACTACGACACCAGCAGCCACGGCGCCAGCTCCATCCACGAGACCCGGGTCATCGCGGGCGGGGGCGGCGCCGGAGGAGGGTCCGACAGCAGCATATCGGACATCATTTCACTAGACTGAGCCGCGTCTCACCGGACCTTCCCAGGCCTGTTTTCTGTGGCCTTTTTAGTGTGGATTATGTGCACATGCCATGTTGAGTTTTACACAGAAGCACCCAAATTGGTATACATGAGCACTTTGATGGCCTTTTTAAAAACTGTATCCAGACATGTTTCTTTTGAAACTTCAACATTTGGGAGATATTCTTGTATGTCGTCATGCAGACCTCCGTCACATTAGACCAAAACAGGGATGATTTAGTCTATTATTCCCTGGTTAAGTCTAATCTTCCATTGTGTGATATTCCCTGGTGTTTTAGCCTTGGTTTAGTGCAATGTCCCCTCATGGTTTTACCTTGGTTCAGTCCAATATTTCCCCAGTGGTTTAGCCCAATGATTTGCCGATGTTTTGGCCCTGGTTAAGCCACTCCTGATGATTTCGCTATGAATTAGTCCAATAACACCTGATGTTTTAGCCTTAGTGTGATCAGATATTTCCCAGAGTTTTAGCCTTATTTTGTCCAAGATTTTCCTCAGTGTTTTGGCCTTGGTTTAATCCAATATTCCATGTTTTTTTTAGTGTTGGTGTAGTCCAGTATTCCCTGCAGTTTTAGACTTAATTATTCAAATATTCCCGCCTATTTTAGCCGTGGTCCTGTCCAACATTTCCCGGTATTTTAGGTTGGATTAATCCAATATTCACCAATGTTTTCAGTTTTCTTTATTCCTCTGGCATGCTGGACGCATCACTCTTTTCACCACCATTTACTGACTTCAGCTCTTTGCCAGGCAGGGAGGAAACATTCGTGGCACTGACAATCCTTTCACATCACAGGGAGTCATTTGTTTCAGTGTCCATATCAAAAATATCTCCTGGGAAACATTTCATTTGTAGTTTATTTATATTTCATCCTACAGGACCATCGCAGCCTGAACAGCTGCTCTTTTCCCATCCATCTATAGGTGTCGAAACATTGTGATAACTCTTCCAGAAACATAAACGGCTGTTATAACTTTTTCCTGGTCGCTCCAATGTTGGACATATTGAGAACATTGAACTCATTTATACCAATTTGTTTACTTGAACATGTAAATCTGACTTCAGCCTCTTCTGGCCCCGCTGACCTGGACTGTGTGTCAGCATGGACGGAGGAAGAGCTCGGACTCACGGCTCTCAGCCAGATGTTGTTTCACACGAACGGATGGTTAGAAATAGGAAGGTGGAGAAAAGACTTCATTGGTTCTAACGGCTGTCAGGCAGTTCTTCAGTGAGGTTAGTTACAGCGGCAGCTTTCATGTCACTGCAAAGTCAAACGGTCCTTTGTAATTTAGTCAGAGCAATAATAATTTAACTATCGATCGGTAAAATAAAAGTTGTAAATGTAGTTCTTCGTACCACTCTGCCTCAAAAATGGAATCTCTCCTTCGCTCAAATGTATCGGCTCATATAAGTTGCTAACATCATTTTTTGTTTTATTTCAAACTTGGGTAGTTACGCTTATTTGCTTTTCTTTTAGAGATTGAGGGATTCTCACGCATGGAAAGAAAATAACCAAGCTTATTTACCAACATGAACTGTTCCTTTTTTCTTTTCTTTTTTAAAGTCCTGCATTAGCTTAAACTCCCATGAGACAGTCTGCTGGCTTTTAACATAATGTGAATGAAAGAGTTTCTTTGGCTCCTGAATTTGTGTAAAACATCTGTAATGTTCACGCTGCCAAAAGGTCTGATGGTCTTCTCTCCGGCTGAAGTCCACGCTGCGACCCTTCTGAACTCTGACCTCTGCATTAGTTGGCTGGTGTACGTCGGTGCTGCGTTGTGGCGTGGGATGTGTGGACACGACCAGAACATCCACTCAGTGTTAACAGCGACACTTATGCCCACTTTCCCAGCGTTCCCAGCGAGATGAAGAGCGATAAACAGGGCAGCTACTGTGTCACACCTACATTATCTTGGTTGCTTGCTGTGGAAGTGGACTCCAAGCCATCAGGAGCTCAATCTCAGGGACCTACACTCCACTTTGACAGACCGGGTGCATTAAAAACACCGATGCACAGAAACAACAACTGTAACTGGAATGCAGATGATGTGGAAGTTGGGCAGAAGTGTCACATTATTCCGTCGACGAATCTGTTTTATGCTGATGGTTGTTGACGGTATCAAATGTCCGTTTGTATATCAGTCACTCAGCCCGTCTTACCTTCTGGTCACAAGTGTTTTAAATAGTGAGGTTTAGAGATGATTTGTTAGTTTTGGAAGTAGTCAGGATGTAACTGGATAAATGAGACTTCGATAAGTTGTGTGAGAGTTTATATGTTGTTTTGCTTTTAATTATTTGTTCGATGTGGAGGCACGCAACAAAAATATAGCCGCCTTCATTAATTCACAGTAACAAGGGGCGAGTAACTGATAAGCAAATGGACATTTTAAGGTTTTATTAAGGCTTTAATAACGTCAGTTTAGCCATATTACCAAAACAAATCACCACCATGCTGAGCTTCAGTGGTATCCATTCACACAGATTTCTGCAGTGTCTGTGTGTTTTTCCAGGATCACAATCCCTGTAACTCTGGATCATTCACAGACTGGAGAGCATCTTAAATTGGAGCTGCTATTAAAACTTCTACTTCATTATGTTTTGGTGTAGAGGTGGAAATTAAAAGACAGATTTCTCAAATCCTGGATGAATAAAACTCAATCAAAAATCTGCTTGTAGAGAAACCACTGATGGCAGCTAAGGAAATGTGTTTTTACATGTTTGATCAACTAACCTCGAGAAGGGATCCCATGAGTTATTAACCCATGTAAATTAAAAAACATCACATTGTTCCCCCATTTACAGCATTTATACTCGCTCAGAAAAAACACTACTACGATTTTGTGACCCATTAACCGTGTCAAGCTTTCTCTACTCACCTGCTGGCAGATGTTTGTAATGTGGATGTTTTTTTCTACTCTTCATACTTAATTGGCTTTGATCACTCGGACAGAAAATGTGTCATTGCTTCAGATTACACACCGTTTATTACAGGATGGTTTATTCCAAAATTGTCTTTGTTTTCCTGTACATGTCAACTTGCAGCATTTTGAATTGTGGTACCATGTGTGGGTGTTTTTTTAATTATTAAAAAGGTTTCTTTTTTTATTCAGTTAAAATCTTTACACTTTACACTTTGATAAATGCAAAAATGTGTTCTTTTTTTCTGAAAAAATCAGATTATTCATATTTCAGTCTTAAATCTCAGTGCAACCACAGATTAAAAGGTACAGCATCCTTTACTTTCAACTTCCACAGGGGGGCAGTACAACCTCAATACGTGACACAGAGCACTGACTAAATATCACTAGTGAAACAGATCGACATCTGGAGTCAGATGAACAGAGCAAAAGCTCAAATACTGTGGAAATATTTCCATCTATGTAATTTATTCTGTGAACGACCCCGGCAGCTCTCCATGTGTCTTTAAGTAATATGATATTAATAGTTTGTTGACTTTGGGCGGAAACCTCAGGACTTTCAGACAGTTCTGATCAACTGAACGTGGCAGTGGCGTTTCTACGGAGTCTGGCTTCCCAACAACTCACCAATATAGAAATATTTCATATCTGCTTTTTAAGCTAATTTCTGAGGGTCATGAATTAAATGAGATGTAGCGAGTTATCATCTTATCATACCTATTTGACTTTAAAGTTGTGTCACTTACATCTAGTTGCAAAAAAAAATCTGTTTGCACGATTTAGAACACAGGACTTTCACCCAGGAGACCAGTGTTCGTATCACGTGTGAAATAAAAACAAATTACTTATCTGCATTACCCTCAACGTAGTTGAGAATGTAGATTTGAAATGTAAAAAAAGTGGTTGAAATACATGTGTAGAAATGTTTGTGTGCAACATATTTTTAGTATTAAAAAATGATGAGAGTCAACGTATCTGTATTTTACAGAAAAGTACGATACCAACATTTTGATTCTGGCGACTGTTGCAACGACAAACTGTTTCCTCAAAAATCAAACCACAAAGTCGCTGCACGTTCGTTTGCATATTTCCCAACAAAAGGAAAACAGCAATTAATTGATTTTCTTCCTCTGGGGTCAAAATCCTCTCGTGTTGACTTTGTTCACCACCAAAAGTTCGTTTGAAGAAAATAATCGATTACTAGGAACTTTTGATGTCGCAAACCCGATCCTCGGCTTGATGTGACTTTTCTTGAATTCATATCGGCCTCAAATCTGAGAGAAAATGTCTCACTGATAACTCTGCACATGAGCACTGTGGGGAAGTGCTGCTTTTTAATCTTTGTGAAACGGTCGAGGGCCACGAGGACCAAATTAATCATTGTACACTCTACGAATGACAACCGGACTGCAGGGCAGGAAACGAGGAAAGTCAACATGGGAAATCAGATTCAACTATCAGACGGACTCAGTGAAGGCTGGGGTCAAGTAAAGGTCACAGACACCCTCAGGTTTTTATTTGCTGGCTGTCAAACAGTCAAAAACAAAAGCACTATTTGCCAATGGCCTGTTTAAACTGTTCGGGCTTCAAATGAACCTAACCGTCACAATTACACATGTATCCTTCCCCTTTCTACACTTCAATAAGCTTTTCTCCAAGTTGCTCGGCGTCACCGTGGTGTGATCATAGTCAGGAAACCTGATGAACCGGGACCTGGACCTGGACTTCCAGACTCAGGTGTCTTTATACTCCAATCACCGGAGGCTCATTCAGGCTCTCAGCTGAACTCCATTTCACTAATTGTGAGACTACGAGCTCCAACCAGCTGGAATATTGAGGTGAATATTTAGGCAACTTATTCTCTATTGCATGTTTTTAATTAATTCATTCACACTCACGCTTTCACCATCAATCTCGCGCTGTCGCGCACATGAACGAAATGGGAGTGTCACGGGTTAAAACATCCAGAGGGGGTGAAACCTTTTTATCTGGACTGTGTGTCCACACACACACACACACACACACGCATGCATCCCATCTACTGATGTGACCCCTAATCCTAAACCCTCACCTGATCCCAGTTTTAAACTTAACCCTTTAGGCCAGATCAGACAGCTTCTTGATGCCCTTAATTTGAACACCAGCAGTACCAACGGAGCCTTTAGCTGTAATAGGTTTCTGTGAGAGACAGAAGCAGAAGAAGCTCCAAGGTTACCAGCAGCCTTTATAACGCGTTGCGCCGTTCTGACGGGCAGACGGAGGCCAGATCCCAATTATTGCCGGATGAACAGCAGCTGTTGTTGTGGGCGAGGAGACTGGGAGGCTTGTTAGCCGCTGAGGGAGCTCCTCCTCTGGGAGCCTTGTTACCCCATCGGCCCCCCGTCGGCCCCCACCGGCCCCCATCAGTCCTCCACACAGCTCTCAGCTACATGAACAATTAGGCTTGAAAACAGGAAGCCAATATGCTCATCGCCGTCTAGCTGTACTTTCTGTGTATGTTTTTTTCATTGGTTTATTCAGTTGTGTGTTGACCGGGGTTTTCTGCACGGTACCGTTAATCACCGGTTGGCCCCCCGAGTCCATCACAAGAATCCCTTCAGTCTGAGCCGATCGGGGGAATTAAGGAATGGCATGAGGACTCGAGTACGTTCACTAGTTTACATGAAAGGATTTGAACCAGTTTAATCCCAGTGTGTCCAGTGCAGACCGACAGTTTTGGGACAAGGCAGCGGTGCATGCTGGGATACATAGATGTGACGATGGAGATCAAGTGGAAGAGTAAGAGTTCTGCTTGAGTGTGAGAAATGTTCAGATCCTGAATCGTTCATGAGACCAGAGGAAATAAAACCTCCGAGTGACGGCTACAGAGCATAGACCGTATGATGATGATGATGATAATAATAATAATATATAATATATATAATAATATATATATTACATATTATTAATGTTGTGACTGAAATATGGTATTTGTGTCTCCAACAGCTGGAGAACCAGGGAGGCTCATCAGAAGCATCTCTGACCCCAGATCTGCAAGCAGAGTAAGGAAACGTATTATCTGATATGAGTGTATCTATATTGTATATTGTATATTGAGTACATTTCTAGAAAATAAGTGTTTAGGGGTTGGGAGTTCTTGTGGTCTAAAGAGGATTTTGTTATAAATAGGACACTGACTGAACTGGTAATTACACTGCATCTATATGATGTCAAGAAAAATGTCGGGGGTGTGCACAAAATAGTTATCAGCTTGAAATAAATTATGGTTTTGCAAGTTTGCTCTGCGAAGCCGCAATGTAACTTTCTGCATCGTAAACTGACGACAAAAACCTTATTTTCTCAGAATCTAATGATAAATTCTTGAAACTGATGGTTTTGTTGGTGCTGTCGATGTGTCAGCACGCCATGACATCACTGTTGGGCGTGGCTGGAGGAAGAACGGAGACGTTCTCTGGTGCAACAGGCTTCCAACCAGAGGAGGTCAGCGAAGCACCATCTTCATTAAACGGCTGCAGTTCTTGATATCTGCTGTCTGATTGAGATGGAGGTTGTTTTTTAACCACAATGGGGAAACCTCCGACTCAGCAGAGAGACGGAGCCGTGATGAAGAGGTCCTCTTCGTCCTCTCTGAGTTCCTGTTCTTGTGCTGAGGAGCAGCAGCGACCATGACGGGACTCGTCTCTGTTTATTTGTCAGGCAAAGCAGAGCCACAGCTGTGTTAGTGATGCTGTGAGCAGGCCGGTCCTCGGCATCAGGCCCACGTCACCTCTTGTGATTTATTTTTTTAAACCATATTTGCATATTAGATGTTCCATATCCTCCAGTCGGACACACTGGCAGGTGCACACAGGACTGACACCTGTCTCATGTGGTGGCGTTAAGTTTGTAATGTAAAGCAGCAGATAAAAAATATTACCAAATCCCATCATTTAGTTTACAGCTCAGATCAGGTTTAAGTGTGCGGGACCTCTTCAATGCCTTTAATGGTCACATGATGCAATACAAATTGCAGTGACTCCTCATAACCAAATTACTTCTATGTTCAAATCAACACAACATATATTTGAATAATTGACATTTCTTTTGGCTTTTTGGATCACTCCAATAAATCTGATCTCAGACATGTGTTTGATAATATAAAAACTGAAACTATCTCAAATTTGTTCGTGAACTGTTGCATTGCTGAAGTATTACAACTAATCCACATTCTTCTAAAGTCTAAATACTCAAAAGGCTTTTTGGAGCGTTATAAAACCAGAAGGAATGTCAGCGTTCTGTTTCCTCCGGCTGCATAAAGAGAGAAAACAGACTTCTGCAGTGTTTCGCATAGACAGAACACTATTTTGTTGCTGTGATTGTCCGTCGTATACGTTTCACAATTGACAGCATTCCTTTATAAGATGTCAACGCCAGATGTGATTCATAATAGTATACTATATGTTCCGAAAAATCCCAATATTCCCTTGAACTGATTAATGGTAAGAACCTTGAATGTGAAAAAAAGAAACGTGGCCCTTTAAGGAGAAACACGAGGTGGACGGGGTGAAAATGTTTACTAAAAACTTAAATATCACAGAGACACTCAGACCATCATTTTCTTTGTAATATACGTTTGCAGAAATGTAATGTTTTTGATGATCCTGAACAGTTTAAGCGGTTACAGAAACATGGACGCCAACGCCAACAGTTCCCTCTGCTGCCGCCGGTTAGCGTGCTAAGCTAGGAGTTGTGTATCTACAGTCGTCACTAATTTGTATCGACGGAGCGCCGTCCGGTCGTTCACATCAGCGGTGTTAATCTGTCCCTGACGGATGAGGTGGTTTTATACGGTGAGGAAGCCGCATGGTCAGGTTAAAGGTTCCCATCAGGATCAATGGCTGCTGGGAGAGGAGGAGCTGTAGCTTTGTTTCTGATGTCGATAGGTTATTATTAAAAAGAAACAGGAAGCAGCAGATATCTGTCAAAGACGTTTACATGTGAGGATGAACTGTAGGAAACCAATCGCTGCCAGAAATATGTTGATTAAAATCGTGATTGTTCTGCTTCAGCACGACTTTAAATGATTCGATGTCCCGCTAACAAAACAAATTAACATTGATGTCAATCGGTGAACAGAGCAGTTACGGTATTGACCGGCTTATTGATTTTATTTGGCAAAAACAAATTCCCCAGAAAAAACAAATCCCTTATGAAAAGAAAACTAACGCTGGGCAGCATACTTCCTTTAGGGAAGATTAAGACGCTGGCACGGACCATTTAGCATCCGTATGAGATTTCAACAAACTCGAGCAGCTTACTGAGAGCGAGAATGTCGACTCAGGGCAGGAGGAGGGCTGGTAGCTAAACACAGGACCTGCACCCAGGGGACCGGCGTCCGTGTCCTGTGTGAAACCAAGATTGATTTATTTCTATTGACGTTAATGTTTTAACGCAACATGACTAACTTGTTACGTCTGTAGATTAAGTTTGTTAACCGATATTTGAACTCAGACCGCCACTTTAATGGCAACCGAACGTGAACCATCACGTTCAACGTTAAAATCACAAAAGTGCTGGTTAAACTGGGACCAGTGATGTGAGCCCAGTCATGTACTTGTATAGCGCTCGTTGGGAAACATATATATTTTTCTTCTGCCTCGCCATCACTGATTTTGCCTCGAAAAGTCGAAGCGCCGCTTCCAACGAACATGTGCGTTTATGACACAAGCCCAGCTTTTTCTCACAAGCCTTCGTGTTCGAATGGCTGAAGAGACGATAAAGTGAGATCTTACGTCACTGTATCGCACATCAACTAATGCCAACCCGGGGCGCCAGGCTCAACGGAAGAGTTGGTGCCCCTTGGACCAAGGCTAAGCCCTCACCACAGTGGCCCCGGGTTCCAATCCAACCGGTGGCCCTTTCTGCAACGTCATCCCCATCTCTCTTTCTCTCAATTAAAGGCAAAAACGGCCCAAAAAGTAACTTAAGAAAAAAAACTTCTTACTATCCCGCTGTAAACTGCTAATTAAACTCTCTCCTGATTGGAGAAGATCCAATTTATCTCTGTGACTGATATTCCCTAGTGTTCAAAAGAGGAACTGCATAATCAAGTCATTAGGCCAAATATGATAACTCAGGTCGTAACATTTAAGGCATCGTGTGTAACTGATGGGAAACATGATTTGATGACCTTCTTATTACTTCTTACTGATGCCGTTTGAGGACTCAGCGGAGCGGCGGCTTCCTTCCTGCCGCGTCGTCCTTCTGGATGAAACACGGAGTGGGTCGTACTTTTTCTCCTAAAAACAGTGCTGACATTTTAGTTTTCACCTCCGTCTGCTCGTAGCTCCATCACACCGTCACCGCCGATTGATGCTTCGCCCTATTTTATAGTAGCGTTATTGATTAGCACTGTGCTTGTCAGTGGTGCATAAAATTAACACTGTGTTATAGGCGCATGGATTTCTGTCAGCGCCTGACAAGATAAGCCATTATTGGACGGCTGCTCCTAATTTGTTTTTGTTTATTTAGAAGTATAAAGTAACACTCAGCCGGCCCCAATAATAAGTCTATTACCTGCGAATGCTCGTCGCTGCCATCGACAGACACTAATCTTCGCTGCTCCTAATTACATTACATCAGGATTCTCAACCTTAATTAACCAATCTTTACCCCATTTTACCTGCTTAATGCTGCACTCTACCAAACTGCGTTCGCTCAACTGCATCCTCCGTTTGCTGAATAGGAGTTTCCAGTTCCCACTCGTCACTTTCACAGAAAGCAAATGTCTTTAAATCTGTCAGCGTTCACGATATGGAGTAGTAAAACGAGCATCTGCATGTAAACCCTGTTTTTCTGCAGTGATACAGTTTAAAGAGGGAAATGGATCTGCAACTACTGAAGAGTGTATTTTTTATTCAGATTCACAGTAGCATGATGACAGCAACAAGAATGATGCGCAAGGCGTTCCACTGAAGTTAAAAGCATTATTTTATTTCTAAATACGCTACAAGTCAAAACAGGAAAATCTCTTTCACCTCTTTTTTGTACATTTTTAACCCCTGAGCACCACAATCCAGAATTCCCATAATGCACTGGATTTTTTTTTTTTAAATCCAAGATGAACGAAAGGGAAATAAAAGAAAACATTTAAAGCTTCATACACAGCTAATATAGCGATTAGTGTCTAAAAACTACCAGCATAGCATAATACAAAGTAAACAACATGTTATTTGATAGTATAAGTTCTTTTTTCTTGTTTCCGTCCGCATGCAGAGTGCCGCGTTCTCTTTGCTCGTCTGCTCTGCCGTCGTTACGACCATTAAAAATAACGTGGTCACGACTCGAGGGACTCTTTGGTGATTCGGCAGCGTGGCCTCACAGGCGTCCGAAGTGTTCAGTGATTCGATCGTTCAGCAGTATGTACAGTGGGAGGGGCTTAGGAGCGGCACCGGGGGGTGCAGAGGGCGAGACGGGCTGTTCTACGACCTGGATCACGGGAGTAGAAAAAGGTCCTGAATCAGCCCTGATCCAGGACCAGCATCCTGTGCATCACAACCACGGATAGTTATGGACATTTGAGTTGCTCTCATTAAATAAAACACACAAAAAATACAAACACACCCGGTGGTAGGCGAGATTTAAATACATACAATGATATAAAATCAAAGATTTCTTTTCTACTCACTGATTGAATGTTTTTGTTTGTTTTGTATTGACCGTAATGGAAGAAGGTGTACGCGCTTTGAATGTTATCAGTCAGTTAAACGAGAGAAACAAACACAGGACTTTCACCCTGGAGGCTATGGTAACAGTTATTAAATAATGCCACCTATGCAAGTTATATAAGAAAGTACTTATTTTATATTTAAAAAAAATAGTAATTTCAACTCAAATTCTAAACCTTATCTAATTAATTTGGTAGCTTAAATTTAAAAGTTGTTTTATGTTAATTTTCACAATGTTGTTTCACTTTAATGAGGTTCAGTTTGGATGGTCGTGATAGCTGCTGATAACATCGGAATGGGCGCCACACTTTTCTTTGAAATATTTAATATTTTTATATATTATTTTTTTCCCGCCATTAAAGTCTCATAGAAGACCACCACCCAGTGAGTTGGTATTTTCAACATTCGGAGGCTTTGAGTGATTGAAATGTCCGGTCTCCTGATCTAGAACTGAGTTTCATGTTTAGAATTCATCATCACAAATGGAAACCCGAGACAATCCTGAACACCGTTTGTCTGATTGCTAAAGAACACCTTTCAAGTAAACATGAGAATTAGAAAAAGCACAATCAGCTCCGCGGACAGCTGAGGCGTCAGCTCGTCTTATTGGCTGAAGATTGTCGCCGGCTGCACGATTGTGTTTGTACAAATCAACATCACCTCTACACACAGTTACACAATATATTAATTGTTTTATCGCCACCAATCAGCCGCCGTGACACTGAAGCAGCGTTTTAAATCATGAATGTGAACAATCTGCATGAAAAGAGATCGGACGAGGAAGATGAGGAAAAGCTTTGTGGGTATTAGCTACAAACATTTTTTAAGGGGGCGCTACAAAAAAGGGCATGGCGTCATTGAATTTAATCATGTTCATGCCCTGGTGAACATGAATATAGTAATTAATTACTAATGACTAAATGAGAAAGTGCTTTCAAGACTTCGTCGTGGAAGTTTGTTCTTATCGTTCGTTTATAGCCCGAGTCATACTGAAGGTAAAAATAGAGTTTTAAAAATCCAATATAGTGGCCTTTGTTTTTCTTTTGATTTATATATAAATAAACACATGTTTTAATGAGGATTAGTGACCAATATATTTATTGTGTCAGCGCCCTCTGGTGGAAAAACTCGGTAATGTAGAACATCGTAGTGTTTCCAGCCCTTTTTAAATTATCGCCTATCAGAAAAGTTGCACGGAAACAACTCTGTGACGATGTGCCGCCTTCCTCTTTACTCATATTCATGTTTTCATGCAGATTGGATTTGATTTGATGAGCGTTCCTGTTTTGTTGCGCCGGCACAACACCCAACGTAAAAAGCACTTTGAACATGTTGCTTAATTCTTTAGTCTAATCTATTGTTTTTTTTTCTTTCTTTCTTTTGACTGAAAAGCATTTTCTGTTGACACAAATACATGGATATGAAACATCATGAATACACTGGCAATTAAGAGCGTGGACATGCTTGTTGGCACAGTCTATAACAAATGAGGTAGATGTGTGTCAATAAAATATTCCCTTCTTTGGTATAATCATACAAAATATGAAAAAAAAAATCCAGTGATCTGTTGAAGTAAAACATCGGTATTCAGGTGGCTGTACAATAAAAATAAATGAAATTTATGAGGTATATCTTGTATCCATACTCTGCTGTGACTATGTACAGGTAGATCGGTGAGGTATCGGCATTCAAAGAAGACTCTTAAAAAGGATTTGCAAACAAAGTGATGGAGCTGAACGCAATGTTTGCAGGATAGAATATAAAACAATAAATAATATCTGCAATTAAATGCCAACTTACAGACTTAAAAACAAAACCCCATATATCTTCAAACTGGTTCCCATTTCCCTTCACAATAAAGAAAATATTTAATATCTTTATGAAAGCTGAGAAAGATTTTTTGAACGAGGGAGAAGCTCTCTGATGTTGGACACAAGTGCATTACTAGAAGAGGAAAAAGAAACTTGGATTCACAATATAAAACTACAGAATGACTGATGATCAGTTCCTCTATTTCTGATCACTTCCTGCCTCCGAAGCTTCACTCTTCCCGTCTTGCTCATTTCTAGAGTCGGTTGCGTCAGCTTTGTGCTTATGAATGCTTCTCGCTATGTTCGTTGCTATTTTCTACATGATGGTTTTGGCGTTACTTAATGTGCGTTGCAGAAGATTTCTTCAAGGAACGATGCAACCTCATGTGCTGCAGCTCCTTTGCTCTCGGCCCGGGAGAGATTTGTTTTTGCATGTATTTCCGACCACGAAAGTGAAGCAATGATGCCGATGGCAATGTTTACGGTAACGGATGAGGAAAGGCTTTGGGCCGCCACATCAACTTAAGGTGCCGTGGTCTCTGTTTACTCTGGACTTTTCTTGTGATCTCAAAAAAAAAAAAGATATTCTGTGATCTCGACTGAACAAAACATTGTTTTAATGCTAATTTGAATGTCAAAATCAAGCCACAAGCCACATATTATAAACTCATCTTGTGGAAGTGCCCAAAAGCTGTTTTCCTCATCGACTTTGCGATGAAGACGTCAATGAATACGTTGTGTCAAAGAAACCAAAGCATGAAAATATCTGAAAAGCCTTTTTTTGTGTGCTTGACATGAGCTTTATGAATGAATGGGGGCCTGAATTGGTGTCTGGCATCAAGTTTTTCTAACAGGAAGTAATAAAACTTTGGTGAGTTCAGCATGTGCGCATTTCCTCATTCTTCAATTCCTTGTAACAGTATTCTACTATATTTGTCTCAGGTTGTCTTTCTGCCAATGACTTTGGAGTCGTTTGATTATTACTGATATTTATATTAGTATATTTGGTTCTGTGCACCACTAAAGCCTAATATCAACACATTCTCACTCACCTTTCTGCACATAACATGCAGATGGTGTCCTTTCAAAATAAACTTCCAGTGTAGCTTTACTTAGTTTTTAGGTTTACTTGGTTTAGGCAACAAAACTAGTTAGCTGTAGGAAAATATTTCGGTTTTATGTTACATGGCGTGAGCTCAGTGTGTTAGTCACAAACAGTGCTCTCCTGGGTGAAAGTCCTATGTTTGTTTGACCGGTGCTTCCTCACTCTCAACACCACGTCAGACACTCTGAGTCGCTAATGACGGCACGATTGGGTTTACATCAGAGTTTAGTTGAGCTACTTGACGAGCTGGGAGTAAGAACGGTTCGGTTTAACACATATTTGAGTTAATATTATGCTTACGTGGTGCATATTCTTAAACAAATGTATTTAATTAAATTATTACAAACTATATCTGGGGCAGGATAATATTCCAGTGTAATACTAACTGATGGATCAGATGGATCAGACGGCCCCCCTAAAAGCTTAATCCAATCCTGATATGTAGTATTAGTTTTATAATATTGGACTGTTTGTCACACTTGGCCGGACTCGTTAGCTAAAAAGTTGCTGATTGTCTGCAGACTGAGCTGACTGTGTCAGGAAACATAAAATAAATCCACGTATGAGACTCTTCTCTCTCACGTTGAGACATCATGGACCAACAGGACATGTGACCGTCCTGTTTCCCCACAATATATCTGTTTGTATTCTAGCTATCGTCTTCGGTTTGATCGTTGGCGCTGAAGCTCACTTTACGATAGATCAGTCGTCTTCTTTGGTATCAGCTGTGAGCGGTGGATTTCCGAGGTCATAAAGCTGAAAGTTAGCGATCCACTTTCCTCGCCTGTTGATTGAAACGGTGCTGAGAGGAAGTCTGGGTTTGACTTCGTCCACGTTTTTCTCCCGAAGCTTTCGAGGGGCTCCACGCAGAACAGATGTCTTTACAACACACTAAAAGGTTAAACGTCCTTGAGGACCTGCCTGCTGATTCAAAGCAGGACGAGAGGGGACGAGAGGGGAAAGAACATGTCTGTCTGTAAATAAGTTTGCAGCCGTTAACGGAGCTACGAGGAGTCGGATGGAGCGGGCGGCGAGAAGGCCACCTTCACAAACAACCTGAAGGTGGCTTTACTTCCTCCCATCGAGCCTCCGACTGGTGTCTCCTCTGTGGGGGGGAAGGGGGGGGGGGGGGGGGGGGGCAGGAGGTGAGGAGGAGGAGGGACAGATACTCAGGGGGAGGAGTTTCTGTGTCCGTGGAGCGAGGAAGATGAGGAGGACGAGGAGGAGGAGGAGCAGGACGGCTGGAACTGTGAGGGGCTGCTCTTTCCCTGAGTCTGACAGTGTCTCCCGCGGTGTCCCGTCATCGCCGCTATGGCCGACTGCCGAGCGAACAGGACGCCTGCAAAACATCGAGACCAGGTCAACTTCAAACTCCTCATCATCCTCAGATCAGTTCTTCAAGAACATGCCTGAGTTTTTATCTCATTTAGCCTGTTTACTACAAACGTACCATGGCAACAAGGGAAACCGACGGTCCAAAACATTTCCATGAGAAGAAATGTGCTGCAGCTTCAGAAACTATGCCAATTAAAATTGTAAAATCCAAAACAAA
Organism: Eutrigla gurnardus; assembly: GCF_963514095.1. NCBI lineage: Eukaryota > Metazoa > Chordata > Actinopteri > Perciformes > Triglidae > Eutrigla > Eutrigla gurnardus. The sequence continues at coordinate 15,747,142 of NC_139936.1, read as the reverse complement.
TGCAACAAAAAATGGGCTGCAGAAAGCCAAAACACAAATACAGTAATGATGCATCGTGAATGTGTGGTGTTTTACAGTTTGTATTTGTTTTCGGGGGTTTCTGTTTTTTTGCCTTTTTATGTTTTTTTCTGGTCTTTTTTCATTTGCAGCACGTTTTCATTGTTGTATTTATTACAGATTTTAGATGCATTTGAATTGGCTTCGTTTCTGAACCTGCAGCACGTTTCTCCAGATAGAAATGTTACAGCGAGTTTATTATATAGTAACTAAGAAAACTCATCCCATCCTATGTGACATCTATTGCATATCCGTCCGTCCTGGTAGAGACATCTACCGCCTAAAAGTTTATCTTTTTATCTTATGCTAAACAAATTGTTGGACAAATTTGTGATAATGTCTACGTAAGTAAAATTAGCTTGATGCCAGCTTTGGATGAGTTTTTACAAAGGTGAACATCCAAACATAAAGACCTATTAAAGCAGGACGGAGTCAACAGCCCGGCTGCTGAACACCGGCTCGGATGTGATGTGACGGCCACCAGTCGTTTACCCCGACATACGTTAAAGCAGAGAGGCAGTAATTACCACACACACACACACACACACACACACACACACACATGCAGCAGGCAGGCACATAAGACAATAAGCCCCATCGACCTCAAATCCACAGGCCCAATTTTGAGATATTTAACTTTTTTAACTCTATTGGACTGCCACTTCATTACGATGGATTTTATAGCAAAGACATCAAATTGCGTGGAGGACTAAGCACCAGGGTGCTGCTATAACTTATTGAATTTCCTGCCTGCAATTACATCAGCAAACGGCCCCTCTATTTACCTGTGTAGACAACTCCATTTATTTCTATTGACATGTTGATGCTGCTAATGCCGTTGGTAGACAGGTTCAATGCGGTCTCTTGTCCATCATCTGTCAAGAGAGGGGGCAGAGAACGGGAGAGAGAAAAACTCAATATGAGCATTTAGAAAGGGAACAGAAGAAGCGAGCGAGCGCCCGCTGGAGTATTGGTGATAATTCAGAGAGTGACAGGATAAGGAGAGCTTTATTAAAGAGTTCTGGGGAGAAAGAACTGTCAAAAGATGTTACAGCCACTTTGCACATGTCAGTTATAGATGAATCCAACACACAGTTAGAATAAACGTGACTGGTTGTGAAATAACAAGAAAAGTCCATTGGCTGCCGTGATGCATCAAACCGTCTTTAAACACAGATTTATCCGTCTCAGGAGTGCATCAGGGTGGAGACAAATAACAGTGTTTGGTGGTAATCTTTAAATGACAGTGTTTGTATGTGAGGGCCGGAGCCAGACGACCAGCGTGGGAATTAACCCGAGAAAGATTCCCACTCATTTCTCCGTCACGTATCAAGTGCAAAGCCCGCTATTATGACTAATACGAGAGAGGCGGCGGTGCAGACAGAAATGATATCACACTTGAGCGGATAGGCCCCTTATTCTTCCTTAAGCCTCCATCATTAAGTCCTATGTGACTTATGGCGTGTCACGAGGATGCCGGGCTGCAGCCGCGGCCCGGCCCGACGGCCATTTTTACTCATGACCGGCCGGGTTCTGCACTGTGGTCAAGAAAAGCTATTTCTTCATAACCGAGCTTCAAATGACACGCGTCACATGATGAACTATGTGCACATTAGCGGTCGAGGCGTATCACAGCTGGATCTGAGGCGGCTGCCATTAGCCGAACCACCACGGTACACACACTGTCATTTAATGTCTGATACAGAAACACCTCATTTTAAAATGGTACATTACATTCAGGCTTTTATAAACGCTGAACGGGCCTATTTCACCCCAGCACGGTTTGATGTTCAGATGCACTTCTTCACTAAATGTAATATGTTAAAAAGGATAACTTTCAACGATGGCATGATAGAGTTGAACAAATCCCATCAAAACCAATAAGTGCTCACTGGTAGCCCCACTGGTTCTTACTGAAGACACAACCAACAAATATATAGTTTCATTTATGAAAAAAAAGGCTCAGTAATTTCTCAAAACAGATGCTCATAACGCTCATTAATGTTTATCAAACAGGAGGAAATAGTTCTTTGTTAGGGACTATTTTCAGCGGAGGTTAATCCACATCCGCAGATTAATCCATAGTTGGTGCTCCAGTGGCTATTTGGAGCAGCAGGACAAACACACACACACACACACACACACATACATATATATATATATATATATATATATATATATAGTCGTTGACAGTTGTTCTGGGGAATTTGAGGATTTTACAACCAAAGAAGAAGTTAACATTCTACAAAAAGGCTCATGGAGTCGGTGTTTCTTAAATTTTGGCTTCACAAATGATTTGATATGATAAGTAGGGCAGAGAACTCTCACCTCGGTTGTTGAGTTTGATGTTGAGCGGCAGCTGCGTGGCCATCGCCAGCAGGTTCTGCTGCAGCGCGTGTTGCATGATCCTCTGCTGCTCCTCCGCCACCGTCATCATCTTCTTCTCCGGCGGTTCGCCGCTGTCCAGCTTCTCTCGCAGCTGTTCCAGGGCCGCTGCCTGGACGGCCGCCGCCGCCTGGGCTGCGGCGGCCTGCGCGGCCATGGCTGCTGTGTGGTGACCGCCAGGCGACATGGGGAGGGACATCCGGCTGGGCAGGCAGCTGGCCATGATGGGCTCCTCTGGAGAGGAAAGGACTGTTAGGAAGCTGAAGTCTACCTCCAAACACACGTCATTTTAGATAAAACTCTTCTGCTTCCTGGTGAGGCGGATATTAAGACTTACTTACTGGTGGCTTTAAAATGAAGTTGTGAGTAACATCTTTATGCTCTCTCACTTTAATGGTGAGTGTTTTAAGATTATTCCATATCAGGTGGAATTCCAGTTCTTGACATCTGACTTGATTATTATACTGACTTAAGACGCCTATATATATATATATATATATATATATATATATATATATATATATATATATATAAAAATGTGTAAAGATTATAAGAGAAGTGGCCAAATATATGCGGTGGGTTTAAATAATAAATCAATTGTATTTGACAGATTTGCATACAATTTGTTAACTTAAATAACGGATCTTATTTAATAACAAAACCTTACAGATTAACTACGATGGCAACACACACAAAAAAATCCAAATCAAAATAACTTTGCTTTGCACACGGATGATGTCTCCATCACACATATTACTCAGCTCCTCCTGCAATCAAAGATCTCCGATGCACGCTGTGATGCGTGACCGCAGCGGCGCTGCGATGAGGAAGTTCTGCAAGATGTTTCCTCTTTAGGGGAAATGACCGTGATACTGACGGGTTGCGTGAGTATGAATGGACAGCTATTGTGACATATGTCTCATGTAAACGTCTCAACTTCTTCTAATGTGGCCGGGTCATAATCACACAATCATTTCTGTAACATGTGAAAATGAATCATCGTTCAGAGTGACAGTAAAATAATTAGTTTATTTTGGACCTGATTTCATCATGACCAGAAAGAGCTTACGTATTGTTATTCCATCAAATCAAATGTTCCAGACTTTTGTTTGCAAAAAGGTTCACTGCACTCTTTGTTGAGACGCATTCCTTTTAATGGCCATCAGGGGGCGACTCCTCTGGTTGCAAAAATAAGTCAGATTCTATAGAAGTCTATGAGAAAATGACTTCTCACTTAATTTATTACCTAATTAAACATTTAAAACATGACTTTATGCTCTTAATCTCTAGTTTCAAGTCTTTGTCAATACAACATGTTTATGAATAAAGCAGGGTGTGCTTTTGGGTGTGGCTATTTTTGGATTGACAGAACTGGAACGGAGCATTGTCTGGTCTGGGAGTTGTCTTTTTTTTCAGTTAATATTATATATTTGGCTGTCTAAAAAATCGTACTCAGCGGTTCTATATAGTTTTTGTTGTATCTTGTGTTGTGTTATTTTACCTTTCTTGATCACAGGTAACTGTGAGAGATGGCCGCTGTGGTGAGTGGACATGGACAGGTGGGACATGTGCATCTTGGGCGAGGACAGGAGGCTCGGCGTTCCCACGGGAGAGTAGTTGAAGATGGCCGAGCCATAGCTCTGCCGGCGGCCTTCCCGCCGGTTGCTGTCGATAGCTGCCTGAAGCTCTCCGGGGGAGCTGAGCCCCCGCTTTTCACATTCGTACGGGTAGAGGTACTTCATATACCTGCAGGGACACAGAAGGATTCAATGACTTATTTGTCTTTTTGTCACTTTGTTACATATAGTCAATCAATCAAATCAATCCATCACACAAAAAAGGCTTTAGAAAACTAAATGAGGACATTTCTGCTGCTGAACATCTGAGTATTTGTTGAATTCAGACAAAAAATAATACAAAGTTGCAAACAACAGTTGAAATCAGTAATTTTCCAAATAGCATCTGATTCCTGGTCATCTATAGTGACACAGTTGCTGTTAAGAATTGTTGATCACAGGTAAACATCCTCATACGGACTTTGTTCATATATCATTCATAGCTGGATTTATTTCACATTTTATTCCCAAAAAACATGGCGAAAATATATCTATATATTTTTTACAGTATTTTATGATTTATTGAGTGATATAAAGCGTTATACAATCTTTAAAGACCTTTGACTGTAATATTCAACAAAATAAAAAAACAAGAATACTGAACATGGTTTTTATCCAATGTTCAAACTTCTATTCTGGAAATGTCTGCAAATATTCATCTTTTTAATGAGATTATGGATCATTTCCCTATTTAAACAAACCTTTTCATCAAACTTGTAACAAAAGAAATAACTCTTAATGACTTAATGTTTCAAGATAATATCTGTGAGTTAAAAAGTTTACCGCGTTCCACATGCTGAAACGGTCTTGGATCTTCACCATATAAGACCTCCAAACGTGTGCGGACCGACAAAAGTCAAATGGATATAATCTAAGTGTGAGTGTTTGCTGTGAACTTAATGATTACTAGCATAAGAAAACTGCAGGCAGCCAATAGTAATTAACTGTAATGGAAATGGTGTGTTTTGAAAAGGTAAGTGCTCTATACTCACACACGAAAGGTGTGGTGCATTGTTTTTCTGAATTAACCGTAAAAACAGTTGAGCATGATGTATTTTTTAAATTTGAGGTATATCAATGTCAATATTGATGTTTGTTGTCCCGAATATATTTATCCACAATTTTGCATTCGGACATCCGACACATCCTCGGGAGGGCATTTTCTGAATGATTATGTTTAAATATGCAAGTGTGTCATATCTAACTTTCTGGTGTGTTTCGTAAGGAGCACTTGTGGCTGCCGGTGAGGAGGAGTGCAGCGTGAGGTCATCGGGGGTTATCTGCTCGTACTCACTGTGTTCGGAGGGTGAAAGCTGCGCTGGTGATGGAGGTAGGGAGGTTAAGGCCTTTGGTGATCTCACGCCATATTTTCTTATTGATGACTTCCACTAAGCCGCCCTTTTCTGTGACGAGCTTGTAGAGCATGTAGAGATCCAACACCTGCTTGGCCATGATAGGAATCCGATTCACCGGAGTCCCTGCAGAAAGCAAACACAATATCCACAATCAATCCCATTAACTTTGGTTCCTCCCGTCAATAGGCTTCTGCACCTTCTTATAAGGCCAATTTATCTCGAGCCAGTCAAATGTCTGACAGCTCCGTTAACACCAGGAAATATAACAAAAAAAAAAAAAACTTTTCCAATATCTTGTCTGCATCAACTGGAACCGGCCTCATTGATTATAAATGTATTATTTTCATGACAAGGATGAAGGAAACTTTGTGCAAATATTTAGTGACAAAAGTTTCATCGTATTTAATTATGTAAGACAAATAAAAACCCTTCAAACCTAATGCACTGTTCACAAAATATACACGTATCAGACAAGAAATGAAGTGAAAAGTAACCAACGTTGGAACGAGACGACAACAGAACCACAGGTTAAGTTGTCAGGGAATCTGTTTAAAACCTGCGAATACAATCTATGGAGAAACGGGAGGTAATCTTGGATTAATGACTGCCAACCTGCCCACTTATTAGCAAAATAAAGGGGCTCACACAATCATTTTCACTCACGATTTAATGTTCGGCAATAAAGAGAGAACGGCCGGCTCTTTGTGAAGCTTCCAAAGTGGTTGACCCCGAGATAATTAACCTGCATTTTGCTGATAGAGTTCCATTGTGCCCATCGGATTTACCATAATAGCGATCAATAGCTGCAGAAATATAGTGCAAACAACAGCAGTGGGGCCAAGACAGTAAAGGAGGGGGGGAGGGGTGGTAGGGGGGGTCTGAAGTATCGTCTGAGGTGGTAAAACCACATCAATTAAGGCCAGTAATTACGGCTTCATTTCGCGGCGCTGGCATGTGAACGAATGAGACACTATTAAAACAAAAGATTGATGTTCCCGTCGCCTCACAGAGAGACAATGCTGGCAGTAAATGTGGCTGCGGAGCCTCGACGACGTTCTTCTCAAAACTATTTCAGCAGGTGTATATATATATATATATATATACACATGCATAGGTGATAAAAGGTGATCTTGTGAGAAAGTTCTACTTATCATTTGACTATAATTGCTTTATTATATACACCACACCAAAAACTGCAGTGCCTCAAATGGTCACTAGAGGAACGCTCCATAAGAACATCTATCCCCATCGACTTTACAGCAGAAAGAAAGACCCCCGCTACAAAACTTCATTATCGTTTCTACGGCTATCTCCCCGTTCACGACATCCGTACAGCTTCCAGCTGTCTAAGCATTTTGTTTTAAGGCTGTTGTTTGATGGCTGTTGCCAGAATTAGCATCCAAATTAATATCACGGTCAACGTGAATTACATGTGCAGCATTTTCTGGTAATTTAGCATTTTGCCTCTCTCGTCCAAATATGGTCATTTGTGCTTCCAGCAAGCAAGATGGAAACGGCAGCCTACAAACCGTTGGGTGTTGTCAAAGTGACTGCGTCCACTTCTTATAAACAGTAGACACTTTCACTTGATTAACACACACACACATAAAATACAGGTTTTCCTAGCGTATTTTCGGAGTGATGGCTGAGAGAGTCGGGTCGTGTACTGTAGATAGACCTGCTTGAGAGATCCTCAGCCTCCTCCCTCCGAAGCTTCATCTTTATTACCACTTATTATAATATGTAACCGAGCTGATCTGTAAAACTATCATTATGTCGAAGACACAACAGCCAACCAAACAAGGATTGAGGTCATAAATAAAAGCCTCAGCCTTTGTCTGACAGAATCTGAGGAGAGACAGGCCTCTTAAAACAAGATTTATGTGCTTTCAATACTGAGGGTGATGTATTTGTACTCTCCGATTCCCTGAAAGAGATATAAGGAATAAAAGAGTGAGGACGGAGGCCTTTTGTCAGCACAAACTATCTCATCGGCCCATGTATCATTATGACAATGAGCAATGGCGGACAAGGTGGAAGAAATCCACTTTGCAGAGTCTTAACGGCCTCAGCTGCGTTAGAGGAGTTTGTAATTGGAGGACGTGGAGCATCGGGGCTCTCGGAGCGCAGTAATCATCTTTATGCTCGGCTTCATCGCTGATGCGCTCACTTTGCACCTCCGAGCCGATAACGGGATGAGAATTTCTCCTCCTCATTGACCTTGCTCTTTTAACCCATGAAATGAACAATTAATGCAGCATCACAGGGGAAGCAGCTGTTTATCTTGCCGTTCTGTCCAGACTCCCAAAACGAAGACGAGCAGGCGGATGGAAACCACATGACATCGGACATCGGCATGATTCTTCTTGTCAACAAATCCCATGAAGAGACCAATAATGAGTTGAGTGCTGTGTGTGTATTATAATTCTTATGACGGTGAATAAGCAGCTGTGTATATCGTGATGTTATTACTTTTGCAGGTAATAGTTCAAAGTCAACAGTGAATGCTCACTTTAGGAAAGGCTCCAATGAATTTGCTCCATCAATGTTTCAGAAAATCCTGATATAAAGAGTTTTAACGAAGCCAACCAGCTCGGAAAAAAACTTGGAAAACTGAAAAGACAAGACTGTCGTGAAGGAACTCTTCACCCTATAAACGAAAAACATTACATTTTAAATTGTTTTCAAAAACTAATTTCGGTGAACTATTTTCGTAATATTAGAAAAAGCTTGAAAATGTTGCACCAAACAAACAAAAGAGGAGAAGACGTTTCCACGACCAGAGCGGTAGCCGTCTTTACATGTTCTGTTGCCATAGCAACGGTGTAGCGGGAAAACTTCTGTGTAACCGAATTGCCGGCCACCCTTTTTCTCCGTTCGGAATACGAAAGGGATTTTGACTCCCGTCATCTTGAGCTCTATGAAGATAAAACGGATACTGAATTGTTGTTCTTACGGTGCTCCTAAATATTATGTGATACTAAATGACAACGTGGTGCATTACGAAGAAAATCTAAATACGAGACATTTGTGCTTTGTGGGCATTTTGATCTTTGACTTTAAATGTGCAAATTTTAAAATCAGTGATACATAATAGTGCACAAATACAATTGAACTGAATTGAAGAAAAAAATACAAGCAGCTGTACAAAACATTTCCTGAATAGTCTATAATAGAATAGGGTCTAAAACTGTGTGGAAAATTCAAATATAGACACATGAAGTAATTTACTTGCATGAATACTGTAACGATGACCGAAAACGACCACAGAAATCTGCAGTTGCAGAACCCAAATCAACTTTCTTCCCCCCGTGCTCGCTCTCAAGGCTCCACTAAAGAACAGAGAAAACATCTGAATAAAGGTAGAAAGGTGGAAGCCGGATGCAGCAGCGGAGTAAAGAGGAATATTTAGTGTCACAGCGATCGAAGACAGCCATTTTTTAAGGTGACTCTCAAGTCGCCTTTTCTTCTGCCACATAGTATTCTTAAGCAATTAGTCGGGGGACAAAAGTTGACTTATTTGAGAAAAAAAGTGCTGATGGCCGTTCTCGGAGATAATAATCAATTAATAACCACAGCCACAGGGCAACAGTAAATCAGTCTGGGTATTTATCAACACACAAAGGAGGCCATCACAGCTTTTGTCTGCGCTACTTGTGATGGAATCTCTCCACTAGGATTTCAAGACTGAAAAAAAACGCCACAAAGGTGTTTCTGGCCATCTGCTGTGTGTTTCAGGCCATTAAGGTTCTCTGACAAGAGGAAATATGTCGGTGAAATACTGAACCGCATCGCTGCCACGGAGGGAATGGAACAAAAAGCAGCAAAGTACAAACCCTGAGTTTACAGATTTGAGCAATTTAGGGTTTGTATTGTTCATGAATTCAAGGTCTGTCCTTTTCTGGCAAACGTTTATACTCCTTGCAGGGAACTCGTGGAATCATTTTCATGTTATAACGTGAGTCGGATCATGGTACCGATACCGACCCCCACGGAATCGGACTGGTGCATCCCTCAATACAGCCAGTCAGGGCAGGAATTATATCTATAAATGTGTCCTTGGGTGTCTTGAAAGGCACCAACAAATACAATTTATTATTATTATTATTATTATTATTATTATTATTATTATTATTATTATTATTATTATAAATGGCAATGGGAGAATATTTCTGTATCTGCATCATTCTGGTTTTCGTTTGAAGTCTGAGTCATTTTGGAAGGCCGCTAAAAAATAAATAATAATAAAGTGAATTATTTAAGTGGAACAAACACAATAAGAAGTGACAGTCCAGTTCCTCAGAGAGGAATCACTGCGGTCCAGATTTAGCCATCCAATAATTCATCAATGTTAAAAGAGTGCCGTATTTTTGACACTTTCCAACGGGATCTGTGCTCGGCCAGCCGGCCTGGCTGACATTTCTTTGTCAGTGCAGAATGACAGTGATGTTTTTCAAGAAAGATCGATCTGGGATATTTGGAGCGGTCCACTCTGATCACCGATGTCAGAGGCGAGCGGCGGAGATAGGCTGCTGCTGATCTGCTCTGCACCGACAATGTCTCCCTACACTAAGTCCAAAATCAATCTCTAATTGAACGCTCCAACAACAATCCATACGGCCTCTAAACCCAAGTGACCGGCCGACTACATCATTACTTCATCAACGTGTGCTTTCCTACAGCTGTCACACCTGAGCGAGGGCAAGCGGCCGGAAAAAACATTTTTTTGTTCTTCTTTTAAAACCAAAGCACAGCAGCTTTCATTAAAGTGCATTCAAGTAATTTCAAACTATATGAAATGAAAACACATTCATAGTATACAGTATAACAAATGTATTAATGTGTGAAATGAAAGCAGACATTCGTCAGCAGTCATTTGTTTTATAATAAATGTGTGTGTATACATAGATACTCTCTGATTTTGTCCCTAACACCATAAATCTCCTCCCAGCCATTCAAAACTGCAAAAGTGAGAGCGATTTGGGGATTTCAGATTTCCTGTTCTCTCTTTTGATGAACAAATGAAGTCTGGAAAATCTTGTTTGAATGTTTATTCTTGTTTTCATCATTAGTCACTCATTTTTAATGTGAAAGGATTGATGACATTTATCAAATAAAAAAGTAATGTCACACCATATACTATATGTTAATACGTTCTGAATAAGATTATATTGAGTGGGTATCACTTCTCGTTTGTAACTCATACGATCATAAGTCCAAATATCCAGTTTCATCTTCAAACATCAACCTTTAACGCTTTCCAAATCTAATGTAATCAACATGTTTGCAGATGATAACCATTTGTGCAAAAATTAGGGGAAATACCTGTTAAATTCTCATTATATGTCTGTTTTCTGTGAGCAAAATACACATTAATATTTGAAATTACATTTTATTTTGGTTGTGAACTCCATTTAAAAGGAGCTCTGTTTTCCTACATTGTACAGGAAAGCATTGTGGAAAAACATCGCGGCTAAATCCACCGTGGTTAAACATGGAAACTCGACTTAAAACTTAACTAAAAATAATTCAAAAGTGACAGCAGTTATCAGTTATTCCTGCCGTTTTCAATTCAGATGATGTCATAGAAACTCCAGTTTTCCATTAATTCCGAGTCCATTGCATCGTATGCCGATGACAGGCAGGTGAGGACAAAAGGTTTTTGCAGACATGTAAAAAATTGTGTAGAGAAGAAGGAATTCAAACAAAAACATGCCAGCCTTGTGCTCCTAAAATAGACTGTCATTGTGCATGGCGGTGCCTTTTATTCTCTGCTGGGTGGTTTAACTTCCTCATATTATAGAGGAAGGGTCTAAACACAGATCTAGACCAGAATCCTCACACCCTCACGGTGTCAGTGGCCAATAAGAGCAAACATTGAGCGTATTGTGAGGAGAACTGAGAAAGTCGAGGTGTATCTCCCCTTCTGAACTGTTTATACGACTCGGAATCTTGACCACCTTTGTCTCACTGTGGTGCTTGACATCACTACACCACAGAAGTAGCATTTTCTGGATCTGGGCAAAAACGGATCGATTGATTTGGGACATTTGGATACTAGTGTGGTCGATACCTCAAAGGTACCTATACGCAGCCCTGGAGCTTCTATGCAACGTGGTTGATTGTTATCAACTGATTGATGGACATATTAGAGGAAACTTGGGGGGAAAAACAACTTTTAAAAGTAGAATTCTGAACAAGAGGTTTTGTGAGGGAAGAAGCGTATTGTCACTTACCCCGTTTCTGCATGAAACTGAAGAGGTCGTCGAGAAACTCTTTGCGCTTTTCATCATCATCCAATTCATACAACTGAAAAAGAAAGAAGGAAACCAATTAATAATGTATTCAACATTTTCACTAATGTTGTAGTCGGGGAGGCCTTTAAGAAAAATCCCAGAAGAGCGAGTTTGTTTAGAATTATGACTGACGAGGACAATGAGCTCCTTCAAGACAATCGCCATGTAGCCTTGAGCACGGCGAGTGTGTCGCACAGTAGCCGCTGATCAGCAGCACAGATAGCACACACACACACACACACACACACACACACACACACACACACACACACACACACACACACACACACACACACACCTTCTACACAAAGACACACACCTTCGACACAAAGACACACAGAACCACACGACTGCTCGAACAATATCAGGAAAATGACATTTTTGGCCTTAAATAGCACTTACATATCTGGGCACCTTTGAGAGGTTTGTCTTTATTTAACCCCTTGGTGACGCTGTAAAGACACAGTTTGAGCACAAATACACTAAAATGAAATTAATTAATTTCAAGCCATGTCGTTTTAAATATTACGTCTATCTCTTCACATGTGCAGGCTCTATTCATTCACTGTTTTGTTTATATACTATGAAAATATATAAGCCACATAATCGTGAGGCTGGACCAGGCTGCAACATCCCGGTCTGAGAGCTGATAGAAATGCCTTAAAGTTGCATTCTTTCTAATGGCCAGCAGGGGGCAACTCCTCCTTCTACTTCTCACTTGATTTATTACCTTGTAAACATTATAAACAAGAGTTTATGGTCTCAATCCCTCAGTTCAAGTCTTCTCCAATATAACATGATGTTAATTTACTAAACTTTGGTCCCATTCAGAGTAAAATAGACAATAAATCTTAAGGGCGTGGCTACTTTAATCCTTTCGCAGTGTGTTTTCAGTTCATGAACATTAACTGTAAAACATTTGGTTTTCTTCCACCCTCTCACATCACTTCTGGTTGCAAAAAACCCAACCAAAAACCAAGATGGCGATTACCAGAATGCCAAACTCCATGTATTTGTTTTTCCTTTCTCTCTTGTTCTTTACCAACTGTCCATTTATCTGAAACGCAATCATAAATTGTTGAAAATTATACATTTTTGGTCAAAGTGGTGACAATCTTTCATGATTAAGTTGCCATGTATGAAGCTCTTTTGGCCGCTGTACAGTCATATTTTCTTTATTAGAAAAATAAATAGACAACAGGATTCCAGTGCCTGTCATGCCTGGAGGCCCTCTGGATATTTTAGTAGCACCAGTTTCTTTATTGGCATCCCCATTATGCTCCTCTTGCTGCCCTATTCACCGGGCGGCGGCGACGGCAGTGTCAAAGAGGCTTTTAAACGGGACTCTGCAGCCAGATACAGCTGATGGAAATATGTTAGTGGCACTGTTCACTTTCAGTGAGGCCCAGAGCCGCGTTAACAGGCCCACTTAATCAATACTGGAAGACAGAGAGATGACCTTTGGAATCAGTGGGGCCCTGTGGACGAGGCCCCAGAGATAATAACTGATCATTTAGAAGTGTATTAGCTGTCACCAATATTAAAGGACCAGAGCAGGTCAGCACTCAGGAGGAAACCGTGGGGGGGGGTTTGTTAAGGAGAAGGTTCCGGAGGCGTGTATGTGTGTTTGTGTTGTGTGTCGGGGAGGGGAGGTTGTGAGTGCATTGTGAGTGCTGCACTGCAGGCAGTCGGTGGTGGAGGGAATATCGAAAGGTAAAGGAACAGCAAGCCGTTGCAAAAATGTTAAGTGCACAAATGCAGAGCGGATGACAATGCCGCAGGATCAATTGTGAAGCTCATGGAGTGCACCGGCATAAACGCAGAGACAATGATGAGGCGATAACACACACACATGCAGGCACACAGGAGGAGGAAATCTCAAATACATATTCATTTTTATAACCTTTAATTCTCCAAAGATACATATGGCATCATGTTTACATCGTGAGTTCACATTAAGTTGTTATAAACGAGGTAACCGTTCCAAGAAAGAAAGAAAGGAAGATATGTCAAATTCATCCTGAGAGTATCTTGAAGAATTAAAAAATAAACAGGAATCATTAGGGCATAAATATAAAATGATGAGAATATGTGTCAGAGCTTTATGTGACAATCCATCTGTCATTTTTTCTCAGACCTTTCTCAAACCCGGCAGACGTGATTTTTTTTCTTTTCATTTAACAAAGACAACTTATGCTTGATGTTCTGTCATCAACAACATTCTTCATAGACTAAACCTGCGCCGTCGGACACTAATAACATTTAATCTATATGCTGTCAGAATCTGCTATAACTGATTAATTCTAATTATATATGTTGAAGTCACTCGGAAGCAGAGAGAAATGAGTCGAGCAAGAGAGAAAATGGCCGGGCAGCATTCCTGTCTGTTTGAACCCTACGTGTGTTTTTGTTTCCCCCGTCTGTGTGAAGTCAACGAGGAGTCCGACAGGCTGAGGCAGGCTGAAGGACACCGGGTTCATCTGAACCTGCAGGCTGCCGTCAGCAGGGTCAGCTGAGGGAAGCCGGCTGACATTGAACTTGGAAAAACCTTCTTTTCATTCGGAGCGACAACTCAAACTCTGAACACACCGAGAAAAAGCTGCTGCAGTTATTTTTAATTAAGACTTCTGCACCTTTGCCACGATAACCCATCCGTCCGACAGGTGTGCTGTATCAGGATGCTGATTCAGCATCAAAGGTGATGAAGAAGACATGAAATCAGGTAAAATATTGTACAGCATGTTTGAGCTAACGCCAACCCGTCATCACGGGGAAAAAAAGTGTAGGTAAAAATGTACAAATGTTTATTTTATTATTTCTAATCCGGCTTCTGTAAGTGTGTATATGTGTTAGTGTGTATATGTGTTAATGCGTGTATGTGTAAGTGTGTATACGTGTATATGTAAGTGTGTACATGTTGAACAGGTGTGTACGTGTAATTGTGTGTAAGTGTGTACATGTTGAACAGGTGTGTGTGAGTGAGTTAATCCGAGATCAGCGCTGCTGCCTGGTCATGCTGGCAACCGTCCAGTTGGCTAAGTGCCACCGGTAACAGCACTCTGCTTCTCTTTCTCTCTCTCTCTCTCTCTCACACACACACACACACACACACACACACAGCACTAACAGAAGATGTGGAAGCTAATATGAAGAGGCATTCTGTGCCTCTACAGAATTAAGTGGCAACAGGCTGACCACATATTGGCAGCCCTAAGTGTTACCTTACACCCCCCCCCCCCCCCCCACACACACACACACACAGATTTCTGTAGCCCTTGTGAGGACCCTATTGACATAATGTATTTCTAGCCCTTTAATTGTCACAACCGTGGCTGTTCATCTATTGTGTCACAATCACCGTTATGGAAATATCCTGCATTTAGAAAGAACAGCTTACATTTTAAAGTGCAATGTACCAATATGATGCACTTTCAGAGCAAAACAATTGATAAATTGTCCATCCTGGCTTGATGCCGCTAAGCAGCGAGGTCTGCGAGAGGGCCGCTGTAAAGCTGACATATTTATGTTATTGAGGTTTTGTCGTTTTGTTGATAAGCTTTCAGATGTAAATTCCACGTGCCGAGTCAGACATCAGACAACACCATCTTCCCCATAAGATCCCAGTAAATTGGAGATGGGAATGATATAAATGACAAAGCAGCAGGTTTTTGTACAATGAGATGAACTGGCCCAAAGGATTCCTGTGATCTGTCTACGTTATAGTCTGTCGTCAATCAGTGGAAGAGAGAGGCATCAGAAGGTTAATCCTGAGCTCCGTCCTCCAAATCCATGTAGAGAAAAGCCTCCAGACTTGAGGCTCCTTCAATGTGACACGAACTGATGCCGATGACCGACCCACATTCTCAGCCGGACGGCATGGAGATAAAATTTGAAATACAATGTATACTATAAATGAATCAAAGACAGTAAATCAGCCTCATGTAGATAACAGAGGGGCTGGACAATACGGACAAAATCTTCTTTCACAATATTGATAATTTCATATCTCTATAACGATATATAGCAAGATATAGTATGTTTTCTGGTATTTAGACTATTTGAAATAACCACATACATTTGTTTATAACTCCTCATGTAATACTTTACTGAACTGATCCGATTGTTTTTATGAGTGGATATGTGCTTGTTCAAATTAGATGATGTAATTGAATTGTGTATCCCAATATCTCAATATATGATTCCATTGATAAATTATCAAAAAGATTTATTATCGCCAAGCCCTCATTGAAAGGCAAAGAAAAACTGTTTATGTCTCTGTCGGGTCCTTTACATAATGTTGTGAGTCTATAAGAACAATTTAGTCTTTCATCTCACTCCTCATTCAGCCTCTCCACACACTTTTCCTCTCAGTATTTTCCATTCACCCTCCTCCTCCTCACTTCTGCCTCGTCAAGTCAACGCCGCTCACCTGTTGCTCACAGCTGCTCTGGATCACTAATCAAGCCGCTATAAAGACTCCTGCTTCACACATGCTCGCTGTCATATGTTCCTCACCATTCCAGTGCAAGACCTGCAGCACTTTTCTCTAACTGATTCATGCTGATTCTGCCTGTCTGTCCCTGGAACTCAACTCGAGATTTGCCTCGGTGCTCCTGAGTGTTTCTGCTGTCCTGGCACCATTTAGCCTTTCGCTTTCAGCTAAACTCTCATCTAAATCCACCTGCATCATTATTAGACAGTCAGAGTAACTAGTACCTAAACAAATGCTTAAATTGCATAAATGAAGCAATAGACAAAGTAACCCTACATTAGACCAGGGTCTGTGTGCATGTAATGAGCATAAGCTGCATGTTTCCTGTGAACATGGGAGTTTATTTTGAAAAGATGTCGCAGGGGCACTGACCACGCGTATTTGAAGAGTTGGGAGCGAGAACGTGTCTTCTCAAGATGCTTAGAAAACATCGTTTAGAAAGTCCTAAACGTGTGGATGAGTGTGTGTGAGGAACAGCTGCAGTTCCACCTCTGCTCCTGTAACACAATGACTACGGTCTCTCCTTCATCTGGGCTGCTTCAAAGGCCAACATGGCCTCCAGCCAGAGAGACACACACGGCCCAGTAAATCACTGCCGACAGCAAATCACCACGCTGTCCCTCCCATCCTTTTATCCTCTGAACCTATACCTTCTGATCTGCTCTGCTGCTGTAATATTAATATGTAACAGTGCATCTGGTTTCTGGGAACAATACATTCTTCACATGCAACCACACTAATAATGGTCTGTTGTTCCACCTTGAGAATGTGTTTAGTGGGTTTAAATCTGGGTTAAAGGAGACACATCATGCTCATTTTCATATTCATGATGGTTCATCCAATGACCTGCCTCTTTTTTTTTTAGTTTCTCGCCCTTTTTCCAAACAGTGATGGCTTTTGGGTCATCCTGTGTAACAAACCATCTGGTGGGTCAGGTTAATAACTGGTGGCAACCTGCAGTTCTGGAAAGTGAAGCCAAAGCAGAAGTGCCTTAAACAAGCATTCTCTCTACTGGCCATCAGGGGGCGACCCCTACTGGTTGCAAAAATCTGTCTGATTGCATGGAAGTCTAGCAGATAATAACCCTACTTCCACTTCTCACTTTACTGTCTCAATAAAAATGTTAAACATGAGTTCATTTTTGGATAATAACTCTATTGGCAGAATATTATTGAATATTATTATAGAATTATTATAGAATGAGCCAGCTATCCATTGAGCAGGCTATCAATCCTCCACACACTTTAAAAACTGGAGGTAGCCACAGTAAGTCTATTGGTCCATGAGATAAACAGCTGTGCAGAAACACCAACCAACTTCCTGCTGACTGACACACACACACGCGTTCATCTGATGACCTCGCCATGATGACATCCAGAGCCTTTACAGACACAACTACACACAATCGGGATTTGAACACATCTTGGAAACAACCTAATAACTAGAAACAATCTCACAATAGGATCAAACCATCGGCAATGCCTGGGGTGTAAAATGGGGCGCCTGCATTTTGATTTCCACACCCAGCTGTTGGGTTTTGTGTGCATCTTGCAGTGCAGACAGGCGTATAAATAGCTGGCAAAGTATTCGAAAACACTCATGAGGAAGATCCTGCTACAAATATTTTACCACGATGTCACACACTTCTCACAAGGTGAAAACAATACCAGCTGCGTTCTGCGGGGGGCGCTAATTTATGTTGCAAACCTGCTCCGATATACCGATATAGACTGGGACCAGTCCCACCACTGGCCGGTTTCCCAGTTACCATCGAC
Source organism: Eutrigla gurnardus (assembly GCF_963514095.1). NCBI lineage: Eukaryota > Metazoa > Chordata > Actinopteri > Perciformes > Triglidae > Eutrigla > Eutrigla gurnardus. The sequence goes on along the minus strand of NC_139936.1, from coordinate 15,729,166 downwards.
AGCCCTTTTCCTCTCCTCCTCTCTGCCTGCACAGAGTCCCGTCCTGATTGTTTGTTTGAACTTCAGCTCTCAAGGATGCTTTTCTAATTATCCCCACATGAAAACCACCATGTCCTGCGTTGTCTTCAAAATTAGATTTAATAGCCGAAGCTCAAAAACAGGTGTGTTGCATTTGTTATCAAAGCTGCTTCCTGTTCCACTTGGCAGCTCCGCGTCCCAGTACGGAGACGACATGTCCACCGTCCTCCACTCACATCTGACCCAATCAGAACAAAGTCCTCTCTAGTACATCATTAACTGTAGTATTTTGAACTTAGTCTTCATCGAAACAATTCAACAATACATTAATTTATATGCAACATAAATGACAAACAGCACTCATGGTACGTAATAGTTAGGGTAAAATTACATCCAACACTTCTTGCTTCATGTTTTACGTTGAAAGTCCACCAGGACAGGAAGCTAATGGGAGAGTTTTAATGTGAAACATCTAGGCAGGAAGTACTGAATTTCCCTGACAGTAACATCAGTGAATGAAACAGCGAGTAGAAGTGACTCGAGAGCATCTTGTGATCAGATCGAAATGCATGTGACGATGTGACACTCCGAATCTCATTGGCTCGTAGTTGTCTCACCTGCCTGACAGCGATGATTCCCACGCCGCCTGCTTCTGTTTGTGATAACCGAACGATTAAGTGTTACGTCACCTTCTTAAGCTACATAATCTTAATAAACAGGGCTGCTTTTTTGAGCTCCTACAACAACGAAGAAGCTGTTGTTAGTTCCCTCCAACAATACTTATTAAACATGTATAAAAAATTAGATCACAAATAAAAACAGGCAGCTTTAAAAAGAAACAACCCACTTGTTCAATTAAATTTGAGCTTCTTATATCACTTATGAAATAAGAGACAGTCTCTAATATGACCCTGTTTCAAATAAAGGCTCTGTAACTACCGTAACTGAGCAAAAAACGCGCATTTACATTTTCGTTAGTCAACTTTTTGGAAACACACTGACATTTTATGCAGCATTTCAATGGAAGCAAACGGTGTAAAACCAGAGCACAATGATTGAGGTGATGGGGATGAAAGAGTGTATCATGAAAGCCAGAAAAAAAGTCAAAGAAATGATCCCCTCTCACCACAAATGGCGGTGACGGTGAGAGACGGCGTGCAACTGCAGACTCAGCATGAACAGTCAATGAGCAGCAGGCAGCGGCCGACACAATGCAACGCGGCCGGCTGGAAGCTGCTCTGTGTTACACGATCTGCTGACACACTGAGGTCACGCTCAATTCACTGGATCTCCAACCGCTAATCATCCCCCTCCGTCGCAGCGCTGCCCGACCCTCAGCTCCACCCGGCCCCCAGCTCCACCACTTCACCACGTTGCAAACTGCCCACTGCGGAGCTCCAATTTGGTTTTATCATTTACATTTACATTTAGGGCATTTAGCAGACGCTTTTGTCCAAAGCGACTTACAATAAGTACATTTGTCAAAAGAAAGAAACCACAACATATCATTGCCGATAAAGTAAGAGCTAAAAAATAGAAACGTGTTAGGTCCTCATCTGAGTAAAGTAGCTGTTCAGCAAACATACCTTAAGAACAACAGTGCTATGATCAAAGTGGTATAGGTTGGGCTGTTAGGGGGTCATGCTATGCAGAGTCAGGTGAAGTCTGAACAGGTGAGTCTTGAGCCTTTTTCAGAAGATGGCAAGTGACTCTGCTGTCCTGACATTGGTCGGGAGTTCGTTCCACCACTGAGGACCAGAACAGAGAAGAGTCTGGACTTTGCTGAGCGACATTTGTTAGTAGAGGAGCCAAGTGCTCACTCCGGGGCATGAGGTTTGACCAGTGTTTGAAGGTAGACGGGTGCTGTTCCATTGATGGCCTTGAAGGCCAGTGCCATCGTCTTAAATTGGAGGCGTGCTGCAACAGGGAGCCAGTGGAGGTTCACATGGGAGAATTTGGGTAGATTGAAGATAAGGCGTGCTGCAGCGTTCTGGATACGCTGCAATGGTTTAATCGCAGAGGCCGGGAGTCCAGCTAGGAGAGAGTTGCAGTAGTCAAGGCGGGAGATGAGGAGTTGCGTTGCATCCTTTGTGAGAAATGTCTGAATACTGTATGTATTGTAGAGGGCTAATCGGCAGGATCGGGCTACAGCAGTGATGTTATAATGCTAACTTATTTTATTTATCTGTTTGGATTTTGGATAGCTGAATTAGAGTATGTAAAGCACTTCCTCTGATTGCAAAAATTAACTTGACTTTATTCATTATTCATATTTTTCGGTTCTTCTTTAGATTTTCTTGTTGAATTTCTGTCTGTCTCCTACTGCAGACATCACCATACAAATAAACTGCATTCTCAATATATAATATATAATACATATAGAGCATTGAAGTAGACTTGAAACTAGCGGTTGAGACCAATAAATGCATGTTTATTTACAGTAGAAATAAATCAACTGACAAGTCAGGACATTTTCTCATACTTCGACTTTGCAACCAAAGGATTCACCCCCTGGTGGCCATTGTGAAGAATGTAGGTGTAAGGCACATTCGCGTTAGCTATATTCTTCAGACCTGGCGGTTGTTGCCTGGTTACTGTAAAATAAAATAACTTCACACTCGTTGCCTCTCTTTAACTGATTAATGGATATCAAATATTGCCATCAGATGACACACAAGCTCATTTTACAAGATGTCAGAAATGTCGTCCTAAAAACAACTGAACCCTGCTGCATGGTGGATGACATGACATTCCCATGGTTTTGACATTTACTAGAATAAATCATTGACTCCTTAATGCCCAATAGAACACCGTCTGTTTTCTGTGAGCCGTCTCACATTTCTGCTGGTTAGCGAACGCATGCAGTGCTCTCATATTCCCAACAGAGCCCATCCTCCTCCCAGCGCTCCAGAATAGACCCATAGAGGGAGTTGGAATGCTCCCCGGAGCAGAGGTGTTAATCAATGTCAGACAAGCAGCTGTTAGACATCTGATATTAAAATGCTGCTTCACGCTTTGTCAGGCAGACCTCTTAATGTTCTGTTTATGGAGCTGTTTTTTCTTCTTTTTCAGGCTCCATTAATTTATGCTACGCTCTTAAAAAAGTTAAAGCTAAACGAGAAGCATGTGATACCGTCGGCCATTCTAACCTTAGCCAATGTTAATTCTAACTTATTAGGATTCAAAGAGCAGCAGCAGTCACAAAGTCCAGCCGAAGAAAAGCTGCTGACATTCTGTCTGAAGATGAAGCTCCGGTAACAAAAGAGCTGTCAAGTCTTTCTATAAGTCAAATAAACCAAAACAAACACAATTTTGTGTTAAATTGATAATCTAATTAGGTGACTAGAGAAGTGCTAAAGGTCAGACAATAATCTTGAGAATGACTATATTACTAATTATCCTCTGATTAGCGAGATGCATAACTTTCTGTAACATGTAATACAACCAATAATAATATTACACGGACGGGTCAGAGAACTCCATTTGAAAGTGAATATATTCTCCTTCCTGCTTCAGATCTGCTTATGTGAATATTGTGTGCAGTAATGAATCACACAAACACAGGACTTTCACCCAGGATGCTGCTGTTTGTGTCCCTTGCGAAACCATAAATCAACATTTTTGTTTTGCATCCGTAATCCGGGATTTAAAAATTAAAAAAAGAAACTATTAAGTATCAGTCTGTTGTGGTAAGAAGTGCAATGCTTTTAAAGTGATGACAGTAGCTGATTTTACTGGCTGATCATAGATTGCTGTTCTTCCAGTCCACTGCACCCCCACCCAAAAAAACGAAACGTGGATTTCAATGCAGTCGCGGTTTCAGTTTGACTTGCAGAGAAAACATATGGAAAACGTTGAAATTAACGTTATTTGCTCACCTGACAGGTTGAACAAAGTCCAACGGCCACAACGTGAGTGAGAGAGAAAGAGAGACAGACAGAGAGAGAGAGGCACAGACATGAATGATCAAAAAGTGAGGTTTTTAAAACAGTGTGAGAGGCAGTTTAATCATGTTCACTTAAAAAAAGTCTTCAGTTTGACTTCACTAAATATTAACCTAGCAACAAGTTACATGTCTTCAAATAACAGTAAATACAGTTTTCCACTCACTACATGAACACAGTTCGTTTCAAAATAAAACTCTGGTTTACACGGACTTCAGGCTGGGAAAAAGAAGCATACTGATGAGTGTTTTTATTTGTTCAATGCTATGTGCACACACTGAATTTGGTGCTGTAAAGCCTCAACATGGTAAACTACTGGATCACATATCTACAAGTCTTTATGGAGTCTTCTGATCTCTCCAGCAGAAGGCATTGACCTAAAGTCCACACCTTCTTCCCATTACTGTGTCCATAACCTCCACAGAAAGAACGTTGTTCACTTTGTTAAAAAGGCAACGCAGGATGGACCTCGTTTTTAAGTGATCTTAATTTAGTGAGAGAGTACTTCGCTTTTCCAATAATCCTCTATTTTTATTCTATCCAGTAATTGTACTGCTTCTGCTAAATTACGATGTTTTAATGATTTGCCTGTAAAAATGATTTCCTGGAGGTTTTTCAAAAGCACGACAGCAAAAAAAGTAATGCTTTTTATATTGCTCCGATTTATATAGTTTAAATATTGCGTAGGCTACCTGTGGAGGGATTAATTAAAGTGTTTAATCTGATATTAGTGGCTCATAAAATCCTGATTGTGCAACTGACTGCTGTACAGAACAGGTCATCGCCACTAGAATTATTAGATTATTGGCGTTCATCCTCTAAAAAACATTTTCACTGCTGCTTGCCTCACACTAAAGGAGATGAGCGAATCCACAGTGGCGCTGATTTTTGATCAAGGTGGAGATCTGAGATCAGTTTTAAAGGTCCCATGAAAAACATGTTTTCTCTGGTCTCTACACTTATAAACTGGTCTTCCCTGAATGAGAAAAACAAGCGACTCCTGCATGGTCTCTGCAGCCCACCCACTGGTACAACGGCGTTACGTAACAAAGGGAGTCATTTGCATAGGCCAAACTCCTCTGCGTGATGATAGGAGATATCCGAGAGGGGGCGTTCATCACCGAGGTGAAGTTCGGTGAGTCCTGCGGTGAGATAGCAGTGAGATAGCCGTGTTTCACAATGTCGCTCAGAGTTAGACACGCAGATTGCTCTGTTGTTGGTTGTACAAATCAACATAAGTGCTTATATTCAGTCCCAGCTACAGAAGAACAGAAGAGACAGTGGTTGTGTTTCATTTTTAATGACAATGTGCCGGCTACGGTCCGTGTTAGCTTGTATGTGTGTGCTAAACACTTCACATCGGATTGCTTCAGTAACGAGGGTCAGTACAAAGCTGGCTTTGCCTCGACACTGACCCTCTCAACCATACGGGACCCAGCAACTTCACCTGAGCCACATAGGCGAGCCATAGCGATACATCCACCGTAAACATTGGCGCATGGTACCACTAGCGTAAGCGACATCCTCTCCGTCTTTCTCCAAGTAGGCGATGACAGACGGAGCTCATTAGCATTTAAAGGTGCAGGCACAGAAACAGCCTGTTCTCAGGAGAGCTCATTTGAGCAACTTTAAGACAGCCGACAAAAAACAGTATAATAGGGGACCTTTAAAGCAGCTTTATTATTCACACTGTAACCTAATGTAACTGTGACTGACTTTTTTGTGTCACTGAATTAAGTTAGTAGTTTTTCCTCAAAAGTCACTTTGTTTCATTGGTAAAAAAAAACAAAAACATTAATGTACTAATTCCCTTATTCTGGGCAAAATACGAAAAAGATCACTGCAGTATAAAGATATTTATGGTGATAGATGCCAACTGGACAGAAGTAAGACATCTTGTGGACACTAATTTAGTGTCTTCATGTCTGCATTCATGTCGGGTATTGTAGCGTTCAGGCAGATGAGTCAGTGTGACGCAGTTCAGACGGTTTAGATGGAGCAATATTAATATCTCACCTGGAGATGCAGCAGGCCTCCCAATTGAGCTAATCTTTACCATCTGTCCTCTTATAGTTTGATAATGAGTCACCATCGCCGCCGTCGCCCCGCCTGGAACTCGCTGAGCGGCCGCGAAGTGTTGCTCAACTGAATGGTTTGGTAATGGGTTACATGTCTGCAGAAGGCCTCCTCCTGCTGCTCTGTGGATACAGATCCATCACGCTGAGTCACCTTTAACAGCGTCTTTACAAACCCGGGTTTAACCTTTACATGAATTCCGCAATAGTTACGAGATAGTTGTGTAACGATCAGAGGAACCGTTTCTCATCCAGCGGCTGGATGTTCAGAAAGCTGCAAGAACAGATTAACTTCATTGTTTTTATGGAGCATAAGCTTTATATACACTATATACTACATGACTAAGGGTACGTTGGCATCTAAACAATGTATGAATACCAGCCAAGTGCTGCTAAAACAGCTTCCACTCTTCTGCTTTTCGTGTTCTCAGCGTGGCTGCAGGGTTTTGCTCCCATTCAGACAAAAGAGCATGAAGTGAGGTCAAAGGTCGGCGGCGTTAAAGGTGCTAAATTCAAAATTCAGATAGCATCTATTGCGACGGCTGATTGGGCAGCTGGAAGCTAACGGTGTTAGCAGTGCTAAAAGTGCTGACAGAGCAAATAGCGAGGGGGAAACTGCAGGATGGGTCTCCACTTTGCTGGTTACTAATTATTTGCTACTATATTAATGATTTGAATACACATAGAGTCCTTTGACGTGTGTAAATTCTAAAAAAATATATATATATATATTTTGGTTTCACAGGAACAGCAGTCTCCTGGTAGAAAGTCCTGTGTTTGTTTGACCCAATATATCCAGAACCTCCTGCCTGTGTGGACTTTGTCACTCTTCATACTACATCACCTGACTGACCTGAGCGCAGCCCTGCACGATTCCATTACGTATGAACCAGTACATTTACTTTTCCTAGGTAAGAGTACGAACACCAGCGGAGAACAACCTGACCACACACACCGTCACCGTGGAGACGGGTGTTCGTTGCCGTGTGGCGTATACAGAGAGGTTTGCCCCCGCAGTTATTCATTACAACATAAACTGCAAAGGGTTGAAATCCACTGAGCAGTCATGTTTATAGAAACACAATGGGATGTATTTGGCTCACAAAAACTCTAAAAGAGTTTTATTTTTAATCACACAGCACCCAACTCCAGTGTACTTGCATCCTCATTTACAACATATTTTTTTGTGGACGAAATGGGGACCAATGCACATCCCCAAACCCTAAATCATTACAGTTTGGAGTCTTGGTTCAGGGCTAGGTTAAGGGTCAGGGTAAGTCTCCAGGAATTAACTGAAAGTCAATGAAATGTCCCCAAAAGTCATGAAAACATGACTGTGTGTGTGTTTTCTTAATTAGAAATCGGTGAAAGTGTTTGTGTCTCTTGGTGGAACCATTAATTGTGTAATGTTTAACTTGTTGGTTTAATGTTCGGTGATAAAACATTCCTTCCTCTACTTTTAATGAACATCCTGTTGGATAAACTCTCGTGCTGACGGAGGCCACGCTTGACCTCTGTGATCAACTCACCCATTCAAACATTAACTCGGGGTTTAATGACACGGAGGCAGGTGTGATTAAAGGGTGCTGTGGTTTGGTTTAGATGGGGGGCTGCAGCAGGGCCCCCGGGGGCCCGGACCGGGTCGCCAGGGCTGCCATCTGGAGCCGAGCTTAGTGGAGTGAAGTGGAGGCTGAATCAAATCAGCTGCTGTCCGACGGGAACAAACGAACATGGAGGGAAACTCTGTAAACCGGCTCTGATTCATGGCTTGATTCTTAACGGCTAACATTGTTTCCAGACTCATTCTCGGTCCGGCCTCCAGGCAACTGTCAACTTTAGTTAATCTCGGTTCAGAGAAGTGATGTGTCTGATTCTATTCTTGTTTCTTCCTGTCAAAATGTTAGTCCATCACTCAATCCTGTATGACCCCCCTCCCCGTTCTGTGGCTCCCGGCAGACCGGACCGGATTAACCTGCTAAGTGTATTTTGCCACAGGCTTCTAAGGAACCTAAAAACCAGGTGATAATACCTAAATCATCAAGAATTCTCCTTCACATCATAACTACTTCATAAGCCGCTGTAAGGCGACATGGTTACGACGGATATCACCGGTGCGGCTCCCCCAGTGGTGAAATGACAATATGCAAAAAGCAAATCATACATCGTTGCCCCCGTAGCATTCTGACTGCGTCACTTCATGCCGGCTGTATTAAACACTTGATGTGTGACAGTGAGATCCTGCAGCTCCTTTCCTTCCCGCTGCTGTCAATGCTTTACAGTAAACCTCGTTGCCATGGTGCCCAAAACTAAACTTGACACTTGTGAATTCAACCGTGCGGTTATATCTTAATGCTTTTATTTTGGCAACAGTGAGGCTCATTCATGTGTTTTTAATACCAACACCAAAATGCAGATGGAAGCCAAGAGTCTGATCCAGATTTCTGCCTGAAAGTCAGTTTTTTTCTCTGAAGATTCATTGACTTTGAAAGTTGTGTGTGTGTTCTAGTTCTGCTAAAGTGTGCTGAGAAATCTTTTGCTGTGATATGACACTATGAATAAAATTGGAGCTCGATGGCTCAGTGGAAGACAAAAAATCAGCCTTTGATAAACACAATACTTTACTGGCCAAACACTGACATGACAAGTTATTATTTGAATTTGAATTTATTAGTTCAGATATCCTTCGTATGTATATATATTTTACGGCTGACCTTTTGTTCCCAGGAAGGACATCAGACGACCCTCTGCTCCCCACGCTGCCCTGTAATCTCATTGACTGGACGCCTTTCAGCCTAATGATAGATTGTAAGAAACCAACCAGGTGTCCACTGTGTGTGTGTGTGTGTGTGTGTGTGTGTGTGTGTGTGTGTGTGTGTGTGTGTATTTTTCCTTGAAAGTTAAAATGCACCAAAAATCTATTTAAACATTTTATGCAAATCAAGAATTACAAATGTTACAAATGTGCTCCGTCCAGCGTGTACTGAACAACGAGTCACACAACGTCACTTTCATTTATCAAAAATGAAATGTGACATTCTGGAATGTTACATAATAACAAATTGTGCATATAGTAGAGACATGTGCTAGAGAATGTTAATGGAGATAATTAGCAGATTATTTACGTTGTAAAATGACGACTGTGCTGCTGGGAGAGATGGAAACCAGTTGATACGACTCTGTCAACACTGGAATGTGTGTCCCAATAACACACAAGGAACCGGTTCATGTTCAGTCTGCACATTATATTTTTTAACTGTTTTGGTTTCACTGATGTTTCTTGACTTTGAGAGATTTTGAAGTTACAACGATCGACTATGCTGATAAAAAAAATTGAATGTTTGCTAAGAGTTCTGAAAGCAATGAATGGGAAGAAATTCTAGGTGTGTTTAGTTTCTCTCACAATACTACAATGTGGACGCAGACTGAATGTTTTGTTCAGATTGGAGCATGCCTCCTGGTCATGTGACAAGCAGAGGCATGTAGGCTGAAGGGGCAATTAAGACTTGAAGAATCTAGAAAAGTTTGCGCTTCCACCTCATTCTATCCACCGCTAAAGGTCACGTCAGTCAAGTTTCAAGCTACAATAGAGCACCTGAAATCTCTGACTTTTGACTTTTGCAAAAATATTTCAGCGGACGTCCGTTTCCAAAGAACAGACCTGCAGAGCTAATCGAAGGGTCTGGGATTTATGGGAACGGCTCCTTAGTGTATTATTGCCTCCCTTTGCCAAATGGCTCCCTCAAACGGAGTCCATCAGAATGAGAGGATGGGTAATTGTGTGGGCCATAAACCTCCGGGTGCTAATCTCCAGTCTGCCACTAATGTAGTCTACAACCCCCCACCCTCACGACCACACCCACTCAGCCAGACAGGAGGCCAACACCCAGATCCCGCGCAGCCTTCATTCAGCTGCACAAACTTGCCTCGCATGCCTGGTTCCCCCTCACTGACGTCCCACGGCGCTCAGCGGAGGATAATAGCCGACTAGCCGACACTCCTCCCGGTCAGGGAAGCGTGTTGTATTACCGCCGACTCTCCCGGCCAACCTTTTCATCCCGGTCAAACAGGAAAACGGAGCTATCAAAAGCTGCAAAGGCAATAAATGCTGCTGATACTCATACTCATACATCTCTGTTTCCATTCACACATGATTTATAGCACCACTGCATGGACTATTGAGTCAGGCTGCACAGTTAATCATATTAAAACTCATGATTTAAATATGCAGTCTACACGACAATGATCTGACTGCGTCACTTCATATTTGTATTAAATATTAATGTGGGGAACACGGCGGGATGGTATTTGGTCCTCCCAACACCTCTGGTCTCCCCCCGTAACGAGCCACAGCATGTTTCCACCGAGTGCCATTTAAGAACATTAGGGCACTTCAACTGAACGGGAAGAAGGCGTTCAAGATAAGAGGGAACAAAAACGCTTCACATCCTCATCATAAGATGGAGGTGAGATAACGACAGCCTGACTCTTTCAGCACCGACGACCCAGCCCTGAATGGAGGAGGGGGGGCTTCACTGCTTCTGGGTCGTGGCGGTGCAACACTTAAACTCACTCTACCCGACACTCAAACTTCAGATACATCTTCATGCTGGATGAACAAGGGTGCTATGGCCTCGTGTTGCCTCTAGAATGTCAGTGCCTTCAGGCCGTCCAGCTGTCAGAATCCTGATGAGACGCAATGAGCTAATAGAGATGTCGACATGTGCATCTGAGTCACATTTAGTTATTACCGTCCACTCACGACAATAAACTAAGCTACATAAAGGCTGTATAAAGGCTACGTAGGCTGCATAATGGCTGGAGTGCCAAAAACTAGTTCCAATTCCTTGTATGACCACTTGAGGCTGTGAATCCCCATATACCCCTGTGTTAAAATGGCCTGCAGAAATAAACAATTCATGACAACTTTACAGGAGTCAGAAACTCACTAACTAACTTATGTATTACTTTGAGTTGGACGTTGGGTGTTCACTGTTCCAGATTTAGTTATTAATTTTTACTTTGACTGAAATGTTCTGACCAATGAGATTCTGAAGGAGCTGCAAAGCATCAGAGAATCGAGCATATAAACATCGGACCCTTTGAAGTCATAAAGAGCTGCATGGCTTTATGGAGTCACTGCTTTAAAACCAAAAAATGTGAACGTGTTCGGAGTGCATGCCTTTTGGCCAACTTCAAATGTCTTTTCTTCTGAAGAAATGTGTTCTAATGTCATGTGACGGATCATCGACCCTTTGATTGGACACAGATGGACTTTATTTAACTAACTATGTGACTTCTGACAGTAATTGGTACCACCGGATCTTATTTAAGGGATTCATTAGCAAACAGGGTGACTGCATTTGCACCCACTACTTTTTATGTTTTATTTCACTTCAACAATTTTGACTATTTTGTGGAGGCCCATTACAAAAAAATCTCAATTAAATAAAAGTCCATTTTATTTCCACGGTACTTTTGCAAAGTAATCGTCCATAATCTTTTTCCTGCTCCAAAATATCTATCGGGCAACCGCTAGAAGCAACACATACACACACACACACACACACACACACACACACACATACACACGTGTACTCTTGGAACCACAAAAACAGAAGCACGCTGCTCTGGTTGCGGAGTGTGTAAATCTCTGTGTGGGACTCAGCCAGCTGGATGCGGGCCAACGCGAGCTCTGGCAGAGAAGTCGGCAGTGAGTGCTGTGAGAAGGTCAAACAAAGTGTGTCGTGACGTCGACCTTGGCAGACTCTCAGGACCTGGAAGATGCAAGGGCGCAGCGCGAGGGCCGCCGCTGCTTCCCTTTCCCCGGGGCGCCGCTGGGCTCCTTCAGTGCCGCTCAAACGCAGACACCGCTGCAAAATAACTAAAACTGCTGTATGGTACGAACACAACACACATGGAGGGAGGACCTGAGGCCTGAGGCTAACAGACAGAAGCAACAGGCAAGCAGACGTCTAACATGAATGAAGGAGGAGAGATCGGGCCGTGTACAAGTCAGTCATGCCGCCAAAAAAGCATCAGTTTACACTGAAACTTCCACAACAACGAGACGTTTGGGAATTACAGTCTTAAAATCTGCCTGAAAAATCTTCACAGGCCAAAACCAGCTTTTAATCTTTTTATTTACCATTTAATCAAACCTCCTGTTGCAGTAATACAACAAAAATATAAAAATAAATGTAAAATCGGGCAACAATCGACAATTTACACTTAATCTCTGACCCAGATTAATTGTGTATGAACAGGTTTGTAATTTTCACATTTTCAATAAATTAAGCTCTGCACATTTATTTGGTTTCTGCACCATCATCATGACCTATGCATAATATTGACACCATGCAGCATAATCCAAGTCTCACGGGTCTTATTTAAGTCATGCAGAAACATATTTTGTTAGATAATTTAACAAAGAATATTACAACATCACAAACATCATGTTTACCTATGTAAAGCTAAGACTGATCACTCCGTTTATGAGATGAGAATGTGACGAAATGATACATTTCTTGGTACAGAGTTTGAGATTACTGTCATACTGTAAGCAAAGCAATATTATTATTCTTTAAATCTACTTTTAAGGAGAAATTGTCATAATATGAAGAGTGTTTTTGACAAGCAATATAATGACACAAAACATAATATCGTGATACTGAAGCATATGGAAATTTGCTATACCAGTCAGCTGTGGAAACGGTTGACATTAATGTCTGGGTGAACTATCGGTTACCTACAGCATGTGAACACCCCACTGGTATTTATATATATATATGTGTGTGTGTGTGTGTGTGTGTGTATATTTATATTTATATAAAATACACACACACACACACACACACACACACACACACACACACACACACACACAGAGACACAGACAGAGCCCAGCCTCTCGTCAATATAGGCAAACACACATAACTAGCTGAGGGCAAAGTAAAGTCTTAGCCTCTCCCAGATAAAGAGCAGTGAAAAGGCTCCCCCTCCTCCTTCCTACAACGGGAGGATGTGGACTCTGCTGTGTGTGTGTGTGTGTGTGTGTGTGTGTGTGTGTGTGTGTGTGTGTGTGTGTGTGTGTGTGTGTGTGTGTCTCATTAACCTCAGCAGAAGAGAAGGGTAGGCTTTGCCGAATCAACAGCTCCTCCCTGTGTGTGCCGGCTTCATATAGAACCTGACAAGCCGACTCCAAATGGCTGCCATTCCCATGATACCTTTGTTTTTATAGGGTAGTCAACAAACATGGCCCCCAGTGAGCACACAGGAGCCCGGCAGTAACGCTGACGGATCCCATCGTGGCTTCACGAGGCTCCGGCTTTCATTCAACATTTATGGCACTGGGGTTGTTAAGTTTTTTCAAAAACTCATCTTCCTATAAATACATTGTTAGTTTGCTTCACAGACACCGGATGTGTTGCCGCAGACACTCCGTACTCGCCCACATGTTTATAACTTCAATTATCAAGTGCGTTTTTAAGAAGACTTTTTAAATTTGTCTCAAGAGGCTTGTTTAAACACATACTGTAAATAGCATAATAAGAACTTAGGTTTAGGAAACACAACCACTCAGGAAAATAGTGTTTACCTGAGTCTTTAGTGACCGATCTGACAAAATAAATTGACTTTTAGTTTCACACTGGACACAAACAGTGGTCTCCTGGGTGAAAGTCTTGTGCTTTTTTTCTTGTCATCGACTGGTTTGAGCTATTTCACATGTTTAGAGATGCTCCATTAAAGTACAATATCAACAATGATCCTCCCACCTACAAGGAAAACTACCTTTTATTTTATTCTAAGCGTGTACTTGTGTTCTCCTGAACAACTACTGTTGCCAAATACTCAAAGTCTGATCTTATCAGCGTAATGTAGCAGGATGAGAATTTCAGCTGCATCTGTTTCTTCCACTCATTTTGGCCAGATATAATAGTTAATCTTCATGTGACAACATGTCGGTTCATACTTTGAATAATTGTGGAAAAACTGAGAGAATATGATGTAACCAATCATCGACCTTCGACTTCAGGGAACCATGTGGAGTTTTTGACCTCTAGCAGCATTTGGGGGGGCCAGGTTTTTATGAGTAGGCCCCTGTTTTGTTTGTCCTGCGTGCGAGCAAGGATTCATACGTAAGCCTTTTTGTTGGACAATATTAAACTGATTTACAGACGGCTGTAATGCTCCGAGACCTGAGGGGAAAAAAGAAGAGTAAATGTGGAAGAACAATGCACCTTTTAAAATGATAGGAATCCGATATAGGTAACACAGAATAACCTTTTGTCTTCTTTTGAGCACATGGACAAATATAAAAGAGCTTATCAGAACGTTAGAATAAACAGAATGTGATGATCTGCAGTTTCAAATCAATGTGACAAATCAACCTTTGTCAAAATCTAGAGCTCACATGACTGCTTACATGTTGCAGCTAAATTAATTTACGTAGGAAAAACAGAGAGGGGGGGAGGGGGGTGGAGCCTAGCAGCTCTTTTTCTTCCTCTTCTTTGTTTACTGAGCTGTCATCTGAACCAACACGTCACTTTAAGTAGCTTTTAAGTCATTTTGGATTGAATCCACTACGTAGCTAGCTCGTTAGCATGCTAATTTCAGTATATATCTCTGTAACACTTTCCACCATAATTCTTTCGAATTATACATACTGTATATAATACTATATAACGTTATTTCTTGGGTCACTTCTGGTCCCTTCTGGTTGCAAAAGATGAGGACGGACAAAAACCAAAGTGGCGGTCCACAGGTGACGTCACGGTGACTCCACTTCTCCTATAAAGTTTATGGTAATAAACTGGGTTCTCCCTCCCTTTCAATATATTATTAATATTTTCATACATCATGGTTGTGTCTGATTAATTGGGGGGAAATGCAAAAAAACTAAAAATCTCATGTGTGTTTTTGTCTGTGATATAATTGGTCGTATCTTGGCCATCTGCTTACACAACGCTGGCTGAGCTGCCTGGAGTCCTGGCAGGAAATACCAGCTCTGTGTGATGATGTGGCACTTTGAGCCATAAATTCCCCCCCCCCCCCCCCTTCCTCCCCTGGTCAGCTCACCCCATCCCCCATTCTGCTTATTCACATCCACATACTTCTCTCTCACACTTAGTGTTCCACTCTGCCTTCGATTCTGGACTCAGGTCTCCGATGAACTAACCAAAGCCAATTTATTTACATCACCACACAGCCGGCCGGCACACGGTGTATACAAATGTATTTTTTTGTGTTTGTCTATATAATGCAGTGAAAGTTGCTCAAAAATAATGTCTCAGCCCAGCGATTTCCTGCCATGTAGCTCTTGTTTTGTGTCACTTGATTTATGGTCTGATTTGCGTCCATCTATTAGATGAATTAGGTTATGGTAATCCAATTAAAATCTCACGAGCAGAGGAGCGGCTCAGCAAAAGGGGAAATGAAGACACGACGTTCTGGACGAGACTGTGTCACTTGTGTATTGAGATAAATTTCTTCTTCCTGCCAATCAATAGACTGGCTTTGTGATGAAAATTCGGGTTTGAGTGACATGCAACGTGGATCCGTCCACCAGAAACAAACATATCAAACCATATTTACAGGTAGCAGGTTATACATTCAAAACAATAAAGGTAAGGATGCTTATTAATGCCAGCATGCAGACTAGATCAGTTTGTGCAGTGTCCCACAGTGCAAACTAGAAAATGTGCTCACAGCTACAGGGAAATAACAATTGAATTTGTTGCAACAGGGATTAATGTTTTAAGTTACAGGTCGGAAATTACTGAATAATATTGTTCTTTTTTCCTTCATAACTTCTTAATAAAAAAGTAGTTGGTTTTGCTTATGAGATTTCCAGAGAGATCTCCTTTAAAGAATACTTCCATTAAAACCCTTCACCCTGAGTGCCAGTAAAGTGAAATGATTAGGAAAGAATAAACTATTACCCCAAATTAATAAACATTTGTGCGAGTCATTTCCTTTTTTTTTATTATTGTAATTAGCAGTAGCATATGCAACATTTGATAAACATGTATGTGTTAATGTATAATTGCCTGTCAAATTGGACAAATCCATTGGTTTTGATCAAAACAATAATTCTGACGAATCCTTTATCGACTATTGAACTACAACAAGACATTTGAAGATCTCATGCTGTGACTCATTGCACTTCCAGTAAAGTCGTAAATAAATATAAATACCACGATATCGGTGCACGGAGGAGTTGACCACATGGAGCACCGGGTCCTGGGGGGCGTTGGTAAGCTGATAAGCTGCCATGAGGTGATAATAACCATTTACGCAAAAAAAAATCTAAATTTCATGCATTCTACTTCTCATATGAGGTCAACTTTTTTTCATTATTGCGACCGGAGTTACATCCTGCTGGAAAATGTTTTTGTTTCATCTGAAAATGAAAAAAGAAGCAAGTGGCCTTTTACATAAATGCCTTCTGTGCTCAATCGCTAATCTGTTGTTTTAATCTGAAGTTGATCCCCTCAGTGATCTCTGACCAACTTAGGTATGTCGGAGCACTAAGCAGCATTCGGATGGGCAGCGGCTCACAAGTAGGTCAGAGGCCGTCAAATAGAGCTTACACCAAACAGAAACAAAGTGTCAGCGAGCTCATGCTAGATTTCACAGGAGTACACACACCGATTAAAGAGGATCACATTACATGGCGGGGCCACATTCTTAAAGTCACAGAGATGCATTCGATGAGCAGAGGGCACAAAGACATATTAACTCAAATATTAATCATTGATTTATATCAATTATTTTGGTGGTCAAACCAGTTTAGCTGGTAAAAAAGTACCTGAATTACAGACATCGTGATTTTGTTTTCTTCTTGAATTGTATGTTTAAATATGCAAATTATGCATTATCGTATTAAATATGTCCTGATTTCCATAACAGATATCTCAACATTGGATTAGAAAATTAATCAATTAATCAATTCTCTCCATGTTTTTATGTATACCATGTTAAAGAAATAATATATATATATAAATATTCACAAACTCCTTTGTGAAAACCTCCAGTGTATAGATAGAAACTTTTGAGGAAAGATTTACAATTATTATTATATAACTTGTTTACACGGATGCTGTGTGGCAGTAAAATAAATAAAGAAGACTTTGTTCCTGTCAGTTCACTTTCATCCGACAGCTTTCGTTGTTATGGTAATAAAACTGACGTTCACTAAATAAGAAACGTGGCGTTAGATGGAGAAATGGACGTAGATTTCATCGTTCTATCAACAGAAAAATCAACACAACTAAATAGGTTGTGACTGATTCATCAAATTAATTGAAATCAATTTCCTATATCTGGGACTTGCAACTGTTGCGACTCTCAGCTTCGCCGTTTTCTCCGTATGTGTTTTCGTTAGCGACGGCTCCCTGAAGACGGCTAACATCCTTCCTCACACAAGCATGTCGGCCTGCTGGACTCCAACAAAACAAGAGCACTTTTTCCTTCTGCTGACTCCCTCACAAATTATATAGGTCTCCATTGGCCCCCCCCAACAAGGTCAATATTGATTTTTCATTCCCATGTGAGGACCACTGAATAATCTTTTCCATGTCCATTTCTTACTATGCTGAGACATTTGTCAGGACGGAAAGATAAAAAGTTCCATTATGACTTCTTTTTAACGTCATTAGGTCTCGTCCCGGGAAAATAAGATAACGTCACATATGTGTGAACTGTCTTTTGGAAGTGCCGTGAATAACAGCTGCTTGTGTCCAATAAACCTGGATTTACTTCAGACAGTATTAATAAGGATGGCCATTTTCCTTAGCGTCCTAGTTGTGGGGGAATCAAAGTGACCCATTTATTTCCCCATGGCCTCCCCGCCAAGCTCGCCATAAATTAAAGCTGCTCTTGGAGCGCCGCTAGCCCTCCTCTGTTTGTACAACGTGTTTTCTCAAGCAATCTCAACAGAAGGAAACAAAGACAGGAAGCACAACTGCTTCCTTTTTTCGCACTAAGGAATCCATAAGCACATTAGGAACTATATCTAGTTTGTATTGATTTCAGACACACTTCAGCTTGAATTTACTGATTGCTTTCCCTGACCCTGTGAACAAAGAACACGCTTCTGGCTGGATTTCTCTTTGTCATAATTAAAACGACATGGGAAATGTCTTCTTATGGTATTTATCACCCAGTGTCCATTCAGTTGCTTTTTCTTTCTTCCGTGCCATTGTCTACCTTTCATTCCCGTGTTTCCAGCCACTAAGTGTGTGTATTAAGGTGATCGTAGCAAGCCTAGACAAAGAACCATGCAAGCCATTTCCATGTGCCAATACGCTGTGGAATTCCTCCAGTACGTCTCTGTTCACAAAAGGACACAGGAAGCCACGTATACTCTCATCTCCAGTAGTTTATGAACATGACTTCTGAAAGATAAATCTGGCTCGTTTAACAACATGTTTTTGAAGGTATTTCCAGAATTTTGAAAGGCTGCTGGTCGACCACTAAGCCAAAAATATTTTAAGTCCCTTTCACATATGTTGTGCAACCCTGAAGTTATTCAGGGGATCTGTATGGGAGAACGCAAATGTCCGAATGAGTCGGACTAGACATTGATGGGGTTTTACCCAACAACTCCTGAGTACAAAGTACAATAATGTTTGTTTCAGGGGGGAATACATGGCAAGCAAGGGGGTCTGTTGATGAGGTTTCTATCATGCAGCTAACACTGGAGAAAAAACAGCATCTGGGAAGGAAGAAAGGTGATTTACACAAAAACGCTGACAAAATGTCTAACTGGGGGAGATGACGAGATTAATGTAACTCTGCAGCTCTAATGTAATTCCATATAAAACACAAAGCAACATCATCTGCATACAAACACATTCCTGGCAAAAGACTTTCTCACGTGAATGTGCTAATTCGGTTTACCTCACAACAATATCGATGAAACTGCAATAACTTTCTCCTTGTGAAGGAGGTACATAACATCTTGGTGTTAAATCACAGAGGACGGCAAAAAGTTTAAATATTCTAACTTTGGACTTTGCTATTGTAAGCCGGTCTCCCCTAATGTTCTTGTCCACTAAAATGATATCCGGTTTTCCATCTGTCCGTTTTAGCTGTTTTTTGTTTCTTCTCTACGGGATTGTATTAACATCACTGATACACTTGGTGACTTTTGAAGGTTATGTTCAGCCCAATATGAGCACTTCAATGCATTTGAATGGAGCCGGTCTGCAAAGATCCCAACATGTGGCTCTGACAACACATTGCAAGTCAAGAACACATTCCAAGGCTGTTTTTGGTCTGAATCTTCACTGAAAAATCAAACCAAAAATAACAGAGAAAGAACTTTGTCATTACCGAAGTTGAAGAAGAAAGATTTTAGTAATGTCCATTTCATTTTTTTTTTAAATACCGTCAGGAGCAAAAAAGGCTTTTAATGAAATGTTTGTGAAGGACAGGATTCTCTTAGAGAGTCTAGTCTCTGCGATGCCATTATGGCACGAAGCCATTACAGTGAACAAAATGGGAAGTATTCAGAGAACAAAGAGTGCTGTTGTTTGGACAAAAACAGTGAGAGCAATGGTTTGATGAACACAATCAAATGATGCCGTTTCTACAGGTGACGGTCACATGGAGAAATGTGGCTTTCATCACCCGTCAGAGCGCTGCAGACCTGGTTTCCCAACGCCGACGCGG
Organism: Eutrigla gurnardus; assembly: GCF_963514095.1. Taxonomy (NCBI): domain Eukaryota; kingdom Metazoa; phylum Chordata; class Actinopteri; order Perciformes; family Triglidae; genus Eutrigla; species Eutrigla gurnardus. The sequence continues at coordinate 15,709,455 of NC_139936.1, read as the reverse complement.
CTCACAACACGGTGAAGGTCAGGTTACACATTCATCAGATGTTGTGACAGTCGACAATATTACGAACAGGAACAGTGGCCGAGGAAATGCCTGTATGAAATGTGGTTACGCGTGTCACAATAACCCGAATCCTGCATCCTGACGTCCCAACAAAACTCCACTTCATTCTCAATGATGTTTCGAGGGTATTGGTATATTCTTGAAACTTATTTGAATTTGAAACATCACAATTTGACATAAAATATGTGTTACGTTATTTAAGTTAATGTTTGGGAGAAAATATGTTTCCCTCAAAATATAATTGACGAAGCTGTTTTGTTCAGTTTTAGGAGAGCAGGTCATTCGCCGTCATACGCCGACCTTGATGACACTACAAGTAGGACTCTCCGCTCATACGAAGTCCCGTATTCCTGTTGTGAAGAGCGTTTTCCAACATCTGTGAGCCGCACAGCCATCCATTGGAGATAAAAACTCCACAGACGGAGCTGAAAATTAGCCGCCAGGCTCCCACGAAGACGAACGGCTAATTACTCGGCATCCGTCGCATCTCATTTCCAGCAGTGTTTCATTCATCACAGAGGTTCTCAGCCGTCGATGCACAGAGCTGCTTCCTTTCCAACGTTCAGTTCAGTCAAAGTTATTTTACGGTTTTGCTGATCAAAGGCACTGTCTCAAACTAATAATAATAATAATAGTGGCAGCGTTTGGTAGCATACAGGACATCCACTAACAAAATATGGAAACAGAGTAAAAAGCAAAATAAATTTTTATTGTACTATAAAAAACATTTTCCCACCAAAGTTAGTTTTTTGGGGGCGTTTCACGTTCAATGTGTCAATAAAACGGCTCGTAAACGGGTAAAAATAAAATGTTACGGGGGTTACTTTTTCCCCCCTCTCTCGACTAATCCAATCTCTCTTAAGGTAATTGTTGGAAAAGTGGAAAGACTAACAAAGCCATTTTGTTGAGTTGTATGTTGTATGAATTGTGTTATATAATTACTGTTTACGTCAACAGGGTCTGGTGGCTTTTAGGACAGTCATCTTTTCTCATCCAACTTTGTGAATTTAGAGATTATTCCAACCAACCCAGTGTGATTATGAGGAACCTTGGAAAGACCAACAAATGGTGTTGATGAGTTTTATTTTGTTTCTGTGGAATTTGAATGAAGTTGATGATCAGACTGGAGTCTGGTGCCTTTGAGGAGATCATAGTAATTGTATGATTTGTACGTTAATAGTATGGTGACCATGTTGGGTTCTAATATATTTCCAAACCTGACCGATTGATTTAGTTGCCTAACCTTAACATTAAAGCAACAAAGGTTGCATTCAAGTCTTATTCAGTAAAAGTGAGGATGGGATGAAGGCAAATAATAACATTATCGAGATGTTAAAAGTTTTCTTTTGATGCAAAAACATTTTTTTAGAAGAGTTTGTATAGTTGAATTGGTTTTGCAAGAGGTGTGAGATATTAAGTATTTAGTAAGTGCATGTTTTTTTTGTTTTTGTGTGCAGAGCCCCTCAGTTCAGAAGTTGGGTAAAGCTGTAATCTGTGGTTGAGTTCTGGTACGTTGCAAACATGTCAACACCTGGAAGTCGAGAAGCAGAAGCACAACAGATATCTCATATTATCCACACGAGCAGACAAACTGCCCATATCTCCTGCAGAAACAAGCTTCATGTAAATGAACTCTCAATAATTTCCCTGAGAAGTTGCTTTTACAACAGAGCGGCTGGTAGAGAGTTTGCTTCCACCAACACAGCCTGTGTCTATCTTGACAGTAGACCATTAGTGATTCTTTAACTTTGTTTAAAAGCATAGAAGAGCTAGAAGCCATGTCGTAGCGAAGTAAAGCCCCATTCTCAGAGGACTAGTATTACGTGGAGACTTCTGGCCATTTGTAATAAGTGCGAGGTCGTCTGTAATCTTCACCCTGTGCGACTCCTCCATGTCTGTAATTTGTAAAGATTCCCAAATGAACTGCCATATTTTTGCCAGTTTTTTTGCCTTCTCTTCCCTTTTTCCAACCTCATTAAAAATGTAATGTTAAAATCTTATCTTGTAAAATGTAGTTTTTGGTGAGAAAGTGGAATGAATACAGTTTGAATAAAATAAATACGAGAGAGGGAATTATGACCTGTGTCATTACTTTGTAGCGCCATACGCGCAAGTTCATCGGAATCCGTATCTGAAAGTTTAAAGAACTGGACCGTCTCTATTATCGAGCAGTTCCATAATATTGTGTACTCGATAAAATCCCAAATTGGTTTTTGAAAAGTTTTTGGTTTTGGGAGAATATTGTTAACGTTTACTAATTTTTTTTGGACTTGAATTGTCGATAGTTCCTCTTTAAATGGCTACATAAATGGATCTTGCACACCAGTGGGGAGAAAAAACATGTAAACAAGCTAACCGATAACTTATGTTAGCTATATAGTCTCTTTTAGCTCTGTCTTTGGTCCCCACCGACTCTTTAGCTCCTAAATGCTCCAGTATGATCACCACTGTGTCTGTCATAATGTATGCAGGAGTATCGTGTACATTTATTTTATTAAAACGACATGTAGTACCTTAGACGTGCAGCTCCTGCACCTTTTGTAAGCGACCCGTAACCCAACGCCACGCTCTTGCTTCCACTTTATGGCTTCTCTTGATTAGTGGAGCAATGGGGGAAGCTCGCCAGTGGAGTGTCACCTCACACTTCTCTATCAGCCAGAAAGGGTATTGTCTTTCCATCGGGCTGCAACGGTGCGAGAAGAGGGCAGGAAACATGACCAGCGGCTATTGTTAGGCCCATGTCACTCCCAGTCAAATGAGTGGGGGGGGGGTCTGAGATAGCAGGTCTATGTGTGGGGGGAGATAATGATTGGTGAAAGGGGGCGGAGTTAGTGACCGCCTGAATCGGAGGCTCCAAACTGCAACGGCCGCTTGAATTTCCCAGCGTCCTCCTTGTTGCCCGCTGGCTCCGTCTGACTGGAGACACTTACATCTTATATCTGTCTGATAGCAACCTATATATATATATATATATATATATATATATATATATACAACCACACCACGCTATATGCCTACAAAATACACATAATATACATACAAAATTAATGCAAAATCTGGACGGATGTACTCCATGCAAAGCACATGCAAAGTAGCCGTTTTGTTGATTGACATCAAGGCGATGACGAACAAAACATTTACAAATTCTGCCTCCTTGTTTTCTTTTAGCAACGGGGAATCCTCACTCTCCCTTCTCACTCTCTCTCACTCCCCGGCCCTGAATGCCCAACTTTCTTCACATTTCCACATCCGTCCACCGCGTTGAGACGCTGGTGTCAAACTGTGTAGTGCGTTATGAAAACGAGGTCCCGAGTGAGCGGGATTAACGGGTAGGTTAATTACCTTATGTTAAACCTGATCTTTGTGGGCCATCAAACCTGACGGATGCAGATTAGCCTCAATCTAGAGGCTGCTCGGCTGCACACACACACACACACACACACACACACACACGTCAGCTTGCTATCTGACATGTGAGTGTATGGGAGAGCACTGATACAGAGGGGCCCCTCCGGCTTCAATAGGAATGTAATGGCATGCATTATGCACACACACACACACACACACCTGCACAAACACATTAATCTATGACACGAGGTACAACAGATGTAACTGGTGTGTGTGTCTCTTTCTGTGTCCGTCAGCTCGTTGCCGTTTTTGAATTTGCGTCCCCCCCATGGCCCCCCGGACCCCCCCACCTCCAAAATACATGCCATCCCGGTTCACGTTTCAATCCTTCCCAGAGTTCAGCTGAACTCTCCGGTCTGTCCGCGACTAAAACAGATATTTATTAACCAACTTTCGCTCTTTAAATACTACGTGTTTTTCTGGTCGACGGGATGCAAGAAGAGTCCTGCAGTGAATTAGAGAGGCGGACTGAGAGAGGGGGAGGCTGGCACACACTGGCAACCCCACTAACCAGGGTTACTTTCACCCAGAGTCAACAGCACGTTCAAAGCTCAAAATCACACTAATATTTGTTATAATTACTAAAACTACATCTGTGTATACAGAAATGTATCATACTGTGTTATATCTATTACAACCCGATCAATATATATTCCAGACAGAAATACTCAACCTGTGTACATATTGTTGATTATTGTTGCTTTTTATATATATTTTTAAACGGTAGTTCTATGTTTATTTGATCTTTGTTAGCAGTGTTGTGAGTTATGTGGACACTTTTCTGATTCTGATCAAAACCCTCAATGACTCACGTATTCTCTCACAGATTATGGTTGCGGTTTCAAACATGTGGTGAAAAGTAAACAAAACCAAAAAAAAAAAAAAATGCAACAGAAGTACAACAAGCTGCTCAGCTGGGTTTAGTTAAAGATCCTGGTTGGCTGAATTTGTCAGGTCATATATATTATGCTTTTAGTTTTACGTGGGACAGGAATGGCGGTCTCCTGTGTGAAAGTGTTTGACCTCCTCCCTGTCGGAGACCATAATTAGAAACATCTAAAACAAAAAGTAATCTGTGAGAAAATATGAAAATATAATTGATGTTGCAGTTTCTCTTTTTTAGGGGACCAGGATGAGATACGAAAGCTAGCGGAACAAGCGTGCGTCATAAACTGCCATAAAGTGTTTTTGTTCAAATTGAAGCTAAGGACATTTTTAGCTTAAATTAGCTTATTGTGGACACCTCAAAGGGCTCGTCACACGAGGATCGATCCCGCAGCGACAGCAGATCCTGCTCGATCCACCACGGAGACCTTGACACAGAAACACAGACTTTTATGGCAGCAATCTAATCTGCTAGCTTGGCGTTTGACTATCAATGATTACTCAATCTCGTTAGCGCAAAGCAGCTACTCAGGTGGCACATGCAAATCTGCAGCCATCGACTGTACGGCTTTTGATTCCATACGTCGGGTCGGGAAAAATGCTGAATGGTCGTTATAGTGAATGCAAATGAGGCTGAAGGTTGCGGGTATTGAAGAATCAGTGAATTTTTCTGCCCCGGGTTTGTTATCTGGAGCCTCTGATCTCTGAGTGGCCTTAACGGTTAGTCTTTAGGAGGAACACGAGTGGAAATTATGAAATCTAAACTTTTTAACATTTTCAAAGTAAAAAGCACCAACCAGCTCACTTAAACACGAATGATTAATATGACATTCAATTAAACAATAAAACAGCTCATTCTCACTGCGGAGAAGCTAAAGCCGGTGTTTAAACTTAGATATTGATTTATAAAAATATATACATATTATATATTATGTTACTATGTTTAGTGAAGGCTGCACCATGCTGGCCCCTTTCCAGGGACACAGGAGCTCGAACAGCAACCTTGACCAAAGGAACCCAGGTCTAAATTTACTCCCCGGCTCTGTGGGCATAACTCTTCATACTGTTGTTGTTTCCTCTTTATGGTTCTGATTTAGTGACTTTGAGTTCCCTTGTTGAGTTTCTCTGGGATGATTTCATCGTGGTTATAAAGAAAAATTGAGGAACTTGTTGTTGTTGCATATTGCTTATGTTTCTGCAAGTTGAATTTCCTGATGTTCAAAAAATGAATGGCTGCCCTGAAAAAAAACGCAAATTAAAAATCTAAAACTCGAAAACAGTACATACAGCATACAGGATTTGTGGGAAACAAACACTCATGTGGCTTTGGGTGAGTGTGGTCATAACTGGAGCCTTTAAATAGGTGTTCAGGGTGCAGATGATGCCGATGGATTTGCTTTTATTTGATTGCAAATGCTGTCAAATGATAATTGCATCGTATCACACTAACTATGGGATTCTTTTTCATCCCTCTCAGATTCACACACTCTTCAACACATTAATGTTCGGCCTTTCCTTTGTGTGACATTGTCCCCTCATAGACGGCCTGCTCCAAACCCAAAGGTTCCACCCTGAAGGGTCTCTCGGGCCCCTGTAACTAACGATGTGAAGCGCTGCACCATGATATTGCGTTACATCACATTTCTCCTTTCACAACGTTTGTGGCAACGACGTGATGCACAAAGATCTCAGAGCTGATATGCACACGCTTTCAATCAAAAGATAACACGATGGCACGTCGTCATGGTGATACTGAGGGCCTCCCCAACAATGGCAGGATGGAAAAAGCCAGTCAGAGACGCAGCGGTGAGGCAATGTTTGCCCAACAGTCAGATCTCGTAAACAGAAAGGGGGGCTTTTGCAAGCAGCTGCAGAAATTCCAGACCGCCGCGATTAAAAAGTAACACCCACATTGAAGGCGGGGGGTGTTTGAACAAGCTGGCCCGCCTCGGTCTTAATGAAAAGCCGAGAGCCATTTGCAGTGAAAACAAGTGCGTCTCATTGTGCCGATCCCACTTCTGCCTGCTGACTCCCAGGATCAATGTCTCACTGATACCAGGTTTCCTGCAAGTTTCATCAACGTAGATGTTTCAGGACCCTTTAAATATCATTTTTGATCATTAAAACTATGAGTTGATCATGTTCTTTCATTGAAAATGTATCCATGACAATCTTGATGATCAATGATTCTGAGTTCTAGCTTTCTAAGTTCCTTTATTGTCCACACTCTACACAGAATAATTTGCTTTTAGTCACAAATAATTAAATGAAACCCAAATGTAAAATATGGTTCTTCACTGAATTAAAAAGAGAAGTGAGGACTGAGCTCGGTGCTTTACGACCTCTTAGTTTCCAACTGAACAAACAGCGACATTGGAATACATTCTACACAATTCACATTCAAGGCCGTGAATTGAGATCACTAGCATCGGATATCTGAGATGACAACCTTGAGGTTACGGACCGTGATCGTTCTGTACGTTTCAGTTTTTAGTATTAATAAATCGAAAGTTAGGATTGAATGGTTAGTTACATTCTTCATCTTATTACTTATTCTTACTTCAAATAAATAAATAACTAACTTGTAAAACAATGTGTGATAAATTTGCAAAATTGCCAAAAGTTGCTAATCCCCCTCTTGTTCTAAATCTGAAGACTGGACCAGGACCAACAGAGACCAGCGATGCCAGCTCGACTGACCAGACAACACACACATAATCACACACACACTTCACTTTATCACTTCTTCTGTTTTTCCCTTTACGGCCCCCCCGGCCCCGCCCCTTCCCGTCCATGTGGCGGCCCGGCGTTCACCAGTAACGGCACACGGTGGAAGAATCCAGGAATGCCATTAAAGCATTTCCAGTGACGGAGCACATTTTAAAGTGAGCTACAGCTGTTGGACGAATATGTGGAGCCAGAGATCCTGGCGGGAGGCCGGGGGCCGGACCGGGGCCCCCACGCGCTCCACCTACTGCCTGATCATAAAAATAAAATATCAAGCTTGTTGCCACGTGGAAAATAATGGGTTTTTTTTTGTTGTTGTTACAATAGCTTCATGAGACTGGACTGTTTTCCAGGATAGTCTTCCCTGACAGAATGTTGACACAGGAGTTACAGAGCAGCAGCATGTGTCTCTTTCAAAGGGGCTCTCCCTGATCAGGTTTTATGGTCACATTAAAGTGGGTGGTGCACGGGTGGAGGGGGGAGGGGTCAGATCGGAGGGCTGATTGTTTTTCAAGACGAGCCCTTTGGTACACGACTGGAAAATACTGAATAAACAACTGAAGGACAACAGCAGCAGTTCAGCTCTCGTGCTGCGTTCGCTGCACACGAAGCCTCTTGTAGAAATGCCTTTTCCATTTATTTCTGTAACTCCGGCAGCAGATTCCTCAACCCAAACAGAAAATGAATGGAAACAACAGTCACTTGGAGCCATGCACCCAAATCTTCTTTTCACCCATGTTTAAGATCTCTCTCTACTATGCACCACATTTAACGCATGCAGGTTTTTTAACAACAGGAAAAATGGCTAAAATACGCGATAGACTCCAATACTATCACCATAGTCACAAAACAAACCCCTCAAACCGGAGACGAAAAAAATGGTTTTGCCGAGTTTTCTATTGTTTCTCTTGAGTTTAAATGAAGTTAATGATCAGCGAGGTAAATCCACCGCTGTCTGACTGGAGTCCAGAAAAGGTACCAAACGTCCACCCAGGTGTCACGTTTCCATCACTGCTGATCGGAGCTGTTAAATACCTGCAGAGCCATTTGTCCTGAGAATGAATGCCGGCTGTAGCCTTTCCCACCGAAGACAAAAGCCCAATGTTAGTGGGGGTTTTAAGTCCGGAGGGGAAACGGGCTTAAGACTGAGTCAACTCAACTCACTCTCTTTCTTTTATTCTGTTACCCAAACTATTAAAATTGCTGCTAGAACCTGAAGACTCCAGTGCTGCAGATACACAAAACGTGCTTCATGCAAAATGTATCTACACATTGTTTCTTGTATTGCTGCATTTTAGTTCAAACCCTGTGTTCTGCACTCGCTTCAAAGCTCAATATATACAAAGAAATATAAAGAAAGTCACCAAGTCTGCAACACTGACCTCCCTCCAAAAGCCACGCCCCCAAAAACTGCCATAATGAATGTCGTATCCACAACTGTCAGGCAGCTTGTAGAAGAGTCTAGCTCGTTCAAGTCCTGCGACAGCCACAGATATTTTGGTTAATTGATTGCTGTCGGGTTGTAAAGAGAATGTCAATGATTATAATTAAGAAAACACATGAAATTAACAGGAAAAAAAACAGAAAATGTATGTAAAAAAATAATAAATGAAATTGTGCATTTAAAACAATGCAGGCAGCTAAAACGCTGGTCACGCAGACAGAATAACATTAAAACACATTCAGTCCCAGGCATTTAGATTCGTCACTGTTTGTAGAAAATGGGCCTGAAAGGACTAACGAGTGAACCACTTGACATGTGAAGACGGATATTTCTGCAGTGGATGATTTGAGTGGTGGGGGGAGGGGGGGAGGAGTGAAATCATACACCAGTACAGCTGGAGCTCCCTCCTCCTCCTCCTCCTCCTCCACTTTTCTATAGTTGTTGAAAAAACAAGCTGGATGAGGTGCGATCCACGACGAGGAGTGGCTCCGTTTTCTGACGTGTTTATCACATGACATCATTCACTCACGACTCAGCTACCTGTCTGTCTGTCTGTCTGTCTGTCTGTCTGTCTGTCTGTCTGTCTGTCTGTTGGAGGTTTTCAGCAGTGACACAAAGGGAATGTCACTGTTGTATCGTGAGACACGAGGTGTTTATTTTTACTATTTTGTAATTTGATTTCAGCTAAAATCACCAAAATGTAAAAGGTTAAGATTATGCCTAATTTGCATATTTAAACATAACATTGTCAGTAATCAACTGGGGAGGTTTCATGGTGATTTTTTTTTTTTATTTTTTTTTTTCTGTACATTTTTTACAATACATATTATCTTTAAAGGGCGTTTTTCTCAAAAGTTTTTTACAGATGGGTTTGTTCATCTATCATTTATAGCCTAGTCTTTTCTTCCTCAAAACAAGGTGGAATTGATGTTTTTTTTATGGCAGTATTCTGATTTATATGAGTGATAAAAAGAGAAAGCACAAAATCCGTAAAAAATTAAAACAACAGTCTTGAATGTGGCTTTATCCAATTTTCAGATTTCTCTTGTGGACATACATGCAAATGAGTACATCTTTAATATTATAATGCCTTATTTGCATATTTAAGCATAACATTTCAGAAAACTTGTTATACAAAAATGTACACATCTATTAGTTAAAGGTTTGAACCTTTTCACCTGCAGTGTCTCCACGTCAGAGACGGGAAACGCCTCTCTTAACGAGTCTTTAGTCTCTGTTTCTGCCGTGTTTCAGCTGCACTCAACACACTCTGGGAATGGACTTCTGTTGCTTTTTGAATATTTCTCTCAACGTTTGTGTGTTTAATCTCCGTTATGCTGATTGTTGCGTTACCTCATCAGTTTATCCTGTATGCTTTATCTAATATTTAAAAACAATAGAGGATTGTGCAGCCTAAAGGATCCCCTGACTGCAATTTTAGTTTGCAAAATACCTTTTGGCGTTCCAGCAGATCAATTCAACGTTATAATTATAAAGAGAAACTCACGCTGCAGGTTTTGCATGTTTTACAGGATCTTCTACAATAAAACGTCGTCTTTCACCTTCGAGGGTTTCTCTTCTACTTCGGAAATCAACCTGCGGAGACTTGAAAAGCCTCGAACACCACGTCTGCTTTAATTGTTGTGGGAGTCATCACGGTTCATTGTTCTGTGGACTTTTCCGATCCATCGTTCAGATTCAGCGACAGAACGTTGACAACAAAAGGAGGTTCCGCGCGTTTTCTACAGCCAATCAAAGATCACCCACGTCATTTTCATTTTTCTTGTGAGATCACAGAGAAGCAGGTTACATTTTACTATCACATCTTTTTATGCAACCTGCAGGCTCACATGTCCATTCCAACACTATTTTACACTATGTGTGTGTGTGTGTGTGTGTGTGTGTGTGTGTGTGTGTGTGTGTGTGTGTGTGTGTGTAAGTGTAAGAGAAGAAGCATGGCATGGAGTGTGTAACAGCACGCGAGTTTCATAATAGTTTGGCACCGCGCCGACTCCCAGGCACACACACACACACATGCTGCCAGACAGGGAGATCCCAGCATTTTTTGGGTGTGAGCCAGGCTGGAATACCACTAGATCCTGATCCCGGCATTTCCTGAGCTGCTGCCAAAACCCCATGCAACAGCTCCTCCCTCTCTCTCTCTCTCTCTCTCTATCTCTCTCTCTCTCTCCCTCTCTCTCTCTCTCTCTCTCTCTCTCGTTCTCTCCCTCCCTCGGGTCATTTTGGCATCTCCGTCCGCTCAGCATCCTTTTCTGTAAGCACCAAGAATGCATTTAATGTTTTATATCTCTGCTGTGTTGTTGTTGTCTGTTGCTAAAAGAAGTTCTAATGTAAAAAATGTATTTATGTTTGTGTATATATATATATATATATATATATATATATATATATATATATATATATATATATATATATATATAGGCCAGAGTTGCCTCCCCTGTTGTAACTGAGGTGTACAGAAGTGATTTAGGAGTTACTGTAAACACCGGCTGCTCCCATTTGGTTCAGATCAGATTAAAACCTCTCCGCCTCACTGAGGGCTTTTTATATTTAGCCCACATCTTGATCCTATTTCCAAAGATGCATTTACTGCCTTCAAATGTGGTTTTGTTTTGCAGCTTTGAGCATGCTTAGTATGCTGGCTCCACTCTGTCTGCCTAGCAGCCATAAGCATCCTTTTATTGTCCCGTGACCATTACGCTGAATGACTACATACAAATGACCCCCCCCCCCCCCCCCCCACAATAACTGCACATCCTGAGGAATCTTTGAAGCGTGCAGCCTGATGTTGGAGCATGCCTGCACGGCTGCACGGCTGCAGGGCAACTTTATCTTGTTGGAGAGTTTTCAGCAACACGTAAAGGCCTTGTAACAACAATAATAGATCTTAACTGAATCTGCTGAAGTTCTTCCAGTGTTTATAAGATCTAATAACTTCTGTATTTACAACACATCCTGCGATGGGAAACACCGAGCGAGCCATCGGCTCCAAGTGACCAAGCTGATACAAGAATCATTCTAAATACGCCGTTATTAATGAATCACAGAGAGCAAACCGGCGGATTGGATGGCGAGCATCCTCATCTCGCCATGCATCCTCATCTCCCATCCTCTGCCCGTAATTGTCTGTGGATTGAGGCTATTGGTTTCAGCCCCTATGTAAATTGCATTTCCATGCATTGGGCAGCTTTAATGTGCAGCGCTAATGCAGTCACTAATGTACACATCACATTTAGGGAAGTCTGCAAATGATCCGTCATAAATAAAAGATGACATGGAGCATCCACAGTCACTCAGAGGTATAGATCCGCCTGCTGCAGGCTGGACGACGGTATCAATCACACAACCTGCTGCCATTAACAAGCTGCTAAGCTGGAACCCATCAGGGTTTATCTCCACTTACTAATAATCATCTAAAGCTTTCTAGATGTAAGGCATTAATAGGAGCAATTTTTGTAACTAAAAGAAAACCTTGACTGATGATTCTGTAAAAAAAAGTTTGCATTCTTTCAATAATAACTATTAAGAATTAAGAATTTACCAACATTAAGAACTGAATTATTACTAAACTGAAGGTTACACACAAGTCGAAACCTTCCTAACAAACTGGCAACCAGAAATGTCTTCAGTTGAGTAAATTTACTTTCTAGCTGGTAATAAAATGGACTTTGGTCTGGATCCTCTGCAGCTCTATCTGTCAGCCTGTCAGAGGGAGAAGTTCACAACCTCCCAACTTTAAAAGTTGTTTCTTACTTAGTATTAATTAATAAAGCAATTAGTCACCACGTATGCCCCTTTATAATTGCTGCCTCATTCACGCCTCCATCTCCAAGTTTTCACAGCAGCATCCTCATCGTCAACTTAGTTAAAAACTTTTTCTGCAAAAAACGCGTAAAATCACTTCATGTTTCAGCTTTAGGGAGTCTGTTTCAATATATATAATAAAGAGGGATGATGTCAACCATCCGTTGTCCAAATGAGAAGATGGCACAAAAAGTTCAAAAAAAATAAATTAAAAAAACAGGGAGGAGAAGAACCGTCCTACCTGTTTGAACTGCTCCTCGTAAGTCCAGTCGTGGTGCTGCGGCTGCGGCTGCGCCGACGGGGAGTCCGCGCGGCGGGCCGGGGCGAAGGCCGTCGGCATCCGGGCCATGAGATGCATCGGGGCGCCCTTCGGGGGCAGACAGGCTCCGTGGAGCGACGGCTGCCGGTGCTGGTAGTGGTTCAACCCGACGTCGTCGCCCTCCTCGTCCTCGTCCATGAGCTCCTGCTCGTCCATGTCGTCCCCGTCCTCGTCCCGCTCCTTGTCGTCGCTGCCCGGTCTGGAGTCCCCCTCCTCGGCTCTGCGGACGTCCATGCGCGGCAGCGTCACCCCGGGGGACGAGTTGGCGACTCCAGCGGCCAGCGCGCCGCGCATCGCCGCCTGGTAGTGGCGGAAAGCCAGAGCCTGTTGGTGGATCTGGGACTCCACCATGGAGCGGAGGTCCTTCTCCGTCTCCGACTGCCGGAGCTTCTCCTCCAGGGCCAGCCGCGCCGCCTGCTGCCGCTGCAGGTTCTCCATGACCGCTTCGAGCTTCATGCCGCCGCCGGCGGGCTGCTGGGACTGGGCGCCGGGGAACGGGCCGTGAGAGGAGGCGGAGGGGGCCTGGAGGGGAAGGCTGCCGGCGGACGAGAAAGAGCCTTGCTGCGGAGGGACGAGCGCGTAATGGTTACCACCGGTACTCCATACCACCAATACGTCTCATTACACACTTTTACTTTAATATGGAGACAATTCATTATTTAAATTCTAAATTGCGTGACAAACTTGCGCTACATGACCAAAAACACGGCCAAACTGTCAAAACACAAAGTTTCTGAGTTAAATTAACGCGTAAATGCTGTTGAAGTGCATTTAAGAAAGAGGACAGATGAGTTAATAATCCCGCTTACCAAAGCAGATTTAGTTGCTATACTTGCGTTATCAACCATGCTTCTCTCCGTCAGATGAAGTGTCTTATCAACCGGATCACGAGAGTCTTCCTTCGGTCCTGGTGACGTCCCGCATTCAAAATCCGGAACCGTGCGGGTTCTCGATCTAGTGGGCTCGATAAACGCTTCAGGAACGCGGTTTGGTGTCGAATGCTGGAGCCCCGAGCTGCTTTGGCAACAAGTGGCAACTGTAGTGAGAATGACCTCTGGAGGCAGAGATCAGCCCCCCTGCTCCATCTGCTAACAACGCGTCAATACGGAGGGATACAGTACGAGCGCCGGAGACGCGCACCGACCTGCGCGGGCGCGCCGACGCACCGAGACGACGAGGAAATTAAATACCAAATGAATGACAATAACAACAAAGTTATGTAAATTAATAAATTAATCAGTTTTAGTTTTGTTTGGCTGCATATGGAAACACGTTTTTGGACCGGAGCTTCTTTTTTTCTGATAAAGTAAGATCTGTCTATGATGTCGTGGGGATATTTTTATTTGCAAGGATCACAATATATTAACTATTATAATCACTTTTAATGCATTATATTATATTATAAGTTAGTCGAAGTGAAGTCTTGCTTATTGTTTTTTTACTGAAAGCAATCAACTGTCTGTTTTTGACTAATCTTTATTATCTTAATTCAAGTCTACTTCATCACAGTGATGAAATATTCCAGCTCTGTGTGTGTGTGTGTGTGTGTGTGTGTGTGTGTGTGTGTGTGTGTGTGTGTGTGTGTGTGTTAGCATTTACATCTCATGGACACTCACAGATGGAGAGGAAGAGGACACCGGTCCTCCACTGATTCACACTCGCTGAGGTTACACCTCATTACTGCACAGCCAATTACTGCCGTCAGCTCCATCTAAAATATATATATTTGCTCAGCTCCTTAAAAATGAGATCAATAATAAATTTAGAAAAAACACTATTGCATTCTGCCTTTCCACCAGGGCCGTAGATAAAAGCAGTGCGGGCGTTCAGGTTGCACTGGGCCTCATGAGGGGGGGGGGGGGGGGGGGTGTAGAGAGAGTGGCCCCTTAAAAACCTGTTGGAAGGTGAAGAGACGATTAAGACACGCCCCCTTAAAATGGTCAGTTAGGTTTAGGCACAAAAATGTTGAATAAAACATCACATTTTGGGATAAAATAAGGAATCCCATAAGTTATCTCTATACAAAAGAAATGCAAAAATGAATGTAATTTTTTTCTTTTGTATTTGGTTACTTTCATTTGCATTTATTTCTTCTTTCACTTCATACTAATCCATTTTTTAAATTTACGAATACATTCTTTTATATATTCCTCTTTAAGATTGACACATTTACTTTCTTATTTTACAGATTTATCTGTATTTTGGCACTTATAACCCTTTCCACTGGTGTTTTTATGTGAGCCGTATCCAAAAGCAAAGCACTCACTTTAAATCACATAGTTACTTTCAAATGTTGTTTTAAGTGAATTACTATGATGCTATTCGTGCGTGTCTGCACTGCAGCCTAAACACCGTTTCTGGAAACCTACAATCGGCTGCCACTTACCACAGTGACCCTACAATTAAGTCTCACTGTGATGTAGCATATATCATTTGGCTGAAGCAAATCAATTACCATCAGCCGGGTCAACACCGACACGGAGATCCATTCGTTGCCATCAAACAGAGCAGTTTCAGCTTCATTTCAAAGTTTCTTCTCCGACATTAACCTGCTTGTCAGTTTTTATCCAGTTAGTTCATCTGTTACTCGCCGGCCTCGTGTGTTTTTATGAAGTTGTGTAAAAGACCAAAATGTCTGCAACTTTTGGCTGCTATATGAACGATAACAATAAGAAGAATAACACATCAGTTGGTTTAACATACAGATTTATCAGTTATTTTTCGGTTACAGCACCTCTTTCTTCTCTGAGACACACTTCTTCAGGGAGGATGAGAGGGGTGAGAGGGGGGCAGTGCTGGTGGGACGCTCAGATACTTGCGGTTCCTGACCGACCCCAGAGGTCTCATCTCATTCAGACTCATGAAGTCTCCTTCATTTATTCTTTCCTTCCTTCCGGCTTCAGACGGGAACAGACGATGAGTGTTGTTATGAAACGGGCCCTGAGACGATGCTTTGCTGTGACTATTACGTAAGAATCCATTAGCTGAGATGAGTTCATGTACAGTCACTTTTTGGATTTGTTTTAACTCGGACCATCAGCCAGGAGAACGAGGGGCAAGGTAGAGTAAGGTACTCGGTCAGCTGACGAGGAAGGAATGTTTTGTGAAACACAATACATATTTCCAGGCGTGATAGTAACGGCCAAGAAAATTCCATGTCTTTTTTTAAATTAAATTGAAAAGAAATATTACATTATTTCTCAGAAAAGGATCAGATAGAACAGCCTTAATGTGTGTGATTTGGGAAACAAGATGTCAGACAGCGATACTAGGCTGTCATGGCCGTATTGTTGAGTGGGATCAGATATCATAATCATGATCCCAGAGGGGTAAACCCACAATCTCAGAAAACCCGGATTTACACAAATGGGTTAGTTTGATGTCTGAACGTTGATTTATTTTACACATAGTATTTTAACTTGAAGGTTTGGAGCAGCCCACACACAGACACTGTGTTGTAGAACAGCGCCACCTAGTGGACATTCAGAAGACGTCACTAGAGCAGTTGTCTTACCCATCCTGGCACACCAATCTCTGAAACAAATGAAGCCTCCTCTGATCCACTCAGTGGCATTTGGAAACAACAAATAAGAAGCTTATGTGTTAGTGTGACGTATTTTAATTTCCTCGTGCTAACGTTTGCTCCTCAGGTTGGTCAACAGTGTCCATTGTGCATAACAGGACAATAGAGAAACCCCATAAACATTCAATCCAACACATGGCTTTGAGTGAATGGATTTATCGCAGTGGAGAGAAAACAAGAGGTAGACAAGGGAGAGAAAAAGCAGAGCAGATGTGAAGGTCAATAATGATCAGTGATATTGACCTACTTGGAAATGGAAACATAAAAACACAGAGCAGGCAGAGGAGGCGTGAGCATCGGGAGTCGTGTCCGGTTTTCTGCCGCAAATCAGTTCAACCAACTCAAACTGTCCTAATATAGACAATAAATAAAGAAATCATCACTTTTCTATTTCTCTTTGTTAGCTGTGTTCACGATCACCTGTTAAGAGTCTGTATGAAACAGGCAATCGAAAGGTTTTTGAGATAATGTGAGTCACTGCGACCGCGAGCATTCCTTCAGCATGCAGCCGTAACTGGCCACCCGAAATATTATGCAGCTGCAGTATGTAAGATTACCGCGGACAGAGGCAGGGATGCACTCACTCACACACACACACACACACACACGTGTCACATCATCCTCCCATTGGAGATAATAACAACAAAAGTGATATTAGACCTCCTTACTAAGGCATGAAAATAATAATAGTTAATAATAATAGTTGTGTTAAAGGCAGAGAGAGATTCTTATTTTTCACTCACACAACACAGCAGCAGTAGAAATAACCTGTTGTTTTCATTACTGGGACACAAATGGACAGAAAGTGAGCAGCGAAGTTATTTTTTCATGAGACAAACTTTTCATTCAGATTAGCCCAAACCCTCTGGAATCCAACATTGTTGATTACGGATGTTTTAATTTAAATTATCTTGAGATATTAATCATTTGTGTGAAGATTTTTTTAATAGAAACTAATGGAATGTAAAGTTGTGTCTCACAGCTCCTTTGTTTTGTTCTGTGAATCAGTGTGTCATGCATGTACGGTTCATCTGCCTCATTTATATAGCAATAGCGTCGACTCCATATATAATGATGTCACATGCTACGTGTGGTGTTCTGTATTGTGTTTTATGGTTTTCAGACACCTTACTGCTCACCTGAACCCTCCTCTTCTTCCTCTTCCACCCCTGTTTCTAATCTCTTCATAGTTGGGAGTTATCTGTGATTTGAGGAGCGGCAGCTCTTGAGACGAAGCCTCAGCCAGTTCCAGATGAAGGGTTATTGAGCGAGGTGCTGCGCCCTGAGCCATGGAGAGGCTGACCCCTCCATCCTGTCAATGATTAACCTCCAGGGATCGTCCACCAAAATCGCCGGGTGCAATCAATCGCTTCACAACTGTCACACACACTGACCACTTCCACTAATGATGGCCGGCTAATTAGTTGCTTTTCACTGCCACGGCATCAACTCTTCAATAATTTATTTAACCTTTGTTTTTTCTGAGAAGCATGACGACGGCATCCATGTGGTTCAGAAGGCCTGGTCTGGGATCAGGTTCATGCCAGCCTGGCACTGTGATAGTAGATGGGCTCGCATTGATAAAGCACCTTTCTTCACATTCACGCTAGGAACCGAACCTGTGATCAGCCCGCTCTTCCTCTGCTCCGTCCTCAATACAGTAAACAGTTGAATTAAAGGGGACATATCACGCTCATTTTCAGATTCAGATTTTGTATTTTGGGTCTCTACTTGAGCATATTTACATGCTTTAATGTTAAAAAAAAACACCTTATTTTTCCTCAAATCGTCTGCATGAGTAAACCTGTATTCACCATCAAGCTGAAACGCTCCGTTTTAGCATCTGTCCCTTTAAGGCTGCCTCCCACAACGACCCAGTTCCTCTCATTGGATTGCAAAAGTAGTTTTTAGATGGGAGGGGGGTGACCAAATCTGAATGGATGTTTAATCACATGATTTCTGATTGAGACGGCCAACAAGAAACCGACCGCAACGTGGGTTTGTGGGTCAGTCGCCATCCAGATACCCAAACTAACGTGAAAGGAGAGTTTTTTACGATATGTATCCTTTAAATCTGAATTAATCCAAGAATTAATACAGATTACTGCTTCGGCATTTTATCCTCTACAAATGATCTTGAACACAACATAAAACTAAATAACGAGAACAGGAGCACACAAGTAATATCTGCTCCACTCATACAAGACTCATTACAAAACGACTGTCGACCAAACAGAATCTTATTGATCGAATCAGATTGAAGACAGATCTCTTAATGCTCTTAAACCCTGTTAGATCCATTGTTACTGCATCACGCTGTGCAGCGGATCATCGTTCAAACATGTGAGTTTTCAGCGTGAAAGTATATTCTTGACCTTGGAGACGTCAGTATTTTGTTAAAGAAGTAAAAGAGAAATCTGAACTCACTTTTAAGGTGTCTCTCGCTGTGAGATGAGGTTGAATCTTCGAGAAAACACGATTACGTGATCTTTCCCTTTCTGCTAATTTGCTTCACAATGTTAGTTAAAATTAATAAAAGGCCACAAATGGCTATCATATGGGTTTTCAGGTAATGTGAATGTGAAAAAATTTTTTATCCTTAAATCTTAAGCTGTTACAGTCGCTTACTTTTATATAGTTTTATAAAATATTAATTCAGAAATAACAGAAAAAGAGATACAAGCCAAACCCCCAAAACCATATATACAAAACCAAATGAATAAGAATAAATTAATTTGAAGCTCATAATTTATTAGTGTAATGCCTTGTGTTGTAGACAGTGTAAGTGGGGATGTGATTGAGGTCTTTGACTGCCCCCTAGTGGCCATAAATGCTCTCTAACCTAGT
Source organism: Eutrigla gurnardus (assembly GCF_963514095.1). Taxonomy (NCBI): domain Eukaryota; kingdom Metazoa; phylum Chordata; class Actinopteri; order Perciformes; family Triglidae; genus Eutrigla; species Eutrigla gurnardus. Next base: position 15,690,357 of record NC_139936.1, on the reverse strand, counting down.
GACAGAAATGATGCACAGATAATGTAAATATAATGTTAAACTGAGTCTGTGACGTCACGAGCAGCGATTAGTGAAGATGAAATAAAATATCTGGCCAATATGCTCCTCCATACTAGGACAACGTCATAGAAACTGAAGGCTGCAGACCACTGAGGTGTAGTCTCAGATGAGAGGGAGATTTAAACCATTAGAGGGCGCTCTTACCTAACAGACAGGGGGCTTAAGATGTGGGCCCAATCAGTGATCTGTTAAAGTAGAGATGAAGGTAGACAGACTGTCTGTCTGTCTGTCTATGGCAATTCATTAAATACTGTACACAATGATGAAATCTTGAGACAGTCTGTCTCTCTGACCACATTAGTGATCTCTATAAGCCCCCTGCCATGTTTCATCCATCCACCAGCCAACTGCTCATCTAACCACCTGTTCTCATCATCTACACATGTTCTCATCCACACACCTGTTCTCATCATCTACACACCTATTCTCATCATCTACACACCTGTTCTCATCATCTACACCTGTTCTCATCCACACACCTGTTCTCATCATCTACACACCTATTCTCATCATCTACAGACCTGTTCTTATCATCTTCACCTGTTCTCATCATCTACACCTGTTCTCATCTACACACCTGTTCTCATCATCTACACACCTGTTCTTATCTACACACCTGTTCTCATCATCTACACACCTGTTCTTATCTACACACCTGTTCTCATCATCTACACCTGTTCTCATCTACACACCTGTTCTTATCTACACACCTGTTCTCATCATCTACACCTGTTCTCATCATCTACACACCTGTTCTCATCATCTACACCTGTTCTCATCATCTACACCTGTTCTCATCATCTACACACCTGTTCTTATCATCTACACCTGTTCTCATCATCTACACACCTGTTCTCATCCACACACCTGTTCTCATCATCTACACACCTGTTCTCATCATCTACACCTGTTCTCATCATCTACACACCTGTTCTCATCATCTACACCTGTTCTCATCATCTACACCTGTTCTCATCATCTACACACCTGTTCTTATCATCTACACCTGTTCTCATCATCTACACACCTGTTCTCATCATCTACACCTGTTCTCATCTACACACCTGTTCTCATCATCTACACCTGTTCTCATCTACACACCTGTTCTCATCATCTACACACCTGTTCTTATCATCTTCACCTGTTCTTATCATCTACACCTGTTCTCATCATCTACACACCTGTTCTCATCATCTTCACACCTGTTCTTATCATCTACACCTGTTCTCATCATCTACAACTGTTCCCGTATCCCCACCTGTGCCTCATCCCCTCAACATTCTCAGTCTCCCTTGCACATCCATTGCTGCCATGCGCTTTATGCCTTCTGGCCTGTTTCTGTAAATCTGTTTGTATGTGTTTGTCTTTTTGGATGCTTTTCCTGGTTTTTAATAAGGCTGTCATATTTAGTGTTGTAGTTCCTTGTGACTCATCGTATAAACATTTAACTGTAAACTACTAAAAATATCATAGACGTTTTTATATTGTTGTGCAGAAGTTAACAAATTAAAGGTGATTTTGTAATGTAATATGATGTTCATCTAGTACATCCTGGTCCCATTTAGATTGTAACGTCATGGTAACCACATCCACTTCTTACACACTGTCTGTGGAGACAACACACCCAAATTATCATTTTAATGTGATGTGTATACTGGTCCCAACATGGTGGACCCAGTACTTCAGAGACAGTCACGATGAACCCACACAATACACTGTCATTGGTTATTAAGAATAAAACAGTGACAGGAACAGGAAAAACAGGATCTAGAGGTCAGTAGAGAAGCAGAAGAAGACACAGGAAATATCCTGGTCCCAGACCTGCCTACATCTCCTCATTACGTCTGTTTAACAGGCTGAGAAGTAAACACACAGTAGAACACAGAGAGTTGGATCAGATCTGGTTTCCAGCACCTCACTGAATCCACGCCTGGAAAAGATACCGTTTTACAGGATACAAAAAAAAGTGACAAGTAACGAGAAGATTGTGTCTTAAGACTGAAGCTGGACTCAAATCCTTTGTCACAGTGAACTAAACTACACAACTGTAGTAATATTCTGAGAATAGATATGTGAGATTGTACGTTGTTGCACACAGATCCCTTGATGACCTGGACCCAGTTGTAGTTTCCAACATTGGATACTATAAACAAATATATACAGAACAGAAGTAAAACAAACAAAAGTGCGATGGTGGAAGCCAAATAAGAGGATTATAGGTGTATTTTCATCCGCACGCTGATGCCGGCGGCGAGCTGCCTTCTACGTAATTTCTAGGGAAAGCTGCGGCTCATCGAGCTGCTTTGAGTTTTCAGCATTAATGTTGTGCTTTGTTTTCCTCCCACACGGACCACATGGAAGCAGTTAAGGCCCAGTGTCAATGCACCAACGTCTGCAGATGTTTGTTTATTCCCTTTTCAGATTTCCAGTTGGGAAACACGTTCAGGCTGAAACTCGACCTCCCTGAGCAGAAAACTTAAGTCTTCCATAACCTCCGGTCTCTCGAATGGAATCAACTATTTAACATCCACATTTCAACAATGTCCTGCATTGAAATCATGAGTTCCTAAGAGGATAAGGTTGACAATGTTCTCTATATTTACTTTGTCCAAAATATCTCATGAAAACCTTGAAAGAATCTGCACACAAGACTGTTGTCCAAAAATGAATAAAAACACACAAATGATCTGCAGATACACACACACACACACACACACACACACACACAGTGGTATTTTGGTACAATCCCCCATAAGCAGCATTATGTTGACTTTAGGAGTTTGACTGTGTGTGTGTGTGTGTCCCGATGAAAGGTCAGAGTCAGTAATGTGTCAGGTTTAAGCTCCGTCGCTCATAAGCATCAACTCAAAGGCAGCTGGGTACACACCTGAAGTCCAGATAACGTGAAACCTAACATTTCTAAAGACGTTAAACATGTTAGGAAATAACTGCTAAAAAATACTGGGACGAATCCAAGTGGGCCGCCGATCTGTCTAAAACCTTTTAACCGGCCGTCCGGCCTTGTCTGTGTCTGTGTGCATTAAAGTTTTCTGCATGTGTGTTCCAGTTGTAATTGTGCTGATGTCATAGGCTCCGCCTCCTCGAGCAGAGAATAATGCTTATATTTTAACCTTTGAAACCTACCTTTTTTTTTTTAATCATTCGATTTGAATGTCGGGGTTAATAACACGTCTATCTGCGGCCTGAAAATCTTATCTTAATATTATGCCAAATATATGCACAACATTGTGTGCATAGTGTCAACAGGAGCAGACTGTGGTTGTGTATAGAGAATGAGGTACAAATGTAATTGGATAATGATGTCACGAGGAGAAACCCGCGGTTCCCAGTGTGGAATCCAATCAAGAGAAGCATTGAGAAATAAAACATGAACGTTGAATTGATCTGGAACATGAGGAAAGACGGCGGTGCCGTGTGGTGGAGGTCCTGGCTGCAACAGAAGCATCGCTCTACTATATTTGGTTTAGTCTTGGTGAGTTTGTTCACACGTCTTAAAGCCCCCCAGACCAAAAACAACCCCGAGCATCTCTACGGAGACTTCCCACAGGTCTCAGTTCTCAATCTCGTTGAAATACTCGGAGAAGCCTGAGTATGGAGTGACGTCACCGGGATCTGAAAGGGAGGACGCATGACATCACAGCGTCGCTCGTACAACAACACGTGTGTTATAAAGTATTATTAGTGACAGTGAGAAACAAGCGTGTTGTTATACGAACCTTCACAGGGTCCCCTTCTGAAGCTGATGTCATCGATAGCGATATCGCTTCGTAGTGTCGGGCCCCGGACGGCTTCGAATATGATCTACAGGAAGCGCAAACTATGTGAGGTCGCCACAGAACAGTGTGGGATTTATTCTGACTTAAAGATATGATATAAATAAACAGTATGTCAAAGGTATCTGTTTTTTCCCTCAACCGTACACGTTGACGTACCTGATGTCGGACGTCACAGTGGTAGTCCACTGTTGCCCTCATCCAGCTGACGCTCTGCTCGCCGCGGCGTCTCCACAGCAACCTGTCCTGCTGTCTGCTTCCGCCGCCACCGCCGCCGCGGCGCAGCAGCACGCTCAGTATGCCGGTGCCGGAGCCGTACATGTGGTAGTAGAGGATCAGACACTGAGGGGATGAGGAGCCCCGCAGGTCAGAGGTCAGCAGGCGCGCCCTGTGACCGGGACGCATGAGGGATGCCTCGATGTACATGAAGTATCCTGGAGGAAGCACACGGACAACACGCTTAGGGGACGCTAACAGACTTCGCTGATCTCAGACCTGCAGCTGTAAAAATACAACACACAAAGATGCTGTGTAGAAAGAGAACAAAGCACTAACATCCGACAATTCCAATACTCCTGATCTCAAACAGCGGGATGATGCATTCATCCTTTACGGTTCTCATCACACACACAGAGGGCTCCGTACGACCGCCGCATGGGTTCATGACCTCTGAGTGAAGGAAACAAGGAATGAGGAAATGACTCACCCACCCCGGTAGTGTGGTCTCCTCGGGGCCCCGTGTACGAGGTGGGGGTGTATCCGCGCACTCGCAGCCAGTCAGCTTTGTCTTCTCTCTTCTCCTGGACGTAGCCGCAGACTCCGCCTTCAAAGTCACACTGGCCCGGGAGCAAGCCTGTGGAGATAGTTTTTGTGAAGTACTGTATTTTCCCCAGGGGGGCACGGTCGCCACAAACTAATACTTTTTTTTCTTTGAGCTTGTGTCCGCTTTACAATTGAGCTGCATTTTCTGGATAATTGTCAGATCTGTCTGTAGATTGTATTGTTCGGCCTAAGAAGGGAATTAAACGTTTTCGGGACTTTAAGGAGGCCTGTGGTTTATGTCGTTGACGTCAGTGTGTGTCTCAGGTAGCCCGTTACCTGCTGTCATCTGACAGTCCCCAAGGCTAACAGTGATGTCATCGATGGCTGCCAGGCCACAGTCCCAGAAGTTCTTACATATACTGACAAACACGACCTGGGAAACATAGAAAGAGACTGAATACTGCTGTTTAATCACTCAGACCTTCTCTCTAGACATACAGCAACAGCAACATTACTTCATACCTTGGTGGTCATGGGCTTCATGTAGGTGATCTCCACCTCTGTCCACACGGCCCTGTGGGTGTCAGCCAGGCTCCACACCTTCTCCTGGGCCACGTTGTTCTCATCATAGATGTACAGGAGCAGAGCGTTGTCCACTTTTCTGAATCCGTGCAGCAAGTAGTAGAACCTCAGGCAGTATTTTTGATTCCCCGGTAGAAATGGACCGTGGAGCCGACCCACGTAGCCGGGCCTCGAAGTGAACCGCGTGTTTGCTTGCAGGAAGCAGCCTGAGGAAGATGAGGAACATGATAAAAAACAAAGGTTGAAACGTTAGTTAGTTAGGGGCGACTGATATAAAATCTGATTAGAAGTCAAAACAAAATAAACAAAATACACCATGCTTCTCACTTGGTTTTATTTGATTACTTCAGGAAACATTGTATAATAGTATAGAAGATAAAGTAAGCGATGCTTTAGGGCGGGGCTACCTTGTGATTGACAGGTTGTTTTTGTCACAGTTCATTACTGAACATAAAGTATAAAGTGTTTAGAAACAAATCTCAGATGTTAATCATGACAAGCATACTTCTTGTATACAGTGTTGGAGACTGTGAGCTCACCTCCTCCGGTGGTGTGGTCTCCGATCCGGTACGCGTTCGGCTTCACCGAAACTCGGCTCCACGCCTTACTCTCGGTCCTCTCCTGGTAGTACAGACACAGCCCGTTCTCAAAGTCACAGTTGGCTATGGAGGGGTCAAAGGTCGGCTCTGCAACACAAAACCGCAGCGTCTTTAATGACGGAAGTCATTGATGTGAATAGTGTGCGTCGTTATAGCAACTGGGTTTGGATGTTATAATGTTATAATGCCCCCACCCCCCTAAAAATCACCTGTGTCAATGTGGCAGAACTCAGGAGAGAATGAGATGTCATCTATGGCCACGTATCCTCCTCTGGCGCTGTTGAAAGCCACCTCGAACACCACCTGGTAAACACACAGACATGCAGCCGTTAAAGGGTTGGGACCAGCAGTGTATGACTTCCCAAAGACTGGGTCTGGACCAGCAGGGGGTTTTAAAAGGGTCATCAAATCAATTTGCAGAATTTCTTCCATAATTCATCCATTTATTCATGTATATCTGCAGTACACCTAAGAGCCACAGGAGGGAGCGTGGATTGTATTATTCTGAGACTTGTAGCCTACTTGTAACATTGCACATTGCATCTAATATAATATTAATATTAATATTATTAAAATTAAAATAATAATAAAAGGCTAGCGTTCATTCTGTACAACTGATGAAAGGGGAAAAAACAAAGGCCTAATAGCCACCTAAATTAATTAATTTGGTAATTTTTAAAGTGTTGTACATGCGTATGTGTTTTCAACAACACGTGCATAAACAACGTTGTGATTTATCAAATGTATATATATTAAAAATGGCGCGGCCTACCTATTCAAGGAAATATATAAAGTGATGCAGTGATGGCAGTAAAAGTTGATTTTACGCTCAAATTTGTTCATCTCACGATTTGTAGATAAGACCTGAATTGGATCGCGGTGGTTCGTCATATTTAAAAAGGACTTTGGGAAATGATGACTTGGCCTCTCGTCCCACACTTGTTAAACCTGAGAACGAGCTCTGTGATGTGGTGAAAGCATGACATATATACTGATAGACGAGACAGCTGCAGAGGCGAGACGGTGACATCAGCGTTGGGTAAATTCAGGAACATGGGTGATCACTGCCCGATGGAAATGCTCTGTACGACCGAGGGGCTGACCCAGTTACTGAAGTTATGCAAGCTTTCTTTCCACAGCCACGGCAGCAGACTGTAGGAGGTTTCTCTGGCTGAGAGCACAAGGAAAGGAAAGCGTGGAGTCATCGGGAGGAATACCAATCTGACGGTGGAAAGCCACAGAGGAGAGGGAGTCTGTGAACGTCCGCTCAGTGAAGCACAGCAGGATTTTGTCTCTCCTAATATTTGGAACAAATATGATCTTTCTGTAGTGCGAGATGAAATAGACGTGAAACAAAGAGACTCGCGGCCACTACGACAATCTGAAAGGCACACTGAACTAATGTTTAGCGATATTATAAACAAGTTCATCACAAAGGAAATGAGTTAGCAGGAACTGTCTCTCTCAGACCAACTAAGCAGAACCAGCTGCTGGAGGCTCCGAGTAATAAACTCATTCACGGTTACAGTCTTAAGCTGCTGGAATGAGAGAGAGGAGAAAGGAGGGTTACTAGAGGGTTATTAACTGGCAGACGTTAAAGTTTGTTGCTTGATCGGCTATGATGACAACCGTCATCAGCACTTTTACTCAGCAATAGTTCATGTTGGTTCTGGGGAGACCTGGTGGTCTATTACTGCTGGAAGATTACCAAATCAATCCTTAAACTGCTTTCAAAGAACCAAACATAGCTGGATACGAATAAACATGGTTATTTTAGCCTGATAATGTCATATTAGCCTGAATTGGCCAGAACGCGCCGATTGATGTGGGAATGAGGATGGGCTGCAAACCCCTGCTTATTGGCTGGGGGGTTACACCCTCACGTTGGGGTCCAAGTGGTCTTTGCTGACGGCCAGAAGAGTCCCGAACACAGCAAAAACCCATGCAGGCATTTCCCACAGCAGACCACTGTTTTTTTTTATATTTTTTAAATTATAGGTCTACTTACTATAACTGTGAATGCTAGCTCCAGTACTGACCTCCAGGGGGTGCGGGGCCTTGATATCAATGCTGACCAGAGTCCAGCCAGCGGTAGCATACACCCCCGGCCTCCAGATCTCCTCGTAGTGGCCCAGCTGGTCTCTGGTGAAAACTGAAAAAATGTTTCCCCTCTCCTGGTCTCTTTGGTAATAGAAGGACAGGCAGCCGGCGATGGGCACTGTGGTCAGGGGCGAGGTCAGCTTGGCGACTTCCTGGAAGTGCTTGGCGTACACAGAGTCCACGTACATGAAGTGACCTGGAGCGGTGGAGGATGTTAATGAGTGGAAAACACACGGTTACTGTTATTAACAGGCTGTATAAGATACTGTGTGATTGTTTTACAAGTAGCCATATATTTACTAATGGATTATTATGCTGACTCTATACATGTTTTGTTTCAGGATTGCAATGAGCGCTGACTATGTCGTTGCTTTTAAACACACAGTATAAAACAGAGATGGACAACCACGAGGTCTAAACCTGCAGCTTTTCGTCCTCGAAACATAAAAGTGTAGTTTATTTGGCCAGAATGCCTTCCTGATGACAGATTCTGGCTCCAGAACCATCATGCCATGTAAACTACGAAGCCTTTATAAGCAGCTGGATCCTGGATGTATTAAACTTGTACACCATGAACTTTTGAGATTTTGAACTTTATTATCCACATAGATCGGGTCGTGATTTGGAATTTCAATGGGATTTTTTTCATTTTTATCCATATATCTTGTCCATGGGGCTGCATGCTTGTATGGTGATTAGCACTGAAGGATCGGGTTCAGATCAGGACTCAAGTTCATCCTGTGAGTTTGCATGTTTCTCCCCGTGTTGACGTGGAGCGATGTGATCTTACCAACTGTGATCTGATGAGAAAACAGCAGGAACTTGGCAGCAAATGAGTGTGATACTTGAGATTTTGGGTACATTATTTACTTTAATTTTAACTGTCCTATTAACTATTAGGCATATAGTTCATGATTTGTGTCAAGCACACATTAGCACATATTTGGTTGTTGCCCAGCAACAATAAAAAAAAAAACACTGTCTGAATGGGCAACAAAATGGCAGCGCGTTGAGCCCATGTTTCCCACCTAACAAGCAGCTCTGTGTGAACAGGAAGGCTACAGCTTCCTGTTCTGCTCAATTTGTGGGCAAGTTTCGTTCACAAAATTGTTACCTAAGAGTTTAAACAACAAACTTTACATCCTGTGGACAGAAACAGAACCGACAGTGCTGCAGTGTTGTCGTGATATTATGGGATACGTTGAGGAAGAAACTGACTACAGTGTCCTCACATGGTCGGACTGTGACGGGCGTGAAGAAGGAATGAGGTTAAAAGTCCAAGAAGTTTGTCCTGAAGATGGAGGACAGAATACATGGATTATACAGGGGGTGATGTTACACCGTCGGGCGTTATCATGGAGGACAGAAATCTGTGTAAATAAGTTTGCAGAATCAACCCATGCAGGTGCACCGTTACGCCACAGCCATTAGCTGAAAGATTGGCCTCAAAATTGTTCCCAGGTTTCCTTTAATCATGAGCAAAATGACGGCCGCGGCTGCCCGGCCTGTCAGACCTCAGTGTCGTCCAGCACAATAATAACCAGTTGGGCGCTGCAGACGTAAACAGCTGACCACACTGGTGACACAAGGAAGCTGTATATTTAACTTTATTTTGGCAAAAAAATGTGTTTGGAGAGTTGATCATGGAAACAGGCGGAGGAGACGTGGATTCTGCTGTAATGGTTTGACTGTGTGTGTGTGTGTGTGTGTGTGTGTGTGTACCTCTCTGGTTATGGTTGGTGTGGTTTACCAGATTGGACTCTGGTTCTTGAGCAACACTCCCCCCGACGTACCAGTTGACGTTGGGGTTCCAGCTGTTCCCGTAGCCACACAGGTGATGCTCCTCAAAGTTACACTCTGGTAACAGCAGAGACATCAGTCAGTCTCATGTATTTTTGCATGAGGTCAAAGGTGAAACGTACAACACACTGACCGATACAGTAACCAGGAACGATGTGAATTTCAAAGATGGCGACGCTGTTCCCCGATCCGCGTTCAGGTCGACCATCCAGCAAAATCTGTGGAAGGAAGAAAAGTAATTATTATTATTATTACTCGTGCACTAATGTGGAGGCAGCACTTTATTGTTGGTTCAGTAAGTTGTCATGTATTTGAGGGTTAGGCGGCAGCCATAGTTCACAGTTCATAGCATAGCATAACAGTGCATTGGAGCAGACCAAATACTAATCCTAGCTATAAACACTGCTTTGCAGCCATACTTGAGTAATTTAAGATAACATTCAGCCTTTTAATGTTTGCCATACAGCATTACTTTAAGTACCATGAAACAATTCTGTTTTCCTCTCATAAATCAACACGGAAACAACCTCCTAACCTCCATTTCAGAGGGTGAAGTTCTACCATTTGTTCTCTCTCCAGTTCTCTCTCTCCATCTCTTCTTCCCGAGGAAGAAGAGATGGAGGTTCGTGCTCTGGTTGACAATAAGGCAGTTAAATTTAGAAAGAGGCTTAGATGACATCATTGCTTCTTTTATAGAACTTGGCAGCCTTGGCCTCAACCCCGGTCTGTATTTAAGGAGGGTTAGCTTTCTTTAAATTTAGGTTAGCGAGCAGAACTTTATTTATATAACATTCATTCGCCTTCACACCACAAACGAACCGTCGCCCCCGAGATATGCCGGCGTTGGCGGATGATCTCACATTAACATTTGGTGCCATTGGCTATGTATGTATGTATGTATGTATGTATGTACAAAACCTATAAACTATTTAAACCCATTACATGAAATTAATGATAATCATATTTTTTTTGTCAGATAATCATGATTGTTGCATTATATGTACCGGTATGCTGTCTTATTTACAAATCTGTATTAGACCATGTGAAGAGACAATCCAATGGTGTGTGTGTGTGTGTGTGTGTGTGTGTGTGTGTGTACGTATCAGAGACATTGATACGGTAACAGGTGCATTGATCCGGAGGGATGAAAATGATCATGATTGGACAAAGGAAAACTACAGCTGATATTCGGAAAGAGCAACAAAAAAATCCACCTAACAGGGATCATTTGTATGAAACTAATATACCTGGTAGGGGATCGTGGTGTTGGGCAAGTCCACACTCGCTATAAGCCAGCTGTCGGAGGATTTGTTGGCGGTCCAGAACTGGTAGTCAAAGTTGTCCCCATCTGGTCTGACGTGGAGCTGCAGGGAACCCTGACCAGTGATCTGGTAGACCAGCCTCACACAGCTCCAGTCCTGCTGGTCCAGAAGTGGACTGACGAGCACCGCCTGCTCCTGGTCATTCAGGAAGGCTGAGTCCACCGTTATCAAATGTCCTACAATCACAACACCGAGATATCATAGTCATGTTCAGTGAGGCCGACAGCTGCCATGGTTACGGATAACTAAAGGGGAGTGTATTTATATATTCATATTTTGTTGATATATAGGTAACTCTGTGACAGTTTAGTTTGTGTTCCTTTAGCAGATGAAAACATAATTGCCAGACTTCTGGCTCAGAGTACGAAAAAAACGAATATTGAGAAAATAATAGCTTTATTCAAATTCCATACATTTTGGAGACACTACAGGTGAAATGGTAAAACATGATATCAGCATAAAGTAATTATGATCATGCTATCATATTAAGAAGCATATTAGTATCGACTGGAACAATGAAATCGAGTTTCTGTCTCCCCCTTCATGCCACAGCTGAGAGCCTTCACCCATCCAGCAGGTCTGGGAGAGCCGAGAGGCAGCTTAATGGATACAAACCGTGTTTATGGAAAAGCTGATTTAAGTGCCATCACTTCTAAATCTGGTTGGGGGGGGGGGGGGTTACAGTTGTTTCTGAGATCCCTTATTTGGACTCAAATGGAGTTCGACGAGAATCTTACTCGCAGGAGAAGTCTTTGGGCAGTGATTTGCTCGGTAGAAAGGACAGGGAAGATGTCCAACATGTTCTAATGTGTGCAGAAGAGACGAGTTGGGAGAGACGTGTGCTTTATACCAACAGATTCTGCAAACCATGCAGTGTGGTTTAAACAGACGTGCAGCCTTTTGTTTTGACCAGTTCTGGTGTTTTGAATGTGCTGTATGAGTGACTCATCCACACTTGGAAGGTGTGCTGGCTCCATGTTATCAAGTTTACACGAGTGACACAGCAGGCTAACAGATTTTCATTCTGCACAGATATGAATGGAACAACCGTTCCAAATAAATGGGTTGTTGAGCCCTCTCTGCTAACACTCATCAGCAAACTAACTGGGCACTCCTCAGTTCCAATGTCAAGTATCATTCACTGCATGGACACAATATGGCTCATTGTTTTCATGAAAATGAGAGAGGAGAGGTGGAGACGAGGGGGGAGGCGGAGAGAGAGGGAGAAGGGGAGAGGATGAAAGGAGTCAGAAACGGGCCATTAAAAGCTCTAAACAGTCCGGAGAGAGGGATGGGGGGTGAGGGGGGGGGATACTGGTGGTGGTCTGAGTCCCTGACAGCTCCACCTCTCTCCATCCATCCCTGTCATTCTGTTTATCCCGTTCCAGCGAAGCCTCCAGTCTTTGTCTCTGAAGTCTCCCTTTAGTGAATATAATCACCCAGAATATCCATCCTGCTTTTGACCACAAATTCTGCATTGGATTCTTTTTTTGGTGACGCCTCCTGCAGCTCAGGCCCACATTGCCATGGCAACCAAACAAAAAAACACCACCGTGGTCCCGTCTCCTTTTTTTATGAGCCTATTTATTGCCACAGCGGAGGCAGTCTTGCACCGTCTCCGAGGCCCGGCTGGTGGCTGCAGCTCATTCCATCCTGTCTGGTTGGCGGTTCGCTGCTCACCACGCTGCAGCTTCTGTTTTGGGGCAGCGCTCGGTTTTCAGTGTCACGGGGGGGATTCGCAGCACATGAGTGGGAACACACTGAGAGCTAAAGGCCCGGAGAAAGAGAGAGGTGGCACACACTATTTACATTACATTAAACAGTGGGAACATAAACTGTCTGACAGATTATCATAAACAAGAGAGAGCTGCCTCGGGACGCTCACAACGGAGCTGCTGCTGGAAAACAACAGAAAAGGGAGTTGACCAGAATGTTTTGGCACGAGGGAATTTGGCAACTCACTTCCATCATACAGGCAACAGAAGTCGGCACAATGGTGCAGCTTTTTAAAATTGTATTCAATCAACTCTGCGGCGTAATCGCATCGTGGTTTCAAGGCACATCAACTTTAATTGCCTATAGTTTTCATTCCAATTCAGAATTCTTTTTTTTTTTCTAAATCAGAGATGTGATGACGCAATTAGGACAAACTGTTAAGATCCAATGCATTCTCACATAATGCATCTTGGTCAGAGCTCCAAAGCTTCTAATGATTATCTACATGTCAGTCAATGTCCCGTTTTGTACTGTAGCTGCAGTATTTGGCATGTTGGCAGTGTGACCAGGTTGGAAGATCACTGTGGGGGGGGGGGGGGGGAGTTTAAAGGGAGTTTAAATTTGAATTAGAAAAAGTTGTTCTTCATAAAACAAAATGATAATACTATGAAATACTATGAAAATACTATGAAAATAAAGTAAAGTAAAATTGCAACATTAATATAATAAAGACTAAAATTCTAAAATAAAAATGCTACAAAAGTTTTCAGAAAAAAAGTATGGGATCAAAGTTATAATTTTATGAGAAAAGTATTGAATATTTCAAGAATAGAAGTCAGTGTATAGTTTAGATGTATGAACGAGCACAAAGGCAGAATTCTTTCCCTGCAGCACTTAATGCACCAACTCAGCTTTTACAGATGTGCTCTGCCTCTCCAGCTTTAACGTGCTTCCACTTTACAACAACTGGTATCGTGTTGCTGTTGTCTCTCAACCAAACATGGTCAAACTGTTGCATAGCCACCTGGTTCCCGCCGGGCAGCTCTGAGTGTGGAAACACATCCACCCTGTAATAACTTGGTCTGTTTGACCCATTTAAAGAGTCTCTGTGCCGCCACGCTGCAGCTCACTAATAACAGAGTAGTGAAGGCTACACTTGTCGTATTAAATATAACTGCACTGATATCATTTAACATTTTTTCAAAAGCAAAAACCTGCTCTACAAACTGGAATGGCAAAGTATCTGCTGCAAAAATATATTTTTTTTTAAACTGGGATGATGCCAATCTCTTCTACTTTAATGATCTTAAAGATAATGTGAGTAAGACTTCCTGCACATTTCAAAATAAAAGCTCACTGAGTAAGGTACACATTGTACCCGCTGATCCAGTCAGGAGTGATATCTGTTTGGCCGTAGACATTTTATTTTTATTTTTAGTTAATATATTGTGTTTTTTCAAAAAAGTCCTGATTTAATGTGATCTGTCACAGTAGAACTGTTAAATACTTGTCCAAAGTACGTCTGTGTCAGATTTCAAGACTTTAGACCAATGAGAATACACACACACACACACAAATCCAAAGTCCAGTGACAACCACTCAGCCACAGCAACTTTCTTTTTCTAATGAAATCAGAAAACTGGGACAAACAACCAGTGAGATCCTGAATATGATGACATGTTTGGCATTGCTCGAATGAGAATCTGACAACAGCACAGAGGAGAAGCTTATGAAGCTTAGAGACCTATAAAAACTATTTATATCCCTTGTAAACACACAATATTCTAATAGTGAGTATTGCATTGTGTGATCACTTTAACTCCAACAAGCATCAGAGAACTCAGCTGTATGGAGTCTGTGGTCGACGTCCTTCTCTAGTCCAGCATACGTGACGTTCCACTCATCGTTTATAATTAGTGGTCTTGCAAATGTCATTTTGAATGGTGAGAGACAGTGAGGCACCCCATGAAAATCCAGCTGGTAACAATGGTCATTGGGAATCTATCTACACCGACCTCAGTACAGTCAGTGCAGGACCGTCTCATTCCCAACTTGAATTAAAACGTCAGATAGGTACGAGGAAGCCAATCCATGGAGAGCGTCATAGATATGTCTTGAATTGAACTCTGAAGATGCACGGAAACCAGTTGACGGAGGTGAATGCCGGGGACTGAGACTCAGACTGACCGACTCCAGAGTTTCAGGAGTCAACACAAGTGGTAACAAGGTATGAGTTTGCAAATATACTTTATTAATCTCGTAGCTTATTGAACAAATAGAAACAAGTTTAACTTTATCTCATACAATCACAATTTCACACTCACTATCATCATGACCAAAGGTCAAACAAAAGCTCTCATCAATACCGCTCAATGTATTTAAAGAGGGATTATCACTATCGTTCAAAAACATGTTATGAGCTTTGTCTCACACCTCATCTACCAAATTCACCACAGCGAACCAGTGGCAGTCTGCCACTCCACAGGCCCCACCCCAACCGTCATGTGATACCGAAGAGGCGCGTTACTACAAGTTTAACTACACTACTTCTGTACTGAGCAATAAAATGAACAAAATGAGGAAAAAATGCTGGTGTCCCCCCATAGAATGACGTTTCCGTGATAAGTCCAGCGGTAAATGTGATGTGATGGCACCATCTCTACAAAAAACTCAAGAAGGAAATCCTCAACTGGAGAAAAAAAAAAAAAACCCTGGTCATGTTTTATTACACATCTCAGTGAGTCTTAACTGACTCAAACACAAAAAATACACACATGTACACTCAGCATGGTGCTGTGGGAATAAAAGCCATATGTGGTTATGTTGCTCAAGAGTTTCCAACCTGGGGTCAGATCCCCCACAAGTGGTCTCCAGATGAGTTACAGAATAATTATAATACAGGAAAATAAAAGCAACCCCAGATTTCTTTGTCAGCGCTGGAGCCGGGCTGACAAAGAGTCACAGCTCTACTGGATTCCTACAGACCTGAGTTGTAATGAACTTCTTTAGTGACCACTTCCTGCCTTAAATCAGCACCACCTCAAACCGGGGAATCTTAGAAATAGCAGTAAAACCTGAAATATACTTAGACTTCTTTTCTCCAAACAACCTTCACCAACTAACATCAAAGATCTTCTTCATCTAAAACATCAGCCTGTCTCCTAGACCCCATACCAACTAACAAGTTTCACAGTTAGTCAGCACATCCTTATTCGATATGATCAATGTGTCCTTAATAGCAGTTGTGATTAAACCTCTTCTTAAAAAGCCTTTTAGAAAACTACAGGCTTACATGAAACCTTCCCATTCTCTCTAAGATCCCTGAGAAAGTAGTTGCCAATCAGCTGTGTGACTTTTTAAATAATTAAACTTTTTTATCTTTGACAGCACTTATAGTAAGGGCTGGCTCAGGGTCCCCTGGGACCAGCCCTTAGTTATGCTTCTATAGGCAGAGACTGGATACACTGAGTCTCTCTCACACACACACTCTCTCTGTTAAATCTGTGAAGGTTGTTTTTTCTCACCACTGTCACTCGCTCTGATGTTGGGACTTTGAAATACATTGACTTTAAATAATTACGAACGTGTTCTCATCGTGACTTATTTCCTTCCTTCATCTCATCTGGTACCAGAAGCTAACTGCGATTAATCTTCTGTATGTTTCTGGGAAACTCTACAGTGTGATCATTTGGAGTTTAGCCAACGTCCAATTATGATGAGCAATATTTTTCTGTTGTAAGCAAGAGTCAGCGTCTTTGTGGTGAGACTCATTAGAGTACAAAGAACAAAGGATTTCATTGTCAACGACTGCTTCGCTGACAGTTTTCTGCAAATGACGAATAGAGTACTTTGAACTTTGAGGTTAGAGCCTCAAATTACTTGTGGTTACTTTTCACCAGTTTCTTTTTTGTTGTTTTTAACCTCATTTTGCCTTCATTGCCCATATTACCATTAAACACTCTAAATATCAACAATTGACTGACTTTCGGTGGCTAAACTGTTACTTTTCACTTTTCTCGACATATCTACCTGGTTACAGCATATTTGTCGCCCGGCCAGTTTCCATCATGGTAGCTTAGATTTAAATGAGTGGGAGTGAAGTGTACTGTGCGTGTTTATTTCTGTCAATAAACAGAGCTTACAATGACAACGTACCTTCTTCGTTCATGTTCCAGCTTCCATATTCTGGGTCTGATTTGTAGCGACAGGTGCCCAGCTCAAAGTTGCAGGAGCCCGGCAGCAGCTCCTGATGTGCCCTGAGGAACCCCCACAGGAACAACACTGCAAGAAGAGAACAAGCCAAGCATCTCAGCACGCTGCTGAGTGACATCTCTGCTTTCACACACATTTGTTTATTATTATATGTAAGTTTATTATTTTATTATTATTAATGAGGCATCATCTTGTTAAATAAGTGGTATTTTTTACATTCTCAGAACAGATATATGAACATTGGATGAAGCCAGGTTCAAAATTCTTGTTTCCTCCTGTTGACATATTAAAGTCAAAGGTTTTTACTGCAGGAACATTAAATATGTCTTTGTATGACTGTATAAATCAGAAAAATACCATCAGTGGCCATACAAAGCAGTGAAACTGGAGACTTTGTTGTATGAAAGTGGAGAAGATGAGAAAGAGATGTATTGTAACATTCACTACACATGCAGCACACTACAGGTGAATAAGGTTTGAAATAATAAAATGAGTAGCCTAAATAAATATCATCAGGTAACGTCCCCAATAGATCATTAACATTAAACGTGTATTTTGGATGTTTTTCCTAGTCTGAAGAAGCAAAACAGACAAAAATCTCAAAACTGACGCTTAATGAAAAAACGACGTTGTTTGCCCGTAGTGCCTATCAAACATAGGAGGTTAGAAGACCAAGTTTAGGAGGATTGTGGATCAACTTTCTGCACGTTTGCCCCAAAGTGAGCTGGATTTACCGTGGAGAGCGAGGCGGACGTTGCTCATCTTATCCGCGGTGAGTGTGAGGAGATCTCGCTGCAGCTTCACGCTCCTCCCGTTAAATCCGCAATCCGGTGGATGCACGGATGAATGGATGAATAGATGAATGGATGAATAGATGAATGGACGCGCAGCGCTTCTCGCCTGCTGGTGCTGCTCTGCACACTGATGATGATGGAACCAGGGCCGGACCCACGCTGATTCAATCAGGGGGTGCTGGGTAATTCCCCCGCCCCCTCCCAGGAACCCCCGCCCCCTACCAAACAGATGTCTCACTCAAATAAGAGTCACAAATGTTGTAAAAGTAAAAGTAAATCCGTATGTCCAAACAAGTTGCAGTTGTGTAGGGCTTTGCAAAAGTCTTTTTTTAATAAAGAGGAACAATAATGACTTTTATTTGGTACGAATTAACTCACAGGAAATGCAATGTGAGGGAGGGAGGATCAATCAAAATGCCATAATCATTAATGCTGATGTTATCAGACTGCAGCTGCAATAAACCAGACATTTTTTAAAACAGATTGATATATCACAACTTCCTTTTATCTATGTGTTATTGACATCATATACACATGTTGAACACTTCATAAATTAGAGTAAATAAATAAATGTAGGTGGAGTTAACCGGCTTTCTAATTATTTTAGTTTTCCTCTCATCAGTTAAACAAACTGTGTCAGCACTAGAACAACTTTCATGCTCCCTCGTGTGGCTTCAAAGGTGTACTGCGCAATAAATAAAAGCCTATTCAGCAAATAAGTCAGGCAACACCTAATAAAATCTCATGCAACCCACCTGCAGCTGTGGCCTACGTGATCATGAAAGTCAGTCAGTGAATTTTATATTGAAATATGAAAAATAACACTTGAGTTTTCCATCAGAGAAATTTACATCACAATTCAAATGAAGCCCCGACCTTCTCAAATATTGCACCAAAATGACAGTTTTATTCACACGTGGTACATAATACACATTTTAAACATGAAAAACAATGAAGACATGATGAACTCAACAATGCATACTATCTTCATCAACCCAGACAGTGTAAAATACATATTTTTACCCCTGAAGGGTTTTTGCAAAATGAAATATATGTTTTTTCTTTTTTTATTCCTCTGCGCTGACAACATCTATCCGTCCGAACGTCTGTCCATCCGTCTGACTTGTGAAGTCGCTGTCTCAGGAGCACCTAAACTCAAGGATGAGCTGATGGGATTTTGGAGGTCAAAGGTCACATGACCTTACGGCCGACCCTGAACTGCAACTTGTACATTAAACGTGTGTTTTTAATAGTACTCAAATCTTCAGTATACTTGCTTTTTTCCTACTCATCTGAAAATGCCTAAAATCAGTTATCATTCAATAAGGAAGGATGCTTGTTCCTCCCTCTCATTCACTACAGAGTTCAAAGGTCAAATGACAAAACATGATCCTTCCAGGAAAATTACCAAACAAAAATATATTTTTAAAGGACAGGATGAAAGATCATCCTCACAAATGCATCACAAAGTTATTAATCAGCAGCTCATGGTTGAAAAATACAAGCGTTCACATGAAATCAGCACAGAAGATAAAGATGCTCTCTTGACTCTTGCTGTTACCGCGCCCTCTTGTGGTTGAAACATATGACATTCATCCAGCTCCATCAGCCTGAGAAGAGGCCTTCCATGAATCTTAACATGAATGCCATACGTGAGGGGTCATGGAGTATCTATTGATGTCTGATGAGTTCACACTTTGGCTCCTCACTAGATCTGAACTTCTATAAGGAGGTTTCTGAGTGAGGAGAATGAGGTCTCTTTGTGGCCCGAGGACTCTCAGGGAGTGAAGAGTCAACAGGGAAAATGTTTGCTTTAGCATGGTCTAAGTTGGTGCAATTAGTTTTGATTTCCAACTTATCTACTAAACATACTTAGAGAATAGTTTTGGGAAATGTACATTTTAGCATCGCTTGTTACAAAGAAAACTCCTAGCTTTGTCTGAACGTAATCCATACAAAAATGTTTAATCCATACATAAAGGGAAGTGAAAGAATGTCTCATTGGACTTCACTGTGACGTTGCCAGGCAACCAACTGATACTTCAAGAAGTGACCGTGCCAACCACAAAGTAGTCCAGCAGTCATTTTTATACTTTTTTGTACAGATTTAACAAATAAAAGAAAATATTTCCAAAAGATATGTAAAAATTCCTTAAAAGTTACAGTGTTAACATTTATATATAGTCCATGTAGCCAAGTCAACGTCCAAAGACATTTAGGCCATGGTTACACGTAGCAGGGTATTTAGAGAAACGAATATCGCCCCCCCCCCCCCCCCCCCCCCCGTTTTCAAAAATAACATTGTGCACAAAACATCGTTCAACCCGCATAAATCCGCCGTCGAGCGCCATTATAACAATGCAAAACCTATGGGCGGCAGTGTAGAGAGAAGGATAAAGCCATGCAAGCCAATCAGAATCCTCAGAATCAACGACAACACATAACCGGCGTTAACCCGAAATCTCCACTTTGGCCGGAGTTTTTAGAAATAATAGTTTTCTGTGAAAATATCTGCGTTTTCCCTTCATGTAAACGGCACCTTAATGTGAGGTTAATTCATGGCAACGCCTCGACCCTCCTCGCCAGCAGCTGCCCTCAATCACCAATCGATTAGCACAATTGGGAGGATCCTTTATATGGAGTGCTCAGACAACACAGAAGCATACTAGCAAATTGGCTGTCAACAAAATGGCTGTGCCTCATGGATTGTTGAGGTAAGTTATCAAAGGTTGCCTCTTCATTGTTCTGACTCATCTTGGTTAACTTAACACTAGTTGTGTTTGCAGGGTGTCTATGATTTCATGCCTGTTGATCAGCAGTGTAACCTGTCTCCCTGCACCGAAAGGTAATGTTAATAGTCCAAATAATGGAGCAATATTGCGTTTATTGTCTCACAATACACATTCAAAACAGAACTGACACATGTTCCATCTCTCCAGATCATGGCTCACCAGGCAATCATGCACCAAGTGACTCTGTGGGCTTGCCGTCAACTTCTGCCCCTGGCTTCCCGACTGGTGGCAGGCTGGACAGTATTGCCTCTTTTTCCAGTAGCTTTGGTAATTTGTTGCCATTCCTTACTGCTCAGAACAAGCCAGACTCTGTAGGTTTGGGTGATAAATTCTCTGGTCCCCAGGCGATGGGCTCTATTAACAATGCTGGTGTATCTGAAGAAGGGTACTATGCCCCAGCAGGTGACTATAGAAGTCTAGCATCCACTGGGTATGGCGACATCACATATGGTAACGCAGGTGTAGGCACTGGAATGGGCTCTGATAGCTTCTCTGGTCCCCAAGCAACTGGATCTATTAAAAATGCTGGTGCGTCTAATGCTGCTCCATCCAAAGAAGGGTACGACGCGCAAACGGGTGGCTATGGCAGCCTAGCATTGAGTGGGAATGATGTTTGGTATGGCAACAGTGGATATGGTAATGCAGATTTTGGTTCTGGACTAGGCACTGCAGGTTCAGTTGGTAGCTTCTCTGCTCCCCAGGTGACGGGCTCTACTAACGAAGGCAGTGTGTCCAATGCTGGTGTGTCCAATGCTGGTGGCGCCAAAGGAGGGTACTATGCCCCAACAGGAGCCCATGGTGGCCTAGCATTCACTGGTTATGGCAGCAGTGGATATGGTAATGCAGGTGGTGGAACTGGACTGGGTTCTGTAGGTTCAGTTGGTAGCTTCTCTGTTCCCTATGCAACAGCCTTTACTGACCAAGGCGGTGCGTCCAATGCTGGTGCCTCCAATGCTGGTGCTTCCAAAGTCGGGTACTATGCTCCAACAGGAGCCCATGGTAGCCTAGCATTCACTGGTTATGGCAGCAGTGGATATGGTAATGCAGGTAGTGGATATGGTAATGCAGGTGGTGGCAGTGGACTGGGCTCTGTAGGTTCAGTTGGTAGCTTCTCTGCTCCCCAGGTGACTGGCTCTACTAACAATGCTGGTGCCTCCAATGCTGGTGCCTCCAAAGGAGGGTCCTATGCTCCAACAGGAGCCCATGGTAGCCTAGCATTCACTGGTTATGGCAGCAGTGGATATGGTAATGCAGGTAGTGGATATGGTAATGCAGGTGGTGGCACTGGACTGGGCTCTGTAGGTTCAGTTGGTAGCTTCTCTGCTCCCCAGGTGACTGGCTCTACTAACAATGCTGGTGCCTCCAATGCTGGTGCCTCCAAAGGAGGGTCCTATGCTCCAACAGGAGCCCATGGTAGCCTAGCATTCACTGGTTATGGCAGCAGTGGATATGGTAATGCAGGTAGTGGATATGGTAATGCAGGTAGTGGATATGGTAATGCAGGTGGTGGCACTGGACTGGGCTCTGTAGGTTCAGTTGGTAGCTTCTCTGCTCCCCAGGTGACTGGCTCTACTAACAATGCTGGTGCCTCCAAAGGAGGGTCCTATGCTCCAACAGGAGCCCATGGTAGCCTAGCATTCACTGGTTATGGCAGCAGTGGATATGGTAATGCAGGTAGTGGCACTGGACTGGGCTCTGTAGGTTCAGTTGGTAGCTTCTCTGCTCCCCAGGTGACTGGCTCTACTAACAATGCTGGTGCCTCCAATGCTGGTGCCTCCAAAGGAGGGTCCTATGCTCCAACAGGAGCCCATGGTAGCCTAGCATTCACTGGTTATGGCAGCAGTGGATATGGTAACGCAGGTAGTGGATATGGTAATGCAGGTGGTGGCACTGGACTGGGCTCTGTAGGTTCAGTTGGTAGCTTCTCTGCTCCCCAGGTGACTGGCTCTACTAACAATGCTGGTGCCTCCAATGCTGGTGCCTCCAAAGGAGGGTCCTATGTTCCAACAGGAGCCCATGGTAGCCTAGCATTCACTGGTTATGGGAGCAGTGGATATGGTAATGCAGGGAGTGGATATGGTAATGCAGGTAGTGGATATGGTAATGCAGGTGGTAGCACTGGACTGGGCTCTGTAGGTTCAGTTGGTAGCTTCTCTGCTCCCCAGGTGACTGGCTCTACTAACAATGCTGGTGCCTCCAATGCTGGTGCCTCCAAAGGAGGGTCCTATGCTCCAACAGGAGCCCATGGTAGCCTAGCAACCACTGGGTATGGCAGTAGTGGATATGGTAATGCTGATGTTGTCACTGGACCAGGCTCTGGAATCTTCTCTGGTCCCCAAGCAACACGCTCTCTTAACAATGCTGCTATTCCCAGCCCATACTATGTGCCAACAGGTACTCATGGTAGCTTAGCATCAACTGGGTATGGTAGCAGTGGATATGGTAATGCAGGTGTTGGCACTGGAATCTATAACGCCGGCTCCACAGATGGCATTGGTGGAAACAGTCAATTTTATAGTGACACCGATGTGGAGGAAAGCCCTGAGCCAGTCCTCACTGATCTGTCTCACCTGGAGCCAGTCTACGGATACACGTCCCACTCAAGCTACCAGCGAGGAAGAAAGCAGTTCTTCCAAACCCGCTACACTCCTGGGGATGCCCAGATACCAACTGCCATGAGCAGCCCTCAACAACTTGTCCAAACGCCAGCCAAGGGTGGCTTTTGAACATCTTGCAGGTAATAAAACTACAACACTCGAATTAAAACACAAATTAGTGTTTTGCGGATTTTAAACTTCATCTTCTCTTTTTCAGATTCTAGACTTCTTCAGATGACGCCTGGCTGGATGATTTTGAAGAGAAATAATAAAGCCTTTGCTTCTGATCACTTTCACTTCGTCTCTTTCCCATGTTGCCCCGAGTTCAGTCAGCAGAAACTCTGACTCTAAGGAATGTCTCTTACAAATGTGGTGTGACTTGGCTTGTCTTCAGAACAAGACAAGTCTCCTTATTGCTGCCAAAGCTTCTTTCTTTAGCAGAACTGGCCACATGTGGTCTTGGTGCATGCGAGTCTGTCCCACTGCCTCGCTCATAGCCACCCGTCTGTGCTGACATGGGTGTAGTGTCCATCCTTGGGTAAACACTCTACATTGGCTGTGAGGTGCCAGCTCTGCTGTTTGAGAGGCAATAAATTATGATGCACTCCATCTCTGAGGTGGTGCTGGTAACCAAGAAGTAGACGGGGGGGGCTGTAACAGCATTTCGGTCTGTTGGTTCAGATTATTGACGTGGTCATGTGTTAATAAATATTCCAGGAGTTTCACTGCCCTCCTCCTCTGTTGGCATAAGTATTTTGTTCATGTGCTTATATGATAGCATTTGTTTTTGCACACTTACAACCCTTGTCTGGATGCATGCTCCCATATTCCCAACTGTACATTCAAGGACATTGACATTACTTGGATTCTGCATGAAAACAAACTCAACCATATGTTCTGTAACTTGCTCATCAGTTCTTGTTGCCTTCTCACTGGTCTCATGGACCACTTTTCTGAAATTAAACCCACATCCAAACAAAATGCAGCAGTAGTTCCAGCAGGACACTCCCCCAGAGTCTGGTAGTTGGGAGGGAGAGCAAATGGGATTTCCCAAATGTTTTACTATTGTACCTTGAGTGCCTCATATTTTGTTTCTTCAATGTTTTACTATTGTGGTGTCTTTAGTTCAAAAGTGTAAAATCTCTTCTATTAATGTAGCCCCAAATCACACATGCATGTGTGATTACATGTATCTCACAGGGCTTTACAATCTGTGCTGCATATAATGCCATCTGTGTCTTCCCCAAAAGACACAGAACAGACAGTGGAAAATCAGGATGGTGTATATATGGGAGGACGTCAAGCAACTTCCAGGAGCTGCTGAAGAGAGAGGACTTGAGCAACAGCACCTCCTCTTCACCACGGAGACCTGGAAAAGGACCGGCTGCACAAACACGAGGAAAAACATTCACACGCAGGGAGAAGAGACGAGGAATGGCTTTCATAAAGAAGAGTCTCCAGCTGGAGGACGAACCAGATCCACATCAGAGTGAATGAATCTGGATTTGGATCAGTGAGACTTTACTAAGACCTTCATGTTTTCGATTAGTTTGCGTGAACATTTTTACTGCTTTTCATTGTTTGCATCATTAGAAGGAAGCAGGTTGAATCAATAACTGTGGCAGTTTCTGGCCGGCAGACAGGAGACTCCCCCACATCACAATAACACACTTACTCCACAGATGTTCTCCATCTCTTATGTAAGATTGTTTGAAAGTAGGTTTTCAGGTGGAGGAGGCGATGAGCGACTGTCAAGCTGTTCCACTTCCTAAACACATTTCAAGACTTTTCTTTCTGAAATATTAGATCAGAGTGCTGTCTGTATGTCCCAGTGTTGCATCTCGTCTTTGGTGCAATGTTTCAGTTGGGGATGTTTTCGATCAGAAAACACTGCAAAGCAGGATTAAAAATATAATACCTGCAAGGAGTTTGCATTATGTGGGACAAAGGATGTATTGAATATTTTTTTAGACGAGCTTCAATCTGCAAGATTCTCTGAAGGAACCTTATGTAGTTCAAGGCTCCAAAAATCATTAAAGTGATGTTAATTTGTGAAAATTATCTTGCTGAACAAAATGTGTAGGTACTATAATTATTGTGTTTTCCCAGAGCTAATTTTCTGCAATAAACGGAAAAATCCCATTGGCTTTTTGTCGGGAGAACAATGCGGCGCTAACTTCCCGGGTTGGCAATATGTCAGAACTGCTGCACTCGATGTGGATTGCTTTAAGGACCTGGTACTGGGCTCTAGAAGATACAATAAAGTCCAACACATTTAACCTTCATAAATATACAAACAAGTTGTGTTCAAAAGATCTGGGATACTTTTCTTGTCAGTCTACAATGGCATGCTTTGTATCGCTGAAAACTAGTGATTCTGAGCTTTCTTTAGATTTTACAATCACACGAACATAAATATACATTCTTGTTATTTTCACCAACTATTAAAATCCACCACAGAGCCACTGAGGGCTGTGAGAAATAACAAGCTGCCATGGCTCAAACTGCACCTCTGGTCCAAGCAAGCTTTTGCATGCAGTACTATGAACAGCCACCGGACGGCGACAAAGAGCAACGATCCGGACGTCATTAAATCCCCCTGATTCAGATGAATCGAGCGATTCAGCCATGCAGGCCTTTGCATTCTGTATGTTTGTCATGGAGGATAGAGCGCATTTGTCTTATATAAATTTTGATCTATATTCATTGTGTGTATTACTATTTAAATGTGTTGAGAAGAATTACAGTATGTTACTTGTAACATGACTATACGAAATTAAATATCAATATACCATATAAATGCTGTATTATAGCAGGGTTGCCAACACTCACGCTCCTGGCGTGACACTCACGCTTTCACGATCAATCTCACGCGTGAGTATCACGCCAGGAGCGTGAGCGTTGGCAACCCTGTGTGTTTCCATTTACAGTCACAGTTGTACTAAAGAGTAGCCTGGTAGAACACACAGTTGCATCATTACTTATATGTTTGGTAAACCTAAATTGATATGCAAATGAGGTCATAGGCCTCATATGATAACATTTGTCAGATTGAAAGATTTGGGATGTCAGATATGATTTATGACCCATGATTGCTCAATGACACTCAAACTGTGTAATGATGATAATCACGATGGTCGTGAGAATCCAGCTGCTGTTCAAGAGAAAATATCGTGTGACGTAAAACATTAATTGATGACTCAACTGAACAAATGAGCAATGAAAAGCAAATCAATTTGTCTTTGGTCCCTCCGAGTCTCCGTAGTATTGGTTTTGTTGTTGTTTTTTTTACCCCGGAATAACTTTTCGCTACGTGTGACGTCATCGGGTGCCACAAAGATGGCGGAGTCGGAGGAGGAGGTGGACGTCTTGGTCCAGAGAGTTGTCAAAGACATCACGAACGCCTTCAAGAGGAACCCCAACATGTGAGTACAGTTGACCGCGAACATACCAGACGGACCGCGGCGGGCTCTGTCTAATTCAGGGGACCGCGAAGCCAAACAACGGCTTGAACCTGCCTGTCAACTGTGCGGGCTTCGACTATCACCTGGAATCGGAGCGGTCCAGGGAAAGTTGACAGTTAAGCCAGCGAGCCGTGCTGAGCATGTTTGTTTGTCGTCTAATAGCTCGTTTAACCAGTTTATAGAAGCAACACACCGTGTTAAGTGACACAATATAATAAACGGTGTGTTATTTCGTGTCGCGATAACTAGTTATTTCGCCCTTCGACGTGACAAGCCGGTCTGTCATAAACGTGCGACATTCCGGTAACGTTAGCGCGTTGATGACGCGATTAATACATTTAACGCAAGTTTTTGTAAAGTGTATTGTTTGCATTTGTGTGTGTTTGTTTGTTTGTTTGTTTGTTTGTTTTATTCCCCCCGTGCTTCCTTGTTAACGGGCTGCTTCTGTAAACCGGCGGCAGGTTGTAATAGTTAGCAGATGCTAACGTTAAGCTTTCACCAGCTAATGTTACAGCATCACATGTATTTATATTAGTAATAACAGATGAAGCGGGACTGTAACCCTCATTCTACCAACATATACCAGGACTGCTGTAAACTACTGTAAGAAACACGCATCCTAGCAAAGTATGACATTATTTCTCCTGAAAACCTAGATAGTTATGTAATTAGTGTCGCCTCAAGGGGGGAAATCTGATTATTTTTTAGTGAAAGTTACCCTTTCCTAAAAGTTACATATCTGATAGTGCCCTGTACTCCCATACTGTTTCATTATTTAAATTAGTGCCTCAAGAAATTTCATCTATTTAAACCACATGCTGCAATTCGGTGCTTTTAAATGGGGTCCCCCAGGACAACTAATATTAGAAAAATTAGGATTATAATAATTATGACAAAATAGTATTCATCTGTCAAAGAGAGAGATCAGCTGTGGAGATTGGTGCCAAAACCACTTTGACTGGACTCAGCAATTGAGACCAGTGGCTTAAGACACCGTGTGATCTTTAATGTATTTTTCTGTCCTCGATAACAACCGTACCTGGTCCTCTACAGCCTGTTCCAGATTTGGAGAACAAAGACACCAAACACAGCCTATATTAAAATGTTGACCGTGAATGTGATATTTTGGACCAAATTGTAAATTGTTGCAAGCACCGTCCACAAACCAAGAAGTGCTGCAAGAATCGGCTGAGAAAACAATGATCAAACTTTCCAGTGATGCAACAGTGGGAAGAGGCCTTAACAGAAAGTCCAAAACAAAAACGGCATTCTTAAAAACACAGAGCTGAACGACTGATGATGTTTCCCCTGAACAAATAAAGATTGCTTCCATGTCCCTCCAGTACTCATTCTCAGTGTCTGCTCCCGCAGTGATGAGATCGGCGTGATCCCGTGTCCAGAGGCCCGATACAACCGCAGTCCCATTGTGTTGGTGGAGAACAAGCTCGGCGTCGAGAGCTGGTGTGTCAAGTTCCTGCTGCCGTACGTCCACAACAAGCTGCTGCGCTACCGCCAGCGCAAACACTGGCTGGACAGGGAAGGTAACTCGGGTCGCTCAACATCTTCCACAGTCGTTTATGAAGGTTACAGGAACATGAGTAAATATGTTCTTGTTCTACGTTTGTTTAGTGTGGTGTGTATAAGACAGCCTGAATACCTTTTTATGGGCTTCAAAGCTGTGTGAGAAATATTCGGCGCTCGAGGGACACAGCGGCAACACAAGCTGTCAAACTTTCCTCAAACTTGGAGTCATTCTTCACTTAATTCTTCACTTAAGTCCACAATAAGAAATCAAATAAAATAAAAATGTGCAATAATCACGTAAAATGTAACCAGTTGCAGCCCATTAAAACAAATTTGATCATATGTAAGCATATTAATGAATAAATACATAGACTGTAGCCTATGGCAACATAAAATAAAAGACCTGAACTTTATCAATCTCCTCCACTGCGTTTCAGAACCAAGGACAGCACCAACCGCCACACACAATGAACAGCGCTATCCATCAATACAATACAATATTATCACAATACTTCAGTCTTGATGCAGTATTTTTCCAATATGCTTATATTATTCATATATTGTAATTTGTTTTACCTTTTTTTAAGAAACAAACAAATGTAACAAAATCATATAAACTATTTGTCAGGTGCCCGTGCCTGCTCAGAAAAATACAGGACCTCAAATTCAAAAGGGTTGATGTGACACACAGATTGATTTAATAAGTTTATGTTGGAGCAAAACTTTCCCAGAAGTGGAATCAGTATTTTTACTTTTGTACTTAAAATGGTTATATGTATTTATTGAATCACTGAAGTCAAGTAATATAAAGATAAAATATCAAATGTATTTTTGCATACATGCTAACTGTTTTAAACATACTATATGATTTTGTTTCATGACTTTTTTTTTTACATACTATACTAAGACTTTTTGCTGTGTAGCGTAAATGAGCTGATAAATGATGACATAATGTGATATCCATAATACTGTAAATCAGAGGAGCTTACAGTTCATATCTGTGTGTCCCTTAGCTGTAGCGGATATCACCTGCACTCTGTTGCTGCTTAACCCGGACTTCACCACTGCGTGGAATGTCAGGTACAGAAACTGAGTCACAGCAGCCCTCGACAACAGAGTTACAGAGATATTTGTTCTCATGAACGTCAGCTGTTCAGTGTTTGTAATTTAGATTCAAAAGAACGTTTGTGACAGCAGTATGGTGAAAGCTTGCCTGTGACAGAAGCCTATATTACTGTGTCGATCCATTGTAATGCTTTGCTGATTGTTGTTGCAGGAAAGAGCTGCTGCAATGCGGAGTCCTTAACCCAGAGAAGGACCTCTACCTGGGCAAGCTGGCCCTCACCAAATTCCCCAAGAGCCCGGAGACGTGGATCCACCGGTGAGAACCACAGTCCCTTCTACATATTACGGGCCGGCTACGTGTAACACGTAACATGCACATTTGTGCAGCAGCTGCTGCAACACGCTGCTCCCACTATAACCAATGAAATGGGCGAAACCAGGTGAGAGCAGACATCAGCTCTACAGACGTAACAAAAGGCCAGCTTCTATTTTTATGTTTAAGGCGAGGTGTACACATCCCTTAAATGCAGAAATGCGTCATAAAGTGTCTATTTTTAAAGTAAATTACTGATTTCCAGGAAATGACTTGACTACCAATAAGCATTTTGACAGTTTTGGAATCATTAAATCATGCACGCCATCCAACTAGACTCCTGTTTCCAGGATAATTGATTTGATTCAGCTCACAATCTTCCCAAAGCTTGGTGCTCAACCTTGTTCTGCTTGATGCTCAGTGTGACCTCCTAATGAAGAATGTAATCTCTTTGACTTTCAGGTAATAGGACTATTGTTCTATTTAAGTAGCAGTTACATACCGCAAAAGGTCAACACTTTCATAACAACGTACTTCTAATCGTGCTGAATTTCCATCAGCTTCTGCTGCAGTTTGAATCCTGTTCCACAGGGTCTTTGAGGACTGCATTTTCATACTTTAGTTTTATAACTGCCATCTGGTGTCACGAATGCAAAACGGTACAAGCCAGTGTGACTGCACAGCCCCGGTGGCCAGAGCGACAGATGGTGGGACACTGATTGTCTTGTAAAAAGTGGTTTTGCAGTAGTGATATACCAGGTTGATGGAGTGACCTCACACAGCCGTTGTTGTCTCCCTGCAGACGCTGGGTGCTGCAGCAGATCTTGCGTCAGTCCTCTGCTGTAGACCGCAGCAGGAAGCATCAGCAGGATGAAGCAGAGCTGGCCGATGCAGAAAGGAACCAGCAGCTCAGTGACCATCTGGCCAGGATGCTCCATCAAGAGATGAAGGTGTGCTCTGACGCCGCCTGCCGTTACCCTAGCAACTACAATGCCTGGTCCCACCGCATATGGGTGCTGCAGCACATGGCCAAGGGCAACGCCAAGGTAGGATGAGGAGGAGATTTAATAAATATATATATTTTAAGATTCGTGGCGTTTATTGTCATATTCCCTTAAAATGCCACCTGTGTGTTTTCATCCACTGACGTGTGACCTTAATGCTCTCCAATCAACATGTACACAATCAACACAGTGTACACACAAGCACATGTTCAGACAGTCTGAGTTAAGTGTTAAAATACAGATAAATACAGTGTCTTTACCAGATGCTGCAGCAGCTCCAACACTGTATATCCCTCTAGAGCGCTGAGAGCCTCTCTCCTTCACTGTCAGTCAGTCTAACAGATTTGAGATCTTTAAGCTTTGTGCATGAAGTGCTGTATTTAAAAATACTCCAAGAAACAAAATCCCCCCCCCGTAAATGTATGAGTCTAAATTACAAATTTAATCTCAGAAATTCCTTTTTTTTTTTTGTATTGAAATTTTACCCCCAGTTCCATAATGCTTCTTTTTTACATTGGCTATTACACTGTTGTTAAAAATGGGAGCTTCATGCAGTCCTAGAATCTGTAAACATGCAGTATTTAAATGACGACAACCTCCGAATATGTGTTGGATGTCTTCACAAACACCTGAGCTCACTGCTGTGCTTTCTCCAGGTTTTCCATGATGAGCTTTCGTCTACGCGTCTGTGGGTGTCCATGCATGTGTCCGACCACAGTGGCTTCCACTACCGCCAGTTCCTGCTCAAGGAGCTGATCAACGAGCTCTCCCAGACTCCCACATCTACCACCGCCACTAGTTCACCTCATCACCGGTGCAGCCCGGTTCCCAGCAGCAGTCCCGAGCATCACGGTCAGGCTAACGGGGAGCTGTCGGGATCAGACACAGAGGGTGAGGACGAGAGGCAGCTCACTGCGGTCCTGCAACTCTTCCACCAGGAGGTGGAGCTGTGCTCGGACCTGATCCTGTCCTTTCCTGGTCACGAGACCCTTTGGAGTCACAGGTGAGGACATGACACAAGACATTTGTCATTTTACAGTGACGTATTATGCAAATAAACAGGAGAATGGTGCAGCATTGCGTCAGAAGAATCAGAATCAGCTTTAGTTGTGATATGTCCATCCATTATCTGTAACCGCTTCTCCTATTCAGGGTATATTTTTTCCAACTCAGGGTAGCTCTCTTTTTGTGTATTTACATCCATGAAGTATACTTTTGGACACGTTCCAATGTGTTGTATTACATTTCAATAATATGGTGTGTTATGTATCTCTCCACCCCTTCCAGGCGGCACATCTTCTACTTGTGGCACCACTGGAAGCGGGACCACCAGCACTACTGCAGCAGCAACGGAGGCAGCGGGTCGGACCACCTTAACAACATCGATCCAGACGTGCCGAAGGTCGCCGCTCAAAGCTGTGCCGGTCGGGGGGAGAGTGTGAACGGACAAAGTCATGCCAGTGAAGCTATGGAAGTGGATGGGGGGTCCTTGCCGGACCCGCGTGACAGCAAACGACTGAAGAGAGGCGCCCTGCTGCCCAGCCCCCCCACCCTGACCTCCGAGCACAGCTTTGTGAGCGGAGTCCTGGACAGCTGCTGTAACCCGGAGCAGAGATGCTTCGCCCTCGCTTACAAGAAGTGGTTAGACACTGTCATCGGCCAGCAGCATTGAGGGAAGGAGAGAGGCAGGAGTCAGCCCCGTCGGTTCTTCTCCAGATTGAAGTTGCCTTTAGACACAGATTTAGGATCAGCTTACCTTCCCATAGTGCTGTCTTTAAGTAATAGTGCTTCAGATGCAGTGATGACGTCAGTCATGGGGCAGCGTGGTTACAATCCTCTTCTCCTGCCAGCGAGTAGAGAGGATGGGGTCTTAGAGTAAGGAAGTTCTGTTCTTCCTCAGAAACATCTGGATTCTCTTGAGCTTCATCTGAGCCAGTTCCCCTTCAGAATGGAAATCTGCACAAATGGAGACATTTGGCTCGCTATGTGTCCGTCAGTAGGTTCTGTTCTTCTTCCATGTGTCTCAATGCCTCAGGTCAAATTGCCACTACTTTACTTTAGTGCCAGTTTGGCTCACTTCACTTCTGTTCAAATATTTCAGCAAAAGGAAATAAATGAAGCCGCCACAGGAGGAACAATGTCTTTGCACCTTTGAACTGATTGTATGGAACGCCAAAATATAGCCAACTCATCATTCATTAAATAATAGTATGAACTAACTAATCATCTGAACAAATATAGTAGAATATATAAATTGCCCAAAGATTGCGACATAATTCAATGAATAGTTTAAAGTGTTAAAAGTTGTCAGTCAGTGTTATTTCATCATTCTTATTTCCACAGTTATGGTTTTTTTAGAGTTCATTGTTATTTAAAAGTCTCTGACATCTTTCTCATCTTTCATTGTCTATGCTCCATAGTTCCAGACTTTATTTGAGGACCCATTATTTTAGAGTCTTGACACTACATTTTGTTGGAATGTAGGAATTTTTGAAAATAGTTCTCCTTTAATGATGGTGGCTCTCATTTAAATGTGTTTCTGATAAAATTCCCTTAGTCGTCGCTTGTTGCAGTGGAAGGTTTTAAGCACAGCCAGACTCTTGATTTTTTTTCTCCAGAGATTTCCATTCTGAAGGTGGTGATGTTTATTAACCATGTTATCGTCTCTTCGTCTTTTCCCAGTTGGTTTTTACTGGCGAACGCTGTCCGTAAGTCCCAACTATGTAGCTCAGTGCTAAGTTACAGTAGCTTGCAACAGAAAGCCACAAAACTAGTCGTCGGCTAAATAACAAGTAATGTTTGCTATGTTGTAAAGTCATAGCTAACTTGCAAGTCTTACCTTCTGTCAACCTGAAGCACTAGATGTATAAGCAGAGAAGCAGTAAAGCGGTACGGATATTCGACTTTGAAGGATTGAGTTCTGGGGAGGCAACGTCTCCCCGACATTCACTGGTGCTACATGCAGCCGTTTCCGCTTCATCTGTTACAGGTGTGTAGTGTGCAACAGGTGAAAACTGAACAGCACTTTGGACTATTTGATGATAATAGGCAATCATTGTTTGTAGAGTATTATTGCGAAACTATTTTTGAAATATTGTGTTATTCTGCCACAGGCTAGTTAACAGTACTCCTAGCTGCTTTGTGTCACTACCTTGTGCAAAAAATAGAGGTAAACCTCAAAAAGGTCAAAATCTACATTCTGTCTAGTTGAGGAATAATTTAAGGCACACTCAAAAACGTTGTAACACGCTGTATCTGCACAGTCCATCCCCTCGATAGAGAGGTGTCGCCCACGGGACCTCATTTTGGAAAAATCAGTCGTCAGTTGTTTTGTTTTTTTTGGTTTGTTTGGGGGTTTTTTGTACCATTTGAATTGTGCCATGAATTATACAAGTGATGTTTGTCAATTTAAAAGGTCATTTTGTATGTCGTGGTTGTCATAGCGACATTTAATTGTGAAACCGCTCCAGTGAACTACATCTGTGTACGTCATCAACACAGCCGTTACCATGGCGCCCTAGTTAGCCAGGTAGCTTAGCTGCGCTCCGTAACACAAATCTAACGTTATCTTACTGGATGTGTCGCGTCCAGCGACTATTTTTATCAGCTGGGAAACAAAAGATGGAGCGAGAGCCGTCGTTGATGTTGGTAGATCCTGGTACGAAGCCCACAAGCATCACAGTTTAAGGGAGACGCCACATATTTTCAGTCTTTCACTTCAACAGACGAAATGCAACTTTTTTTTTACTATATTTGAATATATAAATCGTGGCAAAATGCAAACCGGATCAAAAACGTATTTCTTTTTCACTGCCGTACACATCTTTCTCCAAGATAAGATCCCATGGTGGTTCACCAGGAGAGAACTCGCCTCTCTAGAATAGACGGTGAAAACGATAACTCTTCCCACCATTTTGTGTCGTCCGTATTGACGAGCAGAATGAAGAAAGAATGGTCTCCTTGAATTTGAATCTTAATGAATCTGAAATCGCCTGTATTCCAGATAGTTTCAGACATGCGGTTTGAATGGTGTTCATCGTCTCGTTGCCCGGCAACGTTCTGGTTCGTTGTTGCTAGTTCTTTAGCTTAGTCAGTGACAATATCGCCACACAAGTGAACAAATGCATAACTTGACATGGATGATGATGTTCCATCAGTGTAGCCATGGACACATTAGACTTCACTATATGACATGCGATCACATGTAAATGTGGCACTGATGTTCGGGTGCCATCACATCTGTATATAGCGGTACGATTGGATCGGAGACTAACCGGTTTGATTGGTCACTGTTCACAGGCTGGCGAGCCAAAGTTATCTCATTATACGTCTCCATGTGCTTCCATGTAACCCCGACCACGTCGTACTTAGCTTCTCCTAGAAACTACAATGTAAGAGTTATGAAGTGAGATGCTTCGTCAACTCGAATCACTGTGTACATGATCATAGATAATCTTGAAACTAGTATTTTTGAGCCATGTATTCTTTGGGTTTGTTCATGGAGAACGGGTGCATATCAGAACTGTATGGTGGGGGCTATTTTAACAACCTAGAACACAAACTTTGAATACAAGACTATCTATGCAGAAATGTTTTTTTAAAGGTTCAACAAGCTTTTAAAAAGAATAATGTAGCTTCTGGGTTTTTTTTTCTAATTTATTCTTCAGTTTACTTCAGTGGAGGGTAAATCCTTCATGAATAATTCCTAGCATCTCATTAATTTTCTATTTATTTATAGAGTTAGTCTTTTATCTTCACTTTCAGCGTTTTGTCATCTGCTCACGATGAAAATAAAGCTCATCTGGGATAAAGGTATATTCTTTTTACCTGTTAATTTTTAGGTGTGTGTGTGTCTGTCTGTGAATCGATTGGAAAGTCAAAGATCTTTAAAATCCACAGTTTTGCAAGGTTGGTATTGGGGATTTGGGCTGCACGTTCACGCTCACTTTCTTCACTAAGTTCCCAAGTATTTTGAACATAGTTCAATTTTACGAATGCACAAATCAGAACTTGAATACATTTGAGACATTCTTTTGTATATATTTACACATTGTTCAGTTGCTAAGTGTGTGTGCATGAATCGCCTGATGCGCATTGCAATATTCTAATATATCGTGATATATCAAATTTGTCATTGATATATATTTAGATAGATAGATATTTATATATATATTTATTTATATATATATGTATATATATTTATATTATATATACATAATATAAATAAAAACCATAAAAAAAACATTAAAAACATAAAAAAACAATATATATATATATACATGTATATATATATATACATATATATATATATATATACATATATATATACATATATATATATATATATATAAATTGTATATAATACACAAAAATATACAAAATAAACAATATATATATATTATTATTTTTTACATGGATTTTATATTTCTATATTTAAAAGTGCTGCAAACTGCTCGTCTTGAACAGTCGGGCTGTTTGTTGATGATGATGTGACTGAGGAGGGGCGGGGGGAGGAGGGGCTGGGAGGCTGGCAAACACACACACACACACACACACGCTCAGACAGACAGCAGCCGCTACAGGGAAGATGGAGGATGGTGTGGCCGCGGCGGAGCGGACCTGCAGCCCGCAGCAACGTCGCTGAAAGCAGGTGAGTGTTTCACTGAACCGGCCGCGACGCTCCGCGGGGATGACGGGGCGTCGAGCGGCTCCGGGGCGGCCGAGCTGCGGGGACGGTGTGTGTCTGTCGCCGCTCGGTTTGTTGACTGTTTGAGGAGTGGCTGCCGGGAAAAAGATAACGGCACGTTTCAGAGTAAACGTCGTGAACCGGGATTCGGATACGCAACATCGTTTGCGTCGGGGCTCCGCGTGTCGGGCTGAGACGGAAACGGGGTGCGTGAAACGGGCCGAAGAGGCCCTGTTGTCGGCAGGTGCAGTCCCAGCTACGCGAACCGCATCCCGGTACCACTCCGGCCTGGTGGGGTCTTTATGCGTCCCGGACTACGTGTCTGCAGGTCGGCTTCACTCTCCTCCTGCAGAAGCCTCAATCACACGCATGCAGTGTGTGTGTGTGTGTCTGTTGTGTGTGGGTTATTGTTGTTGACAGACGTGCAGGTTCTGGGCTGCAGTACCTCATCCATCAAGAGAAACCAGGTCCATCGTGTCCTGAAACACACTGGAGAGTCCAGTTGGCCGGTCCGATGGAAATCACATTTAGGCGTTATATATACGCAGAGCAAAATGTATCAATCATTTTAAAAATGTGGCCTATTATTGATAGTTTTTACAGGAAGATACAGATATATACCTTTTCCCTTTCAGTAGCTGCAACAATGTGGTGAAATGTGTGATCCTAAATGACAGCAGCTGCAGGCTGAGCCCCGGCAGGGTCGTGTCTACATGTTTACATCTTTGTGAAAAATCTGGAGGGCCTTGCTGACGGATGACCTTTCCTAACCGTATCCATGAGGTCCAGGCCTGACCCCCAACCATCTCACGTTGGTTTCACGAATGGAGACTATGTAGACACGACTGCAAACAGGTTGCGTTGTGGTTGCACATCGACATGTTGTTCTGTGTGATGCAGCTGAGCCACACTTTCCTCCCAGGGATGTTTATTTCTACCAGAAGGAGACTTTAGTAGGAAAGCTGATGTGGGTTGTTGAGTCTGTGGCTCTTGTGTTGTGTAGCAGGTTCCCGTATGGCTTTTTAACACGCTTTCTAGTTTCAATCTCGCTCCTCCGTTCTGGTCCTGATGCTTGGGGACTCTCGGTCCTGGTCCTGATGCTTGGGGACTCTCGGTTCTGGTCCCGGACCAGGAGTACCTCTACCTAATTGCATTTTCACGTTGGGTGACAGGCTCCGGATGTGTCTTAGATTAGTCGCTGTAGTGCAGCCATAGTAGACGATACACAAACATCAACCACATATTGTTTAAGTAGAAGAAAAATCATGATTAATTATGTAATTATTCATCTGCAAATGTGACTTGGCGGCCTGACGCGGGTGATGTGGAAGATGTATCGTTGCCGTCGTCTTTCGTTACCGGCGATCAGACAGTGAATCAATCACTGTGATCAGAAGGATTTAGGAACCAAACTGAACCTGCAGCTTCATCATCACGTTTGTCTCCTTCATCAGATCTCTTTGTTCCGAGTTCAAGTAATGGAAACGCAATTGGTCATGAATTTTAGCTGACTTTGATTTTAACCGAAAGAAGGAAATTCCTCAATGCACAGAAGGCGTTTATGTGTTGTAATCAATTAATACCAACAACCTGCAGGTGTTGACTGGATTCATGAAGCCTCATGACAATGGGTCGCCGTGGAAACCCCCTTAAAGGACCAGACCAGTGGTACTAGATCTCATTGTCCATCGACAACGGCCACCTAGTTTGCATAAACCTCCACCATCTTTACCAAATTAACTTTATTGACACATGTCATAGTGAGGTAAACATAATTGCCTCTTTTCAATTTGTTTAACTTGTTCATCAACATAAAATAGTTCTGAAGAGAAATATTGTCAGTAAATACAAATCTGACTCCAATTAACAAAATTAATAAGAATTACATTATTTACCCCGTCGTGCAGACTGATCTCATGAATGTATATGTATGACACGCCAACTCTTGTGCGTGTTATCACTACGCACAATCGCCTTTTCTCGTGTTTATCAACGCCGAACTATAACCTTAAAGGGCGTTTATACACACGCGGATGTGATGGGTCGTTTCGCTAGAGGGCGCTGACAAACACGCGGATGTGATGGGTCGTTTCGCTAGAGGGCGCTGACAAACACGCGGATGTGATGGGTCGTTTCGCTAGAGGGCGCTGACAAGCACGCGGATGTGATGGGTCCAGGGCTCCAGAGTGCGCCTAATTTGGGCGCACGTGCGCCCAGAAATCGGGGTAGTGCGACCAGATATTTTACGTGGGCGCACTGGTGCGCCCACTTAAAAAAAAATTTTTTTTTTTTTTGGCCATTTGCCCAACATGAAAATGATTATTATTATTATTATTATTTGTCAGCTTGTGGCATGTTTTTATGTACAAATTCAGACAGGCATGCTTAACGAACCTATGCGCAAAGAGTGAAGACGGGAGACCCCGCTGTGTAGCCGCTATACCCCTTTCTTTATATGTATATGCTAAACCTTCACCACATTCCTTTTAAGCAAGCCTTTTTGTAAAAAAAAAAAAAAGAGGATAGCCAAAATAAGCTATAGTCTGTCCTACACAATGCGGAGATCAATCGATTCATTTTTCGTGAAAAAAAATGCTGCGGTGCCCCTTGCACCTGCTCCTGTCCTCGGCGATGAATTGCACGGCGAAGACCCCACAGCATTGGTTTCTGTAGCTACACCTGCCCCCGCTCCTAATTCCGATGTAGGCCTACCACCTACCGTGGACATGTCCTCAGACACAGAGATGGCCCAAAATACCCTCAACAATGTGAACTGACGCTGAAAATGTAATATTGTAATTTGGGTGCACCTAAAATATGTGCTGGTGCACCCAAATTAAAAAGTTAGGCGCACCAGTGCACCCAAGGAAAAAGTTAGTCTGGAGCCCTGGATGGGTCGTTTCCCTCAGAACGTACACATACACGCGGATAGCTCGAATTGCGTACAGATAACACGCGACAGGCAGTGGCGTGTATATTTACGAAAAGTCATGATGCCACGTTGCGTCGTGAGTATCGTACAGCCGTAGCTCAACATTGAATATTCATTCAGTGGGCTGGCGACACTCTTAAAGGGATTCACCGTTGGCAGTCCAATCATATGAGCCCTCGCAGGTCTTCACTAGCCACGGGCGATATAACATATCACAGTGTTTCAGGCTGTTTAGAAATCCCACTGGTATGATATTCAATACCAAGATAATATACAGACACATTAGCATCATAGAAAATGTTTCTATGATGCTGTATTGATGTGTTGTATTGTAGGACTCAGTCCAGCCACCAGAGGGCAGTCTCCACTGGTGGAACGGGCAGCCGACCTGATGAGATGGCGGTAATATTAAAGGACTAGTTAAAAAAAATTAATTCCTTTGACCCGGAAAGCAATGTCTAAGTACTATGAACTTGCATTATGTCTAATGGCCAGCAGGGGGCAACAACTGTGGTTGCAAAAATAACAGAAAACATTGTAAATATGAGTTATGATCTCAATGGGGTTCATTTAGTAGATTAGAGAAGTAGAGAAGTTTTCATAGACTTCTATACAATCTGACTTTTTTTTCAAACCAGAAGAGTCGCCCCCTGATGGCCATTATATAGAATACAAGTTTCCATCCCGAAACACACACTCGCATTGAAAGGACTACAAGTCCCAGAGCTGAACCCTGAAAATGGTCCTTTCAGTCAGCTGATGAGCCAAATGTGTATGAGCTCATACAGATGTGCTGCTACACGGAGCGAGATGTCTGACTATTAATATTAATGCAAAATTGTTTTTCCAACATCGTCACAGTTCGATCAGATAAAACGATAATATCTTAGCAGGAGCCCATGAGATTCAGCCACAAAACTTATTTGATTTCTACGTTTAAAAAAACAACAACACTTTTTTACATGATTATTTAAAAAAGCATAAAAGGTATTTATCAGTAAAACATTAGTGGAACTAGTCTGGAGCCCCAAATATAACTATACATCGCTACTTACTGAATATTTTACGTCAGTTGTCTCCTCTGAAATGGGAATGATGAGAGAGAACATCGATGTTTTTTTTGGATCTCCATTCAGCGGTGAGCAAACAGTCAGCAGCTTCACAACGGCCCACCAGCTCTATTTTCAGCCTGTTTGTCTCCAGCCCTTCGTGTCCGTGTCAGTGGACAGCGACTCTGGTCGCCTGCAGGCCGCTGGCCACCCAGATTAAAGGAGGATAGAAGAAGAAGACGTCTCGGCAGGCGTGCAACAGGAGCCCCTTGCCGCTGGCAAACAGCATCTCAGTTTGTTCCTGCTGGTGTTTGTATTGGTGAGCAGAGAGCGGATTTCCCCCGAGATGCCGTCCGATCCTTTTGGCCTCTGTGGGAAAACACTTTGGCAAATCCTTGAGGAAACGGTTACAGGCCGAATCCATTTGATGATGTAGATTTCTGCCTCCGTGAGCATTAAGCTTAGCCTGAGGCAACTAGTTCATCACTAAAATATAGATAGATATTTATTTGTCCTTGCGGAAAATTGTTCTGCGCCATACAGTACGTGTGATACACTTATACAGAAGACAATAAGAAAGACAGGATAAACAACAGATTTTCCCTCACGCACAAGCCCCACCCACACACACAACACCAGGACAGAAGACACAGACCCCACTACACATTACAAATATGATGGTCAAGTGCAGTTGTGCATACTGTGACAGTCCAGACAGAAGGAAAGTGCATGGTGCTATTTAAAGTGCTGTCCTGCAGGTCATATTCTTGTTCAGCGGTGCAATGCTAGTTAGGAAAACTAAAAGCACCGTCGTTGTCACTGTGAAGGATGAAACTCACTGAGAGGAGCTGTTTCTGTTGGGGTCGAAGGTCATTTGATTTATGCGATGGATTCAAGATGCAGTCCGATGAGACCAGTGTTCATTTAGATTTCATCACAGGATGCTAGAAGGCACATTTACTTTAGTTAGCATTGCTTTTGTGATGCGACACTTGTTGACAGATTAATCTGACTTTGGGGAAAATAACAATAATAATGAAACAATAATAAGTCTATGCATCTGTAGTGTTTCTGCTGAAATGGGCATGCAGGGGGGAAATGTCATTGCACAGAAAAACTGTGTGAAATGAATTTGCACAATACAGGGGTGACCAAACAATATTAACTGTGAATTTATAGATTTGTCCATACCATTTATACCATTCCTCTAATACCGTAGAGGGATGCTCATCATACTAAAATGAAAATAATTATATAGATCATCCTAGGGGTCCCTTGAGCTGTGAAACCCGGGTGGTCCATGCCAGGCTTGAATTATGACTATATTGGATTTTTATTCGATTTTTTGCATCAATATGAAGTGCTTTGTACGTTCATGTCTGGTAATTTTGTGAGCTGAAGTTGGAGCAGGAAGTCAGGTCCCCATGCAGCCTGTTGTCAGCCGGTCTGCTGCACTCTGTGGATTCTTATTAGATTCACTGTTCAGCCACAAGATCAAGTCTGTAAATCACCAAACTCACTCTTGACTTAAACAAAGAGACCTCACCCCTATTTTACATTTTGAATGTTCTCATGTTTTATTTACTCAGAGAAATGCATTGTTAATAGCAGGTCATCCCAATTTTGGTGCTAAAGAAAAAATTTATTATATAAACATTAATATTATATATGCCTTTCTTCCAATAGATCCCCCTAAATTCTACACACTGTTAATAGTGCAATGTTGTGTTACATCTAATTCATTGATCGTCATAACATTTTGATTATTATCTTACTTACTTAAGGAGCAGCTGAATCAATGTGCTTGTGCAGCTCTATAATTATATAAGGGATGTCGCAATAACATACGTTTACTGTAGAAAAACTAGAACGGTCAGTTTCAGAATTTTGGCATCAACTTAGTACCGAAGTATTCCTTTTAGTCACATGTAGTTCACTTTAGTTCAACAAGCGGATCTCGACAGCACTGCAAGCAGCACTTCAAGGGCTCCAAAGACTGAATGCATTAAAGACCACACAGCAATGACCACTCATAAAAGACAAATAAATAACACCACAATACTACGTTCATAGCACCAAGAAGGATGGAGGACGTACCGCCGGTCCAATAATCCCCGTATCTTTCCCCCGTCATCGGGAGGTAAAGGGCAGGCGGTGACAGCCGAGGTGGTGGAGGTGGGAGAACATTGCTGCCCCCCGGAGAGGTCACCTTCTCATCTGGCCTCCCACAGAGAGCAATTACCCAGTGGTTTCCATGACAACCAGCAGTCCCGCCACCCGCCTGTGCTCCGACAGTCAGAGGGAGGAGAGAGGAAGGACGCAGCGATGTGCTGGCCTTCCCATGATGCATCGTTTCTGCTCAACATCACCATTGTCTCTCTGGGAAACAGTCGCAGTGAACTCAATCTGTTCACTGTTTAATTCATGATTATGGTCTGAGCTCAAACATCATTCAAAACACGGTACTTATCAACTGAAAATGTCTATGACTGAGAGCTGCATTTAAAGTATTACACACCTGTATGCAGGTAGTCTACACAAGTAGACCTCTATAACTGACCCTTCATGAGGTCTGGCCCTCTAACGCAGATTGTCCAATTAAATCTGGTAGATTAGACTTGTTTCTGTTGCAGGATAGCGCTGCTGATCAGTCAATGTCTGGTTTCCAGCAGTAACGTAACACGTGATGAGGCTGAAAGTGAGCGATAAACTGTATGTGAAAGTACAAACAGGAACACGAGAGTGAAACTGAACTCAAAACCTCCCAAAAACCCAGGGAATGAGTCACAAAAGAACTTTCTCAACGAGTCTTTGTGTCGTATCAGACCAGGAGGAGAAGGTCTAGCTAGCAGGATCACATCAGCACGGCTCGGTGCAGCGATCACCTGCTAAACTGGATCATCCCAGCCCCACGGAAAAAACCTAATAGTGTTGGTATACAGATTTTCACTTGATTTAAAAAAAATCAATAATTGGATTGGTTCTCTGTTTCTCTGTTTAGCTAACTGTATCAGGGGAGTGTTATATCAGCACATTAAACAGTGGAGATGAAGACCAGATCTTACAGAGCAGTGATGCTAGGAGCAACGCTCCGTCCATAGGTCAGCTATAATCTCTCTTACAGGAGGAAATGGTTTTGACAGGTTTATACGATAACCTTTAGAGAACCTTCAGGGATCGTTTCTGATCAAACCCAACCTTCTGGTAATGTTTCTGGAACGTTCTTTAAAGGTTATATAATATAAGGTCGGTCAGTCGGTCTGTCGGTTGGTCGGTCGGTCGGTTGGTCGTTCGGTTGGTCGTTCGGTTGGTCGATACTTGACCCTAAAACATTTTAAAATGATTTGTAACTTGTTATTTTTTGTTATAAATCATTGTGAACAGTTTTAACTATAATTGTATAATATAGTATACATACTGTTTGTACATAATGTTGTATAGTCATCATTGTAACTTTAACTTTCTTACCTTTAGAATAAATAGATAATTGTCTAAACTGCACTGATTGTTATAACTCTCTCTGTTCCAGGTTGGACTTAAAACCTTCACTGAATCCAACACTACGGCTGTCAACGGAC
Organism: Eutrigla gurnardus; assembly: GCF_963514095.1. Taxonomy (NCBI): domain Eukaryota; kingdom Metazoa; phylum Chordata; class Actinopteri; order Perciformes; family Triglidae; genus Eutrigla; species Eutrigla gurnardus. The sequence continues at coordinate 15,646,612 of NC_139936.1, read as the reverse complement.
ACCTCATTACATACGGTGAGGGGATTCATGACAAACTTACATTTTCTGATCATTAAAATAAAAGCTAGGTGGTGCTTTACATGATAGCGTGGTACGTCTTTGAGCGTGTGAGATATGAACATTCAGGACCTGAGGGCGGAGTGTCGTCTCTAAGACCAACATTTCTTTAGAAGCATTAGAGGATTCCTGCAGAGTATCATGTTGACTCCCATGAAAGCCATAAGTTGAATGTGATGCTGTGACTTTAAAGTTGTTCTGCATGCAGCAAGTGTTGCAGCATTTTAAGTGAATTCTTGGTGGCTGCACTACTTTACTCAGACGAGGACCTAACACTTGTTTCTATTTTTTAGCTCTTACTTTATCGGCAGTGATATGTTGTGGTTTATTTCTTTTGACAAATGTACTTATTGTAAGTCGCTTTGGACAAAAGCGTCTGCTAAATGTCCTTAATGTAAATGTAAATATAATATAAAAGCTTCTACTGTTTTCTAGTTTCTCTCCTCCTCTGTTTCACTGAAGGAGGAGCTTTGCTCTCACTGTGTTTGAGAGACGCGATCAAGTTTTTTTTTTCTAGCAGTGCCCTCAGCTGGGCAAACTACGTAACAACACCAATTAGGAATCGTTCTTGCAGCACAATGTAAAGCAATTTGAGTTTCTATAAAAATGTATGTTTTATATCTGTGCATATTGATCAGTGTGTCAAACTGACACATCTGCTAAATCAGTCAGGCTCTCCCACAGTAATGTTATGTATTATATTTTATTACAATATTATATTATATTAAGCAGTGATGACCAAAGTCAGTAATTAGAAAAACAGATTAATGTATCTGTTAAGAAATACATCTAGGCTATTCCTCTGTATTTTAATGTTAATAACGGACTCCTTGTGTCCTTGGTCCTAACTGACCCAGTTCTGCACTGAGCACTGGTTTCTGGGTTTTGAGACTGAATAGTGTTTTTTCAGTGACCTTAATTTTGATGTAATTGATATGATATAAAGAGCTTTTAGCTTATTACCCATGGACATAAGACAAAAAAAAAAGAAAGGCAGAAAAGCAAATTGTACATCCTCTCCCAAAACAACATAGCTGTGTTTTAGTTCTTTAGCTAATAGAATACACATATTTAATTGTTACAAAATACACATAAAGAACATTAGCCGTGGAATTTCCAGCCCTGATTTATTGTCATTACATTCAACAGGAAATGGGTATAAACATACTCCTAATTAGGGAGGCAGCAATCCGACTTTTTCAATACCAATAGGGCTTTGGGTGTTAGCCGATACCGAATACTGATCCAATATCAGTGTTTAATTGATAAGCTGTAAGCCTTACTGTGTGGAAGTGATTGGGATCATTCCCTTATGTGTAACACAACATAAGGCTTCCTAACTTTGTAAGACAAACTGTAACAAATAAATACATAGCTATAAATATACTAAACTGTTATTTCTCATTTAAATAGTAAATCATACACCAACAGCTTACATCTAATTAATCAGGGATTACAATTCAAGCGTAGACATTTTTAATCCAGAGAGAATTGGTCAAAACCTAAACAGGATTCAAATTCTGGTAAATAATGTATGATATAAACGTACATAATACAGCGATTTGAGTTGTTATCGGCCCGATATCAGAATCTGTCCTTTTTTGTGTAATGCACATTGCAGCCTCCAGGGGTCGCTGCTGAGGCTCTAGACTGTTGGTCTGGTTCTCTCTTGTCTGCTTGGCTCTTATGTATTCTAGCCAAAGCATTGGAAGCCACAGAGTGTGCTGCCGTTCCCCGCATGTTAATGAGACGGCAGGAGGCTAACTGAGTGCTACGGTGGCTGAACGGCCACAGCACCAATCAGCCGCTCTGGTTCCACACGTTCTCACTTCTGTTGCCTTTGCTCTTCTGCGGGGCTCAATCTGTGACAATATTTTCCCACTTGCTTTGTTCCACTTCTTATCTGAGGTGTTTTCTCTCTGCCTCGTTGTTTTTTCTGTGATCCATTGAAGTTGTTGTTGGAGAAGAGAGAAAGCAAAGCACAGATTTCTGTTTGATTATCCTTCTGCAAACTGAATCAGGTCAGGTGTCTTTTAAATGATGGAAATAGGTTGATGATGACTGAGCCTGCAGTTAACTCTGTGTTGTTGTGAGTCAGTAGACTGAGAGGGAAGAAGGAAGTGCAGATCTTATGTTTGGGCAGCTTGACGTGATGAAGTCAGACGTGTTGCAGTTTGATTGGGTTTATTCTGCAGATCATAGGGAGGAACGAGTCATAAAACCCGGAGATGAATCGGCATCCTTGCTCTTTTATTCTCGACGTGGGTTTTTTGGTCAGAAGGCTGAAATAACGTCCGTGGTTAACACAAGCTGTAGTGGTTTTAAGTGGTGTTCATGTGTGAGAGAATATTTTCTGAAACGATCCTTTTGGCTTTTTGTCGAGGGAACCAGTGCAACGCTAACGTCCTGGTTGGCCGACATGAATACGTCACCCTCCAGCACTCCATTAACCTCCTTTTAATCCAGTTTGAAATGAGTCTGCCCGACAGATGATTGCACTAGTCGAGCCAGAAGAACCCCTACCGGGACTGTGAGCAGGTCTTTGTGGTGCTGGGTGGGAACTTGACCTATACGCCAGCTGTGAGGCCCAGTTGAATACATTATTAATCAATGTCAGGCACGACGTCAGCCTACAAAGATGCCGTTCTCTGTCACAACAGGATGAAGACATCTTTCCATGTTGCTTTTTATATTTTAAACATGGAAAACATAGAGACAAACGACACGTTTTTATATTCTATGTGAGGTTTTTTTATGCACAAGATTTATTCTGCAGTCATAATAAGCCTAGATAAAGAAAAAAAAAAACAAATACATCAACTTGACCAGTAGCTATTTATTCAGGCGGATCAGCTGTGTCATACTCATGGTGACCCCCATATATTACAGGAATGCACCCAGAAGCTTAACAATTCATTCTTTGTCCTCTTCTGTTTATTCACATTGTCTCCCTTTATCTCCACCACTTTCAGGCTTTACCCAGCAGCCCTTGCACCGACCCCATCCAGGCGCTCACTGATGACGGACTCTTTCTCTGACACAGTTTCATCCGACCGGAACCAGAGAGCCATGAACCCACAGGAGCCGGAGCTCGGCGAGGAGGTCATGGAGGAGACCGACGCCCCTCCTCGTCATCACCACAACAACCACAACAGCCGGCCCCGTAACCAAGGCAACCAGGAGAAGCGCTACAGACGGTTCGAAGCCTCGGCTGGAGGAAGCGCCGGCAGCAGAGCGAGGGCGCCGCAGCAGCGTAGAACGCAGGAGGAGCAAGACGTGGAGCCGCAACATGGACCTCCACCACCCCAGCAGCCCATCCCCCGGCCTGCGGTGACCCGGTACCGCCGTCAGGGGGACAGCGAGGCCCGGATCAGAGCCCAGCAGCAGAGGCACAGACAGCGGCAGCAGAGGGAGGCAGAGAGAGCACAGCAGCAGGAGAAGCAGCGCCACGCGGAGATCAGCCAGGAAGATGAACGGGAGCGGGACGATTCGGCGCTCGCCCGCTCCGCCAGCACCGAGAGCGGCTTCCACACCCACACGGACCGGGCCGAGGGCGACGACGGGTTGGTGATGATGTCACTGGAGCCCGAGGGGCAGCCGGAGGCAGAGGATGAGGCGGGGAACTACGGCGTCCAGCTGCGGCCGGAAGCAGAGGGTTACATTGAGAGTGCTGAGGCTGAACAGCAGCATCTCCATCCTCATCCTAACTACCCTCCTCAGCCGCCGCCGCTGCCACGTGAACCCCTGCCTGATATCCAGAACCCCCAGAGACCGGAGGAAGCAGAGGAGATGCTGAACGCTGGCTACTCCAACTATGTCTACGCTCAGACCCTCAACCACTCCGGAGGAAGTGGCGAGGTCTCTGCTGGCCAGAGCTCGGAGAGTTTAGACGGCGTCCTCGCCGATGAAGCCTACTCTGAGCCGTATGACATTTACTCTCTCTCCGAGCACGTTTACGAGGAAATCTGTGACGCTCCCACTTCGGTTTCATCTGCTACAGACGTGGCCGAGGACACCGAGTCGCTCCGACAGAGGCGGGCCGGATTTCAGCTGTTGGAAGGCCGGGCCGGAGGCGGAGACTACCATCAGCAGGAGGCGGTTGGCTCCCGTCTGCGCCACTACGACGAACGCTCGGACGGTGAGTCAGACAGCCCGGAGAAGGAAGCCGAGTTTGCACCGTACCCCCGCGCCGACAGCTGCGACCAGGAGGAGGACATCGACACCATCGTGGCTGAGGTCAAAGAAAGCCTGAGCTCTCAGAGTCTCCATCATGCTGAAGAAGACGCCACCGATGAAGAAAATCAGCTCCAGCTGGGAGAAGAAGAACCCCAACGAACCGAGTTCCAATCCGACTCTGACAGAAACCAAACATCTGCTGACGAAGGAAAGCCCGACAGGAAACAGGCTGCGAGTCCGTCGGAGGAGCTGCTGGCGGTGAGGAACAGTCAGGAGAAGAGGGACGCCATATCCCTCGCCATCAAGGACATCAAGGAGGCCATAGAGGAGGTGAAGACCAGGACAGTGAGATCCCCATACACGCCTGATGAGCCCAAGGAGCCTATCTGGGTGATGAGGCAGGACCTGAGCCCCACTGCAGAGTGTGACCTGCAGTCATCGCTGGGGGGCGAGGTGAGGTGATCCGCTTTGGCTGTTATTGATCACGTTGTGTTGGATAACATCTCTGTTCTGTTCCTCAACTGTTGTTGCATGTTTTCTCCCCAACCTCTGGTGGTTTCATGTTGGTCCGAACGGCCAAGACCTTTATACCATCAACTTCATTCGTGACGCAACTCATCTCGTCTTGCAGTCAGTGAGCAAAAAACCACAAACCTAGAAGTGGTGATGAGGTGATCTGCTGACGCACTGACCTGGAACATGAAACATAACCGCCCTGTCGATGGATAGTCCACGACACAGTTATTTGGCTTTCTGATTCATTTAATTTTCTTCCCCTCCTGTTGCTACCATCACCCCCCAATAATTTATTCAGTCAGTACGAGAGAGAGAGCGAGAGAGAGAGAAAGGGCAACACCAGTTGAATAATTCAGTGAGTTTCCAATAACAGAAAGACGTTGGCCTGTTTTCCTCTTTATATGACTGTGATCATAACATATCTACAGCCTTTCCCTGAAATAGAGCATCAATCCATTAGATTCATTAAGAAGACGCATCACCATGACAACAGAGCAGATCTAGGCCCGCCGTCGGAGCTGGACCCTGTTGATCCCGTGATGAGTCCTGATACCTGAGAGTGTCACCCGAGCAGCTGACTCCAGGTCTGTAGACGGTGTGCTGTCACATTTGAGCCACCACTCTCAGCGCTGGTTCATCGGGGGAACTCGTCGCAGTTCGGCTGCGTTTTCACTCAGACTCATGGAAAACTTCTGGATGTTCCAAGTAGAGAAGCTTGAGGAGGAACAGGAGAAGCAGAAGCAGCAGACGGACCAACGCGATGGAGACGAGGTGTTTATGATGGTGTTTGTGTCGGGCGTTGAGGTGATGGTTTGTATTTGTAGCGGCGGTGAAAGTCAATTGTCTCACGAGTGTCGTGATGTTTTGGACGGTTCTGAGAAAAAGCAGGACGACGTGTTGACGAGACCAAACTTCTCATTGGAAGTCTGTTTTTGTGGATTCGTGCTCATGATATTATATTATGCTTTCTTTCCTTTCAGCTCTTCATGTTTGGTCTTCTCTCCTCTGATAGGCTCTTTCGCTCACGGCTGAGAGAAATAGAGTAGAAATCGGCACATTTTATTACATATTTGATTAGTTAGTCACATGTTTTACAGTCTTTTTCAGTGTTGCAAACACCACAAATGAAATCCTTGTGTCGTGGTGGAGACATCTCAGCACCGTCACTAATAAAACCAGAAGTATCCGTGTCCAAAGAAATCGGATGTGTTATGACAATGTGCCATCCGCCGTTCCAGAATAAGACGACGTGTTGGGATGTTCTGCCTCTAAGCGCCGATTTGCCTCGTCGGCATATCGGCGACAGCATCGCCTCATCACAGCTCCTGTGTTTGTGTTTTTGCTGTCTGACACTTTCTGACGTGCGAGATGAGATGATGTTGACGTTGGCTGTGAGGCGTCTGCTATGATGTAAGTGTTCCTGCTTGGAAGAGAGCCAGAGGAGACTCTCACACAGTTTGGTGCACAACTAATAACCTTCGTTGCTAGTGAAACCTTGGGCTTAGCTTTTCCCAACGAGGCCCTCTATTTAAGACACGCAGCAGTGTCTTCATTTCGTTTTGTTTTGCTGATGTTTTTACTGTTTTCTCTCTGCAGTCGCCCGGTTCAGGCTCGCCCTCTCCTCCGGGAGCCGAGTCGTCCAGCAGACTTCTGCTGCAGGACGACAGCTTTGAATCTTCTCCCTCCAGTAAAGAGGTGCGTTCAACATTTCACTACTCATTAGATATCGTCCAACTTTCACTTCTGCACAAGTTGAAGTCATTGTTCTCCTTTCTTCTGGTTTACAGTCCAGGAGAAGCCTGGCGTCCTTCCCCACTTATGTAGAAGGTGAGTGAGTCGTCGTCTGAGTAAGTGCTACTGGAAAATTATTTGAGAAAATGTATTAAAAAGTCACTACAGGTGAATAGAGCAAAAAATAAATCAATAAATAAAAGATATCTCCAGGAAACTTCCCCAGTGGATTACTTGCATCAAGACTTTTTTTCTTGGTATTACAAGTTTTTCTGAAATGTCATGTTTAAATAAGCAAATGAGGCATTATCTGATGCTAATCTTTGATGGATTTAGGAGAAATTCACTGATGCAAAGTGACAAAATGGTTAAAATACATCTAAATGTGTTTGTTGGATGTTTTCTTTCTACTAGTCTGAAAGAATACATGTTATTGTAACAAAATAGCCAAAATCTTAAAACTGACCAGTGCAGCTCTTTGTAGTTCTAATTTAAAGGTTGTATTAATCCACAATAAAGCTTCAGGAAACAACGTTCTGTACTGAAAATGCAAAAGCAATGTTATGAACACTTTTTACTGGTTATGTTACTGTAAATGAAGGTCAGCAGCTGGATGTTTTAGATCTCACAGGCCCAACACTACAGCATGCTGGCAAACAGACTAAAGTGACGGTGGGTGTGTGTGTCTGACGGCCGATCCTGCCGGTGTTTGGAGCGGTGACGTTGATTCCCCGGTGATTCCCCGGAACCATGCAGCTTATTGAACTGCACTGCTGATGTAAGCTGCTTGTAAATGCTGCAACAGCGTTTCCTAAATGTCGAGGCGTTGAGTCGCGGAAAGAGATGGAAGAGAGGAGGGAGAGGGAGGAAGAGGGAGGATGGAGAGACTCCAGTTCACCAGTCATATCACACTTTTGGTTTTCGCTGTCAGTTAGACAAGCACAGGAAAACCTGTGTGCATTGGACAATTTCCATTGTATCATTTTGTTATCTTCTCTTTATCAAACAAATTAACCAAATTAGTTGTATCATTAGAATTCTTTGCTTGAGTTTAAAAGGAATTAAAACTTCCAAAGGAGAGTCCTCTCTCCGATATATTAAATGTATTGTTTTACATGTATTTAAATAACATCCTTACTTATTTCTAGTGATATAATTAAGCTAAATGTATCCTCAGTACAATGACCCATCGTTGGTATAAAGGTGTGTGTGCAGATCAGTGTGTTTCGGGCCGATGCGTGTCATAATGAATAACAACAAGAGAATGTAACTGACACTGTGTTATATATTGAAACTGACACACTCTCCCCCCTCCAGTCCCGGGACCATGTGACCCGGAGGACCTGATTGACGGGATCATCTTCGCCGCCAACTACCTGGGCTCCACCCAGCTTCTGTCGGACAAGACGCCGTCCAAGAACATCCGCATGATGCAGGCGCAGGAGGCGGTCAGCCGCATCAAGGTGACCCGACACGAGCCGTAGTCTCGTCTTTCATGTTTCCAGCTCAGTCAGACTTAATTAAACGATACATTATTTAGGAACAAAACATCAAACTGTATCTCATGTGTTTCATATATTCTTCATTTCCTTATCATTTATTGTTATTATGCCACACGAGGATGCACAACGACATGCAGTTGTTGCTACGCAAGAAAAAACACGACAAACTAATGTGAACAGCAGCGACGAAAGCAATTCTCTGGGTAGATAACACGGCTGGCATCTTCACAAAAAATGCAACATGAGAGAATCATTTTCCATCAATCGTGTTGCCTTATTTTCAACAAAGACGTATGTTTGTGTTTACATTTTTATTTTACTTTTACAACACAAACTACCCGATGTGGAGAAAACATCAAACACTGCGCGTCACTACAGAATGTTATATCTGACATCCACTGGACCCCCAGTCCCTCTCTGTGATCCAGTCTCTCTCCTGTTACCTGATCTAACCATTACTCTCCTGTCTGCTTTATTCCATGCCTGGCAGACGGCCCAGAAATTAGCCCAGAACAGGAAGAAGGTGCAGTACCTACGTCTCCGTCCCGTCCTCCAGTATCTCTCCTCTGATTGTCTCTTTGTCTCTCTGTCTCCGTCTACATCACCATCCCACTCTTTGTGTCCTCTTCATGTCATTCTGTCAATTGTTGCCGTTTTCCTGAATCCAGCTTTGTATTATGGGAGGTGATATTCATTGTTAAGGTCCCTCCCTTCAATCTCCAGTCTCTTTCACCAATTTTTCATTCCATATCAGACATTTTGTTTCTCCCGTAATTTCAAAAACTAGTTGTTGTTTTTTTAAGTCCACCTCGTTAACCGCTTGCTTGGAAGGAAGGCAGTGTGCTGGATGCAGGAAACAGATGTAATCTTTCTGACACCGTGAGGCCTTACTTGGTTTGTGCTCGTCATTCAGTGTTTCTCTCTCTCTGCTGCTGCTTCTGTATTTGCACTGATTCTACCGTATATAATTACAGTTTTTTCCAATTGTTAAAACACAATTTTGCAAACTAGGCTGGTTTTATCAAAATCCTTAACACAATTCACAAAACCACACACCCAAACTCCAAAATACCTCATATATCCTGCAAAATGAAGCCCTGCAACCAAAACTATATAAAGCATTATCAAAATCACACACTTCATTCATATTACCAGATGTTTGTCTCACCAACTACACACTGTTGGGCATAATGAAAAGCACTCGCATCTTTAGTATGCTTTGCCATATTACTAAAATAGTTCAAATTGTAGAGAATTCTGCAGATTGTTCACATGCACAGACATTTTTCACCAAACAAGTCAGTGCAACATATGCACAGCAGTCATATCTACATACAAGTGAACACAAATATGCTGACAAAACAGTAAACTGAAAAAGAAAATTGCAGAAAAAATATAGAAAGAAAAATAATTAGGCAGCATCTTGCCGGACAGCTGGGTCTGGCCACGACGCCTCATCCACATCACAGGCGATATCTTCCATGCCAGACATCGAGGGAAGAATCGCCTTGAGTGCCTTATCCATCCCATCCGCGACCACATCAATTTCATCACATGCCTCTTCCATAGCCTGCACAAGAGGCATGGTACAAAGGGCTGCCGGTCATATACCTTCCACCGCCATGCCGAAAATAACTCCTCTATGGGGTTCAGACATGGGGAGTATGGTGGGAGCTATTGCACGACAAATGGAGGTTGGTCAGCAAACCTGTTTGGGACTGGGGCTGCACGATGAAAGCTCACGTTATCCCATACTACAACGTACCAGTTTCTTTGATGGTCTGCATCATTCATACGCTCTGGTGGAATGAGAATGTTGTGGAGTCTGTCCAGAAATGTGAGAATATGGGCTGCGTTGTATGGTACGAGGTTGGCATGACGGTGGAGGACAGCATGTGTATTGGAGATGGCAGCACACATTGTGATGTCACCACCACGTTGGCCCCTTCCTTCACCATGGTTACGTCTCTCAGTCCTTTAGAAAAACAAAAAAAAAAACTAAAATATAGGGCTTGGACAGATATTTCCCCCAGAGTAGAGTTAATTGTACAGGAAACTCGTACAGTCCTCTTCCTCACCTGTGGTCTTTTAGTGCTTACATCCTAATTGAAGTGGTAACAATTAACAATTGTTTGGCCAGGTGGCACATATAGTGGCCAATTAGCTCATGTAGTGTCATTTGGAATGGCAGTGTTTTGAAATGGCAAACGTGACTTTATGTCAGATTGCTGTGTCTTATGCAGAGAACCGTCTTCAGTGCATTTAAAAAGTTCCATTTTGAAGTGCAAAATGTGTGTAAAGCAGAAAATGTATAAAGTTTTGGAGACCCTGTGTGTGTCAGTTTAAATATTTGTGCTATGCATGTCATTTTAGTGTGTTAGCAATTGGAAAAAACTGTAACCTGCATTCTCCTGTTTGCTAACCCACCCAGAGTCACATGATGAAATGTCATGTCAAACCATCTCTGTGCTTCTCGTACAGACGGAGGTCTGGGATGTCGAAATAAGAGTCTGCAGCCATACTAGTGGGCTTTAAGCTAAATGCTAATGTCATATTATGTTGAGGTGATGCTCACCACGGTCACCATCCTAACATGTTATGGCAGACAGACAGCAACTCCATCCCTAGAGCCTGGTGTGTCTGACTAAGAGTCTAAATTTAACTTCAGTGTGTGTGTGTGTGTGTGTGTGTGTGTGTGTGTGTGTGTGTGTGTGTGTGTGTGTGTGTGTGTGTGTGTGTGTGTGTGTGTCTGTGTGTAGGCCCCTGAGGGTGAGCCTCAGCCCATGACGGAGGTGGATCTCTTCATCTCCACCCAGAGGATCAAGGTGCTCAACGCTGACTCCCAGGTATTCACTCTGACCAAAGTCTAAGAGAGACACTTCTGATGCTACACTGCTAACCAGCTACAAAGTGAATCCACAGTTCAGGAAATAAAGCACACAAGTCGCCTCCAGCATGTCGGAATAGAGCGAGCAGTTTACCAACCGACACAGACTGGCAGTGGTGGATATACCGGTTTACCCGTGTGTCTACCTGGAAGATTAGAAAGTAGAAGCATGCCGTCATATTTTAGATACTCAAAAGTTGTTGTTTTTCAGAGGTACTTCCATACAGTATCTGCAAAGTATTAAAACGCATAGATATCAGCTGTTAACGGTATTCTTGTTGGCGGTAATTATTTAATAGATTGTTTATGTTTGTGATTTTTTTTGCCATGGAATATCTTCAGGCCTCTTGTGTCACGTAAAAATCATATGTGGACTTTAACTAAAAAGGTAATGTTTTAATAATTTATCCATCTAATTGTTTATTTAACAATAAGGTGGTTATTATCCGGTCCAGGTCATATTGAATGAATTCTATTGTATAAATATTGTGATATATAGCTGGAAAGGGAGTGACAGATATGTTATAAATGTGTTAAATTGTAATCTATGTGGTACTGAAACAGTTTAGTTTAACTCCTAAGTAAGTGTGGTATCGTACGGAGGCCTCTTGGTGTCTTATTGGTGAAAAACATCTCTGTGTGTTTCCCTAATATGCAGATTAATATCTGTAAAAGTTCCCAGTCAACATATATTATGGGGAACAATACTTTGTTTGGTTCCTGACTCCACATTGAGATGATAACAGGACGTTGTTGTTCTCTGACTTCCAGGAGACCATGATGGACCACCCTCTGCGGACCATCTCCTACATCGCTGACATCGGCAACATCGTGGTTCTGATGGCCCGGCGCCGGATGCCCCGACCCGACTCTCAGGAGAGTGTGGAGGCCTCGGACCCGGGTCAGGACTGCAAGCGCCAGTACAAGATGATATGCCACGTGTTTGAGTCTGAGGATGTGAGTCCAGCGGCATTTAATCGACGATGACATGGCGAACAGCTGGTCAAAAAGATAATATGAATAATGATTATATTTTCCCTCATCCTGTCCTGTAGGCCCAGCTGATCGCTCAGTCCATCGGGCAGGCCTTCAGTGTGGCCTACCAGGAGTTCCTACGGGCCAACGGCATCAACCCCGAGGACCTGAGCCAGAAGGAGTACAGCGACCTGCTCAACACTCAGGACATGTACAATGATGACCTCATCCACTTCTCCAAGTCTGAGAACTGCAAAGACGTAAGTGGGTCGAATCTGTTTTTCATAATTATGTGAAAAGTTCTACATGATTCCACTTTGAAACGGTTTCTTCTGCCTGCTGGGAGCTCAGGTGTTCATAGAGAAAGCGAAGGGCGATATTCTGGGCGTGGTCATCGTGGAGAGTGGGTGGGGCTCCATCCTGCCCACTGTCATCATCGCCAACATGATGCATGCTGGGCCGGCAGAGAGGTCCGGCAGACTGAACATAGGAGACCAGATCATGTCCATTAATGGGACCAGTCTGGTGGGACTGCCACTGTCCACCTGCCAGAGCATCATCAAGGTGTTTCCACGCTACGACTGTTATTTCCAGAAGTTATCATGAAGATACTGATTATAAAGCATGAAGCACAGCTCTTCTAACCAACAAAATGTTGCATATTTTCCGTTTTTAAAGCAAAATCTTCAGAAGGTGAAGTTCCCTATTACCGTACGCTCTCCTTCTTGTAGGGTCTGAAGAACCAGTCTGGGATGAAGCTCAACATTGTCAGATGTCCTCCGGTGACCACTGTTCTCATCAGAAGGCCGGACCTCCGCTACCAGCTGGGCTTCAGCGTCCAGAATGGCATTGTGGGTAGCAGCACTGTGATTCTGTGTTTACGTGAAAAAGATTCTTCCTTTGCACTTAGATTTCGATTTGTCAGCTGAATGCAAGAATTGATCCGTGCCTTCCGCAGATCTGCAGCCTGATGCGCGGGGGCATCGCCGAGCGCGGCGGCGTCAGAGTCGGTCACCGCATCATCGAGATCAACGGACAGAGCGTGGTGGCCACGCCCCACGAGAAGATCGTCCACATCCTGTCCAACGCTGTGGGGGAGGTGAGACGTCACACTCAACAGACTTAGAATCCTTCTCACCAGGAAATGTGCAGGTTATAAAGCATCAAATGTATCTTCAGGTAATTTTGTAAGACAAAGTACCTGAGGTGACATTTATACAGCAATATTTTCCAACAATATATTTATCAGCTGGTTTTAAAGATTCATGTCTTCAGAAGAAATCTGTGGAATAACAGACAGACAGGGTTGTTGTTGATTAAGGTTTTGTTCTATTTATGGGATTTCTTGTTTATAATCAAAATATCAAATATTTGGGGTTTTCACGATTTGAATAATTCCACAAACTGATTCCTTTGTTTTGTGTGTCAGATCCACATGAAGACGATGCCTGCAGCCATGTACCGTCTGCTGACGGCCCAGGAGCAGCCTGTTTACATTTAACACGACAAAACCGGACCTCACATGCCCTTTAAACTTCCTGCAGTAAGCTGTCACCCCCTGACCCCCCCGACCCCCCCTCTTCTAATGACAGGTGATGAACTGAGTCGAGTCGTTGGGCGGAATGTTCCGTCGCTCAGCTTCGTCTTCGAGTGACAACAAACTCTCCGTCTGTTGTCACTAAAAGATGTTGTTTTCTTACGTGGACGGGTGTTAACGCACTGATGCATTTCTACACCAGGTGGCGCCCCGGAATCCTTTTTTTTTTTCTTGGTTCACCGTTAAAGTTTTGAAACTCATAATTCAAAAGTGTATCTTTAATGTTAGATCATGTTTAATTAAGACGGTTTGGTGACGACTCTAACAAGCTGAAGGACCTGAAGGTGATCTGCACATCCCCCCCTTCACACCCGACTGTACTCTCTGCCGTGCTGCTATTTCGCTGCCTGTGTCTTGTTATTCGTGTGTTTTTGTCAGTTACATTTCACGGCACCAAGCTTGGTTTCTCTCTCAGCTCTCCTCCTGTTCCTGTAATCCAAACTGGACAAAACAGACCAACACTTGAGCCCCGATGCCACCTTCAACAAGCCACTAAAACTGTGTTTTTATTTTGTTAATTGTTTACTGTGATCACCAAAGACATCCTCCATCCCCCGTATTGTATGTAGCATCATTTAATAACCAAATTTGGTGTTTTATTATGAATTTAACATGGTTCCCCCCCTTTTTATGTTCATATTAGTGTGATGAATGATAATAATTCACTCTTTATCAATGGGGAGAAAGAGTGAGACGGAGGGGCATTTTTACATGAATGGAAAATATGTATTCAGCATTGTTGCACATTATTTTGAGTAAGGAAAGGGGGGTCGCTGTAACCCAGTTCAATTTGGTTTTCACTCAGCGGAAATACAATATGTGTTGTATTCTGACAAAGCTGTAGTTTCCCTGAGGTCTCACTGAAGTGTTCTCAGTCAGAAGGAAAACTGTTCAGGGGTTCATCAGTCCTATTTATCTTATTTTAATGTTTCTGGGTCATTTGTTATGTGTTTTGTGTATTTATACACACAATCACACTGTACAGCAGCTTGTTTTTCACATTGAATGGTGCTTATAATAAGACAATAACAATGTGGCCCTTCCCCTAAATAACTGGTGTCACCTTTTTATCCAATTTCCTTAAAACAAGAAAAAACCTATTATTTTAATTATTGCTGGCCATTTTCAAAAATTCAAAAATTCTCCAAAATCTGCTTGCAAAAAAAATTGTTGGAAAATTCTTCAAAGTGAGCACGATTGTCATCAATGTGTCCAAGCTGATTTTCAGAGGAAAATCAATATGCAGAGCCTAAAAACAAAGGTTCTGCTATAGAAAACGGTCAACAGACATCTGGAGGAAATGTAACAGTCTAAAACAAAAGTTTTGGACAAACTGACATGAACTCAAAAACAGGGTTTTCTTGTCTTCTTATTGGGAAGAGTGAATGTGAATTTAAGTGAATGTTTTTTCATGTGCATGTGTGTTCGCTTGAACATGCACAGTAGAGATGTAACCTTTATTCTGAAGGAGGTTATCTAAGTCAATTATAAACCTTAAAGAAAATTAAATCTCTTAGTCTGTGGCTCGGCGGTCCCTCCTGGGTAAGATGCCACACAAACATGTATTTTAATTAAAAGTACTTAAACAAATTGCCTTTCATAACAATGAATGAACAGTTTGATTGTCATCGGCTACAAGTGTTCACGTGGCTCAGGTTCTGCATATGTGTGATAATCACAGTACATTTAGGGGCAACAGATTAATGGCTTCTTTGTGTTTATTTATTTACTGATGACAGATGCATGTGAGTAAGGATTGATATGACACGTGCACTGTGGCGTGCACGTCCGTAACTCTCAGTTACTTTGACAGGACAACTCGACGATCGCCGCGTTGCAGTCCCCGTCTCATTGTGAGAACTTTTGAAAGGCCACTGAATTTGGACTTTTCTGTCTGGATTTTGTTGTGAATCTTTGGAGCCTCTTTTCTCCAATTTACTAAAAGGACTTGAACCCAACACTGAACTCCTCTGCATCTCTGGGAATGTACCTGCAGACACCACTCTCCTCATTTGACAAGCTTTTCTCCCTTGTTGGATGATATGATTTTTGTTTGTTTACATCCCTGTGAGTTGAAGGCTAAACAGTAACATGTATCCCACTATGAACCCCGGCTTCAAACCCACAGCTTATTCCATCGTCTGACCTCATCGATGATTCATCATCTTGGCCTTACTGCTACTGGACTTTTTATGATGTTCACACTGAGACGAATCGGGCGACGGCAGCCACTTTTTTGGACTCTGAACATGATTACACTCTTTTGTTCTTACTTCTAGTGTGTGTGTGTGTGTGTGTGTGTGTGTGTGCGTGCGTGCGTGTGGCGTGTGATTACAACCAATGTACTCCATGTTCAAGCAAAAACCAGCTGGATATATAAGATACACATATAGATTAAATATATAGAAACTATGTAAAGGTATATACTTCTAATGGTTTAGTGTGTTTGGGTCGGCCTGTAGCTTCGATCGAGAGCAATGTGAAGGGTCTTCTAATTTGGAATGTACGAAGGCGATCGTGTGTGTGTATATATATATACAGGTATATGTACACACACAGCTAGAGCACAAGATGATTTCAAGTGGGTGATATTTCCCTCTGTGGCCTGTCAGGGATTGTAGGCTAACATGACACAATGAAGCTGGTGGCAGACAGCAGCAGCGTTGGCTAACGACTATTTATACGTGCACTCAATTTGAATGTAACTGAAACATTAATTCTCAATGTGTGTAAAGATTTAAAAAAAATGTTAAAAAAAACAAAAACATACAAGAAAAACACCATTTCTGTAAAGCAGCAGCAATGTTTATTTATTTGCTAGCTTTTTTCTGTGATGTTCTAGCTATTGGAGCTATATTCCTGTACCAGAGCCAGAATGTTTGTAACAGTATTTACAACAATAAATGACTTGCAGAAGAGCTTCGGCTTGGACTTGGTTTAATAATTCAACCTGCGTCAACTTGCCGTTTTGAGTTATTTTCTTATTTTAAAAGAAAGTAATTTTACTGAGCTGTAACATTAGCAGTTTGTTGAAGTGGTTTCTCAACATCTTGACATTTTCTTTGAATTACTATAAGCATTTCAAGCTATTTTATTTCCTTTTTTTGTAACTAAATCACACATACTATATTATGAGATCATATTTTTTGTTAGCCTTCTATGACTTCCAAAATATCCAAAACACAATACTATGGGTTTTTCATGACTTTTTTCGACATTCTATACTATGACTTATTTCATCACTTTTTTCGACATACTATACTATGACTTTTTTTTTATTTTTCGACATACTATACTATGACTTTTTCTATCACTTTTTTCTACATATAGCCTACTATGACTTTTTCACTTTTTACTATACTATGACTTTTTTCATAACTTTTTTCAACATACTATACTATGACTTTTTTCATAACTTTTTTCTACATACTATACTATGACTTTTTTCATAACTTTTTTCTACATACTATAGCCTACTATGACTTTTTCACTTTTTTCGACATACTATACTATGACTTTTTTCATAACTTTTTTCGACATACTATACTATGACTTTTTCATCACTTTTTTCGACATACTATACTATGATTTTTTTTCATCGCTTTTTTCAACATGCAATACTATCACTTTTTTATCACTTTTTTCGACAAACTATACTATGACTTTATCACTTTTTTCAACAAACCATACTGCCTTTTTTTCATCACTTTTTTTACATGCAATACTATGACTTTTTTCATCAATTTTCTTTCCTTCCTATACTATAACTTTTTTCATCACTTTTTCGGCTATACTATTTTTCTATGCTATGTGATTTTTCGACACACTATACTATGACTTTTTTTAATTTTTTGACATGCTCTACTATGACTTTTTTATGACTTTTTCAACATATTATTCTATTACTTTTTTATGACAAACTATACAATTACTTTTTTCAGCACTTATTATCGACATACTATACTACAACTTTTTTCATCATTTCTTTCGACATGCTATAGCCCACTATGACTTTTTAATGACTTTTTTGACATGCTTTATAACCACCTGCTTCTGAAGGTGGCAGAGACCAGGGAGATGGTGAATGACTTCAGGAGGAGGAGCACAGCTTCACTACCCCTTTGTATTATGGTACAGAATGTTGCGTGGTGGAGGACTAAAACAGACTGAACTGGAATATTTATTATATTCTGTATTCTTTTGATATGAATATAGTGTGTAATATGTAAATTAACTGTACATCACTGTTGTTTTGGATAACTGACTGCTGTTTGGTATTAAAGTATACTATCTGTCAATCTATCTATGCTGAAAAAAAGTCAAAAATTCACAGTATATCATGTCAGAAAAAGTAATATTATAGAATGTCTTAAAAAGTAATGAAAAAGTTATTGACGAAAAAGTCATAGTATGTCGAAAAAATATATTTTAGCGTGTTGAAAAAAGTGATAAAAAAGTCATAGTTTAGTAGGCTATGTCTAAAAAATGTTATAGCATGTTGAAAGAAGTGATTAAAAAAAAGTCATGCATGTATATTCATGTTATAGCATGTTGAAAAAGTAATTAAAAAGTATAGTATATAGTATATCGAAAAAAGTAATGAAAAAGATTAGTATAGTTTGTTTAAAAAGTAATAAAGTCGTAGTATAGAATGTTTAAAAAATATTGAAAAAAGTAATAGTATAGTACCGGTATGTACAAAAAAGTCATAGTATAGCATGTCGAGAAAAGTAATGAAAAAAGTCATAGTAGGCTATAGCATCTCGAAAAGTCAGAAAAAAAAGTCAGTATAATATGAAGAAAAAAATCATAGTATAGTGCGTCGGAAAAAGTAATGAAAAAAGTAATAGTATAAATATGTCAAAAAATCATGAAAAGGTATAGAAAAGAGTATAGCATAGTATGAAGAAAAAAGCCAGAGTATAGTATGAAGAAAAAAGTCATAATATAGTATGAAGAAATGAGTCATGAAAAAAGTCACAGTAAAATTTGTGGGAAAAAGTTATAAAAAGAAGTCATAGTATGGTATGAAGAAAAAGGTCATAGGATAGTAAAAACTCATAGTATAGTATGTGGAAAAAAGTCAGTATAGCATGTTGAAAGTACTGAAAAATGTAGTAATGAAAAAAGTCTTAGTATTAGTATGTCAAAAAATCATGAAAAAAGTAATAGTATGGTTTGAAGAAAAAAGTCATTATAGAAAAAGGTCATGAAAAAAGTCATAGTATAGCATGTTGAAAAAAGTAATGAAAAAAGTCATAGTATAGCATGCTGAAAAAGTAATGAAAAAATCATAGCATGTTGAAAAAAGTAATGAAAAAATCACAATATAGTACGGAGAAAAAAGACATAACAAGTCATACAATACTATGTTGGAGAAAAAACCCCACAAAAATATATAAAATGTTTCACAAATGTATACACTTAATATTTGAACTATTATATAAAAAAATGGGTGCTTTTAACAACCCTTTGAAACATTCTATTATTATTTCATGTCTTTTTTATGACTATTGTTTAGCAAACTTTATTTGACTTTTTATAACATTTTGGCATAATGTGTAATGTCTTTGTTAAAACATAATAATCTAAGTAAGTGATGACGTGTGAAACGGCAGCTGTGTCAGTGGAGAAGGGAGACCAGCCCTCCCTAGTGGATTGACGGGTGATTACACTATACCAAGACTTTTGAAGGACTATTATTTTCTGTGTGCGTGCGTGCGTGCGTGCGTGCGTGCGTGCGTGCGTGCGTGCGTGTGTGTGTGTGTGTGTGTGTGTGAAAAAGCAATTGAAAAACAGGTGAAAGCAACTACAGGGACATAAACAACCAAAACAGACTATAAAAAGAAAAAACACATTTTTATGACTTTTTTTGACATTCTGTACTATTTAATGGATTAAATGACGTTAACACATATTTGTTGTCTGTATAGAGAATGTGTCTGTTTTCAAATATGAACAAATATAGCTTAGTTTTGACATTAAACATGTATCCAAAATGTAAATCTCTTCAAATGACTGGTTTTTCAGCGGAGAAACACACAACTTAGAGATTTATCAACGATGACAAAGGCTGATTGTGAATTAGGACACAATGGTTTTTAAATGGTTCCTATGAAGAAAAGTTAGGGAAAAACTGGTATAGGATATCATGAAAAGCATCAAGGACCAAACAAGGCCAGGGTCACAGTTAAATTGGGAGCGGTGCTCTGTATGGCCAGTGTGGAGGGGAGGATAGACTAAAGCAGGTTTATCAGCTTATCAGAAAGATGTGTTGATTTCACCCTCAAAAGCCTTAACATACAGATATTCTGACTTCTGGTTTAAGTGCATTGTGAACACACTGACAGTTGCCACACTCACAGTGAGGCAATTGTTCATTTGCTTAGGTTCAGTCCAGTTCAGCTGTTCAGTGTTTAGGTCGTGTCCTCACTGATCAGTGCATCATGAAATGAATGAGCATCACACTCGTTCACGTCTGTTTCCTTCTAACATTGGTGGAGATTCAGCTGCTCTCGTCTTCTCCTCCCAACCCAAAGATCAGAAATATGAACCTGATCATTCCTATCAAACTGCAAACACATTACAAAGTAGACATCCTGTTTCCTCCACAAAGAGTGTAGACAGAAAGTATTTGGAGCTGCATGACTTTGATGTAAGTTGAATCACGGTTGCTGGACCGAAGATAAGAAAGCAAACGTTCATGAAACTGTCTGACTACTTGCTAGGCCGACACACTGACCCGTGTCCTGAAACGTCCCGGCCGGCCGCTGAGGGAGCAACGCACATTGGCCTTATTGTCTTCTGACGCTTTGCCTCTGCTGTGAGTCCAAGCATGTGTCCAGTGGGTGAGTGAGCAGAAGAGCAGCGACGCGGCTGCAGAAGGAACTCACTTTAAGTGTCTTTATTTAGCAAAAGAAACTTTATGATATGGTGACGGCAGCGTGAGTGATGCATGTGGAAATCACCATATGGCTTCAGTGTCATGAGTCAATCTGCCAACACACAGGATGAGTCAAACTGCTGATTCATGAAAAGAAGAGCTGAAATTTGATCCAACACAAAAGAAAAGGTAGGAAATCTACTGTCAGAAAATCTGTGTGTTTGTAAGAAACAAGGCGAGGGAGATTGCAAGTAAAGCTTTGACTGCAAATACTCTCAGTGGTTTTCTTCCTGCATTCTTTAAGAGAAGCAACAGGGGCGTGTTCAGGCCAGTCGAGGTTGAGTTTGTTGTCAAGGAGGAAGTAGCTGTGACAGGTTCAGAAGGGCCAGCAAGAAAGGTGTGGCCTCACAGAGAACAGCAACACAGCCTGCAGGTAGGCAGCATAAAGCCTGACCAGAGATCTCGTCTGTTACAGTGACTGCCTGCCACACGGACAATGATGCCGCTGCTCCTATTGTGGGTCCTCATCCTAAATGCCTCGCTCAAGCCCTCAGGTAAGTCACCGGATACCGTTCCCCCCCACTCGGCAGCACAGTGGCTAATTAATAACCAAAGGTTTGTTCTATCCTATCTGCTCAAAGCACCTTTGAGCTTCTGTTACTGAGCGTGGAGTTAGAGAAGTGCTTGTGTTTATATGACATATATATGTATATATATATATATATATATGTGTGTGTGTGTGTGTGTGTGTGTGTGTGTGTGTGTCATTGCATGTTGTATTATAAGTTAAATGAATGTCAATGGGACTTTTTGGAGCAAATGCATTTTTTTGTGCGGTTAGAAAGGAAATGATTGACTGTGTCTTTATTACGCTTGCTGTGAAATCTGCTCAGCAACATCACATAATTGCTGTCGTAAAATTGTGAGCAACTCAGTGCCGTTTAATAATGCGTGGAGAAGGAGGAGGAATTTACTATTGACACATTGCTGATGTTGTGACATGCTGGTCAGGCTGGGATCCGGATCACAACAAAGCCACCACCCTGTCTAGTGCTAGTGCGTACCTGGTCAGGTAACCGTGACTCACACCGACTGGGTCATTTCCTTTAAGGCAGCTCACTGGGAAGTTCCATATTTGGTTAAGAAGTTATGATGAGGTGGAAGATATAAAAAATTCAGTACATTTCAAAATTTCAAAATCAAGAGATGATTATAGACATATACGAGATACATATAGACACACACATACTCAAGGTCTTGGTGTCTTTATGTGGGTTTTTTTAGGAGGGATTTTTTTATATCAAATTTCAATTCTCCAGTGAAAAGAATTAAGTAAAAAATGGTAGCGTTGCTGGTCATCAACCAAAATACAGAATGTTTAACCTGATTAGTCTGATATGAGGCCGCTCACAAAGCCTTCAGTGTTCCTGCTGATAAGGTTTTGAAACGACCCCCTTCACTGATAACTGGTCTCCATGGTAGAGCTTCGGGTGCTGTGTTGATACTGTATACACTTCATATAAATGTTTCAAGGGCTGCTGAGCAGCGGCAACAGAAATCCTCTAATTACTGTCCAGGTGGGTCGTGTGTTGAGCTGCAGCGAGTTCATCAGCAAGTTTGCACTAATCTCACAGATTTAATCTTATATCCGCTCTCACGGGTTCTCTAAATAACTTACTATCTTACTTTCATGTAAAGGATCCGGTCTGTGATGCTGCAATCATTTTTGCGAGAATACAGCTTCAGGTTTTGTCTTTTTTTTTAAACAAGGCTTACATTTCTTTCGAGTTGCAGCCGGTGAAATTGTTTTTCTATGTTTTTAGACCTTAGGGTCCGGGGGCCAGGGTCTGTGGTCAGGGCCCATTCAGTACACAGATAGAGGTGTGTCAGGATGAAAAAAAATATACCCTGATCTTGTGACTCATAAAGGAATATTTTTATGCAAAACACATTTTTTGTGTTCACGCTAATTAGACAGGAAGATACAATTGTCATGTCTGAACAGGCCGCCTCATTTCTTGTACAAATTAATTAAAGAAGACACAAACTGAGGCAAAGTCCTCACTGCAGTCCCGGGTTCAAATCCGACTGGCGGCCCGTTGGCCTGTCGTCTCTGAAAAAAGGCTAAAAAAATTACTTAAAGAAGAAAAACAGAAATAAATGGAAAATAAATGGACATGATATGTCGGTTAACTGCTAGACTGGCTACGTTGATGCACCTTTAAACAACTACTGACTCGTGTTATAGACCCTCTGACTTGTGTTATAGACCCTCTGACTGGTGTTATAGACCCTCTGACTGGTGTTATAGACCCTCTGACTTGTGTTATAGACCCTCTGACTCATGTTATAGACCCTCTGACTGGTGTTATAGACCCTCTGACTGGTGTTATAGACCCTCTGACTCGTGTTATAGACCCTCTGACTCATGTTATAGACCCTCTGACTTGTGTTATAGACCCTCTGACTGGTGTTATAGACCCTCTGACTGGTGTTATAGACCCCCTGTCTTGTGTTATAGACCCTCTGACTTGTGTTATAGACCCTCTGACTGGTGTTATAGACCCTCTGACTGGTGTTATAGACCCTCTGACTCATGTAATAGACCCTCTGACTCATGTTATAGACCCTCTGACTGGTGTTATAGACCCTCTGACTTGTGTTATAGACCCTCTGACTGGTGTTATAGACCCTCTGACTGGTGTTATAGACCCTCTGACTCATGTTATAGACCCTCTGACTGGTGTTATAGACCCTCTGTCTCGTGTTATAGACCCTCTGACTTGTGTTATAGACCCTCTGACTGGTGTTATAGACTCTCTGACTGGTGTTATAGACCCTCTGACTTGTGTTATAGACCCTCTGACTGGTGTTATAGACCCTCTGACTGGTGTTATAGACCCTCTGACTCGTGTTATAGACCCTCTGTCTCGTGTTATAGACCCTCTGACTTGTGTTATAGACTCTCTGACTCGTGTTATAGACCCTCTGTCTCGTGTTATAGACCCTCTGACTGGTGTTATAGACCCTCTGACTGGTGTTATAGACCCTCTGACTCATGTAATAGACCCTCTGACTCATGTTATAGACCCTCTGACTGGTGTTATAGACCCTCTGACTCGTGTTATAGACCCTCTGACTTGTGTTATAGACCCTCTGACTGGTGTTATAGACCCTCTGACTGGTGTTATAGACCCTCTGACTCATGTTATAGACCCTCTGACTCATGTTATAGACCCTCTGACTGGTGTTATAGACCCTCTGACTCGTGTTATAGACCCTCTGACTCGTGTTATAGACCCTCTGACTTGTCTTATAGACCCTCTGACTTGTGTTATAGACCCTCTGACTGGTGTTATAGACCCTCTGACTCGTGTTATAGACCCTCTGTCTCATGTTATAGACCCTCTGTCTCGTGTTATAGACCCTCTGACTTGTGTTATAGACCCTCTGACTTGTGTTATAGACCCTCTGACTTGTGTTATAGACCCTCTGACTTGTGTTATAGACCCTCTGAATCGTGTTATAGACCCTCTGACTGGTGTTATAGACCCTCTGACTTGTGTTATAGACCCTCTGACTCATGTTATAGACCCTCTGTCTTGTGTTATAGACCCTCTGACTTGTGTTATAGACCCTCTGACTGGTGTTATAGACCCTCTGACTTGTGTTATAGACCCTCTGACTGGTGTTATAGACCCTCTGACTCCAAACGAGCATATTCTGTCTCATCTCAGAGTAACACGATGTTCGTCTCCACAGAAAGCCACGGCCACGACTTCGAGCAGGTGAAGGACTATGAGGTGGTTCGACCCGTCAGACTTCACGCTGTTAGAAAAAGACACGCAGAGGTGATTTTCCTGTTTGGGGGGGGTTCACAAATTTTAGTGTAAGACACACATTTGTGCTGTTCTTGTCACTTATGGGAGAATAAAATTGAACCTCTCTTTGTGCAGCGTCTCAGGCCGGAGAGGGTTAAGTATGCAATGACAGTGGGAGGAAGAGACATCGAAATGCAACTGGAAAAAAATAAGTAAGTTCCCACTTCCTTAAAGGCAGAATACACATCAGTTCATCTTCCATCCATCGTCTACTGCTTATCCTGGGTCACAAGGGGGGGAGGGTTGGGGGGGTGGCTGGAGCCGATCCCAGCTATCATTGGGCGAAGGCTGTGTTCACCCTGGAAAGGTTGCCAGTCTATCACAGGGCTAACATGTAGAGACAGACAACCATTCACGCTCACATTCACACCTATGGGCAATTTAGAGTCAATCAACCTATCCCCATCCTGCATGTCTTTGGACTGTGGGAGGAAGCCGGAGAACACGGAGAGAACCCACACTTACACGGGGAGAATATGCAAACTCCACACAGAAGGAACCCAAACCCAAATCGGGAATCAACCCGGGACCCTCTCGCTGTGAGCGACAGTGCTACCCACTACACCACTGTTCAGCCCTCAGTTCATCTTTAATAATACTGACCATTGTTCAGATGGTTCAGTTTGGGCTCATTAATGTTGAAAGCAGATTCAGTCCTACTTCCTTGTTTTACTTCTCTTAATATTTTTCTCAACATTTGTGGCTTTTGTGTCGTCTGTGTTTATCCTGTTTGCCACCAGACACAGAAAGTCCCTCCATCTCTTCTTATCAACACCACAGATCTTCTACAGCCAAAAATCAGATTTTCCAATAAATTAATAAATAAATATTGAATCGTGTTTATTTTAGATAATAACAATTGATGTGTTTTCTAATGACGGCCATTTAATTTGATTTCTTCTCATCATCAGTGAACTGCTCACCAACGACTACACGGAGACTTACTACCAAGAAGACGGGGCTCGAGTCACCACAACACCGAATGACTTCGTGAGTGTTTTACGTCTGTAGACAAGTTTCACTTCCACAAACATAAGATGAACCGACCTCAGTGTACATGCAACTTCCTAAACCTCAGGTTTTAATGCATCTAGACAAAATTCTGTATTTCTTGTCTCTTGACAACCTGTCATCATCCCCACGTCTGTGTCAGGATCACTGCTACTATCAGGGGAGCATTGTGAACGACAGCGAATCGTCTGTCAGCATCAGCACCTGTGACGGACTCAGGTGAGACCTCAGACTATCTTGTCTACTTGAAAGTGTGAAAGTCGAGATACTAAAACAGAAACAAGCTGTGAGCCGGAGGTGCAGAGTAACTAAATACATTGCCAGGTGACACTTTTAAAACACATAAGAAACAGGTGTTGGACTGGAGCAGTGTGATAACGAAGGCAAAGCTCTCTATTAGAGCCGCTGATCCTTCAAAAGGGGCCAGCTGAGTTGGTTTGGGCCTCTGATCAGGATGCTTTCTGGACCCCTTTAGAGCAGAGATCTTCAACAGGGGGTGATCCCCGAGGGGCGACCTTCCTGGCTCGTGACCTCAAATATGAAGGGTCCTGACCCCAAATTGGGAACCAATGGATTAACTGACCTTGTTTGTTTTTATAAAGTAGTAACAACAGTTTGTGTTCATGTATGATTGTAAAAGAGACCTAAACGACATGCTGCCACTGATCCTGGTCTAGGGGTTACTTCAGGATTTCGGCCCAGAGGTACCTGATCGAGCCGCTGTCCGGCGGCGACGAGGGCGATCATGCAGTGATTTCTTTTGAGAACAGGAACTCCACTCCGGCAGTCTGCGGCGTCACCAACACCAGCTGGGAGGAGGACTTCGAACCCCCAACCAGCCGGAGCCGCTCCAGATCGGCGGTAACACCACCGAAGCAAATCCTCATTCAGTCACATCACTATGACAACAAGAAACAAAGATATTAAGATATTCGTCAAAAAAACTGTCTTTATCCGCTATATTCTTTGGTCCTGCAGGGTATATCTATCGTCCAGAAACAGAAATACGTCGAGCTCTACCTTGTTGCTGATAATCGTGCGGTAAGACAAACACACGGATGAAAACCAGGAAGTTCAGGAAATAATGATCTGGATAATTATGTGCACGCTGAAACTAAACATGTTTTTAATATTGTTGGTAAAATCTCTGCACACAAAATGCTAACAGCTATTTTGGACCATTTGGGTCACAAGAATCAGTGATGACTCAATGGACAATTCGTAATGAGGCAACTTCTCTGACCTCACTCCAACATGATCACATGATTTTTCAGTACCTTAAGATGAACCGAGATGTGACGGCGATGAGAAAGAGGATATTTGAAATTGTCAACTTCGTCAACATGGTGAGTCAGCACCTTTTCCAATACTGGTCAAATGTCTGACACATACGTGTCAGCTGCAATTTAAGTGTCTTTTTATGACGACATGCAGACTATTTTCTATTTTAAGGTTTCTGAACATTTAGTCTCCTCATTTGAACAAAGTTAACAGACTTAAACCTTTCTTGTGGTTTCTTTCTGCCCTGCTCGCACGCTTGCAGGCATACAAGCCCCTGAAGACCTTCATTGCTCTGGTGGGGCTGGAAGTCTGGTCTAATCGGGATCTGATCTCCGTGACCCCCCCTGCCGGGAACAACCTGGACGCTTTCATGAGGTGGAGAAACTCTGAGCTGGCGGAAAGGAAAAAACATGACAACGCACACCTCATCAGGTCTGCTACAACAGCTGATATTAGATTTGTAAATGATTAATTCAAATATCTCTTTAAATGTATTTTTTATATAGTAACTCCCACTTTCTCTTCCTCACATTCACTGTTGTTGGGATAAATAGTTAACCTGTCTGTAAAGACAATAAAATCCAGAATCCTATCCAAGTCTAAGTTTATATTTCCTTTTAAATAGAAGGAAGCTCATTTGTTTTGACCAGGCTACATGCACAGGAAGTTCCCTCACCAACTGTTTTGATGTCAAAGATAATGTTCATATGTATCAAATGTTAAATTTCATGTAAATACAGAGATGACTCGCACTGCTTCCTCTTAAGCAACAGCCCAGTATCTCTCCAATCATGAGGAAGAGGCGTGCAAGCTTTATAAGCTGAACAAACCTGTATTTGAGAGAAATCAACGTGGACTCCCCTCACAGAGCTTAAATAAAACATGTTGGAACACAGACTTTAAAATGCCACTAAAATTCTTACTTTGTCACACTAAACAAACCCTCAAGTGCTGATCTGGGTCAAGTTGGCGCGAGCTGAAACTGACAACAGTGAATCAACACAATAATTCATTGAATGAAAAGCACGGTTCTGCTGGTGTCCTGCAGTCATGTTTCCTCATTTTCTCATATTGTCATGCCTTGTTTTCCAGTGGAATTGACTTTGAAGGAGCGACGGTGGGTCTGGCCTACATCGGGACTCTCTGCTCCGGACACTCTGTTGGAGTCGTGCAGGTGAGGTGTAAGACCAACCTGATCTGGCTTAAATAGGAGGACCAGGTCTGGGGCGAATAGGAGGACCAGAACAATGATGTGCTCATAACAAATTCTCATCACTGACACCCATTATTTTTGTTTCAAGGGATATATTTTATGTTAATACATTATCATAATTTTCAAAACTTTCCCTCCATACAATATTTTAGCATCAGAAGACAATTGAATATGTGTTATCCATTCAACATCCCCTATTTAACTAATTATTAACATTCTGAAATTCCTTTATCCATTACTAGAAAGAGGAAGTGTTTTTTTTACCCACATGATGATTTTGAAAGTCTTCTACTGTCGTGCATCACATGGGAACAGAAAACCAAGGAAACAGATCATTTGCATTTCGCTTGCTTTCAAGTAAAATGGTGATAAAATTAAGTTCCATCCCTCAGGATCACAACGACCGGGCCTCCGCAGTCGGGGCCACACTGGCCCACGAGATGGGCCACAACCTTGGGATGAACCACGATGACTCGAGCGCCTGTGTTTGCAGCGGAGATAGCTGCATCATGGCGGCAGCACTCAGGTGAGTGAATTTCTTAAAAAAAAGATCTCTGTAGCTCGCTTCTCATTTCAATGGTCAACTTGCATCGTGGGTAATGTAGGTTCCAGGTTTTGACTAAGAAGAAGAATGCATAGAGAGAGAGAGAGAGAGAGAGAGATAGAGAGAGAGAGAGAGAGAGAGAGAGAAAGAAAAGATGCATAGAAAGATGCATTAAAAAACACATCTATTTATGTGTTCAAAGAATGTGACTTTGGACTTTTTCTACAGCTGGAATATTCCTCGGACGTTCAGCAGCTGCAGCACCAACCACTACGCAAAGTACCTGACCAATCGAAGCCCCAGCTGCCTGCTGGACAAACCGGACTTCAAGACTCTGGAGGCTCCTGCGGTCTGCGGGAACGGCTTCGTGGAGAGAGGAGAGCAGTGCGACTGTGGCAGCCTGGAGGTAAATGAACCAAAACTCAAGAACGATATGGTTCTCCACTATGTCACTCACTCATTAATACACCTCACTGCTGAGTAACATGGTATAAAAATTAGACCAAAAATGTATTCGCTGTATTGATTTGAAACTATTTCTGAGCCTCAAGGCTACAGTTTTTGTGCCTCAACACCTGGTTTTCTTTGTCTGATCTTGACTCCTTAGGTTTTGTAACTTTTGCCCTGAGGCATTATGGGAATGTTTGACATGCATCAACACATTTAACAATTATAGTGAATGAAAGCAGACATGGTGATGTGAACTAACACAGTGAGCTGAGAGGAAATTATAAATCTCTTTTGAAGACGGACGGGTCGTCTAGACCTTTTAGATTAATTTTGCACGTTGTTTTACAGTTATTTCATTTATACTTTTAGTAAGTCGCACTAGCTTGACATGAAAAGACAAAACGAGAAGTTTTGTTATACAAGAGTGTATCTGCAATTAATGTGCTGACACTTGGAGCCTTTTGTGCATTCCACCTCGACAACACGAGCTGCCCAACATTTAAACAACTAGTCACTAAATTCATTCCAGTCATATTTATGTGAATATGTTCAGACCTGCTGCTGCTGCTGCTGCTGCTGCTGCTGCTGCTGGTGGTATTCAGCAGCAGAGACACAACAACCCCTCGATGTTCTCTGTCGCTCCTCGGAAAAAAGGAAAACACACACAACTCAGAGAGCTTTTAGAGAACCGAAGCACGCCTGAGGGGAACACAAGGCCGGGAAGTTTAACACGAGATGACAAAGAGAAGGATTAGACACAGCCTGATGAGCTCTGTGTTGTCCTTGTAGGAGTGCACTAACGTCTGCTGTAATGCCACCACATGCAGCCTGAAGGCGGGGGCCCAGTGTGCTGAAGGCGAGTGCTGTGACAACTGTAAAGTGAGTAAATATCAATTAATAATAGCTTAATAATAGCTTCTGTAACAGTTGAAGTGACTTTTTTTTATCCAATGGCTGATTTCTTTTCATGAAGTCTTCCTATGCTGTTTTAGTTCCAATAGTTTGATCGGCTACAGCCCTCTAGTGGTAATTTAAGGCATTGCAATATTTGTCATACTTGCCTAAGGGCCTTAAACTTGCATCCTCTCTACTGGCCATCAGGGGGCGACTCCTCCGGTTGCAAAACAAAGTCCGCTTGCATAGAAGTCTATGAGAAAATGACTCTACTTCATTCATTTTGTGAATTGTGGTGCCATTAAAAAGAGTAAAAAAAAGACGATAAAAACATCTTACCAGTGTTACCTATACAATAGCAGGATACTCAAATATTGAAATAGATAGGCCTAATCTCCATTCAGTTTGGGTCTGAGCCAAAAACCGAGGGTTTGAGAGGCTGTAATCTACAATACGATGTGAAATCTGATCAAGCATACCGGACTCCCTCCTCCTCACAGGTCCTGTCTCGGTCCAGTGAGTGCCGGAGGAAGATGGACGAGTGCGATCTGGCGGAGTACTGCGATGGAAAGAGCGCCACGTGTCCCGAGGACGTGTTCGGTGTGAACGGCCTCCCGTGCGACGGCGGTCAGGGGTTCTGCTACAACGGCCGCTGTCCACAGAGGAAAGACCAGTGCGTGAAAATGTATGGATCAAGTGAGTGACTCGTTTCTTACGTCTATTTGTTGTTGTGTTTCGTGTCATTTTATATTACACAGGAAAAGAGATTGTGTTTGATTAGGTTAACACACATTCTAAATATATGATGTAATATATGAGAGGCTGCTTGTAATCAGGGGTGCAGATCCGATGTCAGGATTGGAGGAGACACTAGTGATATTTTTTTTTTTTTACCCGTATGCAATTCATACCGTGCCTCCATAAATCACAACTTCGTAGAGGCTGGTCATATCATTCAAAAAGTACTGCACAGGGAATCATTTCTTGTGCTTACCTGTCTTGTTTATTTGTCCTAAACAGCCAATAGAAGGTATCACTGCTTACTTAACTGTTATATTAGTAAATCATCATTTTAAGGTGTCTCAGGCATGTAATGTCTACTCATGTTCTTATCTTTCGCCCCTCCAAACCTCCCAGATCCCCAATTCTTCTCACCATCTTCCTTTACATCCAGTGTATGGGACGACTTTATGCATGATTAATTGATATGGATGGATATCAAAATATGAAGCCCTAACCAAATTGTGTAAACTAACTGATCATTTTTTTTACAATGCCAGTTATGCTGGTAAACAGTTCTAAAATACACAGTTTGAAGAACACAATAATAGCTAGTGCTGCTAAACTAGCTCCTAGCGATGTTTCTTCACTACAGGTGCAAACAGAGTCTGATTACATTACAAGGTGTAAGAAAACTACCCATTCATTTGCATTGTGGAGGAGACCAGAGATGGAATTTGGAGTCGGAAATATAGCCTATTTGTCAAACAGTATTTGTTCCACCATTTTAATCATTTCTTTTTAGATGTGAATCTAAAATGTGAAGACTGCGAAGTCTGAAAATACATTTGCTCAATTTTGAATGATTTAGGCTATTTATATTCCATCCATCCATCGTCTACCGCTTTATCCTGTATTCAGGGTCGCGGGGGGGGGTCATGTTTTTCAGCCCCCCGGGATCTGCACACATGCTTGTAATCCTCTCTGCTCATCAGGTGCTATAGATGCGAATCCTTCCTGTTACGACCATAACACCAGAGGAACCTACTACGCCTTCTGCAAACGGACAAAGGACCAGCACATCCCCTGCCAGCGACAGTGAGTTTCAGCAAAACACTCCCTTATTTAATTACTCCCTTAATAGTATTGTTAATATGCAGTCTGTGTTGGGACAAATGTCTGCAGAATGAGGCTCTGAAATGAGCACATGTTTGACCTTCTCTTGCAGAGACGTGTTCTGCGGGAAGCTCTTCTGCGAAGGAGGAAATGAAAACCCGAACTACGGACGCATGGTCCGGATCGGAGACTGCAAGGCGTCTTTCTTTGGGGACTACTCCAAAGACTACGGCCAGGTGGACACGGGCACTAAATGTGGGGATGGGAAGGTAATTGGCTGTTTTTTTAATTAATTAATCAATCTGTGAATGTTTCTCGTGTTTATAACTTCACCACAATCAACCGAGAAATCACCTCAACGTCCACGTTTGAATGTCGCAGCCGTACACCGTGTCTTCACTACTCACCTGTTTGGGTGTTTTCAGGTTTGCAGCCAGAACGAGTGTGTGGAGCTCGAGGCGGCGTTCAGAAACACAAACTGTTCAGCAAAATGCAGAGGCAACGCTGTGAGTACACGGTTTAGTTCTCATCTGGTAACAGAAGTAAGACATTAAAGCTTTAATGTGTTAAAAAAAAAAAATGTCTTGCAAGATAACAGTAATGTGTGTGACAGTCTTCTAAATATTGTAGGAAGCTGCAAGTCTGGTGATAATATGTGTAGATTACTGAATTTGCCTGAACAAAATCTGTTAAATATTTCAGGCTGAGTTTGTTCAATTTATATTTATATTGGAAACATGCCTGGGGAACACGTTAATAAACTCCTGGTTAGTTAGTGTGTTGTGCTGAATGAAGTCATTGAACACAACACGGGGCAACATCTGATAACGGCAGGATGTGGTTCTCCTCAGGTGTGTAATCACAGGAGTGAGTGTCAGTGTGAGCCCGGCTGGGTGCCTCCGACCTGCACCTCCAAGGACAGTTCTGTGAGTTCTTCCGGTAAGACAAACCTACAGTTGTTCACGCATGTGTGTGTGTTTTTCTGCACAACTAATGTTAAATTTGATTATCTGCTTTCAAGCAAAGATGATTTCTCTTCCATTTCTGCAGCAACGGCTATCGCCGTCTCGGTGACGGTCGTGCTCGTGGTTTTGGGCGTCATCGCCGGCGTGGTCGGATTCATCTGGAAAAAACGCCAAAGTCCCACGTTGCCAATGTAAGTAACCTTCACCTCGTTGTAAAAACCGGTGCGGTCGCGTGACCGTCGACTTAAAATGAATAAATCCATCATTTTCAAAAGTAGCACACACACCCAGAGGAAGCAGCCGGCAGTGAACAGCTTCACTCACCGCATGAACAAAGAGCCGGCTCCTCACCAACCCGCGCCAGCACAGGTAAGTGTTGGAATATAATGTATTACAAGACATCAGTTTAGATATATCTTATATTTAACTATACAACTCGTATATATAACTATAAAATGCCCTCACTTAAAATACTTGACATTTTTAGGCGGGAAAGCTAAAACCCAAAGGAGCTCCACCTCCACCACCTCCAGCCGGGAACAGACCCAAACCTCACAGCCAGAGCTACACAGCTGCACGCAAGGTAACACACACACACACACACACACATTATCTACTAAGCCACAGAAGAAGAGGGTCAAAAATTAGATGCAAACAGCGCATTGTGACTTTAGGATTCGAAACTGAAAGTTTTGGGACTTGGGTGCAATGAGTTGACTTACTTGTGGCCTGCAAAACAAAAACCAGGTCCCACCTCTGGTCATTAGTAGGGATGAAATATGTTAATTAGTGAGTTTTAAAGGTGCTTTAAGCAAAGCAGACTGGCTGCTGAATTAAGCTTCATATTTAGCTAAAAAAACATGATGATCGTGGTATCATGCTTCTCAACTAACAGCTGGCAAGAACACACAGAAAATGTCAAACCGTTTCTTAAAGTTTAGTTAACCAATGCATGTTTTCGGTTTGTCATCCAGGCTCTGAGGCCGGTACCGCCACCAAAGGTCTGATGTCCAACACACTGCCACTTATAAGACAAACTGGGAAGACTGATCTTTGACCTTTGACCCGGACGAGAGGCTGCCGGCAATCCAGACATGTGTTTTATTAAAAGGCATTCAGTCACTTTTTCTTCTGCAGGAGAGACAAACTTTAAATTGTTACTTTAATGCCATGCACTGAGCACTTGTTAATACAGGGTTGAACTTTTAGTTAAGTTTAAGGCACTTTTTTTATACTATAGAGTTTAGGGGCTAGTGAAACGAAACAGCTCTGGCCCTGAATGTGAGCCATATCGTTTTATACGTGGTTTTCTTACTATTTTATGTATTTTTAAGTCTAAAAAAAATCCTTAACTGCTTAACTTAGTCGAACATTTCTAGCGCTCTGGTGCGTTCAAGTGCAACTCGTGGTGCAAAAAACATGTTTATGAGGACTGCATTAATCGTGTCACATATGCTGTACATCATCATGATGCCTTCATTAAAAATACTTTAAAATGTGTTTTTTGTCAGAAGATAGTTTCCAATAACATGTGAGGGCATTTACTGCATGTTGCTTTATCATCGTCATCATCCTCCCAACAGATGCATAATTTAAAACATATCCTGTGAGCTCAATATCTACGTTTCACATTCAGTACTAAAGGTGCAAGGTGGTGTTTTTTTTTTTTTTTTGCACGGCTTGAAAGCGGGAGCTTATATGTTGCACCCAAATCTTATTTATAATATTTATAAAATAATATTTAACGGTGACACCAAGCAGCAGATACGTCAGTGACCATACTGATGACTTTATAATATCTGAAAAACCAAACCCCACGTTCCTGTCATGTGCTGTGTTAAAGAAGGCCGTAACCAAGGCGATGGTAATCTTGACGTTAAAAGGCCTTTGACTGAATATTACTCCTCTTGGCTTCGACGGCTCACAATAAGGCATTAACTTCAGTGTCGTTGATGTGTCTCTGAATACGTTTTGAAAACAGAAATGCTCAATGTAAATTAATTATGGGAAATAAACCTGGTTTTGTACAAATTCATTGTGTATAAAAAAAATGTGATCTTTTTCATGAAAAACATGTAGGGTTACAGTAACGGATGGATTAAAAGCAATCGGCAGAAGTGAGCGAATGTTCATTATTTATTTTAAGACCCACCGGGGGGATTTTAAGACCTCTGATCACTTTATGCATCCAAACACTCAAAGAACTCATCGACCTCTTAACGAGGAAACCGGACGCAAAAATGCTGAATCATCACAGCAGCGCTCGCCTTTTATTATTACCTTATATAGAGGCCATCAAAGAGGCTCGCTTTCAACATGGTGACGGCTGAGCTGGTGGCTAGCAGCCAACGGTGCTGACAGTGCAAACAAAGGCAGAAGTGCTGATGGAGCGCTACGCTTAAGCAACGACTTCCTCAGCTAGCCAATGAGCACGCAGACAACGCACTAACATGCACGACTGGTCACACAGAAGTTCAGGTTACAACACACACAGAGGGAGAGCATTCTCTGCTCGGGGAGACAGTCTATATCTTTACATGACACAGTTGTTTGTTGCTATAGCAACGGTCATCCAGTAAAATAACATTAACCCACATCCAAGACGAGTCAAATAAAACACTGTATTTTAATTTTATTCTTTTCTTTCAAGTGATACATCTACGCAAAAGATTTCATGGCCTCGCATGACAAATACGGTACAGTTTTTTTTTCACCCCTTTTTTTTTTACAGCTATTATAAGATCATAATGAACAAAATTATATATTTTTTTACATTCTGCGAGATATGTAATAAGACCTTACAGGAGGTCAGTATACTGTATGGCTCACCCAATAAAGCCTTACCTTAAAAACAAAAATTACTTAATCTTTAGGAAGCTTTCTCAGAGGTCTACTCAACGTAACAACAATACTTTGGAAATTTAAGGATATCAAGTTTAAAATACCGACATTGAAACTTTAATCTTGAAAGTCTCCTGGCTTGATTCCGTTCACCATACACACACACACACACGCGCACACGCAACCACACACACACACACACGCAACCACACACACACACACACATGCACACACACAGACCTTGACATGTGTGGCCAAGGTGGCATGGCACATGAGTGCAAAAGCCTAATTAAAAAAAAAAAAAAAAGAAATCCACATGAGAATATGAAATCTTAAAAGGTTGTTTCCCATGTTTCCTCGAGTGACCGGAGAGACAACAGTTACAGTCAGTGTGTCGCAGCACCAGTGGAGCTGGTGGTTTGTCTGAGTAAAAAGCACGTCTTAAAGGGATGGGAGTGCCTGTGAAAAGGAGCCGAATACATTTGAAGCAGAAAAGCGTAACCACACACCAGCAAGCGTTAATGGTCTGTAAAAGTGATACACCGTAGCCATGGTTGGGATGATTACAGTACTCTTAGGCCCTGATAGACAGCCATTTAGAGCATCACCCTGCCGAGGGGGACGACTCGGTCCATTGTGTCCATGCACAGTGTCGAC
The DNA here is from genome assembly GCF_963514095.1 of Eutrigla gurnardus. Classification (NCBI taxonomy): domain Eukaryota; kingdom Metazoa; phylum Chordata; class Actinopteri; order Perciformes; family Triglidae; genus Eutrigla; species Eutrigla gurnardus. The sequence continues at coordinate 15,610,715 of NC_139936.1, read as the reverse complement.
AAGGAGCTGTCACTTCAATGACTGTCAGGTTTCCCTCATTCGATGTGCACGCTGATCACAATCCAAAAAAACATCTGCATTCTGTATAATCAACAGTAGATGGAGACACCGATACAGTTTTATAAACAAAGTACCCCCCCCCCCCCCCCCCAAAAAAAAAATAAAATAAAATAAACACTCCCCATGTCTTTTTTTCTTCTTTTTTTAGTGTTTGACAATAAAACAGAAACTTAACTGCTATAATTCTTTTAAAAACACTGAGATTTCCGAGGAAATAACAAGCGCCAGTCTGTTTTGAAGACAGTATGGCCAGCAGGTCTTCTGCTTTCTGCGAAAATGTTGTCTTTTGTCCAAATTGACAACTGAAGAGAAAAAGAAATTGTCCTTTTTGTCAGTTGGTTTCTCGTAATCTTCATGCGCAGCGCTGCAGAACAGAGAGGTCGGCTCCACTTCGTTGCCAAGAGGAAGAAGTGCTTCCAGCCGAGTGCAGGCCTGGTCGGGTTGTGGTGACAGAATAAAACATGCTATACCGTACATCCCTTTGTTGTGTTTGGTTTAGTGGAGAGCAGGGATGGGACAATATGCTTACTGCCATTATAGATTAATTTAGATTTTTTTTAAATTATAAATGTTCATATCCTCCCATGCCGAGCCGAGAGAACATCCTCGTTGCCATCGAGCGAACACAAGTCGTAACAGCACAGAACATCCAGCAGCAGCAACTATCATTGCACACAGAGCATCAACCCGAAGCATTTATAGAAGCATTTATGAATGATTCATCCACCGATTAAAATACAGGAAGAAATGACTAGTAATCTAGAAGTGAACAAAAAAATCCATTCAACATCTTTGGGGGTTCATCAAAGTTCTGTGGAAAATTTATAAATATATCTTCAATAAATTTCTGCTTCAAGTATAAAATATGAATTTGTAATAGTTGATCTGATATAATTTACTTCCCTTATTCTTATTTCGCCTCTAAATACTAAATACAAACATTATTTATCTTCCAACTGACACATAGAAGCAAACACTGCACTGTAGAAACTGGACGTAGAAACTGTATGTAGAAGAATAGCCAAAAAATGCTTTGCAAGATCCAAACGAGGCAACATTTGTACTTCAAATGATCCCTTACCAAACAAAAGCCTAAAAAGAATTAAAAAAAAACATATTGTGACTCAAACAAAAGCTGCATCTATCTGTATCAACTCAAATTTATAAAATTATCTTTTTTTTCTCTTTTTTAAAATTTTGACATGTATAAGTTAGGACTTCAGTGTACAGTATCCATTTGAGCAAAAGTGTCTTCATTGAATGATTTGTTGCTATTAAACAATATATTGAATATATTTAATAAATACTTTTTCCCAAGATAACACGCTGTTGCCGAGGGCTGTGGCCTCCTTTTGTTTTTATCTACCAATGTGTCTGCTTCCTTTTACCGACCATAAGCGGGCAAGCAGAACATGGACAGGCAGTTTCAGCAGGGGGGGGGGGGGGGGGGGGGAGAGAGAGAGAGAGAGAGAGAGAGAGAGAGAGAGAGAGAGAGAGAGGGCTATGAGTCAGGGGATGTGGGTTGTGTGAAGCTGGGACAGTGGTGTTTCTTATCCGTCAGTGCCATTCTTGTTGGGCGTGTTGGCGTTGATCGTGGTGCCGTCGGGCTGCTGGCCATCTTTGCGCGGCGGCATCCTCTCATTTATCCTGTCAAGACCGCGAGCCTCCTCAAAGTTACGAATCTTCCTCGTGGGAGAAAAGCCTTGAATGGCTGAAGAGACATTAAAGAGGAAATGATCAGAGGCTGGAAACCTTTGGAAACCCCTACTCCTGTTTATGTGTATATATATATATATATATATATATATATATATATATATATATATAGTTGATATATATGTGTGTGGGTTTTTTTAATCAAAAGGGATTCCTTGTGGAATTTAATAAGCACAACACACAGTGTCAGCCTAACACAGATGATCAGTGGTACAACACATGCACGGGTGAACCACGACTCACATGAACAATAAAACACCTAATTTTGTAGACTTACGGTCACGTCCCGAAACAGCCGAGGAAACCGGTCGGAAAACGTGTGCAAATGGAAAAACAAACTCGTAAGGGACCGTTCAGATATACTCTTCAATCATTTCAATCATCAAATTTAAGGATCAATAGGTGGATTCGCAGCCAAAGAAACAATCGTCATCGAGGGAACTCTTGCACAACCAGATGTCTGTGACAATGAAGCACTGGTGCTTGTTTGAATAAAGCAGTGATTCCCAACCAGAGGCTCAACTACTTTGAAAAGAATGCAGGTGCAGGAAAAGGTAAAAAGGGTTGAAATCAGTCTCAGCTAAAATAATTTGCCAAAAGTGATCTAGCTAAAAGTAATAAATTATTAAACTAAGTAGCTAAACGTTATTATCAAACTGTTGAAAAGCTAAAAGTAATGCGTAATATGTTAAAATAATTGGGTAAAGTAACAAATAAAAGTTGAGATGGATAGCTAATATTAATAATTAAACAGTGGAAATAGTTGGCTGAATGTATATAATTAAACAGTAGAAAACAATTAGCCATGAATGGACAAACATTTATAGTAATTAGCTAAAAGCAACAGATAAATGGTTAACATTAGTAAAAAAGTAATGATTGGCTTAAAGTGGTGGTAGTATGAATGCAAACCTAATCACTGACAATTCAATCGTATCAGGAAGGTTGGAAACCACTGCTTTAAGTTGCCTGAACACACCAGCCCTCTGCTCTGCCTTCCAGGTTAAACTATAGTTAAACTATAGTTTAGCTAAACTGTAGTATCTGATGATGTTTTCATGATGTTTTACATGTTATGTTTTTGATTAAATAAGTGATTCTTGTGGCTGAGGCCTGTTGAAGCACTGACTGCTATCAGACAGCGGAGCAGCGGCCATATGGTGTAACAGGATTAGCATCTGAAATGTCCCAGGCAGGGATGTCCCCGGTCTTATCTTAGCCGGGTCTTAGTGAGCTTTTCTCTGTGTGGGGAGTCACACTGGGCAAGACCATCTGACCCCGGCAGGGAAATCCTCGTCAACCAGGAAAAAGCCAGGTCCTAAACCCGACCCCCCTGCATGTAGCTAGCCTCGTTGTAGCACGGACTCGAGCCTGGTTCAACTAAGGTTGGTGAAAAGATTTTAAAGCTTCATCTTTTCATATCTTATCTCTGATTATTTTATTGCCCGACTGCCACCCAGTTTTGAAAAGAGCTTCATCAAATTTAACAGTGATGAAATCAGTGTGATCCAACAGACACCGACAATGCAAGAGCAACCAGCAATAAAGTGATATATAGTAAAACAATAAAGGACGTTTTAAAAACAGTGGGGACACTAAAACAACAACAGGGCTGAGAAAAGAAAAGGGTGCATATTTTAAGGGTGGGGTTGTGTTTATTGGGTGAACAACGCACACACAAAAAGACTTTAAGGTTTGATGACAGTCATGCGTACCTTGTGCTTTAGCTGCCTCAATTGTAGCTATTTTAAAGAGAGTTGAGGAAGGGGGGGGGGGAGAAACGAGTCAGCAAAGAGACAGCAAATACAACAGCAATATCAAACGCTCAACGGTGTGATAAACCGGGGAAAATCGTAGAAATATATGTGGCTCAGTCATTATGGAGGCAAAGATGCACAAAGAAAAAACTAATAACAAATCATGTTTGTGGGTGGGAAGAGAGAAGGAGCCTGTAAAGAGATTTAACATGGCGTTTGTGTTGAAGGTTCACAAATACTTCATATTTGATTACAAAAGAAGCCATATTCACTTCTTATTGGTTGTGCAGGTAAACAGAACACCTGAGTAGTCTCATTAAAAGTGTGATTGTGTGAAATATTGTTGCATTCATGATGATTGAGGTCTGTATTGAGATAACGGCCTGCAGATGCTAAATTGTAGCTTCAAAAGTGGAAAAAAACCCCAAAAGTGAACAATCGAGAAGCACGGACAAAAATACACAATCGCTCGCCCTCCCTTTGTTCAAACGGACCTAACTGATCTGAAATCTGTGGCTCAGGGTTTCGGACATGGACAATGACATTCTCCAAAAGGTCACCGACATGTGGTTTCTCCTTCAGTAGGTAACTTCTGTAAGCCTCCAGTGTGACAAAGCGGACTCCCAGCATGCCCTCTCGGCTGGCGAGGCCCGGCGCTGACCTTTAGATCAGAGGGTCAGCGGCCACATCCAGGTGACAGCCGACCTCCCCGACCAGCCAGACTGCAGCTGAGCCCGAAAAACGGGGGCTCTAGTCAAATTGGAGCCAGAGCTTCCTGTGGCAGGCATGTCGTCATTGATCCAGAACCCATTAAAGGGACTAGCAGGACTGGGAAGTCCTACTAGTCTACCTAAACTGGATGTCGGGGTTTTCTGGGAAATGTTTCTCAAAGTCTGTGAGAGACATGGTCTGCACTGGAAATCTACTTTTGGAAAGTTCTTTGCATTGGATAAGAAACAAACTAAATGGCTTTTAAGGTGTCAGTCGTGTCCTCGTATGGATCTCATTTAGCGAGTACAGTCATGTCAAACTCTATGAACATCGTTTTACATGAAAGTCTACCGATCATCGTCTGCTAAAAGTAGAGTCTAACAAACACATAAACATTAATTTGCTTTAGAACGTAGAATTTGATGAAAAAATGAAAACGTCGGTTGGCTTAGCTTAGCATAAAGACTTGTTCAAAGGTAAAAACATCAGCCGAGGGCGGACGCAAGTTACTGCTCCCGCCAAGAAAAAGTCACATAAAATGGGAAATTGTTTGTTTTTACACTTACGAATTATACAAGTGATACATAATGTGTTAACTGGTGAGTTTTAGTGATCCTCATCTGACTCTTTGGGTTTGGCCAATGCAGGAGAACGTGCTCCAAATAGTGTTACTGCTTTGCAATAACAAAGTATCAGGGAATGAAATTAGCACCTGCTACCTGCCAAATACTGGCTAAATGTTGGCTGTGATGGGTACAAATATGAGGTCACCTGCCATGGCAAATTTTTTTTTTTTAAACAAGTCCTACATTTACAGGGATTAAGATTATGTCATACATTCCTGATTTCTACTGTCTGGTACCACTGAGTCAGAGTTTACAATTCTAAAGCGTTCTACATATATTTCTAAAGTGATTTATCTGTAACAATTCATTACAGAAAAATCATTTAATCATTTATAGTAAGTTTACTCTTCGAGATAAAGAAACAACATCACATGTTTGGTAACGAGCCCCGAGAGTATAAAAAGACACTTACCAGTCTGCAAGGTCTGCTTCCCCCCTGACAACACTCCCACCGGAAGAGTTCCAGTCGGGGTGAGGCCTTTGAGTGTTAACACATTCTCACTTTCCTCCCTAGTCCACAAAAAGACACAAGACACACACACACACACACACACACACAGTTACAAGTTACATTACAGAAAAGGGCGCCGCACGCACACCTGTTGGTTACGAGGTGGTTCCATAACCACGAGGTCGCAAGTTCAATCATCGCTGGATATCGAACCTGCGCCGGCTCACTGTGTTGATGCCGCGTGGCCGTCGGCTCTAAATGCCTCGAGCCAAACTGCTTACATGTGTCCCGGTTCTGTAAGTGGGTCAGTGACAACTTTGTGTCAATTTTAGCAGCTGAAGCAATATTTTTTTTGGGATTGCATACAAGATTTGTGTTAACACCCTTGAATTTTCATATTATGCATTGTTTTCTCCTCTGCTGAGCAGAAAATAACTGTAATACATTAGTTTAGAAAATAAGTCATTTTTAAATGTACACATAACATTATATTCCTCTTGCAAAGGAACAAAGTCAAACATGTTAAGTATTAATTAATCTAATGTTAAGCGTCTTTGAGTACTTAAAAAGAGCTATTTAAGTCATATGAATTATTATTATTATTAAGCCACAGTTGCATTGCTCTGACCGACAGGCTGCTTTAAAATCTCGCCCGCTTGCAGCAGCATCACACAGGCATTAATCCAGAATAATGTCTAATGTCATTATAGCGTCTGCGTGCATCGTGACTCATCTGGTGCCAGCTCATTAATCCTAACAGGGTAACATTTGTGGGTTTTAAAGCACAACTTCATTGTAGACTCTACTGACTCGAGTCAACACCCCTCCGTCTCCCTGGTCCCACAGTGACCTGCAATTCAATTTATGAAAGCATCAAAAACCAGCTCAGACCTGAGGACTGCGAAGACTCGGGCCATTTTCCCCACAGCGCGAATCTTGTTCCGGATGACCTCCTTACGCATCGCTGAGGTTCCACCTGGAACGAGTCCAGAAAGTAAGGGTAAGAGAGTTAACCCCCTTCAGGATTCAATACTGCTGTTTACATCCTTTGCTATTGATTTTCTCCACACTTACTTAAGATGAACTACATAATAGCCTTATGCAGAAACAATGAACGGATGATCAAACAAGGGTTTAATTATGCATTTCTGCATTCCGGGGAGCAGAACTCCCTCGTCTCCATCACACATGCAGGACATCGATCGCATGTCTGTATAAACTGCCTCACATGTAAGTACAGCTCCCGGCATTCATTCATTCTCTTTCTTTCTTTCCATCTATCTTATATTCTATCTACTAAAGTGTATATCTATGTACTTTTACACAGAAGCAACCGGTTACCTATAGTCAGTGCTGACATACATCTTTAAATTTCTAAACGTTCACACAAACAAAACCCCTTCACTTGTCTGACAAACATGATTTCGGTACCAAGAATATAGACTCAAACCTGGGGATTAAATATTATTACTACGAACAATAATTTATGCCGATCAAAACATTCATGGGAGAATCATGTTCACTACGACAACATTTTTGTTTGGAAATCTTACCTTCATATAGATCATCACCCTCCGACATGAGCTCATCGTCAGAGCAAATGTTCAGCACATTCACCAGCATCTCGGTCACTGTGGAGTAGAAACAATTGTCTATAGAGATATATGCAATTCATGTCTGCTGAATGTCCCAAATCTAATCTTTGTTATTTCCTCAAGTTCAACAGGCCGCTGTAGAATCTTAAAGACATGTTTTAGTTTACGGTCGGTATATACCACAAAGTCAATGACCTACAGGCAACTCAACAGAGACTTAATTTTGGGCTGTTTTTTCAGTTAAAATGTACCTTTCTCTCCAACAAAAGGCAAAGACCACGTGAAGACATCCATAAAGTTGGGCAACCAGTAGGGGTGGGGGGAGCAGTTAAATTGTCGAATGTTCATCACGTTGTTCTCATATTTTAATACAGCAGCTAGGATTGACAGAAGGAAAGAGCTTTAGGGACTGATGCCTGGTAAACACAAGAAAAACAAGAGTGAAGAGAATCAGAAAAGACACCTTTGTTGTTGTAGACGTCGAGGTAATTTGGAGCTGAAAAGATTGTGATTAATGAAGGGAAGCCTGTGGTCTGGCTTTTTCTGTACATCCGATACCTGCAAACAGAAACACTCATCAACACATTCTTACACTGCAGTATGTTTGAGATGATTCAGATAGCTGTGAGCCTACGTACCCTGCGTCCTGGGCTTCATGGGCTCTTATTACTGACAGCAAGTTATTATTCACCAAAAAGTCACAGACTGCCGAGTAACTGAAAGACAACGAGAAAGACAGACCGGTTCACAGTTAGAACGGCCACTGCACCAGCATTTTACAAATCCCACCCTGTTAGAGAGTTGTGTTGTCACATCCTTGTCTGCCTTCATTTCATTCAGAGCTCTCCAACGAGGAAAAGCTACTCCAATGATGATCCGTACGCATCAATCGAGTTTGTAACATTTACGGTGGAAAATATCAGATCACGCCACGTCATTCCGTTGACTTTGACTAAAACATTGTCTCACAATATCTTGTCATATCAGGATCAGTGCTCAGCCCAGCTGTTAACAAATCAAGATGTTCTCATATCAAAATCACACCCGGTTTTGCAGCGTATATTGTTCAGCTTCTATAAAGGAAGTAAAAAGAGTAAAAAGAAAATGCCTCCTGATGCAAATATGTTGGCACGTCAGCCTGAGCAGGTGCTATTCTGTTGTATTACACATAACAACCAACTGTTCTTTCCCAATTGTGATCAAGCGGTTTGCATCTGTTGACCTATTTTGTAAAAGCCATATTTATTGTGTTAACCTATTTTGAAGAAGCTGATTTTATCCGTTAGCCTGGTCTGAAAAAAAGCTGTGCGACCTACAAAAAAAGTGAAGCTTCATCCTCTGACCTATTTTCTATTTTTATTATTATGTCATTATTGTGTATATTATAATTAACATATAATTGCATTATATAATAATGAAAGAGCTGCATTTGAATCTGTTCTGAGACATTAGTTCACCTAGTTCAAGGCAGTAATGTTTTCCAATACCTGAAAAAATAAGAGCAGCCTCTGACGGAGTTATGGTTGAAGTGTTCAGTTGTCTTTTCACTGCCGTAGTCTTCACCGGGGTCGGCCCAGATCAGGTCGCACATCGGCCCAAACGCTGGAGGCTCTTTAAACCTGTCTAACTGTTGAATAAAACACACACACACACACGCACACACATGAATGGTCTGCAATAGCAATTCCAAGCTAATATAACCGATAGTTTATTTGATTTCAGGAAAGAAAAGAAAATCTGTGTGCGCCACTTACTTTCCTTATGTCATCAAGGCAGTTGATTTCCGGTGAGAGCCCCCCATGCACACATAGGAACTGTTGGTTAAGCAGGGCGGCGAGGGGCAGGCAGTCAAAGGCCTCCATACAGGCATCATACACCCGTTCAGAGTATTTAATTTTACCTGCAGTGAATGCAAAAATGTGGTTCACAATCTGTTATTCTGCAAAATACGGGAATAAGTGGCATCTGCTTGTTCAGATGACTTCGAGGGCAGATGATTGTCTCCAAGGGCAGGAGGAAGTCGACGCCTTATAGGGCACGAGCAGCCAGACCACAGCCAGGACAGCACAATGTGGGTGGTAGCGATTGAACTGGAGGCAGCGCTCGAGTACCAAGTGAGTGCTGCATTCAAGTCCTAGAGAAAAGTCTGTAGACAGCACAGCCTAAAGCACACACTTTTGTAAATGAAATGAACTTATTACAACATCCCTTGTTCAATCATGTTCACCTACAAGAGCTTATCTCATGGACAAATCTATGACATGATCCAACACTGTAGCGTTAGAGTTTTAGACACGGATAAGGAATCGGTCAAAAATCACTACATCTGTCATGAACAGATACGTAGCATATTACGTGTTATCTGTGTGTACTAGCGGAGAGAGTGAGGTGTCGGTGTGTACAAGGGGTGAGACAGGCAGCTAGACCAGTCTTAAAGGTTAACCGTGGCCAATGAGCTGCAGTGATCCATATCGGTACAGGAAATATTTGACACGTCATGAATCATAGCTATGGTTTAAGTTACAGAGGATCGGATCTGAGCTGAATGGCGTTGTATCAAAGCGGTGCTACATCAAAGTGTATCGGATTTAATGGTTAACTTTAAAGCGTTTTTAATCGTGTATGGAGATGCATATTGAATCGTCATGAGAGGGAAAGATGCACAACGCTGTTCGTCAGTTTCATTTAAACTTAATTTCGAGGAGCAGAAGCTCTCTAGTTGATGAAGGTTCATCACATCCAGTCTTCCTGCTGTGGTTTAGACAAAAAGGCTCCACATAGAGGCAATTGAGCCAGCAGCTACCGCCCCATAAACAAATAAAAAGTGAGTTTCAAGAACCCAATCTTCCAAGAATAAAAACCCTACAATGCATCCAGGAATCTATTATTTTTGTTCTCACCCTTGCTACCTCATCTGCTCATTTAGTTTACACACATACTTTGGAGTGCTTTCATTATCAAAAAAATGTAATAACTTACTCTGTAAGTATTATACCCCGCCCCAAATAACCACAACTTAAACCAACGGTTGTACACTGTGTGATGATACAGTATGTAATGATACAGTGTGTGTGTGTGTGTGTGTGTGTGTGTGTGTGTGTGTGTGTGTGTGTGTGTGTGTGTGTGTGTGTGTGTGTGTGTGTGTGTAGGGATGTAGAGAGTGACATTTATTTGCAGTTGGCAAGGTTGTCTTTGCTGTCTGCCAAACTGTCTTTGTTTCTGAGTGTGCATACTAATCCCTCCACACTTGTTTCACTCACACACACACACACACACACACACACACACACGCACACACACACTCAGATTTGCACATCAACAGCATGCCTGGCTGCTCTCCATGCTCCAGCAGTTTATCGTCTGCGACGTGAAAAGAAAAAAGGCCTGTAATAGTGCAATAGTGATGAAGTGCCACATCGTGTGACGGGACTTCCTGACAAACAACAAATGTCCTAGTACGGGAAGCTAGTTTTATTATGGGGGGGAGTTTTTTAATTCCTCGTTTGTGCTGGTTGCCTGTGGAAAGGATGATCAATGATCAATGGTGACTGCAAGAGCAATCCTCCACCGTGAGCAACATGCCACACCCTTATGCCCAGGCATCGCCTTGATATCTGAAACCAGATTGATACAGTCCGCTCTGATGTGGCGCAGACGGCGTATGAGCACATTAGTCCGGCCTTCATATGGCTGGAAGAAGCACTGCACTTACATTCCTGTTTGAAGGTGAAGTACTCTGTGAGGTGTCGGCACTCGTGGTTCCCACGCAGGAGGAAGAGTGTGTTGGGGTGATTGATCTTGAGCGACCAGAGGTAGAGAACGCACTGGGAGGACGGACAGCAAGAGAGAGAGAGAAAGAGAGGGAAGAGAAGGAAAAGTCACAGATGTGTGCTGACGATTCTGCGCAGACCTTGAAAGTGGAAGCTGTGGAAGTGCTTGTATTATTTGCTTTCAGCCTTTGAATCAGATATTGAAAACGCTCTCTTCCTCACCGCATGCAGGTTGTATTTGTTGTTGCACATCATTGCAGAACATTGTTAGTAACTGGTTTTACTGCAGTTATTTGAACTTCTTCAAATAAAAGAAACAACACACTCCCACTTGGCTCTGCTTCATTTGTCTGTGTTTCAGGCCATCAGTGACCTAGATCTAGGGACGCACCATCAATCAAAATGTAATTGAAACTACTGCAATTTTCTGCAAGACAACATCTTTGTTTTGTACAGATCCCTACAAAAACAACACCATAATGTCTTTACATAAAAATATTAATAAGGTCTAAATTATATTTCCCACAAATATCCCAAATCATATTGCAATACCAGTTGAAAATAATCACAATTAGATATATTTTTCAAACAGTTCAAGATACATTAGCTAACTCTGCCAGTTGTGCTTTGCATTCACAAATGCACTGATGGAAAATTATTTAAAAGTCTAACCTTCTGCTTTTCTTTCTAAGACCCACAATTGACAGCAAGACTCACTGCGTTACAACTTTTTTCATCTGAGAAGCTCTAATGAAAAAAACAGACCGGCATTTACAATCCAAATGAACTGGCTTTCTCTTCACTGCTCAGATAAAGCACAGCTCAATTACTTGCCACCTGTCACTCTCAGCCCGCTATTTTAACATGCACCAACCACGGCCTGCTATTAAGTCTCCGGAACAAGATGCCAAGGTAAGTGAGTCAGCAGGTGTGTGTTCAAGTGACAGTGTACAAAAAGAAAAGGGAATTGGGGAGCAGGACTAGCTCGTCTTCTGCACCTCCATTATATGGGAGAAGTGTGAACTGTGAAGTGCAGGTGCCGCCTGTGTGACTTGATCTCTTCTGTGCGGAGGCAGAGAAAGGGACACGGCTTGGAGTGGCTGGAGGCTGACATGGGTTTTAATGAGAGCCCTCTGCTCTCTCTTAGCCAGCCATTGTGTGATCGCGGCTGGAGTGGGGGAGGCAGACAAAGGAAATGGCACTAAGCTTTGTGTGGCAGACCTGAACATTGGCTACCTTCACCTTAAACGCAGACACATGTGCGAACACACACACTTCAGCCTGTGCCTGGTGTGTTTAGGGGCCGAGGCCGGGGTTTGGAGAGTTAGTCCATCCCTGTGATCCAAGACAGTATGTCTATGGTGGACCCAGTCAGGCCAATCAGTTCAGTTTATGAATAAATACAATTTAAAACCAGAAAGAAAAAAAATCCCACAACGGACATTTTATCACAATACATTCTTTGTTTTCTCGCGCAGTGACACACAAATACATAACTGATAACGTAGCAGGAAAAAAGGTTTTTCTTCATCTATGCATGCAGTCGAGTCAGAGCAGCACCGTGCAGCCGTCACCCTGACAGACGGATCATAGATGCAGAACAATATGGCGCCAACAGATGAGGCGGAGCGGCACAACACATCGCTACGTTATTTAGACCATGAGGGTGAAAGTGAGAGATATACACAAATCTATTATATTGAAATTCATTGTCATGCATGCGAATTGGAGTTATCTCAGCCAGTGTCTCTCCCTCCCCTCATGCAGGAGTGACAGTGTGTTACTATGGTTACGTGCACGCTCTCCGTCTCCGTCACTCAGAAACTTTCTGTCGATACACCGTTCCTGATGCGTACTTGGTTTTCATAGCAGCCTCAATCCAACTCACCAAGACGAGTGCATGTGGCTGTTTCTTCAAACATTTAGCTGGTGTATAATCGCAGGAAATTGTTTTAAATTACAATATTTCTTTCCCCCGCCTTTTTTAAAACATGACCAGGCACCCAGGTTAATAAGCATAGATCTTTACTATCCGATGTTTTGAAGAAAAATATGTGAAATATCTGAAGAGTAGGTCAGAAATTGGAACCAGAAACACAAAGTAGCAGAAAAGACAAAAAGGTGTTCATTCATGAGGTCAGAAAGGAGTCGAGTGGGTGATGGAAAACATCAGGCCCCCCCCCGGTCCCCTTAGCTTTCTGAAAATGTGGCCCCTGCAAAGGTACTTCAAGAAGCTGCAGTGATCCTTTATGTTACCATGGTAACCACATCCTGATATCCATTTTCCTATATCTGTCTTATGCGTTAGTGAAGTGAGCTCAGGGGCGTTCCTTTGAAATGTGGAGCATCTTCAGCTCTGCTGGCGACAGAGAGGAGGAAGAATAGCTCGTTTGGCATCTTTTGTTTTGTGGTGATGTCGGCAAATCAGGCAAAGCTGCTTCCTCTGATACTAGGAAAGAGTTACCCATATATTTCATACAGACTCTTCCATATCGCCCATTATGACTGAGCTTTTACAAAAGGCTAACCCACGCCAGTTAATACTGCAAAAGCTTCACTAAATTGAGCCAATCAAATATTATTTTATCACATTTTATTTGACCATCTGTCCAAAACCTTGGCTTTTAGCATAATTGCTTAACTGCATATAAACACAGTGTGTGTTGCTCCATTGCTTGTAATGAGTTGCTCCGTGTTAGTTCTGACACAGTGTTGACAGCAGGATGTACACTCTGATCATCAGCAGCTTCAACAGCAGTGGGTCAGCCTATTACCGATCTTTTAAGGTCCCCAGTGTGGAGACAAACCCTAACTCGGCATCAGCCCATCATTCCCTATGCTCTTTCAGGCCACTCCTTTCATCTGTGACATTTCACCCACCTCTGTAGTAGCCGGTGGCCATCAGAAGCCCCCGTGGTCAAAATGTTAGCATACTGACTGTCACACGACCCACTCATCCATCCACCCTCGCCTTTACACATACACACAAAGGCATTGCAGCATTTTAGTACTAGTATCGGGAGGTTAGAAACAAATAACTGACTTAACAGCAACAGATTAAAGAGGACTGACTGACAAGACAACGTCACATGTTCTAAATGAGAACCTTCTGTAGTGGTCACACCAAAACATAGCACTCATACAATACATACATACATATACAACACATTTCCCTACTCTACAACCCCAGATTTTCCCACTTGAGTGCAAAACCAGTTGAGGCAGCTGATCAGACTTCAAATGACTTTTTTTAGCAAACATAGTAGAATTTACTAAGACCTGTAAACTCAGATTGAGTCCTGAACAACAGCGACAACTTGAGATTGTTCACAAATACTGAGTCAGCATCAACGCTGACACAGTTATGTGAATTCAGCAACTTACAGAATATTTTTATTACAAGACTTTTTAATTCTCGTGTCTAACATCTGATGCTAAAAGCCATACTCTTTAACGGCGATTTTTTTTTAACCTAAAGTTCACAAGCCATTGTGAAAGTATGACTATAAATGCAAAAATATAACAACGTACACTTAGGACTACCATAAAGCCCGACAGCACAGGTGCGGGTTACACAGCAGAAGTGTTTTCTATGGCCACTCTGATCACTGGGTCTCCATTGTAACTGCTATGCATCCAAGGTGACTACAGCCGCCGCCCTCGGACCAGGAGCCTAAATAAGGGTGCTGCAGTTTCACTGTGTGCAAACAGACCAGAGCACTCCGATTCCTCTGTCTTATTTTTAACCGTCTAACAAGCATGTATGAACTGCGCCCTTTGAAGTTGTCATCAACATAGAATTTCACACTCATTTGGCACTGTAAAGTAAGATCCTCAGAGCAGCGCTGCAGTGAGCTTTACATTTTAGAAGCTATTCTGATCCCCCATCTTAACCGTCCGGAGACTCAACATGAGACAGACCACCACCCAGTTTAGTTTGACATTATCTTATTATATATGTCTGTGTACTGCAAGCACAGCTAAGTGACCACCAGCCACGAGTCTAAGCCAATGGCATTTTTTACACTGCATATCTTAGCCAAGCTGCTTCTTCGTAGCACTTCTACTCTCACTTGGTTTCCCCTGACAGAGCACCACGATTACATTTCAGCCTGCATATCCGTTTTTTCAGGCTAACGTCATTGAAACAGAGCAGCTAATACTGGTAGCGAGGGCATTGAGGTCGGCGACTGTCGATCACTTGAATGCTTCTCTCTGCTCCCTCAAACACCTCCAGTGAAACACAGTAGAGGAGATGTAGGGGATAGGAGGGCAAACCCCCAAATGTATAGTTAAACTGGAAAATATCCTGCCTCTATTTCATATCTTTGACTCAGAGGTGGAGCGAGTTGTCCTCCAATCGAAGGATCGGAGGTTCAACGTGTTATAGCTTTTTAAATTCTCAATTTCCACAATCTGTCCAAAACTAAAGAAACCGCCAGCCAGCATTAAAAGATACTCGCCAGCAGGCCTAACAACCGGCAGAAATGCTGTGAACCAACGATCCAAGGATGCGAAGACTTCACATGCAATACACTTAGATAGGAGCAGCAGAGTCAGAAGCCAACAACACACCAAGAGGTCAGGTGACATTATGATCCGACCAAATGAGAGAAGGACAGTTTAAACCTGGAGCTTAATGTCAAAATAGAGACATCACACACCAATAAGAATGAGACAACGCTGACAAAATCAAATGAAACTGTGAATATTGTGCATTATTATATCCCCAGAAAATATCTTACCATTCTCAAGACAACAGAGGGAAGACATGTGATTTTTGAAAAGGAAACTCATATTTTAACTCAACATATTTCAAATTATTTTATTTTTTAACCTTATAATAACGTTAACTACTATCTACACAATGCAACAGTTTGTTTAAATGATCTAAATAAAATAACCACTTACAAATGAATGACCTGTAATGTAACGACTTACCTCAATACTGAAGTATCCTCGATCGACGTAGTCGCCGAGGAAGAGATACCGTGTGTTACTGGGGGATCCTCCCACTTCAAACAACTTCATAAGGTCAAAGAATTGTCCGTGGACATCACCACATACTGTAAACACACACACACACACACACACTGATGTTAATTGCTCATGTAATGACGACTAGCAGGCAAACATACATACAAATAATAATAGTGGCAGTTTTAGTTCTTTTATAATGCAGTGTTTCCCATACAGAATATCAACAATGACCGCTACATATTGATTTTATTCTTTCCTAACTATTTAAAATGGGTTAAATCGTATTTAATTGTAGAGCTGCACGCAGCACATCAGCCCCTCCCCCCGCTTTCGCTCTGTCTCACTCTCTCTCTGACCCGTCTGTGAATAACCCCTCCTCTCCATGCACGCTTAATGCTCATGCGCAGGAAGGATTGTTTTCCCCACAGAGAAGATCGCTGGCTGAATTCCCAAATAAAATCAAACTTTGCTACAAGTAGGCTGTGGAGCAGTCACTTAAAGTGTAGCAATGGAGCACTCACTGTATATGTTTTTCACTTATGACACAAAGCAATGGAGCTGTATATATTGTTCAGTTACTTCACAAAGTACTTGCCAATTAAAATATACAGTGGTATTATGTAATAATTGGTTTAAGAAAGCGTGTGCGGGTGCCCCCCGGGAGGCTACCACCACAAATAGAATCTGATTCTGTGGGAAACACTGAAATGCCAACATTGGTGTTAGATATGTGCAGATGGGGGCATTTGAGTGAAGGATTCATGGTTGTGTGACAACAATTAGCGTCTCCTGTAAAGGTAGCCTTGACTTTTTTTTTTTAATCAACCATATAACCATAGAAGGACTTTGATACATGGTTAGGGACATTCTCCTGTCCACCACATGACAACATTCATTTAAAATTCATTTCAATTGCCTGTTGAATTTCACACTTCATGCTACATGACTTTTCACGTGTTGGGAGAAGGTGAGTTAGTTATATGTGAGAAAATCTCATGAACAAAAGATGGTATTTTCTTGGGAGCTGGTTTGATCTGAGGCCATGCAGAGGTCAGCTCAGAGGGAGCAGCCGATATTTATTTGAGAGCTGACTGATGACAGAGTTGACCCCGACGACCTACAGGGCCCCTTCGATCTGGCACAGAACGGGGTATACACCAGCTGCAGGCGCAGACAAACAGTGGTGCAATGGAATGAAGCCCAGGTTGGAGCTGTATTGGTTACTGTTCACTACACTCTCTCTGCTGCCTTGGCTTCTAACTAAAACAGGGGAAGCTTCTTTCTGTCTGTCTGTCTGATGGTGCGCTGGGTACAGCTTGTTCTCCATCACTCACTATAATATTAACCGTTACAGCGCCAAACAGCATGCTGGGTACAGCTTGCTCACGGTCGATGTTCATGTGAGCTTCAACATAGTAATTAATTAATACACTTAATTATGTATACAATAGTTGCTCCTTCAAGCAACTTGCTGGGAAAATCTATTTTGAACCAAACTGCATGGGAGATTTCATACGTTATGTGTCGTGTTTATACTTTTGGAGTCAAGCGTCTGCCAGCCTACCTGTTATAGGCGCGTCCACTTCCAGCATACACTTCTCTTGGCGGAGGATGTTGGCCCCATCGTTGATAATTTTTAGAGCCACGTCCTCTTCCACCCGGCCTTCTTTGACGAGGTGGTTGCGGAGCAGCTCGGCGTTGGGCTTGCCAGTTTCAAAAAGCTCTTTCACGGTCAGCTTGTGTTGTGGAGGGTATGGCACAGCTGTTGAAGGACAAAATGTAACAACACCTATTAGGGTCAGTTGCTTGATTGCATTTAGATTTTTTTGCAAGCATTTGGAGACGCTAAGAGTAAATAATACGGTAACATTTTAAATGCATTCAAGGGACAATTAGATGAAGTGGATGTATGCAAGAAAAATCAGTAACATAAATTAATTTATGACCCCTCAAAGAAATGCTATACATGTCAGGCTGATTTTGCTTAAACTGTAATCAGGAGAGGTGACATTTGCATCCACTGAAGTTCTTGGCACTAGAGGAGGGGACGCGTACACCTACACGATAATGTCATGGAAGAGATGTACGAGACAGACAGTAAAAAGTCTCTCTCTCTCTCCCACCTACACAACCCTTTTACTGTCATCACGAAAAGTCAAAGCATTCAAAGCTGAGACCTGAGCAAATAAGTCAAGTGCAAACATTTAAAAAACAATTAAATATAGGATAATTACACATATGTAAGCATAATTCAATCCTTATTTAGAGTAGTCAATTATATCATCTGTTGATGTAGGAAAAGTTGCAACTCCCACAGCACGGATTAGAAATGTAACATGGGCAGCGACTTCATCGGTTCATAAAACTGCAGGAGCAGCCCGACTAAGCTGCACATGTTCAAAACAATAGTAGTGTATGATCCAAGCTCACTCGCTTCCAGCACACGCAAGGTAAAAGAGATTACAGCTGGTATTGCTCATAACGGGCCAGGCACACTACAAATACATCATGGTGCCATTTGAGAACGGTGCAAAGCTGGTCAGGTAGCGTTATGTAGAAAACTGGAGATACACCGAGTATTAGAAATGACAGAAAACCTTCTCACAGTTCCACAGTTGAATTGAAGGTTTCATCCCGGACTGATATCATCAAAAATCCACCCACGGGTCAGTAAACGGGACAATGCGTGCCATCAAATATCACATAAATACTTGTATCATCGTGTGGAAATCAGCACTCTTTGTGCGATAAGTTGTGCTGGTGGCGATGAACAAGAAGAGGAGAGAAGGGAGGCTTTCTGAGAATGTTATCACAGCCCACACAGAGCAAATCAAAGTGTAACATGAAAAAAGCATTAAGGAGGTTTTTTGTTAATCAGCGATGCGGAGTGCAGAGGTAGCCTGACGCATTTCTCACTCACGATTTTGTCTCAGTCTGGACTTAAGGAACATGCTGATGGTTTATTTTGGATTATTGCAGAAAATGAGCTCTGTGTCAAACAAACATTCCTACATGATAACCTTCACTAATGAACTTTTATGATTTCTGAAGAGTGACGCAATCAGCAGAACTAAAAAGCTAATGTTAGTCTATAAAAAAAAACTAAATAATGGTCTCATGACTTCACGTCACCACCACAAAGCTAGAGGCAGGCGAGTGTTTGGGGTGAAGACGTTTAGCAGAATAATTTAGCCGTTAGCAACTTTTTTTTTTTTTATGACATGTAAAAGCAAAATTCAGGAGTGGGATTTTAATGATGTATGTTGTTAAAATCTCTTCAGATCGTGTTAACCACAGACCTTATTTCAGACATCTAACTAATAACCCATTAAAGAAAAAAAACCCATTGTTCTCGGGGCGAGGATACCCAAAGTGCATAAAATGCTGACTCATTCAAATGTTTAAGGACTGGTTCCTGCAGCGCTCTGTGAAGGAGCTGGAGACACGGATCCAACTGGGATAGCCGGTGCTGAGGACAGGCCGTCATGCGTTGACCAGTGTGGTATAAATAAACAGTAAGTGCTCCCGGGCCTACGAGGCACAGCCGCGAAGAGAGCTGTAAGCTGAGGTACGCGCCTTAAGAACGGATTAGGTAAAGCCTCTATTAGCAAGGGCTTCCAGATTCAGGGGCTGTTTACTTAAAAGCCTCGTCACACTGAAGAAAGACTCCCATTTGAACTAAGCAAGACTCTGTGGAAATGTCATGCCACAGAAATGGATGTATAATAGGCTGAGATAACCAGGCTGTGAAATGTTTTTCGGGGCTGAACAAACATTTACGAGCGTTTTTGGAGGCTTGCAGTAATTAGCCATGCTGGACAATAATAGCTGAATAAAAGCTCAACTTCCAACTCAACGGGAACGAGCTCCCCTGCCTCCCCTCCCAATCATAACAACTATAAATTGTGTGCAGGTTTGCGTGTGCAAATCAAGGTGGGACCCATCTGTTCAAACACAGATAGAAAATGAATCTGTGGTTGCCAGTAAACGGCTTCACTCAGTCCAAACAGACTGCACACTGTGAGGTGAAAGAAAGCAAACGCTGCGGACGCGAATCACAAAGAAGAATAAGGTGCCACCACCGCCCTGAGACTGGCTCCTTATTAGAAACAGCCCGGCCTAATTAGCATTAATGTTTGATGAACTCTTCACAAAAAAAACAAAACAACAGACACACATCGGGCGACTGTACCAACACCCACACTGTCTGGCTTGACAACAAACGACCGAAGAAACAAAAGACACGACTCTCCAGCGTTCTGTCCACCGAGGATAATGTTTTGGAGAGTGATACGAGCCACGGGCTGGAATATGTTTGCCATTGTTTCAAAATCGACACAATAGAAGAGGATTGAATTACAAAAGCTGCGGCTGGGCAGAGATGAATGAGGCAGACTGTGGTCGGATGAATTTTGAATTCCACTTCAGATTGCTGAAATTATCAGTGAATGTATTACCTCCGCAAGCTAAATAGCCAGGCCTTGGGTTTATTCGCCACCTCTGGTAGTCAAATGTGCAGTAACAGCCACTCGTATGCCCCCCCGGGCTGCTCTTTGATTTTATTTCAGACAAAGAGTAAAACCGGTTTGACACACAGCAACAATCCACTTAAATTTGTATCAAAAATTGCAACAGATTTCTGTAAGCAAAATGTTGCAGCACACAGCTCTAAGTCTACAGGAGGGCGGCACACAGAGGAGAAAACATCTGAGGAAATGACAAAGTGATTGAGGTTCCAGTTCGACTGCAACACTCAGCTGTGAATGAGCTTAACTGCTGACTTATATAACCGGAGCTGCATTAGTCTTATAGGTCTACCAGTTAAGCCCTTTCACACCCACCAGTTACACTGGGAACATCACTGGGACTATACGTCTGCACTAGTGGTGTAACGATTCATGCGATGCATCGATGACTCGATTGTAAGTCCTACCGATTCAACTAACTCGATCTGCTAAAATAAATAAATAGAATGAATCGCTTTGGCTTCACCAATAATTGATATAAATGCATTAAATCTTATGAATCGCAATTCTTAATTATGACTTTTATATACTTTTAAGACACTCTCTCCCCTGCCAGCATCTATTGAAAAATGTTCAAAATTACTGAGTAATGTTTAATTACATTTTTGTATTGAGCATAAAATATTATGCAGGACTACTTTTTTTATAGAATGTGTTTGAATGTTTAATAAGCAATTCTCTTGTCTGTTTATTTTTTCACCTTTCAGAAGAATACAGCTAGTCTCACTCGCATTATTGCATGTTTATTTCATGGATATAGAATTTTGGTTAAAAGTTTCTGAATCGAATCATGGTTAACAGAATCGAATCGAATCGTCAAACAAAAAAAATGTCCTTGAATCGAATCGTCAACTATAATCGTTAATAGAATCGAAGTGAAGCCAAAGATACACACCCCTAGTCAGCACACACACACACACACACACACACACACACACACACACACACAGTGACTTTTTTAATACAGGATTAATATGTCAGTCGTTATGCTGGCATTAGCCCAGCCTGAAGCTCTGTCAAGTTCTCTTCTAGACTGTGGAGACATCAGTGCTCCTGTTTGTATAGGTAAAGGTTGTTGACCTTTTGTTCTTTATTTATATTAATTGTACTATATGTTAATTACTATATTTCTGTATGTACTTTTTACTGTACCATGGACCTTGCATTGTGTCCTGAATTAAATAATAAAACAATTGTGAATTTGTATTTTTTTTTGGGGTGGGGGGGGGGGCGTCTTCTCTCTCTCTTCTTCTTGTCACGTTGGTCCTATTCTCTCCCTCCGCCTGGTGACTGGCCATGTTGGGAACATCGCTGGGGAGATTCTTTCCACAATTAACTCACCCTCTCCCTACTGGCTCACACTTCAGCATTCCAGTCCTGCTGGAAGGACACTCTCCCAGTGCCCTTGTAGACAGACAGGGATGTGGGCTGCTTTGGTGGTGGTGGTTTTAGGGGTTGGGTTCTCTCTCCTGGGGAGCGACCTCAGACTTGGCTTCCCCCCCCCCCCCCCCCCCCCATCCGTCCCGTCTTGGGCAGACAAAACAAATGTTGTCCCGTCTGCCCAAGGCAGGACAACCTCAGCGTGAAGGAATCCATCTTGCCTGCTGGTAACCTGAGCAGACTTTGGATGTTCCCACTAGTGAGAGAAACGACTCCCCGAATTTAGACTTCATCCACTCTAAATGTCAAGGAGATCAGGCCACCAATATATAGGGTGACGCCTTTGGTTTCTAATGCTGCAGTGTATAATTTTTATAATTAATGGAGATGGAGACTTTTATGAAGTTCTATCCATAGAAAAAAAATGTTGATTCAGCCCCCAGTCTCAGCATCTCCTGGTAAAAAGGACCAGAAGCCCCGAGGGACACAAAGGCGCTGGATCATTAGTATACATACAACCTTTGTGTCATATCAGTATATGACTACTTCTGCAAGAAAAACACACCTGGCCTTGTTGACAGGTAAAGGGTTTTTACGCAAAGTCGCTCCACAAGCTACAGGTGGTTTTCAGTCAACTGATGTAAGATGTCAAATCAATGTTACTCACCCTTCACCAGCCGCTCCGTCGTGGACTGTTTCTCCTGTTTGTCTTTGTCTTTATCCTTTCCCGACATCTTTGCTCCGTCTGAAGGCTAATTTCTGGGGGATAAAATCTCGTACAGCTCTCCCTCCCTTCGCCAGCTGGCCCGGAGACAAGCTAGCACATCCGCCCGGCCGTCGGCTCCGTCCTCAACTCTTGTGTTTCGGGGGAACTAATGATGGTGAACGTTTTTTTGTTTCGTTTTTTTTCTTGCTCTTTCAAAACAAAACGGCGAAGATTAGCTCGCGAGAGAAGCCCCGCGGCTCGCGACAGGCTAATTACCTAGCTAGCTCGCAACGACATTAACTGCTGGAGAACAATTACAGCACAAAGTAGAAATGTTGACCCAGAAAAAATGTAATAAACAGGAGAGAGAACAATAACAGTGGCTGTGTTATAGTTGTCAAGTAGGAATAATACCTGGACGTTACCTAGAGGGAGGCTGCGGTTGTCAGGTAATCCGATTTAGTTACTCTCTTTTCCAGCTAGTTAGCCAGCTAACATTTTAACGTATTGGCAAATCGGCAAAAACTGGCGTTTCATCTTCTTCGTGCAGGCTGTTTATTGTCGGAGAAAATACATTAAATACTCGTTTACTTAGAGCAAGAGTCCTTCCGAGATGCGAGACGGCGTCTTGACCGCGTATCCTCCTCCTCCTCCCCGGATTAGACCCTAATCTGACAGCGAGCAGCGACGGCGGGGAGCAGCGGTGGATTTCCTACAACATGGTGGAGCCGAGGTGACGTGACTATGGAAACGTAACACATGGGTTTGGGGGTGCGTTCTAAACTACACACACCTCTCTGTAGATGCGACCATTTTGGGGGTGCGTTCTAATATACACACACCTCTCTGTGGACGCGACCGGTTTTCTTCTTTGCTTCTGCTGCTGGCATACAAAGGATCATAAAACAGGGTGGCCGGATTCCTCTAAATGCTGCAGATGCGGAGCAAAGGGCGACTAAAGCAGATGTTTTATCAAACAGCTGCATTTGTAGTCTTGGCTTTTGTTGTCCTTTGTGAAGGTACTTTAACGAACTGTATTCGAAGGTTTCATGAGTTTATTTTCCCGATTCAACGCAAAAAAATGAATAATTTTTGACTATGCCAATTCAATCGAAATGTGTTAGCTGAAAATAAACGAAAAAAAAAACATACATGAGTGACTCTGTAAACTGTGTTTACGGTTTTGGTGGGCGTGTCCCTCAAGTCTTTGCCCTGGACACGTGATGCTATGGCCTGGAAAATAATTCACGATATAAATTCTGTGTATTTTGGCTTTTTATATTCAATTATGTTGTCCTACCAGATACACAAGCATTCAGAAGGCTTACTTGCAACACACAACACAAAACATTACAATTTACATGTAAAGTATAATGTTGAGTTTTAGTTTTGTAATTGCATGTATATAACACAGGTGAAACATTCCCAATTAATCAGTTACCCAAGTACATGTCTTCACTATGAACTCTGTGTGGTACTCCAAACACTGTTACAAAAAAAAATGTAATTCATTATCAACCCAGGAACACTAGATGGCTGTCTTGTTTCATTTTGAAAAACCTGTTGCTCAGCACAAAACTGCAACCCATTCTTATAATAAAGCATCCAGATCAAAGTAGATACAAAAATCTGAGGTTTATTGAACTTGAAAATAGCATTGAATTCCACTTAAACATTCATTATAAGTAAATACCTAAAACATTACACTGAGAATATCACCAACCACATATGAAACCATGGAAAGAGGATCAGTTTGAACATAAAAAGCAGCTCAACAGCTAAATAAACGAACCAAAACAATAGTATTAAAGATGAATCTTCAGATTGGACACAAAGAGCAAAAGGCCATGCATAAAAGAATTTCCCATTGTTAGTTTTTAGAAATGCTGGTTCATCGTGATGTTGGATGTTTTTGGGTCAGCTATTTCTGTAGTTTTGCCTGCTGACAAAGTATGCTTCAATCATTCTGTGGTCCACTTCTTTGCCTTGAGGTGAAATATTATCACTGAGATATGACAGATAATATTTCTGAGCCCTGTTATTTCACCAATTAAAAAAACAAAACAGCGACAATACATGCAAAACCCACCCCAGGCAAACCTCACTATGATGGAGGAAGAACGGAAGATAAGCGCGAGCACCACCAGCTCACAGCCGACAGGCATCGCTCCTCTCTCTGGCACATGTTCAGTACTTCGCTCTGAAGTACTCTATTCTGGCCTTCTGCTGCGAGTGAGAAAGCAAAGTCTGGCAATCACACAGTCAGACATAGCCTTTTCCTACCATCTGGTGGAACATGAAATCACTCGCAGGAGAAGAACACCAAATGCTTGGCGGCGGGGCGGGGTTGGGTGGAATTCTAACCTCAACAGCTGAGCATAGAGAAACACAGGGTAGTCAGCAGGACGTGATCGTCACTTCAAGATTAGGCACTCGTGGCTCTTAAACAGTGCACAGCGACAGCAGTTGGGAGGAAAAAAAACTAAAAGACAAAAAAAAAAGAAAACAGCATATCCTCGAAAAGTAATGTTGACTTTGCAAGTTCCTCTGGAAGAAAATCTCCCTTGCATGTTCACAGGAGTGTTTGAGTTCAACATCACAAACAAGATATGTTACACATGGTACATTATCTCACTAATGTTAAAA
Source organism: Eutrigla gurnardus (assembly GCF_963514095.1). Classification (NCBI taxonomy): domain Eukaryota; kingdom Metazoa; phylum Chordata; class Actinopteri; order Perciformes; family Triglidae; genus Eutrigla; species Eutrigla gurnardus. The sequence goes on along the minus strand of NC_139936.1, from coordinate 15,585,791 downwards.
AAAATAAAATGAAATATGGCAGCAAAAAATAAAGTGTGAACGCGGAGTGATGTGGGAAGTCTTTGGTGCTCAGTGTGACAGGAAACTGAACAGGAACTCAAAGAGCAGTTGGCATAATCTCCGGTCCCAATCAGAGGATGATTTAAGACATAGGACATTATTTTAAAAAAAACAAAATAAGGAGTGTTTTACAACAGGAAATTACATAAAACAACACACATCAGAAGTGTAGTGTATGGCTATACAAAAAAGAAAAATCCTTCATTTCAGGCAAGGCTCAACAGGCCTAGTCTTTTGTTTATGATAGTTCAGCCACTTAACCTCTCCTTCACCTCCCTTTTGACTTCTGCCCTGAGATAAACTGAAAACTACAGTCAGCCATCTTGAACCCGGCAGGTCTGGACCCTCTCGACACGCAGACACAGCGAAGAAGAGATACAACACCCGAAGGCCTCCTTTACATGTGTTAATCAGTCTATCATTAAGATAACTCCATTAGTACTAGATCATAAAAAGATGCTGACACTCAAATAGCTCTATGTACCTTGTGGATTTTTATATTTAAAAATAAAAGTCACAGCATAGTTGCAGTTTTGCCTGAATTTATTCTGGGGTCACTGCACAGTAATTAGGGTCTCTCTTTGCTTGCATAAACATTACCAGTGAATTAGTATGCTGCAGATGGAAATGACTTAATCGAAGCCTTTTTTAATGACTTTACTGTTCCGTAAAAGCTTGAGGGGAGGAGAGAGACCGGCGCTGCCAGGAGGCAGCAAAGGTGCTGATAAATGACGGGTCCTGGCCCAGTGACCCGTAGACTGACTGCGTTAGGGCCCTTGCACCCAACGAGTAGCGAGAGTCAAAGGCGATCTCGTCACACCTCTGTTTTGTTGGGAGTGTTAACAGGAGTGAGAGGGGAGTGCGAATCCACAGAGATTATTGGAGGTCTGCTTCAGCTGAACATAACCCAACCAGCCAGTGCCGGCCTGCCCTCTTGTGCTGTGATTGGTCGTATTCCAAGAGAGGCAGACGTCACAGAAAAAAAAATTGTACTCAGAGGAGTTCCAGTGGTGAAAAGTCTGTTACACGCACCGAGTCCTCTGAGCGGCAGAACTACCAGAATCTACTGCATGATGAAGCCAGGCTGCGGGGCCATACGGGGTGGGGGCCTCTGAGGCAGAGCTGGGGGGTACTGAGACAGGAAGTGGCTGGGGTAGCCGGAGGAGACGTTGGGGAAGGGTTGGCCGGTTCTGGGAGGAATTGGGGGGTACGGTGTGGCCGAGTAGAAGGCAGGAGCCTGGGGGGCAGAGACTGGAGCTGGATTCAGAACTGGGGCTGGCTGGGATGGAGGAAGTGGGGGTTTCCTCCTCGGCTGGGCGACAGGGGAAGAGTCGACGTCGTTGAGGAAGGAGGAGGATGAGTGTCTGGCGGCGGCCGACATATCCTGAGATTGGGAGTTCGGGACGGACGCCTGCGGGAGCCGATGACCATTCATCACCATCTCCTGCAGCTTCTCGATCTTCACCCTTCTCAGGTGGGCCAGCTTTCTGTTGCTCTGGTAGGAATCAATGAAGGAATCCAAGGTCATGTCGCCATCGAGGAATGAATCAGCCATATTCTGTTAACAGAAGTGAAGAGATTTGTGACAGAGAGAATAGAGGAGTCCCTTCTGACTCTGATTCAACACCAAGTTAAGAGCCGACTGAGTCACGACTGTGGAATTACATGCAGGGAAGAATCACAAGGAATCAAAGCCATACTCCTCAGCTGCTGTGGGCTTTAACATTTTAAAAAAAGACCACGTAATGATTCAGATGATCAATGTATCCATTTATTTGATCAACCATTTATTCAGTATAATTCAACAATAATGACAAAATTAATTAATTAAATAATGCATGAATTAATGTCTTTAAAATGATCAAAAATCGAATAATATCAACGGGGAACATTTCTGCTGCACTCATGTGACCATCACCGCAACTTTCACAGCAACGACAACGATCGGCTGCAACAAACTGAGCAGCCAAGAGAGATAAAGACAAAACATGTGCTGGGAGCGGGCACAGACTGTTTCTACAAGTTTGTTGAATTTTTGTAAATTTGTGAGTCTTTTCCTCAGAATAATACCCCATTTCCCCGGTTCTGTACTTTTTATTTTTATGTTAACGTAGCGTCGCAGACAAGGAGCTATGGCAGGGAAAACTTTGAACCTCTTGGAGGTCGTCAGTCAGTCTGCTGCCCACATGCTCTCCAACGGGAGTCTTACATTTGAACAATGAAGCCTCTGTGGGGCATCAACAACTGCAAAGGCAGGTATATGAACTAGTGACTGGAGTCACTGTGGGATGCATGAAGTCATCCGTAGAGAGCAGTATAACGCTTACCTCTGTCTCCTCTTCTATTTTGGCTCCCTCCGCCTGCAGGAGGGCCAGCAAAATGTCCAGGCAGATGTTTCCAGACTTGTGATCTATTAAAGTACAAGACAGAGGAACAGCACAGATTATTATTCTGATTGACACAAACTGAACAGATGTGAAACTGCTCATAATCACCTTCTAAAATGTACCTATAAGAACTATAAAGTGAGGTGTCTGTCTGTCTGTATTGTGTTTCTTTGCATATCTTGTGAAGCTATCATCTGATGAGTATGCCAGTGGACACATGAGAGTGCCATGTCGAAAGTTGCCAAGGTTGGTGCAATATGGCCAGATGCTGGCGATAGAACATTGAGCTTCACATCTTGGCCTGTAACTTTTGAACCTTAAGTTTTTTTCCTGGATTCTGTAGGGTCCATACAGTTTATGTACAGCCGTCCCTCAAAGTCTACTCAAATGCTGTGGGAAGAGCTTTTATTATAAATAATGTCATATCTCCTTTAGGCTTTGTGTTTTTGCAAAAACAGCTGGGGGACATGTGTATATGTTGTTTGAGTGTATATGCGAACCATGACAAATTTGGTGCCCTTTGGCCAATAGGTGGCGTTGTAGCATTGTCATATATCTATAAAACAAGGAATCTCTGTCTGTCAGTATTTGTGCGTCCTTCCATCTACTTCACACATTGAGGCTCTGCCTCTGAGGCTCTGAAGTTAGTAATAACTGATTTAATTTGCCTGTCACACAAAGCGGAGGCAAGATATGTGAAACCAGCCATTTCTTGGGTCCTGTGACTGACACATCCAAACAGCCGTAATGATGTTCTGTTTGCTCTGAACTTGCAAAGCCCCACAGAGTCAACAGAAAATGGCTCGGCGTCTCCACGGAGGCTGCCTAGTTCATTCAGGTTCCTTAGCAAGACCGAAAGACAACACCAAGTCTGGGATTTCATACATGCACGGTTGCACTCCGGCAATAAGACCAGTGACGCAACACTAGTTACTGATCTCCACTATAGAACTGTCAACTCACCAAGACTGGACACAATAAAGTGGATCTCCAGTTCCAGGAGACTCCCATATAACCCGATATGTTTCCTTCTATGCAGGGCAACCTGAACCCCCGTTCCATGTGCTGACTTGAGTCGGCGCGTCAGTCCAGCACGGCTGAGATTTGCATCTCCATTACAACGGGGCTACACACTTGGAGGGTGCGTAACCATGACTGTGACTTGGTCCGTCCAATGTAATTGCTTTGTCCATATCAAGGAACATTAAATATATAAATTGTGGTCAAAGGCTGCCAGACGGAGTGGACGAAAGTGCAGAAACACAGTTAATTTCCTTTATTCTTCACAATAAATGACTATCTTTAGCTCTGTAAGGCTGCACTTTTACAGTGGGGCTTGAGCTAAATGCTATATTTCACTACATCTCACACAAAACCACCCGTCTCAATTTGAATTTGTAGATTATTCCACGGTTCGTAAAGGGTAAAAAGGGAGCGATGGTTGTAAGTGTGTGAAAGGCAAAAGGCCTGGCCAGGCCACCTCCTCCACTGATATCTGATATTGAGCACCAATAAAATAGCACCACAGTTCAAATGTCACAATACATTATCACACGGGTGTGTCACTTCTGATCTGAATTCAGCAATAAATCGACCGGCTCATTAATGAGGGGAAATGAGAGCATAAAGGCAACATTTTAGCAGTATGGAAAAAATTTTCAGTAATACGTCCCTGGTAGAATGATCTAAAAGAACAATGTACAGTGTGATTATAATCTATCTTGAGTGACGACTACACACCGGGAGGTTGAGAGAGAAGGCCCGCTTCCTTTTCTAAATGTTCCTGTATCTGGGGAGTATTACATCTCTCCCTGAAAGGACCAAAAGTAAAAACATAAACCTAAAGCAGTTAAACAAGGTTTAAAATCACAAGCTAAACACTAACTACTTGTTAACCACTCATTAACAAGCTTGTCAAACCGGCTGCAGCTTTCCCTGCAATGCTGAACTTGTCAGAATCTGTAGGAACAGGATCACAGATGGCAGATATGTTAGTATGAGACGGCTTCAACACAACCGAAACGAGCTCTGAAGCACTAATCATTAACGTTGCACACGGAGCAGCCGAGACACTTTTCTTGATAAACGTGTCGGCAAGGTGACCTGTTGGCGACAAACATCAAAAGAAATTATGCAACGTGTTGTATAAGTTCTGCGCTTGTTGGCTAGTAATGAGCCAAGAAAAATGGTTTTAAGGGATTAACAAGGGCAATATCTGTCAAATTTACGGCCAATTTACTGGTAATAAAGATTTTATGTGCCAAGAGGAAATTTGGCAAATATCCTGTTGGTTTGCCAAATTTCACAGGCAGATATTAATGAAATCGAAAAACATTAGATAGACAGAGGCTTCATTCTTAAATGGGCCTGTTTTTCCAGGGAGAAACTCCCGTTCCTTTGTGTCTCGCTGACGACAGGGCAGACTCGCAGGCATATAAGCAGCACTCCTCCACACAAAGCCGCGATTCTCTGCCGAGCTCACCACACACGGTCTGGGCCTGGAGATCATGAGACAGCCATTTAGTAAATAAATCCACATCGACCTCTGCTGTGAATCTGAGGGGGCGGAGTTTTGGCATGCCTCACTGCCTTTCTCTCTCTCTCCCCGGCCTCCCACCTTCCCTGCCTGCCGGTCCCGTCGTCCCATCATCCCCTCCCTCGCTCTCACCCACCCGGGCTGTTTTACACCAGTCAGCCTGGCAGCACAATGGCCCACTATCTGAGACAGTGGATGGTGGTGATGGGGTTGCCCTGCCGTTCTGGCCTCTGGGGCCCATTGGAGCCACAGCTACGTTTCTTTCTGAGCATCGCTATCCTTCACCAACTGCTCTTCAGAACATCCGCAACTAGGGCAGCAAGTGCATCGAAGGCAAGGGATGGGGGGGCACCAGGTAACCAACATTTGACAACAGCCATCGGTTGCTGAGAGCAGACTAAACCACAGACAGATGTAGTGATTTTTATGTTAATAATATTCATATGGCATACTGATGAAAATTGGTATTTCATATGAAAAAGGTTGCCAATCCCCAGTGTTCATGATACCACCAGGCTCAGAGTCTCCATGCCCCACAGGGCAGAAGACAAAGTCAAACTTCTATCAGCGTAGCAGTGTAGTTAACAGTTTGCATGCTATTTTGAGGGCTGCTAGGCAACCGCTGCGTGCGTCAACAAGGTCACAAGTATTGTCACTCCCTCTATTTCCACACACTAGGAAGTAGTGTGAAGGTGCGTGAGTAATGGTTATTAGTGACTTGGAAGCTTTTATAAGATCTTGCAGTGGAGATGTAATTCAGATGTGGAACTTGCTCAACTTGAACAGAGTTAAATCCCAGCAGTGGAAACATAACAACAATGCTTCTGGTAAACGTGCGCTGACGGGAAACATCAGAACCGGTGAAACAGGTCTCTTCAGTGTGTTCATGCAGAAAAAACAACCAACGTTACAAAACATCTCGGCTTCCTCGGACAATGGCTGACAACATGACAAGCTTCACTCTCAAATACAGATCATTTTGGTCTCCATATAATCAGTGTTTTCATATTGGATGTATAACATACCCTGTTCCATTTAGGCCCAGAACCCTGATCCCAAACCATGCCCCTCTCTTTCTTTCCCCCCCACGTTCCAGTTAATATCCGGTCCCGTGTATGAGCTGGAACCAGTTTGATTTTATGCTAACCGGCTCAACCAGCACTTGTCATTATGACACGTTCTGGCAAGTTAACGAGTAGCTCAAATCAGCAACCTGCGCAACGTAATCACTAAATCTAACTTGAATTATATTATTGATAAGCAATATGACAGCGTGATTAATATGTTTGTTTATTAACAGACTAATGGAGCCGCTAGTGTCCGACAGGCCGAGCCGAGCCTGGAAACATGAAAATGTGTTAAGTTGATTGGTGGTTGTGAGAAATAAAACATGACGCGTCAGTTGCATGTTGATTGTTTGACCTAAATGAAAAGTTAAATAATAGGTCATGAAGGGCATGTCTTTCTCGCGATGTGCTGCTGCTGTACCTAGGGTGGACTTTCGGAGCTGATAGGACTCAAAGCTCTCCTGGAGACAGTTGTAGCGCTTGGTGAGCTCCTCCTTCTTGTGCTCCAGTTGGGGCTGCAGGGTGAGGTTTTGCTCGGCCAGAGTTCGGTTGTTGACCAGTGTCTTCTCCTTGCTCTGCTGGACCTCTTGCATCTACAGCAGACAACAAAAAAATCATGTAAAAAATGACACACTCTCTTTATTACCTGTGCATTTTCTTCAAAGCAGAACTCATAACAAGCTGAACATCTAAGAAATAAAAATAACATTTTTAAAAATGACAGTGAATATTAACTGTAAATCCTCACACTTAACCTGCCCGTTTTCACACAACTCCCACAAGCCTCTTCACATATTTTTAGAAAGACAAATCATGACAACGAATGTGTTCACAATAAACTTTTATAACAAGAAAATAAATTGTAATTTCTTTTTTACTGCCGCTTTTCTTATTTTAGCGTCTTAATTGCAAAACGTTTCTTTTTTTTTAACCTGTCTGATCAGAAAAATGTCACTTAGAGGACAGACGTTGAAGTTGTAATGGCTTCACTGTTACAGACAATAGACACTTTTCATGATGGACTTTCTGACATGTAGGAAAACCACAGGTATATCTAACAGCATTAATCATGGCTGCATTCCATTCAGGCCCGCCGGGGAAGAAACACAAAAAGTGTCAAAAGAGCAACAATGACTGGAAAGCTTCAATCACCATTTACATGAAATCCGATATGAACACATTTACAATTAGGGCTGGAAATAACTTTCATTATCGATTAATAAATAATATAATCTATAACATTGTGCCACTTTGCAGAGTTAAATGTGACATCTTTAAATCTCTTGTTAAACACCTTTTGGGGTTCACTTCAGTATTAAACTTGACAAAGAGAAGCAGCAAATCCTGCCACTTTTCCCCCCCACCATTTCTGCTGCTTTTTAAAATGAGTCATTTCACACATCCAACCAACATGTTGTATGTGCAAATATAACCAGGATTGGGCAGCAAGAACATGTAGGAAAACTCTCAAAATAAACCAAGCGTAGGTCTTTTTATTATGGAATAATCTATTATGGAATAGTTTCTAAAAGTGACAGAGGCAGGCCTTGTTTGGGAGTTGGACTAACGGAAAACAATATTTCATGCAGGAAATTCAGCTATATTTGCCTGTAACCACTGCACGTTGCACCATCATTTCCTGAGGTGACCGGCCTCCCTTTAGCATTTGCTCATTCACTACGGCTGGCCGAAGAGGCAGACCTTTAAATAGCATCCGTAGCTTCAGGCTTGTTCTGTCAAACCAAACGTGGGGGGAACGCTCCCCTTTCTTCAGAAAGTCTGAAATAATCACAGGAAATGTAGCTCAAGAACAATTCTGGACCACAGACGTGAATTTGGAGATCTAGTTGGGTGATATTATCCGAACTGCAATTAGATATGTCGCTGTTATACACTATTATAAAGAAGCTATGAACTGGGTTATAGGTTATTTAGAAAAAGTGTTTCCATCTTTTAACAGTATCACTGTTTACCGTGGTATTCAAATTGACGGTTACCAAAAAAACTGACATAAGTGTGTGTGTGTGTGTGTGTGTGTGTGTGTGTGTGTGTGTGTGTGTGTGTGTGTGTGTGTGTGTGAGTTAAAGGTAGTCAGACAAGAGCAGTAGGACAGCAGTCAGACTGTGCTGTCGCTCACCAGTATACATACAGTATTAGCCGTTAGTAATCACAGCTTAAAGCTTGCAGCTGATGTAATTTTTCATTTTGCAGTTATTTAACATGCTATAGCGCTGCTAAGAAGAAGAATAAGAACGTACAAATTTTAATGAAGCCCAATTAAACATCTCTAACTTGAACTACAGCAGCTCTCCATCACCCGCTCCTAGATTAGCAAAGGCCTCAAAAATATAAGAAGCCAAATGCAAGAGCTTAATCTCATCTCATTGCAAAATGTAACGTATAATAGAAATGAGCTGAAATATCATGTGTTGACATTACAAAACTGGGTCACCTACAAATCAAGATCACACTGGCTTTAACTGGACGCTCACGAGGTGCTTATGCTAAAAGATCCTAAAATGATCCTATTATGCACATCCATACACAGAAGATGCCTTTTGTACATAACAGAACATTAGTAGTGCAGAGTATCTACAGGTATGACACATTTAATGTCAATTATTGAGAAAAAAAGACAAAAAACAGGATGCACCGAATCCAAACAAATTCATGAGCCGACCATTTGCATTATTCAAAACGTGTGATGGGCAAAACGAGAAGATTATTGCCTCCAGCCAAGCATGCATCGCCGTCTCAGGCTCGGGGAAGTGTCTATCTACTCTACAGCTGAACAGACAGAAGTTCTCAGCACTCTCAGGTTTCACTAAACGCCTTCTGACATCGGCTGCCTTTGTTCGTCTGCTGTACGGTGTATTACAACAGTTCCACCTTCAGTTAAAGCATGTCTATACTCGTTTGGTTCTCATCCATCTCTCCCATAATCTTATGACTAACTAAAGTCAACAACTGCTGCTTCATTTCAGTAAACAAGTCCCTCCCTCTTCTTAAGCTGCTATGGAGAGGAAAATAGAAAACCATGGTGACAATCAGACAGGGTGTGGATCAAAAACAGAGCTGACAACACAAAAGGCCTGCTCAGAGCACAACATCCATCCAAACAGCTAAAAATAACAACTTTGTTTACTAAGTGTATTCTTCCTGCTTTTATGAGCTGAAATGGCTCTGGAGTGCTTAATCGAGCATCAAAACAACACACAGCAGGAAAGGAGAAAAAAAGAAAAACAGTCACAATAATCAATTGTGGTGAATTTCCATTACCGGGATAATCATAAACATCGTCACAAGTACCTTGAACAAGCTGTCTAGCTCGCTGTCATGGTGGAAAAGTGACAAATAGAGCCAATTTTAAAAGCACAGAATACAAATATACATTTTTAATATATATATAAATAAATAAAGACACCAAAAAAATATTGGTTTCTGAACAAAATTTTTTTGCGATTCCGGCTTATTTTAAGTACCATTTTAAGCACATTTTGATGATTATCAGGATAATATCGCAAAACGCAATTATTTCGGCCGGGATAAATCGTAGTTTTTACACCATCCCACGCCTCGTCAATGTTTCTGATTACTGATATCTGTCAGGGAAGAAAGTGTTTCCTGCAGTCATAAGGAGCAGCTGATTCTGCTGAGTAAATTCAAGGCCATGCTGGTGAATTGCCTATTTTGGAAGCAGCAGCAGCAGTGTGGGGAAATGAGTATACAAAAAAAAATTGTGAAATCTGTTCCTTCTCGTTGTGACAAAGTTGTGTATGCTGTAAAACCGGTCCAAGGATTATGGCTTGTAATCACTCTGACTCGTCAGCAGACTCGTGATGTGACCTAGTGGAAAGCAGGTTGACACGATCATTTTGGAAATTGCTCAGTTAAAGGACACATTATTGTATTTTGTATCTGCTATTGATACTTTCGTTATTTGCACTATCCTCTTTTGCTGCTTTAACACAGTAAATGTGCCCACGGTGGGACTAATAAAGGATTATCTAAAACAAAAGGAAAAATAAACGACCAATGACAGCGAGCTACTCCGAAACGTGTAAGTTAATACGTTGCTCTGCTGCTCAGGTACTTTCTGGACGTATGGTCTGATGTTGTGATCTGTTATAATGCAGTACATATTACCGGGCTGCTCGGTCCTGTGGGGTCGGTGACGTCGGTGGTGTCCACCTGCGCCGTGACTCGCACGCGTTGGCATGACGAACACAGAGCTCCAGCTCGTGCCGTTGCTTTAAATTTAAGTATCGCTCGATAATGACTCAGCATTTAATGTCGTTAAGAAAAAGTGTTCTTGTTCGTGTTTCTACTGACTGTTGAGCTTCCGTTGTCTTCTTACGCACGTTACGTTTTTGGCGTTTTTTTGAGGGGGGAAGCAACACGGTCGTTAACCGGGAATCCTCGAGTGTTAAACTTGTTAACAATGCTGCTCCCGTCCCCAAGGTTAACGACGTGTAACCTCTGTCGGGTATCAGGAATCAAACCTAAACGTCACTCGAACCAAACGTTGCCCCCCCCCCCCCCCTAACGGTACCCGAGTGTTGGGGCAAAGCACAACAAAGGGTCGAGGGAAGAAGAAAACACAGCGACCGAGAAAAAGGGAGTCGTTAGCTAACACTACAAAAGCGGAGTAGCTCAACGAACCTCGTCCATCTCCGTGACCATCTTGGTGAGTTTCTCGTCGTCCTCCAGGATCTCGTTGAGCTGCGTCATCGTGTGAGCGCTGAACTTGTTGGAAAAACTCGACATTTTCAGCTCTCGTCGTGTGTGTTTTCTCTCCGCCTGCGTTCTCCTCTCGTCGCCGTTCAGATTGTGACAGCTGACTGAGCTTCCCTTACAGGAAGTAGTGTCGGGGCCCCGTGCTGCCTTCACGTGCCGTCAGGAATATTGTAATTAAGGCTACCCCTCCACAATGGGAGTCATATTTCAGGCAGTATAAATGCCAATGTATATCGAAATTCGACCGTGTCAGCCAATTCTCAACATGATAACATAAACATGTACCGGATTTTAATCGGGCGGAAACAAATATGTATTGTATCTCTTTATTATTATTATATCATATAAAGATATAATAAATATCTTATCCGTACCTCATCTTCAGTTGGGAAATTACAGAATAGATGGCAGATGGGGAAATTGCAGATTCCCGCCAAATTATATTTAAAGAGCAAAATAAAGATGAGGAAGGATGCCATTATAAAGTATTATGGCTAAGAATACCATCAAAATATTTCAACAGCCATGTTTACATCGAGTGCAATCTAAAGTTAGGATTTACGACGAGACATTAAATGCAGCATTTTGTTCTATCTCTACAGGATTATTTCGATAGACCAACAGACAGAACAGACTTTTTTTAGTGTTCAGTACATTCATCATTTTTATTCAGTGATTTATAGTTCCATTATGTATTTGTAGTCATTAAATAATTCATCCTCATCACAGACGTTCATATATCTCTATAGTGAATTTAATTCAACAAACAAAGGCACCTGTATTTTCTTTGTAGTCATAGCAGTGCATTGACCAGCCTTGAAAATAAACAATGTATTTCCACACCTACGACTGTAAAATCCATATAAAAGCAAAAACACACCCTGAGGAAGACTTCAGTAAAACGATGATTTATCGAGTGGGGCGACCACATAAAGGAGCAAACACAACCTTAAACAGAACATCAACGGCAAACATATTGTCTCTTCTTAAAGCTTATATATCAGTTAGTGATAGTGGCCATGCATTCAAATTGTATTTTCAGTGGCAACACCACCCCTCTCTGATATGTTTTAATACATTCAATAATATTTTTTAATCCATAATGCTACTCAGGGAGTTGACATATATTATGTGGAATTTGATCGGTTGAAGAACACAAACTGTGTTTCAGTCAAATCTTTTGAGCATTTGCTGGACTAAATTCTGGGTGAGGACCTAAAGTACACATTAAAGTTTTACATACGAATCCCAGAATATCCAGAAAATGCTACCGATGCCTGAAAAACATCCAGCAGTTCAACGAATGTCCATCAACTGCAGTTCATCCTCAGTATTTCACGTTGTGCTCAGGCTCGCTGCTGCTGCTGCTGCTGCTCCGTCTCTTACGCTGCCTTCCGCCCTCAGACTTCCAGCTGAGTTTTTCGACCGGGTTGAGTACCTCCGCCCCGGTCTCGATGCCCAGGACCTGCCTCTGCACCAGTTTGTAGTATAGCCCCCTGTTGGCCATCAGCTGACTGTGACAGCCCTGCTCGGCCACACAGCCTCTGTCGATCACAATGATGTTGTCCGCCTTCTCCACTGTGCTGAGCCGATGGGCGATCACCAACACCGTGTGCTCCTGCATGATGTTGTTCAGAGCCTTCTGGACCTGCGGGACGGTAAACAAACAACGAGATGACTCGACAGGCCTCCGACGCATTAAAAAAGTTCACCAAAGTAGCTTTTCTCCTACGATGTGTTCGCTCTCTGCGTCCAGGGCACTGGTCGCCTCGTCCAGGATGAGAACTCGAGGTTTGCGGATGAGAGCTCTCGCGATGGCCACCCGTTGTTTCTGCCCCCCCGACAACTGTGTGCCTTTCTCTCCGACATCTGGGGCGTAAAGAGGAGCCATAACTCAGCTACATAACTTCATCTCTATGGAGGCACACTTCATTTTTACGTGTTTACAACAGTAATGACTGAGATGTTACTCAGGACGTTCCATTATCTTGCTATGTGTGCAAAGCGTGTAAAGCATAGTTGATTGCTCCCCCCTGGCAAATATAAATCAATAATACTGGATCTCATCACTAAGTGTATACATCAGCTCTAAATGAACATATGATAAATACTTGTGTCGTAGCCCGTAGGGAGGGTGGAGATAAACTCGTGAGCGTTGGCCTTGCAGGCAGCCTGAACGACGGCCTCCATGGGGACGTCAGTCAGGCCGTAGGTGATGTTCTTCTGGACCGTCCGGGCAAAAAGCACCGGCTCCTGGCCCACAAGACCGACCTGAAACAAAACCACAAATGGACGGTTTTATGATCCGAGTAACACGTGCTGCAAAGGTTTGATCCATCGTAACAACCAATAAATTAGGAGACGTTAGAGAGCACTAAGAGACGGACTAACACGTTATTAGTCTTGGCCTTTTAATTAGTTTGATTTGTTGACAAATAAAGAATAAGCCAGTCCCAGCCTTTAAAAGGATTATGCATCTCATGCAGACCAACCTTGGAGTGGAGGTAGTCGTGCCGGATGGTGTGAACGGACTTCCCATCCAGCAGCACCTCGCCTCGCTGAGGAAGGTAGAAGTTCTCCAGCAGACTCACACAGGAGCTCTTCCCACTGCCCGACGGCCCCACGAGGGCCGTCACCTTCCCAGGATGCAAAGTGAATGACACTCCCTGCAAAACACATCAATTAAGGACGGGATTGACTCATACAGTAATTGTGATTGGATAAGTGAACTGTCCCTTTAATAAAGATTTTCAATAAAAAGCTTGAAGTTATATTTTAGCACACAATCCCTCAGAACAAACCTTCAGAATATCAATCTCGGGGCGTGTTGGGTAGGCAAACGTGATGTCTTTAAATTCAACCAGACCAGCGCAGGTGTCTGGAGCCTCTGTGCCGTCTGCCGGGTGTTTGGGTTCCCGGTCCAGGTACTCGAACACCTTCTCAGCAGCTCCGACGCCCTGCATGAGGCCTGTGTACACCGACGCAACGCTCTGCAGGAAGAACCGCGCGTGAGTTTGGATGAGCGGCTTCAAACACACGATGAAAGAAATGCACAACGCTGATGAAATACCTCAAGACATTCTCCCAGTTCGAGCATGTAAATGAAAAACGATATCAAGGCGCCGCTGCTCATCTGACCCGTGACGACGAGGTGGCCGCCGTAGTAGAGGATAGCAACCTCTAGAGTGAGCTCCGAGAGCTGGTGTATAAACACAGCACCCGTTAATGTCTGCCCTGTAACACGCAGGTATCAGTAAAGTAATGTTATTGTACAGATTTAGAGAGGCTGCTGATACCTACAGAACTGGACCACATGTAGCCAGCATAGGCCAAGGCTTGTTTTTTGTTGAGATTGAACATGACCAAAAGCTTGCTGTAGTAGGAGTCTGCCTCCTGGCCCTCGTTGGCAAAGCTCCGTACTGTCCTCATGGCCGAAATGGTTTCCTCTGCAACCTGATTGGCCTCTGCAAGAGTTGTTTGCACCTCTTTGGTCAATTTCTAAAGAAAAAATATGAATTAATTTATCATTTTATCTGCAAATGAAATGATCAACGTAGATAAAAAAAAAAGACAAAAAAGACGTTACCTTGTAGTAATCGCCGTAAAACTTAGAGATGAGGCTAATGAACGGGAACCCCATGATGGTCACCAGCGTGAGCTTCCACGACATTCCGAACATGAAGATGAAGAAGCCGGCGCCCTTGATGACGCTCCGCAGGAAGACGTTGACGTTCTGGGAGATGAGGTCACTCACCTGGGTGGTGTCAGCTGACAGACGGGAGATGATGTCGCCTAAGGGGGTTACATGGTCCAAGGCAACATTAGGAGGACTGAAGACCTCCAAACATCGACAACACAGATGTGCAAGGTTATTCTATCACCTGTGTGGTTTTCATCAAAAAAGGCAATTTCCTGCCTCATCAGCGTTCTGAAGAGATGGTTCCGGAGCCGAAGGTTCAGTTTGGCAAACGTCAGGGTGAAGACTCCTCCACGTACGCCCATCGCAAGAGAACTGACGGGAGAGGAAAGGTGTCATCAACCGTTTAAGTGTGGTTTGGTACACGGGACACACGTCCTGACATACGCATGACAAACCATGACATCACATAAATCACTCTCTCCTGATGCCTCGCACCTCCGTAGTCACATCAGGCATGGCACAATGCCAACACAATTATAATTAACGTTAACATAAATCATACATAAGAATTCTAGTTTGCAACACTTTGATAGAATAAATACAAACGTCACTGTAGGTGGATCTGTAATGTGAAGCATCAACTTCCAGCGTCGGGGTCGAGGTGAACGATCCCACGGGTGTAACTCTTGTGTCATTAGTGGAAGTTAAACTTTAAATATTTATAGACCGGTATATCGCCTCTAAACAGAAGACAGCCTGCAGACACTCACCTGGCGAAGGCCAGGGCTGACAGCGTGATCACAGGCTTGGCGAAGTACTCCATGCTCCGGTGAACCACGATGCTGTCTATCGCTTTCCCATAGTAGTACGGTATGAAGGCCTCACCTGCAGGTTCAAGAGAGGCCGCAAGGTAACGTCAGGGACGTCCACACACAGGTAGTTTGGGGGTAATTAGATTAATAGTCAACCATTTTGATAATATGAGATAACTCTGTTATGATGATTTTATGGAGCTCTGTTTTTATGTCCTGAATCAATAAACGAACTGTGACTTTGATACGGTCCAACGAGCTCCTTCCACCTTCATAAAAAAATGAAAACAAAGCCCTTGAATGCATTCATTGTGAAGTTAAGCCTCCCAGTGAGAGTAAAAACTGAGTGTTGTGTGATTTGGAATAAGTAACCCAGCCGTTACCTTTAGACTCAGTACTCTAACACAATTATCACAATGCTGTTGCACACGAGTGTTGCAATCCTTTGTAATGAACGAGACTTATCTCTTTGACTGGGCTGGTTTGTATTACTACGTTGAGGACACTCACACACAGCAGAGATGAGGAGGAAGAGGACGGCTACAGACAGCAGCCCACCATCCTTTCTGCAGTAGGCCAGCAGACGTCCCAGCGTAGCCCCAGAGCTGGTCTTCTCCTGGCTTCCCTCCTCCTTCTTCTTGTCAGACCCTGATTCCTGATCCTCCTCCGCCTCCCAAGGTGTCCCCTGCAGCGTTTCAGTGTCCTCAGAGCCCCCTCCTCCTCCTCCTCCTCCTCCTCCACCACAGATGCTGTTGCTGCTGGGGCTTCTCGCCAACTTGGACTCCTTCCCTAGCATGCTCCAGAGCAGCGGGACACACAGAGAGGAGGCACATGTCCAGCATATGAGGCTCAGGATCCAGGGCTGGTGGGTCAGGGGCTCCAGTTCGGTCAGCATCAGCAGCTTGACGAGGGCGTAGGTGATGATGACCAGGCAGATAAAGAGCACAAGGATGGTGAGTTTTGCCACTCTCGGGGGACCGTCGGCTCTATTCCATGACAGCCCTATGGAGGCTCCCAGCAGGAGGGCGGCCCTGAGCAGCACCGTCCCCCAGAGGTCCACCGCTGACTGAAGGATATTAAAGTTCAGGACCTCCTCCTTGAATAAGCTTAGGTGTGCTCCCTGTGTGTACAGGACTGTGGTGACCACCATGTCCAGGAGGATGTACAACACGGTGCCGCTCACAGCTATTTGGACACCCATGCTGATGATCAGGACAGAGTTATACACAAAGTTATCATCAGGACCACCACTGTGTCTCAGGTACTCACAACAAACTGGCTAAGTGGAAACACAATGATAAATACTGCCAAATGAATTCTGCAATTGCAACATCATCTAGAAGAAGCATTAAAATGAAGCAAATAGTAAACACTGGATATTTCTTTACACTTACTTTTATTTTGAAGAAACGTACTTCCGGTTGTCTGCGGCTCTTAGTTACAGGTCAAAATTAGATGAGGTAGTCCTACAATAACGAGGTGAACGTAAGTTGTCACCACACTGTAGATGGTCGTCCAGTGACGTCGCAATACCGTTCTACAGTTTCACCTGTGCAGGTAAAGTTAGCTGCTAGCAAGCTGCGAGTGGCGTCCATGTTTATTCAGGTCCTTCACGTCCAGACAGGTGCCGACACGAACATCTCGACAATCCCTGTGGTTGTGATTTTAAAAAAAAACCCGCGGAGGATTGTTTACAGAGAGACTGAGAGACAGCATCGACGTCCAAAAAAGTGAGGACAAGTTAAACTCGGGGGGCGGGAACCAAGTGGACGCCGGTATCAAAGATCGTCTATATCATGGAGGATTCAAGTCCGACAACCACGAACAAAAAAAGACCGTTATGAACCGACCATAGTGTGATATAAAGGCACGCAACCAGTGACAAGAAGACCTTTCTCCTTTATAGTTTGGAAATGTGTCCAATCTTGAAGAGAAACTAGAAGAGACGCACTGCGACGTGTTTAATGTGCACGAAAAAAGAAAGCAGAGTGATACCTATTTAGTTTGTTTATTTTACTTCTTTGACTTCGTTGTTAAGTGACGTTAGCGTCCCGTGGCTCCTCCCACCAGGTGTTGTAGTGAGTGTTCAAGAGCTGCGTTTCCAAAAAAAAAAAGGCTCGTCAATGATGTGAGAGGAATGAGATGTTTTATTGAAGCCATGTGAAATATAACAACGTTATTCTATAATAATCGGACGAAATGATAGTTTGACACAATAAATGACATGACAGGGCATTAGAAATAGTATTTTAAGTTCCGACAGGAACTGAATAAATTATATTAATTAAGTCATTCAAAAATTTTTACTTTTTTAAATTCCAGTCAATCAAAATAAATCAAATTCAATTCAAATACATCACATAACAACAATTATACATTTGCTTAAAGGGTTCAGGGTCTTTCTTGAACCAAAACCTGTCATATTGATTCCTCTTCTCCATAAAAGCCTCATCCCTCATCTACTCTGGCTCTGGTTTTACCATAATGGCCATCCCTCACTTGAACTTGACTGTTCGGGTCAAGATTGACCAGTTTTGTCATATGTCAACCGTAAAAAATCCCTAAATGTAATTATTTTAGCCTGACATTTGTTGACTTTTCCCAAACTGACCCCAAATACACAAAATTGAAATTATTTAAGAATTGTATACTTTTGCTTAGGTGCTACACATTTTTGTACATTGAGGCTGTTCCAGGTCACATTTGACTTGAAATGGATTTTAGATCCACAACTGGATGTTGTATTGGGCCATAATAGTGGAAAATCCGTACCTGTGTGACCTCTGTTCATGGACTCCAGCTTCACTTACTGCCAGTGTTCATTTTAGCATATTTGGGGGTTTTGCCATGTTACCTTTGCGTCGCTGACTGCCTTCCCATGTTCGACCTCTGCCTGCATTAAAACTGAGACTGTATGATTTGAACTTTATTTCAAAAGACAGAGTACATAGTATACAAAATGTCATACAAAAGTATACAGAACAGTATACAAAAGATACAGCTAACAACAACATTGCCAGGGCAAGCTGTAAAGATATTTAGAGAGGACCATATGTTGAAAGTTTTCAAAGCCTTTTTGTTATTGGATTCAGAAATTAAATGTATAAAATGTTCAACCTCATGAGGAAAAGTACAAACAGTTTTGTTCCTGCTGAATTTACATTTATGAACGTGTAATTTCCCATTACAATTAATACATGTATTATAAGGTATTATTTTTATTTTATTTGAATTTTGAAAAAAATACCACATTTTCAAATATTAATGCAAAAATCTTTATAAATGTTCTCTGCCATTTTGTTTACACTTTCACAATTGTTAAACGAAGCTGCTGCAGAACGCGTCCCCCTTAAATCGGCGTAACGTCATAATGAGTCCGGCGGAAGTAAGAGTCGAGTCGCAGCGGGTGTGTTTAGCTAATACGAACCGACTAGCTAGCTAGCCGCATCGTAGCTTTACCGTCGACTATGTCGCTCGAGATGTCTTCCGTCGAGTGTTTCAGAAACTTCGTGAACGAGCGGCTCACCGCCGCCGCCGAGGAAATCTTCGGCGTCTTCGAGAAAACCGTCGTGGTGTACGAGGAGGAGCTCGAGCGTCAGCGCAGATTGCTGGATGACGTTTTGAAGCCAGAGATAAAACTACGCAACCAAAGTTAGTAACGTCACGCTGTCGTTTGCTAGTTGTTTAAATGGATGATCTGTTTATATTATAGTTGATCCGGGTGATACTTGAAACGATAGCGGTTTTTTACCGCATTGATGTTGACACGTTATCTTCATCGTATAGAATACAACTTCATCTATACTACGTCACTACATTTATATTGTGTAATAAATATTATTCGCATTTTCACCCATGCCAAACAAACGATGAACATATTAATATAATTAATGTATGATGTTTCCCAGTCTGTGACGTCATTCCACCGGAAGTTCAACATTAAAACGCTGCATTACATTAATGCACCAACATGACAACCTAATATCATGTGTTATACAGCACCATTAGGCTATTTGAATTGTGGCACTTGAGGTACAGTTTTACAAATAATGCTTCTGACCTGTAACCGTATTTCTACATGGTGGTTTGGTGCGTTTACATGTGTAGGATCTGAGTTCTTCTTCCTCACGGGAGGATTCACATCTCCATGTAGGTTTGTCTTTAACCAAACCACTGTCCTCCCTTTCAGGGATCCCACACTTCTCTGCCTGCGATGAGGAGGTTCTTGCTAACCAGCAGCTTTGTGTTCAGGAGAGGAACTCCAGTCCGGACCAAGAGGACCCACAGCCTCCTCACGTTAAAGAGGAACAGGAGGAACTCTGTACGGGTCTCCTGATGCAGGAGGCCGATATGTTCACGTTAAGGCCTCCTTACGTAGGCAGAGATCACAGTGAAGAGCAGAATCTTCCGGATCCGCTGCCACTGACCGACATCTCGGTGATAAAGCCTGAATCTGAGGGCTCGGGTGTGTGGGAACTGAGCGCCGACCGCCGTCTCTCTCGCAACGTTCGCCGGTCCAAAAGCCAAGATCATGCAAGAGGAAGCCAAGAGGATGCCAAGAAGAAACATTTTAAATGTCTCTTTTGCAACGAGGAGTTCCACGATTTCTTGAAGTTAAAAATTCACATAAGGAGCCACACAGGTGAGAAGCGTTACAAATGCGATATCTGTGGGAAAGGGTTCACCCAGAAGGCTCTGGTGAGGAAACACATAATGACCCACACGGGCACCAAGCCCTTTATGTGCAGAGTGTGCGGAAAGGAATTCAGCTGTCAGTCAAACCGCCTCACTCACATGAAAACTCACACGGGCGAGAAGCCGCACGCTTGCATCACCTGCGGGAAAGGCTTCAGCCGCGGCGCCGACCTGAGGAGGCACAACCGAACACACACGGGGGAGAAACCGTACAGCTGCGTCTACTGCGGGAAGGGCTTCCCGTACCACTCGTCCCTGAAGAATCACGTCCGAGTGCACACGGGGGAGAAGCCGTACAAGTGTATTTGGTGCGGGAAAGGCTTTGCCGTCAGCACAACGTTGAAAATACACACCAGAGTCCATACAGGGGAGAAGCCGTACAGATGCAACATTTGTGACCGGGACTTTGCTCACAACACGGGACTGAGATTACACAGGAGGATCCATGCACGGGAGAAACAACAGAGCTGAAATGTCTTGTGAGAACGATTCAAAATGTGTACAAAGTAAGGGATTCAAGGTGTGTAAATAAAACTCAAGGGTTTATTTAGAAGGACATGTGAAATAATTTGGAATAAACAAGATTCTCAAATATGAGAATTTGTTATTGTGAATTGAATACCGATGGATTTAACTGTTGGTGAAACAACTGTTGGTTGAAGATGAGCTCTTTGACCTAGCTTATGTACTTGTACTGTATTCATCGCTGTTGAGCGGCCAACAGCATTTTAAGTGCTCTGAAGTTCTTTCAAAGAAGCAAGATTCATGCAACTGCATTCTCCTGTCACTGCAGCTTTGAGGAGCAACAAATGTTACGTCACATCAGGAGTACTTTCCAGCCGCTTTCTTGATTTGTATTCCTTGTAGCTGTTAAAAGATATAAAATGGATGAACTGTTGTAATGTGTCACACTGAATGTGCCAGTCAGACTAAAGTGTGGGTTTAGAGTTGACACTTCTCCAAAAAAGCTTGTTTATAATCTGTATGATTTAAGAGTCAAATGTAAAAAAAATTCCATTGATTAGATTATTTATCCTCATCAGATAATAAGAATGTGGACACTCCATTTTTTCAAAGTAATCCTTACTGCTTACTGTTACTAGTGTTTATGGATGTATTACCTGAAAAAGTTGGCAACATATGAATTCCTTCCCTCAACTAATATTGAGTCATATTGATCATGTCAATGAATCTTTTTGTTTACATTTAGATTGCATCACTGAAGACGAACTGACATTCTCTGTACAAAATGTATGGATTTGATCCTTGGTCAGAAAATGTGTTTATGTTTTGAATTGACGTTTGTAGAACTTGCGCTTTTAATCTGAAAATTCGACCGGAACTTGTGGTGTTGTTTTTCCGGTCAGCGAAAGATAGCGAGGAAGTTTTTTCTTTTTTTACCACAGTGGAAATGGCTGCAATTTCGAATTTGAGTACGGCCATCAACGAGCGAAGCTGCCGGAGACTTTGTCGGATTAAGAGGAGCAGATTTATCGTCAGCGCAGACGGTCGGATGTCGTCTTGAGGCGCGAGATAAAGCTGCCGAGGGAAGGTGTGTTCAGGCAACACCGTAAGTTGCGAAACGTATTTGTTGCACACTTGAGACAAGAGTTAGTTTATCGTTGTCTTCTTTTCATTTACTTTTTAGTTCACCGTTACAACTTCCTCCCCAGCCTTTAGCACAATAATGATATGAGCCGTGCCGTTGTTTACTGACCGCCTACTGTATAAAAGGTGCGTGCGCCCTCTAGTGGCATGAAGGGGCAACAATTTATCTTCATCACTATGCAGTCACCGGATCAAACAACAAGGGATGTATCTTATCTGTGATGCAATAAAATGATTTATTTCTCAACTAAATGTCAAGTGATTCCAGCATGTTTTAGTGCCATTTGAGCATTTTAAAGCACATATCGTGAAGGGATAATATCGTGAATCGCTATTATTTTGGCTGAGATTATGGTGATGTGAAATTTTCATATCGTCCCATGACAAACTACAACACAACATTAAAAACAAAATTTAGTGAAGGAGACATAATTCTCTCTGTGTTCGGCTATGCAATGGTGCTACAATGAAATGAAGTATTAAAAAAACTAGGGATGTGGTGGCTTCTGTGAACTTCCTGTCCTTGTGAATTTTGTATCATATCATGCCTTCTAAATTTGTTACGGACGCAGGTCCTGGCACGAAAATAAAGTCAGTTTGATGTGGTTACAGACTGCTTGAACTTATCTGCTTGTTTAGCTTTTCGTGCACCAATGATGTGAAGAGTGACATCTTTTATCGGACATCCTGATGTTTTAAAAACACCACTGTAGGATATAAGATGTAAGAATTGTACAATTAGGCACTAGTCAATGCAGAAATTATAGCTTACTGTGCAGTACTGAATACATTGAATTCACACCTAAACATTTCATGTGCAGTTCACAGTAGAACCATCATTATAATGTTGGAAGATAAGAGCAGCAAACATATTTATTCTTCCTGGTAAGTATCAGTTTGTCACTTCTACCAAATCAGAGTGAAACACCAGAAAGCAATGGATGCTTTAGGGGTGGGGCAACCTTGTGATGGACAGGTCGCTGCCAATGCAATAAGCTACTAAGATGACTTTAATACTTGGCTGAAACGTTTCCCTTGAATTATGGAAGTTCACTTTGTTAGCGTTCACACCAGATGAGTTTGTGTTTGGAAAGTTTTAATAAACAATTTTAATATTCAGTGGGGGAATTGTTTTTCACAATAAGACAACAATCTCTCTTTAAAATAATATAACGTCCATCTTCGTTTGAGCATGTTGTGGTGCGGCACGCCAGCAGCACTCATCACACAGAGACTCTCTGAACAGTTCTACTTGGCACGTCCTCCGAAACCTCTTGCGACATTGTCATTGGTTTCAGCAGCTTCCTTGATCACCTGCATCACCAGAGCGTTCCTCTTCCTCGTCTCTTCCATTCTCAGTGGATTTGATTCAGGCAGATTCTAATGGGCACATAAATGTAATGAATCACTATATATGACCACAATAAATTAAATGTTTTTATTACCTTGTACTTTCCTGTACATAGAGTTCAGTAACAAATGTGAACATTTTATGTCATGATTATCCTGTAATCAAAATAATTGCAATTCATGATATCCCGAAAATCATCGAAATATGCTTTAACTCTTAAAGTGACACTTACCCATTCTGGTATCACGTTATACTTTCTAAAGAAAAATGTTTTTCTTTCCTATACTGAACAGCCATTCAAATAATTGTAAATAAGATGATCATAAATCATCAATATCCCTGCATAAATAAATAAATGATGATAAAAAACATTGTATTCTGTATTTTCTATCTTCCATAATAATAATCTAGTCAGCATTTGCAAATCACCAGCGACGATATTCACGACCATCCCGATATCGGAAATGTACCATTTTCATATCGCCCCATGTTGAGTAGGCTACTCATCCAGGTTCAAAACACACTGGAGAGATTTTTAATTTATTAATTAATTACCATGGGTTTGTCTCGTGTGTCTTCTTTTATTGTTCTATTGATTTGGACTTTTAGCAAACAGGAAGCTACGCACGTACTTTTGTTTGAGTTGTATTTAAGCATTTAGTTTATGTGTACAGTTGGATCACCTTTATGAGCTCCCTCCGCCGGTCTTCTCCTGGAGAGATCATAGCCCACGACCCGTACCCGAGACCCAGAGCAGCGACGAGGGCACCGGAGCTCAGGAGAGTCCGCATGCTCATCCTGGAGGAAACACCGAAGATCCGTCTGGTTCACCGAAAATAACACCTACAAGTCTCCTGCTTCGTTTGATAACGTCGGACGGAGACAGGGGCCGCAGTGCACGCCGGGATATCTGTCTTCCTTGAGGTGAAGCTTCTTCTGAAAACTAACGTGTATAGCGCCACCTGCTGTGTCGGAGTGTCATGGACTATAAATAATGATAAATAATAATGTGCGGGGGGGGGGGGATTTGGACACATTGTGGAAAATGAAGAGATGAACATATTTGAAGACCCCTCAAACGTGAAAGAATAGAGACTCACTATTATGAATGCGTTTTATTATTATTTAGTTGAATTGATTTTGTACTTGCTGTCACTTGTGAAAACAAGAACAAAAACTATGTTTTATTTTCAAATAATTTATGTTATCCTTTCTATCCAATGTGCCTTGTATGTTGAGAGGGGTTATTGTCAGGTTTTCTATGCCTTGATATTCTGTAAATGTATCTTTTCAATACATAAAACACTGTGGAAAATGGTGAAGAGAATGGTGAAAACAGTACTCAGCTTCTTTACTGAAGTAAAACTCGTGAAAAATGTCCCGACACTCTCAACCCCTTAGAGTCATGCATTGTAGGCTATTCTTACTTTAGTAGAAGCCCGAGTTCTGTCTTGTCCTCATTGTGTCCAGCTTTGCTGCCATAACCAGTTCATCTCCACAGCTTCACTAATCTTTCACACTCTCTGACACTATTGTTTTGACAGTTTGTTTCATTTCTCTCATTTCCTAGTGTCTTGTGAGAGATAAGTGTGTACTTTAAAGCCAATTCATAAAGTAATCTATATTTAAACCAGGATATTTTCATGTACGCACTAGTGTAAGTACTATTTTGCTGTTGGTACAGCACTAACGTCGTGGGCGTTAATTTTTCAAAAACATTTTTCAAATTCACATATAGCAAAACAGACATGTACTCAACATAAAATTGGCATTCATGCTTTTTTAAGGCAGAACAAACGTGACGTCACGTTGCCGCCGCCCACCGGGCATCGCTCTGCGCGTGCGCGGTGCGCTTTAACTAACGGCCAAGAATCAGCCAATAAACGCGCAGCCTTTCGGAGGTTTTCCGCTTTCCACGAACTTCTTGACAGATCCGACTTCAGATTGAAAGAATTCAAGATGGCTGCTATAGGTAAGCGTTAAACGTCTATCCAAACTATTATTAAACACTAACGGAAAGAGTTTTGCGCTATTATTCTGACAAATGTATAACAACAACTGTATATAGCTATTTTACGCATGTCAATAGAAGAAGTCACTGGTTTGTATTTTGGTAAAGACACCAGAAGTAGCCAATAAGCTGACGCTGTGGGAAAACACCACAAATTGGCTAACGTTAGCTTGCTAGGTGTAGCATAAAAGCCCTACATAGTCAAGTAAACCAAATTAGCCTCCGAGTTTACGCTAGCCAGATAATCTCCTCTCCTCCAGTAAGCATTTAGCCAGCTAGCTCGCACAAATTCAAGTCGCGTTGCGAGGAATTTACGAACGCTTTGATAACTTTGCATCGTTAGCTTTAACTTAAATGTATTGCTATTCTGTCACCTTTTACCCACTTCCTACTAATGTACTAGTGAAATCAGTTAGCTAACTAGCTTAAATCGTTTAACTGGCGCCCCTAGGGAAACATGGCCTCCCAAAACTCGAAATGTCATATTGCATCGCAGGCAAATCCCACGCTAAGCTAAATAGCTAACGTTAGGTAGCATTAGCATGCGACTAGTCAGCAACTTTGCTGGTTTTCAACTTTTGACTGCTTCATTTCTACATTGATTTTAAGATCGACCCGGTACATTATTAGTTACGTACTTCAGGGTAAGTTATTATTCGTATTGTTATGCAATCCTAGCTGTAAGCTAAACATCCGTGCCGCTGAGTTACACACAGCGTTGACGTTGAGACCCGGTTTGGTACTATTCTCGCCTGTGTCGTCAGACATAATTCAACATTGAGGCCATCAACGTCAATGTATTTATCTATTTGATAATGACTGAGAACTTTTAACAACTCGTTAGTTGATGTGATGTTTCCGGCTGTGCTGAGGGATAAAGGTGCATTCGCCTCCCCGACTTGACTCAAACTCATTTAATTTAATTATGTTCTATAATTCATAATCCATAAGAAATCAAAATCTGCCAATGATCGTTGTGCTCTACTTTTCCACCGTTACTTGTGTGTATGTATCATTTGCATATTATTAATCAGTAATTCTGATGGTGATAACGACTGAAACTGTCCAGAATCATGCAGTTTTTTATATGGATACCTACCTCTTTGCTTGGTTGCATGTACTGTTTAGCTCCATGTCTTTTGCATGTTATTTTGCTATGATATACAGTGTCAACAGTGTTTGGAACAGGCACTTTAATTACACAGCAGGTGTATTCTGTCCAAACTGAAATATTTCTAATTTTTTGTAGGTAACGAGTAAAGGGATAACTCTTCTGGATCCCACTGTGCACGAAGCTCTCCTGCGGTTGAGGTTGTGGTGTCTAAGTGCTCAGTGTCCCAGCTCCTGCTGCCTCTCATCATGTCCTCCACCTCCTCCTCCTACTCCTCCTCGGGGGAGACTAGTCCGGAGGATGTGCCCCGAGGTGGGGGCACCATCCGAGTCTACCTCCCCAACAAACAGAGGACAGTGGTGAGATGATTGGCTTTCTACTCTTTTTCAATGAGGCAACAGAAAATAAAACATTTTATATACAGAATATATCTATGGGTATGTCTGTGCAACAAGATTAATAGTTGATAGTTGGCTATTACCACCTCTGAAAAAGGACAGTACCAGTACTGTTGGTTGTAAGTGTAATAACTCACACAAAATGTGACATTTTTTACAGCATGTTAATGAGTAAGCCAGTGGACAGTTGGTGTCAGGTTTTCACAGATGGTGCCTCTCATATGTCCACTTGTTATTCCAACCAGTAAAACTTGGTTTGATTATTTTGTGACTTTGCTGTAATTTTGCAGACTAGTTGTTTAGTGGATCGTCTGTATTTTTTCGTTGAGCTTTTCCGGTTTTCCTGCTTTACTTTATATACAATGAACAGACATACAAACCTATGTACCAAATCTGTTTTGTATTACTATGTTAGAAATGTGCATATAATTGTCACATCTTGTGTGTTAATAACCAGCATCAGTGGTTGACTGACATCCCACAATGTCTATAAGACCATTCAGATTAGTTTTTGGGGGGAAAGTACAATGTGTAGAATGAGCTGAAGTTCTTGGCTTCTAAATGTTCTGTTATGACATGGATGATTTGTATAGCAACAATAATATCATGTGCAGCTGCCATTTTTGTTTATCAATACTTCCAGTATACCTCCTTTTTATCTGTGGATGTCATTTCAAAGTCACGTTCGCTCATATGCTGTTTCCTGTTCTCAGGTGAATGTTCGCCAAGGACAGACTGTGTACGAGAGTCTAGATAAAGCACTCAAAGTGAGGGGCCTGAGCCAAGACTGCTGTGCTGTATTTCGCCTTCTAGAAGGGTAAGATTGCATTTCTGTTGGCTGATTTTCCTCCCGCACCATATCGGGATAAAGGGTTGCATTCTTCATTGACAAAATAATAGATCAAAAGGCAACTGCAAACAATTAGCTTAAGTTCCAGATCTATGTGTTGTACGGTGTGGTTTATTGATGTTTGTGAAATAGTAAGCTTTATCTACATTACTATTCATATGTTATTGATTTTTAAGGGAAATTCTAGGATCTAATTTTCATAATTTTGACCATCACTCTTATCAACAACAATAACACCAGCAGTCCGATAACTGGACGAATCAAATCTTCAGGATTAAATCCAGTCATACCTACATGAAGAGCAAACAATGCTAAACATCTAAACAGATTGGTAAATTTGACCAACACTGTAGTGTGTACACTGTTTTTTTTGTGCAATGAGGGATTATTATTAATAACATTTAAGATTCAGTGTGACCTACAGAGGAAGTGCTTTGTGTTATCTGGATGAACTGTTTGCATTTTTACAACTTGTCTGATCATCTGACTGCTTATGTCTCTTAATAATCACTGCACATCATCTGTTAAACTGTATTTCACCATAGAAAAATACATAAAATGTGTTAATCATTTTGTATTTACTGAGAAGATCCCTTTTCCTCGCATCACAAGAAATCTAAAGTTAAACACCATTTAATTGTGAGAAATACTAAAATTGTGTTTCGGGTTTGGAAATACATGGCTTAAAATGATTACAATATACTCACTCTTAACTATTTTTCACTCAAGTTTTCCAATTGTTTATGTCTTTGCCTCTCCAGTCGTAAGAGACTGACAGATTGGGACACAGATATCACTCCACTGGTTGGAGAGGAGCTTTTAGTCGAGGTCCTGGATGATATTCCCCTCACCATGCACAACTTTGTAAGTAGCTGGCAAACATGTATACGGCTTCACAGAAACACCTTACATTGACAGAATGCCTAAATGTTTGTTAAACATTCCTGGAGTAAAAGGGAATATTGTGGCCTCTTTATCTGTGCAGGTGAGGAAAACCTTCTTCAAGCTGGCTTACTGTGATTTTTGCCACAAGTTTCTGTTTAACGGCTTCAGATGTCAGACCTGTTGCTACAAATTTCACCAGCACTGCAGTAGCAAGGTTCCTACGGTGTGCGTCGACATGGATACAGTGAGCAAACGGTAAGTCGGGGAAGAAGTGTTCAGTATCACGCAGTGATTTTGCTCAATTTATTAGTGGCTTAGCCTTCTATAAGTACCTTTTTATGAATCCAACCAGGGCAATTGGTATTTTCCAACATTGTCTATTGTCTGACACCTTGTTTCACTATGTGTCTCTGGACTTTTGTCCTGCCCCATCTCTCCTATGTTCTGCCCAGGTGTGATCCTAATCCCTGCACAGATGAGTACCCACGGATACTACTGCCAGAAAATTCCCCATCGCAGAGCAACCTAGCCTTAACCCCAGATCCTGCCGGGTAAGCTTTTATATTAAATAAATAATATTATGGTACAGTATAGTCTGTGGACCTGATAGTCAGGTATAAAGTGTGACTATTTAACTTAGGATGGACCTCCTGTCCCCGACCCCGGCCTTTCGCTTCCCCTTGCCGGGTGGAGACTGCCAGTCTCTTCAGAGGCATCGCTCCACCTCCACTCCCAATGTTCATATGGTCAGCACAGTGGGCCCTGCTGGTACCAGCATTATCGAGGTCAGTGTTTGCTGCTTCATCTATGTTTGGATTATGACAGGATACAAAAACTACATGACATATTTGTATTCATCTTTAATTCATGCAGGGAGACCATATTGTTTATTTTCATCTTATTTAAGATTATTTGATTGATTTTCACTAGAAAACGATCTATCTGTGATTATATTAAGAGTTTTAAGCACATTTTATCAGGATAATATGATTATTTTGGCCAGGGTAATTGTGCCATGAAATGTTCTTATTTTCCCATGTCTATTTTGGTGCTTGAAAATGTACATATACAGTAGACGGACCACTGACCTCAACACGTTTTACTTACCTGTGTATTAAATGATCAAAGTTGAGTTTATAATGCAGAGTATTTGCTTTTTAGGAATCACTCAAATTCAACAACACAATGGGTATGTGATTTATTTATTTATTTTCATTACCATCTCCATTTCAGAATTTTCATTTGTAATTTTATATGTGGTGTTGATTGTATTTTTTTTAAAGTGTCCTACTTCTGATTCCTGCAGGTCCTGAGCCCTCACCAAAACCCTCAACCAGCCCACCCTCTTCTCTCGGCTCACCAGGGAGGAGACCGCCCAAGTCTCCTTCAGAGCACAAAGAGCGCAAGCCCTCCTCGTCTGACGACAAAAAGAAAGTGGTATGTAGTCTTTTGACTTAATTTGCAGGTTGTTTGGTTGTCTTCAGACGAGTGTGTGCAGAGTTATGGTGCGAGTTAGTCATGCAAAATATTGAATGTGATGTTTCAGCACCGAGGGGGCTACAGAGACTCAAGTTACTACTGGGAGGTCCACTCTCGAGAAGTCACTATTCAGAAGAGAATAGGTGCTGGCTCGTTTGGAACGGTCTTCAAGGGCAAGTGGCACGGAGACGTGGCAATCAAGATCCTTAAAGTCACAGAGCCAACACCTGAACAGCTGCAGGCCTTCAAAAATGAAATGCAGGTCTTACGGTGAGAAGTGCTGTCTCCGTTTTACTTAACTTGAAGTCTATCTTGTTTTGAAAAAGGGCACTGACAAGTTCAGCAATTTGTTTTCTAACAGGGAAATATATTCATAAAATTCATCAGTGAGCTTTCTTTTATGAAACCTTTGTGATCGGTAATAAATAAATAATCAGTTTAAACAAGAATAGGACAATACCTATTATGAGGCTGGGACCATGTGTGGTCAATGTGCTAAATTATGGCCAAATTGTTCCACGGATAGTCAGTGGTAATGTCTATAACGTGATTTTCTGGGTTTCTTTGGTATTTTTCAACCTGGCCCCTATTTTCATGTTGTCTAAGTGGCTGATGGGGACAACAATTCTGAAATTGGTCCGGTATCGAGGGAGATGCTGTAACTCTCAATACTGGACCAATTTCCGACATTATTGTTCTCATTTGCCACTTGAAATACAAACATTTTATAATAATTTAAAAGGAATTTAAATTATGGATGAGACGGTGTAATTTCTAACACTTTTACCATTTCTGTCCTGTAGGAAGACCCGCCACGTCAATATCCTGCTGTTCATGGGCTATATGACTAAGCCCAACTTCGCCATCATCACACAGTGGTGTGAAGGCAGCAGCCTGTACCGCCATCTGCATGTCACAGAAACCAAGTTTGACACTATGCGTCGCATTGACGTGGCCCGACAAACTGCGCAGGGCATGGAGTAAGATCTGCTGCTAGATTTCATTTCACCATCACCACTGACACCCTTTGTTAAGTAATAGAAAACAAGTGTCTGTTTGCTGCACTTTGTGCCCCTTGTGAGAATAGAAGTTAGTTTGGTAGAATGAAATCATCCTGTGAATTATATCACGTTTACTTTTTTTTTTAAACTCGTTTCAGCTATGGAATAATGAAAAGTGTGATTTGATAATGTCAGACATACTGCAGCAGACACTTTTGCAGTATTAGTGAAAGGACAGATTGTTTATACAAGTGTTGCTCTGCTCTTCCCTTGCACAAATGTAATCAATTATTTGTTTTCTCCTCTTTCAGTTATCTTCATGCGAAGAACATAATTCATCGAGATCTGAAGTCGAACAGTATCCTATTATTGTCTAGTGGTCTTTTTTTATGTAGCTTTTTGTACTAGGATCACTGAAGACTCCACCAATAACTACAACGGCAAATTTGAGCAACATGTTCCGTAGTTTTAACCACAAACCTGAGTCATAGCCTTTTACGGTGATCTGTGTACAAAAAACACATTGACAGTATTTTTTTAATAATAATTCTGGCTTCCAAAATAATAAATTAAATGAAGCACCACCGATTTGGCAACAGCTAGCCAGCTAGTTATTTAGAACATGAATATGTACACCAGATGTTTGTTGTAATATTTCCTGAGCTTTTGTGCTAGATATTTTTCTCCACGAGGGCTGGACTGTCAAGATTGGTGACTTCGGCTTGGCCACGGTGAAATCCCGGTGGAGCGGTTCGCAGCAGGTGGAGCAGCCCAGTGGATCCATTCTGTGGATGGTGAGCTCCTTACTGTATATGAATAATTTGACCTCCACTAAAATGACTACAAGATATGAATTCAACTTTAGCCATACCCGAAAGCATCCTCTGCTTTCTGGTCTGTTTGACTCTAAATGGACCATAATGTACAAAATGTACTTCATGCTGGATTGAAGAAGACTTTAAACTAGAGATTGAGACGAACTCATGTTTACAATGTTTACTGAGATAATACATTGAGAGAGGACTTCTGTGCAGTAAGACTTTATTCTGCAACCAGAAGCATTGCCTCTTGATGGCCATTAGAGGTAATGCACATTTAGGGCACTTCAGCATTGGCTTCACTTTTCATGCCAGAGGTTGACACGTTAACAGTAACTGAATACAACCGTAGTCTGTTTATTTCACAATATCTTCCGTTTTTGTTTTGGGCGTCCACATTGTACCGAACATGATGTCATTGGGTGGTGATGATATAACGGATACAAAAATGTCACAATCACTCAGAATGATATGATAGTCTCATTCAGTGCGTTTATCTACATTGAGTGATGTCATTCAGTTGTGGTAAATGTGAAAACAAGCCCTGTATGTCAGCATAGAGACATTTTCTGTATTTAAGAGATAACGTCCTAATTAACAGGTACTTTATTACTTAATTTATCATTAGATTGTGGCAGGTCATGACAAAATGAAGTGCTGATTCCTTTTCCCTTTCTTTTTTTTCTTCTCTAAGGCTCCTGAGGTGATCCGGATGCAGGATACCAACCCATATACGTTCCAGTCTGATGTGTACGGCTATGGAGTAGTGCTGTTTGAGCTGATGTCAGGGACCCTGCCTTACTCCAATATCAACAACAGAGACCAGGTTACATGACACTACTCCTCTTTGTGTTTACACAATGCTCGTCTCGGATAACCAGAGCCGTTTCAGTGCTGCTGTGTCAGCACTAAAGAAAGGGCTTGGCTCCACACCATCATTGTGGTATATGGGGAAAAATGAATAAGCTTGTTTGTATTTCTTGAAAGCAATCACAATTGTCTTTGATGGCACCACGCACAGGATGCAGCACTGGTGCCATCGCACATAAATAGTGCAGATAGCAGACAGGAAGAGAATGCCGGCTGAACGAGGCAGTCAATGGCAGACTAAATCCTGTGACAACACTGACATAGTCAAAAGCAGAATATCTGATTAATTGGGTTTGTCTTTTGGAAAATTCTGCATGCATGTTATTATTGACACTATGAATAGCACTCTCAGATTTAAGCAACCGTTTTCTTTTTGTTTAATTTCACAGATAATCTTCATGGTTGGACGTGGTTACTTGTCTCCAGACCTCACTAAGCTGTATAGTACCTCACCCAAGTCGATGAAAAGGCTCATCATTGACTGCCTAAAGTTCAAACGCGACGAGAGGCCCCTGTTTCCACAGGTGAGTAGTGTACAGCTGACCCCTCAGTCCAGCTGGGCGCAAAAAAACCTGCCTCATCACCAAGTGGAGAAGCAGAGGAACCACCCTTCTGTCAAACTTACTAAATGTCATTGTTTTTGACGATTCCTTTCCATTGGGGTTTCCTTCATCAGATCCTGGTAGCCATCGAGCAGGTTCAGGACCTGCTGCCAAAAATCGAGCGGAGTCGCTCCGAGCCGTCTCTCCATCGGGCCGTCCATGCTGAGGACCTGAACCCCCTCCTGTTCCACACCACCAGGCTGATGCCCCTCTAAGCTCCCCATGGGGCAGAGAGGTCGTCTCCCTGTTCAAATCCACAGCATTCCCGTGCCTCAGAGAGGCCACAGGCTGACTGTCCTGAGACCACGACCCCCCAACTTACCCCCCCAAACCCCCGCAGAGCCCTAGAGCTGCAGCACTCAGCACAAACCCAGTAACTGTAGAAATAACTGCAAGACATTGTCTAATCTGATAGTGGATCATTAAGTCACATTTAGCTCATCCCCTTTAAAATGATGTTCAGTAGTGAAATAGTCTCACTCAGACCTTTTTGAGGAGCCAAACGATTTAAATCAGTTCTGCTGTAATGCTGTGTTGTTCAGCAGGTCACCTGATCAGCTTATATTACATAGTTCAAATGCTCCGTTGGCATGTGCCCCTTTCAGTCTGACGGGAGATCTGAGGTGTGAAGATGGTGATCTGAAAGCAAACAGTGCCTGTCTGCTAGTTTTGTAAAAAGGTAAAAGGCATTTAGTCTCAATGGGAACCGCCACTATTTTTACTGCATTGACCAAAAGTTCACTGCTGGAACTGAAGTTCTGTTATATTTAACCACAACAACGAATCAACATGAGGAGGCAGAAGAAGTTCAAACTACTGGAAGCCAGAAATAAATTAACAACCTCACTAAACACTAAACATGCAAAAAAAAAAAAAAAAAACAATGTTCTAAATTAATAATGGTTAACTTAGTGAAAAGTGCACATTGAGGCTGAATAGTTGGAAGCTTCATTCATATGTTGACATTCAAAATTAATTTCTTTTTTTTTCTGCATGTATATTAATTCCATGAAAGCCATTAAAGATCAGGCTTCCCTCATTATTACTATTATACTGTTTGTTGAAATAGATTCCAGTCGTAGCAGCAGAGGATTGTTTCCAAATTGCGTAATCCAAACAATTCCAATAACTCCAGAATGTTGTAACGTCCAAAAGTTAAAAAGAAAATTATTAAAATAAGATGTTGTGATTTTTGGAAATGCTTCCATCTAACAAAATATTCTATAATAAGCAAATTGCAATGCATGTATGCATCTACAAGGCCTCTTTATCCTGTGGTCAGGTCAGCAGTGAACAAGGAGGGGTTTTATTTAATTTTTCATTCTGATATTCAACATTTCCAAGATTCCAAAACACTTAAATACTACAATTTAATACTTCACAGGAAATAACCCTTAAAATCTAATTTAAACATCACAGATTAGAATATGAACATATTAATTATCAGTTGTATTTGGATGATGACGCTCTCTGTAGATAGACAGCATAGCCCTGATCTAATCTATAGCAACATATGAATCTTGTGTGAGATCGTCTCACTAATACACAAGACATAAATACGTTTTCATGTTTGTGCAATTTCAAGAAATTCAAGGCTCCCAAAGCTTTATATTCCACATATGTCTGTAGTTTTCCCAGAATGTCATCACGCTTTTTACATTTCTTTTGTTGTTGTTTTCTTTTTGGTTTCATTTTTAGCCTAATAAGGAATTTACAGACCATAGTAAATCTCAGTCTTAATGTAGATGCTTAGTGGTTTCATACTGGGACTGTCCCATGGCACACGGCTTCAACTGGTCTTTTGCAGTCTAGTCTTAAAAGTTTATTCTTAATGCTCTCCAACGCCGCATCGTTGATTGGAGGCACGGTAACATGGCCACGCACACTTTAACCAGAACTGTAATTGTCGGGAGGCATGAACGCTTAAAGAGTCACTTCCAGTTTGGACGACGTTAATTCATGTTCTGCAAATACTTCTCAGTATGCAAACGAATCTGCTTCAGATAGCCCCGCCCCTAAAACCTTCCCCGTAGCCGCCAATGTCTCAATGTATCGTCGTCTCAACGCGCCGAGTCAGGGGGATTTCAAATCCTGATTATTTTTCACCTGAAGAGGAACTATTGTCTGATTTTTCACTTAAAAAAATATTTAAAAAAATTTCGAGGCCGCCCTGATTCCACTGTAAAAAGATGTTTCAGATGCTCTCGATTGGCCCGGCGTTTGGTTTGAATTACAATGAGGCCTTATAATTTGAATGAGCAAGTCATGCATTTGGTCGTCCCATTGATCGGGTAGCTAGCTGGCAAGTTGAGAATTTTATGCTTATCATTGTCTTTCAAACAAACAGCTGTCGACGACTGGCTGTCAGTCAACTAAAAAGTTTGTTGTTTTTTGTTTTGCAGGCAGACCAAGATGCTAAACTTAGATTTGTAAACGAGGGCACATGGAAACCTGTCGATCTCCACAGCGCTGAGGTGTGACTTTAGTTTGGTGAGATTCACAAAAGTAAAATGTATGTTCACCTCACGCTTGCATGTTTTTTTTTGGATGCTTGTTTGCGTTCAGTAATAACAGAGTACAGTCTAGATCTGCTCTATATGAGATAACTTCTGTTGTGATTAGGCGATATCAAATAAATTTAACTTGACTTCATGTGTAGAGGCCGTTTGTAACTAGTCGCTGGTGTCTCATGTGTTAAACGGACTCTGTGTGTCCGACGCCTCTATTCAGTCCTGTGGATTCTTTCCTTCAGGATCGTGTTTGAGGTGACGTTCAGTATACTGGTCTTTACCGCTTCATGATACAGTATGTTTCCAACGGACGTGTAGTGACTTTAAATCAAGATGCCATGCTTAACAGACAGATGTGGACAGATGTGGTCGACTTATGGACTCTTTAAGTGAAGATGGAGGAGCTCTGATGGTGTGTGGCGCTTTCTGTCATGGTTGTTTAGCATCGTGAACATAGGTTGTCATTGAGAATGCCTTGGCTAACATTGTTAGCACTGCTACCGTCAAGAACAAAATGCATCATGGGATTTTTTTTATATCACAGGGAGATTTTAGTAGGGTTTGACAGGCTGAGCCCTTTCATGGTTTATAAACCTAATCCCATGCAAGAGCACCGATGTGTAACCATGAAACATGAACACAACAGAGGGACTTTGTGCCGATGTCTCACGCCGACACTTCCTTAGAGTTCTTTCTACTAGATTTGCTTAAGAAATTAACATTGATTGATTTTTAGAAATGGCAAACTTAAAGTTTGAGAACTTTTTGTTCCTCCTTAAACCAGACTGTGCACCAGTAACAGCAGGGTCAGGCTGCCTAGTTGAGTTCAGGTTCCTGTGCTCTCGACCAGGATTTAAGTCCTCTTGGTCAACACCACCACCGAGCCCAGCTCAGTTCTCACCTTAACTTTTTTTTTTCTCTCTCTTTTTTTCCGTGATTTCAAAGTAACTTTTACTATTCTGTTTTTTTCCTTCATGAATGTTGGTCGCCTGCTCTTTTCCTGGTGGTTGCTGCTGTTCAATACGGAGTTCACTGCTCTCTGGTGTGATCGGTAATCATAGAAGTATTAGCTTTCTGATACTACTGACTTTACTGTCCTGTTTAAATGTCACAGCAGCAGCTGTGAGGGATCTTTCAGATGTTTCAGGTTGTGTTCTGTGAACTGGCTTCTCTGTATATTGTAGGCGTCGGCCATTAATGAACGGACAGTGTATCAGACATTTAGAGCGTGATATTTGGTGGTAATCAGGACTGGGTACCCTCACTGTTCTTGCTCATTCCAGTTATATCTGTGGATCGTCGTCTGGGGGTTGGGGGTGGGGGTTTACCTGCGGGGTCTGGGTGTGGATTTCTGAACCAGGGTTGGGAAAGACTTGGTTTGTCTTTCTCTTATTTATTGAGGTCTTTGCAGACGTTGTCGTCTACGACCGCAGCTCTTTCAGGTCGAATAAATGTTTACAGAGAGACATCACTCTTTGCAACATTCACATGTTCACCAGACGCTCGCTAACCAGAATGTTCTTTCAGCCACGGTACCGTCTGCTCCCCCAAATCACTTCTATCCTGTATCGGCTCGGCTTTGGAACATCTTGTGCACAAATGTTTTTAGCAATATTAAGTTCGTAGGGTTTCACTACGATAGCGTTTGTTAACGGCAACACAAAATACTGTAACAGTAAGCTGTTCCACGGTGGGCCGCGTGTTAAACTCCAGTCTGTGATTTCTAAGTGTAGTTTGTAAAGAAACCCACATTTTTCTAAATTAGATGCTTTTTATAACCTTTCAGCAAAAGCAAGGACAGAATGTCTTTATAATTCAATGTTGGACCAGGTTTCCTGTGAATCGATGTCACCGCCGCTTCAGTGGAAGACTCATTATTTCCCTCTTCAGAACGGATGTTGGATGGTTTTGTGTCCGTCTGGTGTCTCCCAAAGAGGACTGTGTTGATCTGGTATCCAAAGGTTTAGGGAACAATTAACCACAGTTACTGGAGATCCATTAAATGGACCTGAATGGCTTTATGACACATACGAGACGCTGTGCTGCTTCTGTAGACTCGAAGGGGCGCTGGAGAGAAACCAGACGTAACACAGCTGTCTGTTTCAGGAGAGAAGAGGAAGAGAGCTGTATCAAGAGTAGGTTTTTTTTTTTGTCTTTTTATATCTCTAGGTGAATTGCAATGCTTGTGTTTATAGTTTCTGAGGTGTCAGGGGTGTTCAGTTTGCAATAAATGGTATATTCTGTGTACAGTTACATTTTTTAATTACAAAAATTGTACTTGTCTATTTTTGTGTGTGATGGTTTCAAAAAGAACAATTATTTTAAAGTAAAAAAAGGAAATCTTAGTATTTTATTTTAGTTTTTTTTGTCTTTAAATATTGATGCAGGATTTATTCTTTGAATAAATGCGTTCATCTGTGTTACCTGCTTGTTTTCAACTCTTTGCACAGTGTTCTTGGCCTCGTTTCATGTTTCATCAGACAAGGAAATCATTACAATAATGTCCGTTTCTTGACATTTTCAAATTTCCTTTTTAAAAATTGGAAGTCTAAAACATTTATGGTTCGGGGTTTTTCACAGCCTCTTTTTAAAAAAGAGGGTGTGTGATTAAGAGAAACCATCTGATGGTTGAACAGGGTCAAAAGAGGAAGTGGTAACACATATGGCTGACAACAGATCAGTGAGCTGCTAGAAAAACCTCAAAACAGGAAATGCTGATAGTCTGACAATATGAACTTAGTCAAAATGGAGGCTAAAGTGCAGTCTTGATACTGTAGACAAAACTTTATTAGCACAGTAAAGGATTTACAAAAGTTGTCAAGCTCAAAGTTTTGGCAGAAAACAGCTGCTTTTCATTATTATTCCCTTCAAAAGATGTAAAAATGTCTTTGGCTCAGGATCACAGTGAACTTAACACAGAAATGCATCAGACAACAAACATATTTTGTGATCTTGGCAAAAAAAAAACAATTAAAATCACAAATGTGTCTTCACAAAAAAAAAAAGCATTTTATGATCTTCAGTAATTTTTTCCAGAAACATCCCTTTTCTGCAAAGTGGATTTGTTCAACGGTTCCAACACGATAGTAACTCTAAGAGGCGACGATAAAGAAGAGAGATGTTTATAGCTTGTAGCCGAGTCCGGATCTACTTATGTGGCAGAAGAGTGTCATGGCGAAGCACATTCCCAAGACCTGTTGACAAAATGACAAATATATAATTGTTACGTGATGTATTGTAATATGAAGCAGATTCACGCATCAATAAATCATCAATGAGGCCACTTTGGGGGACAACCAGCTAAAAATACCAGATTGACTTATTAACAAAGTCTGAACTCACTTTACATTTAATTCCAGTTGCAGTTTGGGGGCCAGACAACCAAAACAATGAGCTAAAAGAGGTTAAAAGTCCTGATCTGCAACTTGCAGAAGGCCACCGTTTCCTGAGGTTCACTTTACCCCAAAACTCTGCTTAGATCTTCCAAACGGTTTTCCAGCAGTTTAGTAGTAATAAGTATTTTAATCTGGTAAAGATATTCTCCATCCAGTTACCTCGATGATGCAGAGGACAATGACTGAGATCCCTGTGGACAGGAAGTTTTCCTCAAACATGGTCTTCAACTTTACCAAACAGCCCTGAAAACAAAGAGCACAACGTTGAGATCGCCAGCAACCGACAGTCGAATGCAATTATGAAGACGTGACCTCTGAAGTAGGTCAAAATAAGCCTTCAGTACCTTTTCTCTGTACTCTGCATTTGGGGTGTCACAGTGCTTCACACAGCAAGACTTGGGCACTATCTCCCAGTCCGTCCAATTATGGACTCCACAGCATTCCAGCTGAAACAGATTTTAAGAGTTTAATAAAGTGTTATTAACAGGCTGAGATGACTCGGCGCTGAGTCATGGTTGTGTCTCTGCTCTTATCCACTGACGTTTGTCTGAAGCAGATCCCACTCATCCATCACATCCGTCGTGTTTGCAGTCTTTCCTTTTGCCTTTTCCAAACCCTGGTGGAGGTCTGCTTTCACCAATCTATCAATCTGAATAGTGAGATGTGCAGATTATACACGCCGTATATATATATGTGTTTTATTCTCCATGAGTGCTGATGGACGCTGCCCTACCTCAGACTCGTACATGAGGAGCAGGCACGCTGCAGTCAGCTCCACCAGCATCAGCAGGAACAGCAGCAGGAAGAACTGCAAACACAGTTTCCACAACAGTCTGTTGGAGTTTTACTCTTAGAAACACATTCAAATATATGACAGGACAACTTCATATTTACAGAATTTAAGGAAACTTCCAGGAAACAAGACTCAAGGGGTTTTCAGACTTGGAGAAGATTACATGAAACATGAAAGAGTTAACTTGCTCATGATTAACTTCTTCATGGTGTTGGCGACCTCAACACAAAGAACATCAAGGCTGATGCTGTTTGTTTGCAGGTATTTGGTCCTAAAATGAGTTATTTGACCTGCTGTTGACCTTAGAAAAATATTAAACTTTCATAAGACTCATGTATGCAAATGTATGAATCTCATTTCATGGGAATTCACTCAAACCCCCGACATGTCACTGTCATGGTGGGTCTGGATGACGTCAGGAGGATCTGTTTGTGCGTAATAAATGGAGAGGAGACATGGAGTGTGTCTATCACATGAACTGTATTCAGAACTCGAGCCAGAGACATAAAACTCCTGCTTTCAGTGGGCCGTACCATTTTCATGTAAACGCAAACTGTATTCAGAACTGGATCCTCTTCCTTGGGATCATTAATTGTGTCTGTATGAAAGGTGACCGGCTGGATTGGTTTTAAAACTTTTACCTCCAAATAAAGATCATTTAAATGATCATTTAATTAATTGTGTTGTACTCATAGAAAATATATAAAGTAGAACGTGTGTGTGTGTGTGTGTGTGTGTGTGGTACCGTGAGGAGGAGGCAGCGGTTCTCCTTCAGAGCGCCGAGGAAGCCCAGGAAGGACACGCAGGTGATGATGATGCCGCTGACCAGCAGCATGTTGGCTGAGTTGAAGCTCGCCAAGGTCGGGGTGAGAGCCGCCATCCTGAAGTTCACCATCATGTAGACGCCGAAGCCCAGTACCGCCACGCCACACATCTAACGGGAAAACACACCGGAGCTCAGCATCGCCACCCCAACACAGACACACACCTGACACCAGAAACACACTGCAGACACACACCTGACACCAGAAACACACTGCAGACACACACACCTGACACCAGAAACACACTGCAGACACACACCTGACACCAGAAACACACTGCAGACACACACCTGACACCAGAAACACACTGCAAACACACACCTGACACCAGAAACACCTGTAATGAGCTTCTAAAATGCATCACTTTATTTTAATCCATACTACTATTATCTACACACTACTACTAGATCATAAAAAAACTCTTCACCATGAATGTATGTCCATTAAAAGACTGTTATTGTTGTCGTATCTGACAACATTATGAATAAGAAATAAAATGTTCTTCACCTTTCACTTTCTGTTTGTTTCCCTGTCATGAAACATGAGTGAGAAGGTCGAGAGAGGAGCAGCGTTGGAACGACACAACGACGTCGTGGCTGAATATTAAGCTGGTGTCGATAATGTGAATACAGATTTCTGCTCAAGCAACACATTATTTCTCTGAAGGGTTCTTTTCCATAATGTTGTCAGACACTCAGAACAACAATCTACACCCGTCAGCGGCACAAACAAGCCGTTTTAGTGGAAGTACCGATATTGATGGTGAGGAGTTGCCACGGCAACAGTGCTCTCCCTCTATGCTCATATCAGAAACTGTTGTCCACGTGAGTCACTTAGATGCACACACACAGGAACATGGTGATCAGGTTTAAAAATAGTGAAATTACTCTTTAAGTAAAAGATCAGAATACTTCCTCCGATGCTTTTTATAGCTTCCATCACTTTAGCTCTGCAGCTGCTGTTTGATCAAAATAAATGCAGACGAACATCGTGAATGTGATTTATTGAGTCATACTTACGAAACAGAGGAAGTTGGCGAAACACATGGTGTACTTCAAACACTTGAGGCAGCCTTGAGCCATTCTGTCTCTGATCGGACCTGAACACACACACACACACACACACACACACACACACACACACACACACACACACACACACACACACACACACACACACACACACACACACACACACACAGTCACATCATCATATCTCATCTAATATGGACCTTTTGTGCGTTCATGTTTGTGTGTGTGTGTGTGTGTGTGTCTATGCTGACAAACCACGGTGGTCACACTGACGCAGCTCACTTCCTGTGATTCCTCTCAGTGTACGTGAGTTTTTAATAAACAGGACATGAATACATCGGTGTTGCTGATGACATCACTAGTTCCCCAAAATATAAAATGATTACATGATGTCCTCTGGTGACTATCACCTCAGCATTTATATGTTTTATAATGTTTAAACATGAACTGAATCTATTTATGACGGATCTGAGCGAATGATCAGTTTAGGTTTCCACTGAGATGATGGAACATGTTGATTTATCTGGTCATTTTTTATTCTTTTACTAACTCTTCGTTGGAGCGAAGGCCGGTGGAAGGTCAACACATTCTGAAATAATTAAGCGACAAATTCAGATGAGAAATAAAGCTGAGTTCTTACCTGTTTGGGAGAATGAATGTGTTCGCCTGTTTTCAGAGCGACGCTGAGAGAACGTTGCTGTTGTTCACACTCTGCTTTCAACGCCTCTTTCTCACTTCCTCTTTCTTAGGGTGGAAAATATATATGACAGAAAGTGCAGCAGAGGACAAAAACCAAAAAAACCCAGAAGCTGTTTCTGTGACTCACTTCTTATATTTAAGACAAGACGTCCACACAGAAATAAACATTCAAACCATCAATACAGCTTGATTGTTTATTTCTGAATAAAGTATTCAGCTAGTGAGGTGACATTAATCAAAGAACAATCTTATTCTTATCATTTATTCAAAAGTAAAATATTTTAACAATATGTTACTAATCCTGTATGGCTTTACCTTGTTATAGCCACAAGTCTGTAAATTATACCCAAATATATGAAGCAGGCTGATGAAAGTCAGCTGCTAACAAAAAGTTAGATTATAACATATACAGAGTTATGAAACCATGGCTAGAAAGGGTCCCAGATTCCTCCTCTCAACTATTGAGAAACAAATTAGTGATTTTGCATATTTTGATATTTTTAGCCCTTTAGCGTCTCACAATGAGCCGTTTGCTAAGAATCTTCCTCAGCTGTGAAGTTGGGGAAGCACGTCTCCCTCGGCCGACCATCAAGTTCCCCTCAAGGCTGCGTCATTTCCCCACTTCTCTTCTCTCTGTACACCGACGGCTGCACCTCCAGTCTCCAACAACCTGGAGCTCAATGCTCCAAAGACAGTGGAGAAGGAACGCAGCCCCACCCTCCTCCATCAGCCTCCTGCACGCCTCCAGGACATGCAGGCCTCCAGGACCTGCAGGTCTCCAGGACACCGAGGCATGCCGGGAAGATCATGAACCCTGGACCTAAACTCTTCAAATAACTCCCCTCTGGCAAGAGACTGATGTCTGTCAAGACAAAAACCTTGCGCCATGAGAACCGTTTATTCTCATCTGCAACTGACCTCATCAACAAGAAGACCCGAGACCCGAGGCTTCGGGACCCCAAGCCAAAACGTACTTGGCTCCTTTCTGATTAAAGACGTTCCTCTGTTCTAAAATATTAAGTAGTTCAACCTTGGACACCTTAACTGACAGTCAGTAACTATTTTATTTTATCATGGCAACAAACCGTCAACATCATTTCAGATTCTACAGAATAATTCACTGGCATTTAATATATTTATAATTAAATATTCTGAAATCATTCTACATTCATCCTGTGTTACTATTTAACAAATAATAATAAACAAACTGAAAATGACACATTCAGTTTTGAAATTCAATGTCTACCAAAACAATATTCTAACAGTAGTATTAACACAAAATTCTGAACATAAACTAACAGTATTTAGATCACAATGAAGGCCACTATATCAATAACACTTTTCCTTTGTGTCTTCCATCATAACACCTTGACACAATACCACAGGACTCCTGTAACCACGGCGATTAAACAGAATTGCATTAATTGGCAGGTTCTCGTTTTCATTTTATAAATCATGATCACATTTATAGAAGTGATCAGGTTCTATGAATCTCATTCTATTATACTGGTGACATAAGAAGTCGAGGCAGGAGGCATTCATGTATTCATAAATGCCAACAATAAGTGAGATACATAATAATTACACAATCAAACAGTTAAATTATATACTTTACATCCTAAAGGCATTCAGGGTCAAAGCATGTTTTAGTATGCAAACTAAGTTTTTACAGTATACAGACCCAAAACATGGTTAAAATGTGTCGTATGAAATCAAACAGAAATTAAACTTTGGACGTAGCTTAAATGTCACGAAGAAAAAAATTAAATAAAAAATAGCCAAATGAAGTGTTAGCGAGCCGCTACTCAGACGTCTGCTGCTGAATGTGGTTTGGCCGGTTCAGTGAGACAGAAACAAACACTAGAGACTCTCATATCTATAGTCTGTCTCCATGTATGAAGTATACTCATGATATACATCCAATGCAAGGTACTTTGCATGTATTATACCTCACATTATACTTGTGTGTGTATAGTATAACCCTTCTCTGAAAGAGAAACGCCTGCATCATCAGACAGAATGATGATTTACTCAAAGTGACTTCTAGGCTCATGAAAGGTTTTTAACACGTATGTAAACATCATGAAATGCATGATCGTGATCTATGAATCTGAGCATATTATGGTAGGTAGCAGCTGTGCATAGAACTGTCCCTGGTTATTAATATTATGTTAAAAAGATTGACAGAAGTTGTGCGTAACTTACACATACGTTTTCCCTGTTTTTCCATAACGACGGATACAAACGAGAACAAATACACTCTGCTGTATTTCAACAATCCCATTTGAAACATTTTCCCCAAAAGTCAGATATTGACCCTTTTTGGAATAAACATCTACATGATGTTTTGGGAATTTCCACGATGAGTCCTGCTTGTGACTTAACTGTTGCACAGTTTCCTTTGAATTAAATCTAGTGCCCTCTGCTGGTGGCCGACAACACGCCCCTGTATCCATCAACCAACGGCGCAAACTCAGTGAAACTCAAAGGTCACCAGAAACATTGATGGACGTCACGGCCTCGCTCTCGTTTCCGTCTTCGGCCGACGTCGGACTCGGACCTGGATCTCCTCGTCCTGAGGAGCAGACAGAAAGTTAAATACCATCTCTGTCTCCCGTTTCCTTCAGGACGATTGCTGATGATGGGTGATGGTTTTGTACGTACTGTCTCCGTCGTGTCGGCC
The DNA here is from genome assembly GCF_963514095.1 of Eutrigla gurnardus. Classification (NCBI taxonomy): domain Eukaryota; kingdom Metazoa; phylum Chordata; class Actinopteri; order Perciformes; family Triglidae; genus Eutrigla; species Eutrigla gurnardus. The sequence continues at coordinate 15,540,938 of NC_139936.1, read as the reverse complement.
GTCTCCTCTCCCTCCGTGTGTTCGCTGCCGGCGGTGAACGCCTCGAAGTCCGACAGAGCGCTTTCCACCGCCTCCTCGTCGTAGTCTGTCTGGTATTCATCAGACGCTTCCTCTAAGGGAGAGGACGTGCAGATCAAAAGCATACGTGTATATCAATATATATAGAAAACATTGTTGATGCGTTGGCTTGTGATTTTTTAATATCTCATCGATAACTAACCATCCTTTAAGGTATTCTTGACAGGTTCGATTCTCGCCACGATTTCTGCCAGGTCAGTGAAGGAGGCGTTCGGACAGGTGACCACCTGAAGGACACAAACTGCATCACTAGGAAGAAGACGTTACGTCATCCGTCGATTTGTGCATTCTGTTTAGAAGCCTTTTTTTGACCGTCACCATCTTGGATTCTTTGCAACCAGTGAAGGAAGTGACCATATTTAGACTGCGGGGGAGCAAGCGGTGAAACTATGAAACCTTTTAAATGAATGGATATGGAAACTTTTCAGTGACTGGTAGATTGTAGCCCACTTTGAGAATCTCTGACCTAGGGCCAGTACAATAACACAACTGTGGTGGTCTGGGTTAGATGTCTGAACTCACATGGCCCTTTTTGGTCTTGTGGAACTCCTCCTGGTGCCGGTCCTTCATCATGCTGTCCACCACACCGCTGCGCTGCCACACATCGAACAACGCCTTCCCGTGCTGGTATCCCGCCTCCTGCAGACGGTAAAGTAGAGCTCAGAGTCACAGGTCGACTCTGAGCCGTCAAAACACGGAGGAGCGAGAGGAACAGAGATGGAACTCACAGAGATCTCGTCAAACTTGCCAAACTCCAGCGTGCCGTAGTGGTCGATGGGCGGCCGGATGTACTCGCAGTAGTCGCTCTCTTTGACCAGCTCCAGCTGCCTCACACAGCAGACGTACGCCAGCCGGGTCTGGATCTCGGCCATGTTCAGGACCTGGGAAAGTAAACAGGGAGACAAGTACGTTTGGCAGAGTCGTACGGTTGTTTTTACATGTCTGCATTATTTTTGGTAAGTTGGCCACGCGAACGTCTGACGTGAATGCGTACCTTGACTTTCTCAGCCAGAGGGTTGAAGCGTTTCCACAGCAACCACCAGCCGTTCAGGGAGTCGCCGTAGTTGGTGAGGTCGGTTTCATCCCGACTTCCAACGTCGATCGCAATCACCACCTTGGCCCCCATAGAACGAGCCACATCGGCTGCAGACCAACAGGAAAGAAACACACATTAAAAGGTTGTGATCATGTCAATCAGCTGTTATTGTGAGCGAGGAGGTCACAGAACGGTGATCACACAACACGACGTCCTCGTGATGCAGATCAGCTGAGGTTTCACCGTTTAATTCAGACTTTGCTTATTTGGTATTGAATATTTAATGTGTTTAAAGGGGAGCCCCACTGATTTCACACATCAAAGTGTGATGTTTTAGATGTTAAGAGTACTAAATATGAGAGATATGTTTCTGAAAAGTGTCTCCAGAGGGAGCTGCACAAAGTCATCATGTGATCATGTGTCACCTGAGTCAGCGTTTGTTGGGGCTGAAGACTACTGGAAATAATCTGGAGTTATAAAAATGCTTATTTTGCTCGACTTCACTAAGTGAAAACCAATAAACAAACTGCTGAAAAACAACAAAGTTGCCGTTCTTCTATCTTATTATAAGCAGTGAAGTCGACCCACGTTGGCGTCTCACCAGGTAAGTTGTTGATGTAACCTCCGTCCATGAGCAAGTGTCCGTCTTTGGGGTCGCAGAGCGGCGGCAGGTAACCAGACAGAGACATGCTGGCCCGGACGTACCGCCACAACGAGCCTGCAGACAACAGAAAGGTCACAGGTAGAAAAGAGCGTCGTCCTTTTACCATGAGGTTGGCAGTTCGACCGCCTCGCTGTGTGACTGTTAACGTGTGCTTGAGCCAAGACACAAACTGTAAATGCTTATGATGTTAAATACATGTATGTGTCTATACGATGATTGTAATAAAGTTATTTTATTCTAGTTAATTAACTTTACATCACATTTGCTTTGTTGCCCTTCCCCTCCTGGTAATTCTTTTAATTCATTCATTTGGTAACAAACAAGTGGATTTTTGTGGTAAAAAATAAATAAATAAATGTTGGAATGTAAAAAATTATTTGGATGTTTTTTTTATTACAAAAGAAGAAAAATAAATGTAAACAGACCATCAGTGTGAACTCTCATGGAGGAAGCTGTGATATCCGTGGTGATGTTGAAGTATGGCAGCCACAGATCCTAACAAAGGAAATAACATTCAGACCAAAAATCTCATCTCTTCTTTTAAAACATGGAAAATGTGCTCATTACATTTTCTCCTTACATGACAATTAAGTTTGACGACTGAATTCAACTGTTGCTACATGATGTTACATTGAAAACTCAGATAAACGGACAGAAGCAGGTCCCTTTCTCTGTTAACTCTGTGCGAATAACCCGTCTTCCTCTCACCTCTATCTGTTTGCCCTTGAAGACGGAGCTGAGGCCCGAGTTAAAAGACGCTCCAGAAAACATGGAGGTGACGGGGTAGGTCAGATCCAAGATCTTCTTAAAGTACGAGGTCATATCCTGAGAAAGAGATTTACAAGAAAAGTGTTAGTTTTGCACTAAAATTCTCCCTTCGAAGTGGAAATGATTGAAGGAAAACCCTCGAGAGCATTTCAAATGTTTTTGTACAGAAGTGCTTTCCTCTCTCCGGTATAATGTCAACACACCATGGCCCACCTACGAGCCCGGACCCTCATGTGACTGTTGCTCTTCTCCTCGGCGTACAGCGCTCCCATGAAGGACCCGATGGAGGTCCCGCCCACCATGTCGACGGGGATCCCCGCCTCACTCAGGGCCCGCAGGATGCCGACCTGAGAGCAGCCCCTGAAAAGAGAGGGTCATACATGTAAACCTGTCACATTACTATGAAAAGTGTTGATTCTAATTACTCATTTTATCATTTTTCATCAATTTACAGTTAGATTTCTTGAGGATCTGAAAAATATCACCGATCCAAATATTAAATAAAATGACGAAAGTGAGAACCAATCTGCATTGTCTGTCCACAGAATTAGATCTTATAACGCTCAACTTACTTGATTTAATTGCCTATAAAGAATAATGAACGTCCGGCTGGTAAACAGCTGCTCTCTGACGTCACATTACAAGAGTGCCTCAGGAATGGGACCAAAGACTTTGCTAATATTTGGACGTACTTCATCCCCAAAACCGTGTTCTTGATGTAAGTGTACCTGGCCCCCCCGCCGCCCAGCACAAGGGCGATGGTGTTTCCTGTCAGGATCCTCGCCAGACGAGAGAAGTCAGAGTGACGATCTGGACTCTTTTCAAACACGCGCTGGTACAACTCTCTCTGAAAACACACACAAACACACACACTCAGAAACGAAGCGTCTTAACTGGGACAGAATTGCCCGTGAACTGGTGTGCGGCGCGTACCAGTTTGGGTAGACTCCTCCGGGAGAACACCCTGCGGGGGCAGCACAGGTGATGGTGTCTGGAGATCCAGCTCCGCATGTTCAGCCACTCGGCCGTCCCTCTGGGCTGCGGGCCGTCCTCCCGGTGCAGTAACACCAGCTGCTTCTGGGCCCGGACGGCGCCGCCCTCCAGCATTCGCTCCAACTGCAGGTGGAGAAGAAGCAGATTTAGCCTATGCTCCATTACAGAATATGGGAGTTCATATAAATACTGTGAGCGTGTGCAGCAGTTCAGCAGAACTGTGAGCTGGAACCTTAACCTGTGTTAAGGAAACATGCCTTCCTCCTGACTTTGATTGTTTGTCACTTTCAACTTTCTAAACTGACCTCCCCCACGGCGGGCTCCTGCTCGCCGAGGCCCACCATGATGATGCAGTCGGCCTGGCGGATGCAGCGCTGGGTCCAAGGCGTGAGGTTCGGGTCCGACTGGTAGAGGACGATGCGATGGATGTCCTCCTGCTGCCCGAGCCAACTCGACAGGCGGTACTCATGGACACTTCAAAATAAAATACAAATAAATAAATAAAATAAAAATACCCCAAAATATTTAGTTAACTTATGCGTCTTATACGGCTGAAAAAGTTTAACCAAGTCAGTTAAACTTCAGGAAGATCAATCTGTTCATTTAGGACAGCTAAGTGTTTGTGCATCAGGTTTTAATGTGGAGGCCACAGACAGCTGCTCTCTCCTTCTTCTTCCTGATGGACTCTGAATGCATCACTTATATATATTTCCATTGAATGACTGAAACAAACGTCTACCTGTCCAGAGCAGCGGAGCCTAAGCGCTGTTTGATGTTGTCACTGGTCAGGAGTAGCGTGGGGCCTTCAGAAGATAGAACCACATCAAACACATTATTAAAATAAGGACAGATGACATCGCTGTGAATGACAGTGTCATGCAATGTTACACAGTCTATAAATCCTCCTCCTCAGCCTTCAAAGTGAATATAGGGATGTGTTGGTCTACACTTTACTAAGAATAGATCAAAGTCATGTTTAGATATTTGGAAACATTTTATGAAGGGATAAGACCATCTCAATGTTCCCTCCTAAAGAATACAAGTGTGTGTGTGTGTGTGTGTGTGTGTGTGTACCGATGCCACTGAGTGCATGCTGCAGCTCCAGAGTGAAGGCAGTGAGTGGGACATCCTCAGTCACGGGCATGATGGACACAGTAGAAAGGTTGGAGGCTGGATTCCCAGCATCCCACTTGCTGGTCGGGGTGTGGAGAGCCAGATTACGAGCTGCAGGGCAGAGCAGGTAAAAAAATAAAATAAAATAAATAAAAAAATGATGATAACTGGTAATGTTCCTATTTCTGGTGCAGTTCGTCTCCCATCCTGATGTAACGTGTAATTACCGGCCAGAGGTCCGTTGACCTGCTGCATATTTCCTAGGATCTTCTGCCCCAGCAGATGAATCAGCCTGGTGACGACCTGAGGGTACCTCCTCTTGATGGAGTTCAGGGCCCCTTCAGGGAGCTTGGCGAGCTCCGAGTCCCTGACTGCGTGGACCGTGGTGGCTCGGTTCATGTGGGTCAGGGCCTCGACCTGGACAATCCACAGGACAGGTGTTGTACTGTAATCTGCACGGCCTATGTGTCTTGACATCGTGTGTCATCGCCACTCACCACGCCGATCAGATCCCCACGGCCGTACTCTCCAGCCAGCTCCTTCTTCCCATCATCCTTTGCGATGACGGAGCGGAGTCGGCCGCTGAGGACGATGAAGGTGCTGTCTGACTTGTCTCCCTGTCTACAAACAAGCAGGCGACCAGAAAGCAACAAGATGGGAGTGTGATTAACTAACGGCCCAATGATACCATATAAGGAGACGGGTCCTGCCACACAAGTCCCTCTTTCAGAGATTCATAAAGGAAAGTCTGTCATTTTAAATACCAGTAGAGTTAAGAGACCTGCTAAAGACAAGGAAAATGCTGAGTCACCTCAATTTAATTTACTGGTGATATTGTTATAGTCTATATGAACGTTAAGATAAATCAACGTTGATGTTAGTTAATAGCCTCAGATACCTGTAGACGGCCCGGCCGGCCTCCACAGCCATCCAGTCGAGGGCGAAGTCGATCTGTCTGACAAACGGCGACACTCTCTTCACCACCGTGTGAGCTACGTTCAACACCACCATCGGCTCCTCGCGCATCATCCTGCAAAGTCAAAACAGATTTGTTTCGGATCGTAGCGGCGTGACGGGAAGAAGCCCAAAGAAATGTTTCTGTTGGTGGGCGTGATCCTACTCGTAGAAGTGGGCCTTGGATATGGAGAGGAATGTGCAGTCTCTGTGGGCTCGGACGGTGAAGATGAGGGGCTCCCCCGTGAGAACCGCCAGGTGACCCACCATCTCCCCCGGGTGGGTGACGAATAGCAACGTCTCCTCCTCTCGGTCGATCATACGCTGGTAAACGTGCAGCGACCCGGAGATGACGAACGCAACGCTCACATCCTGTCAAGAGATGTGGAGACGAACAGTGAGAAGTGGTCTTCAGGAAGTAAAAGGTGGCGCCTCCATTGAGGTTATTCCAATGGTTTTCAATAATATTTGTGAAATTACGATTCCTAATATGGCATGTGTACTGTTCCTGTCTTTTGTTAAACTGATTGACAGGTTTCAAACTTTTAACAAAAATACACATTTGTTCGACCTCTCAACACACAATGTGCTTTTGTGAGTAACTTGTAATGTAAAAAACACAGGAACCCTTTAATGAATTTACATTTTGTTTAATTGAAATGTTTATTGATGTTTGTTTAAGTGCTTTCGTGGTAGTCAAAGTCGCTTTCGTTCTTAGTTTACATTAAATTATAGTTAAATTTATTTAAAATCAAACATTAAAAGTAGGTATTTAGGACCATTTAGGACCAAGTGTTAGGTCCTCGTCTGAGTAAAGTGGGTCTTGTCGAGTCGACAACAATGATGTCGAGGGTGAAGTCGAGGTGAAGTCTGAACAGGTGAGTCTTTTTCAGAAGATGGCAAGAGTTACTCTGCTGTCCTGACATTGGTCGGAGTTCGTTCCACAAAAAAAATAAAAAATAAATATTCAGCGCTCTGATAGCTCTATCTTGAATGAGTGCATAATAAATGTATTATTTGATTTTAAAACATTAGCTTCATGCTGTTGTAATTTGGCTTCTCTGAGGGTATTGTATGGTTTAATCAATGTACTGGATTTGTTTAGATGCGTTCCGGCAGTCAAATCAGAAAATCAAAGACGATGTCATTCTATCGATGCAAATATTTTATATTTCCATATGAGAATTTTTTTTTTAGATTCAATTTTATTGTCATTGCACAAGTCACAGGTAAAAAGAAATAATTCAATGCAGCCATGTGACTGCATGGACAACCTGATCATTGTTAGTTAAAAGATACATATTCTAGGTGCTTTAATAAACGGTGCAGCTCAAAGAAGAACACAGACCTGGTCTCCCTGGTGGGCCACAACAGAACCAGCTTTGACCTGTCGAAGGTTCACCCTCCCCTCCAGCAGACTGGGGTCCTCGTAAAGTCAGATTTTAAAAACAGGTAAGTATCAGGTTACAGCCCACTCATCAAACATGGACTCCAGATCCATGTGCAAAACAAGAATTTTAATATCGTGAATTTCTTTCACAGCCAATGACGTGTGCACGCTACCTTTATCTGGATGACCTGCAGCAGGTCCTTTTTGGCAGCTTGGAAAATGGCATTGACTTTATTATGGTGGACGTTTCCTCCTCCTGTATCACTATGGTGGTGAACAGGTGATGGGTTGTGCTGCATCGTCACAGTCTTCTTCAGAATAGACTGAGGAGAGAGAAAGTGTGGGTGAGACTTCATGCTTGTCATTCTACGACCCGATATAAAGGGAGCGGAAATCTTTAAAAAGGGATCGAAAAGATATTTTCGATCATCCGGATAATAGAAATTCACCACGATCAATTAGTTTATCTTTATTGCGACCGGTGATAAAATCCTACATCTCATTGCATTACACTAATCTAGTAGCTAAATGAAGGTCAGAAGTGAAAGAGAATACTTATGCACCTTCACAGCGGGAGGCGCCGTGTCCTCTTTGGCGACTCGACTCCCTTCATAGACTCTGTTGAGGTTCACTGACATTTCACCTGCATGACACAAACACACAGTCATCCTATGGCTTTAATCTCTGCAACAATACTCATTGACACAATTATTATACAGATGAACAAACATATACTTGAATATGCCAACGTGTCTTAGAGGCAGCAGCGTAGAGACCTGCTGATGCTGTTAGTTTTAACTGGAGCAACATTTAAAACAGATTGTTCATGTTTCTTTACCACTCAGATATCATAGACACATAATGTAAACTGTGTGTGTACCTGTAACAGCCAGCGGGGTGGAGAGAGATCGAGGTTTCTTGCATTTAGCAGTGACCATGTCAGAGAAGCTGGACTTTTCTGTTGTCAGAACATATCAACTTTAGACAAATAATTCTACACACATGAACTGCAGCCGAACAACGACGTGTTAAGAGAACGCCGTGGTTTCTGACCTGCGTCTCCCTTCTCGTAGCCCAGATCGTCAGAGTGGGACGGCTGCCTGTGGAGGCCTCTGTTCAGACTGCTCTCACCCAGAACATTGGCCACCGACACCAACGAGATGGCTTGGCTCTCCTGAAACACGAATCATTATATAACGTGTAAAACTTATCCAACTATTTATGTGCTCAGGTTACATTTATCTACCATAATGAAATTCTAATATCAGCTGTTCAGCTATGACCTGATGGAGCAAAGCAGCACATCGAGGAAAAACAAATATGGGAAAGTTCAAAAATGACATAATGGACAAGAGTGAGGTTTGCACGATCCGGATCATTCGAATCATCGTCGGGAGCAGTTTGTCAAAATAAAAGTTTACCGGGTTGAAGAGCTCAGTGGTCAGGCCGAGGTAGTTGTGTAAGGCGAGGAAGGTCACTCTCTGGAGACGCACCATGATTATCTACAGAGGACAGAACGGACACACAGCTGTTCATAACCATAACAATGGATACGTGTTCTGGAGCTAAGTTTTTTTTTTAAACAATGTCAGTAAATTCAAGTAAAATACAGACTTTGCTTATCCTGAAACAAAGATGTGACTGGTCATTTCTAAACCACATTATCCGGTAATACTAATAGGGCCTGCACCTCACAAACACTTCTCATTGTCCCTGTTACCTGGGTGACACGGACCAAAGTCTCAGGATATTTCTCAAAGACCGACTGGAAGGCTGCAGCTGGCAGACGTAGGATGGTGGAGGGAACGGCAGCTCTGGCAGACACGGTTTTGTAAGGTGCTGGGTAGCCCTGAAATACAGAAAGCACAGCGTGTGAAGAAACAAGAATGTTATGCACAAAAGGTGGATATGAATCCAAAAAGTTGAAAATAAAAACTGATTGTCACTCTCTTGTTCTGCTTAAAGGTTAAGTTGTCCTTTGTGCATTTTTTCAGGTTTCATTTCCTGTTTTATTTTATTAACTCTTGTCCTGTCAAGTTTCCTGCCTGTCTAATTTGCCTCATCTGTTGTGAAATACATGAAGTATGAGGCTGAAGACGTACAGTGATGATGTCCAGAATACTGAGCAGACTATGAACACTGTCTCCGGGTAGAACGTCCTTCACCACGGCGTCCGTCCCATCCTGCAGTCAGAAAACACCAGAGCAGAAACATCACAATACTTTCCTCCTCATTGAACACCGATATAAACACAGCCGAGGACACAAATCCATCTCTGGATGTGAAGTACGCTGTGCAGTAGTGGGTGTCGCCGCGATCTTACGCTCTCATGGATGCACAGCTCCAGGCGGCCATCTTGGACCACGTAGATACTGTCATCGGTGTCACCAGGTCGGAAGAGCGCCTCCCCTTGGTGCAGCGGGATCAGCACCATGTGGCGACACAGTTCCAGGAAGAGAGGCTTCTCGAAGTGGCCGAGCACCCTGATTACGACACGTTAGGACAACAGTCACTAAATGTCACTAAACACGATGGAGGCTCCAGTTCCATGTTGACTGCTAACATGCTAACGTTGCTAAGGTTGATCAGGGGTGCTTGCCATTATAAAGTAACTGATAATGCCAGCTTCATGGTTGCTGCGGTTACTAGAATATAAAATAGAAACTATGATCCTGGAAATGAAGCGTGTCATTTCACTTACCGGACGTTTTTCAGCATGTACAGCACCTCAGAGGGCAGGTGGGAGTTCTTCACATCGAACTCAGTCAGGTCGGCCTCCAGCAGACAGGGAGGAGGCTCCTTGGGCTGCAGGGTGGGGGGCTCCCTCCGGATCCGCAGGATCCTAAAACAAACACGCACACACACATATATAACAAAGGCGTTCTACATCTTGTAAAGATACTTTTCATGGTAGAAGAGGTTTCTGAACTGAGCCTTAGCTCGACTCTCATCAAACTGGAACTTGACTCTTTTCCAAAAACACAACACTTCCATGTACTTATATTACAAATCTTCACTTCTAATACATTTATCTAGTTTTTAATGAAAAATCTGAACTAATCATGACAGGTTTTATTGAATAAGTATTCAGAGTTATCGAAGTCTCATCATACACAGTACATCCAGTGCATAATGGTGGCTCATGACCGGCCTGTTGGTATCTTACAACACCAGTTTATCTTCTTTGATAAAATCATCTTAACTCAAGGTCCACTTACCTGTTTAAGATTATTTAGTAAAAACAACGATTCCAGAGTAGAAGAATGGACCTTCACCCTCTAAGCTTATCTTCTACATGCTGAAAGATGGACTCACTTGCGAGCTATCGACAGGACTTTGGTCCTCTTCCTCACTCTTTGCCGGGAGGTTGAGTTTGAATTTGAGGCCGCAGCTGAGGACAACGTCTGAACCTGCAACAGGAAAGGTTTGGGTGATTTGACACGTTGTCAAAAAAAATACCTGTTACATATACACACTAGACGATAGGTCGACTAGTTGCGTTCCTATGGTAACACTACATAAGTGCTAGCGGACTTTCCTTTACATATAGCTCTTCTACCCTTACGTGGTTGTATTTAGTCTCCCGACAGAACACCACAGTTTCAGGTTATTTCGGCTTTATTGAAACAGAGTAGCTCATACTGAAGATGGTGTGAATGGATCTCTGTGTTTTCTGACCTCAGTGAAACACAGGGGTGGAACTAGTCAACAGTAAAGACAGTAGTGAAACTATAGGCAAACTATAAAATATCCTGTCTCCATTACATATATTTGTGTTTGATAACCACATTTGAGTTATCATTGCTAATAATAATATTAATAATAATAATAATAATAATAACCTCTTTATAGAGCACCCATCAAAGTAAAGTGCAAAGTGCTTCACAGAGAGAAAATAAAATACCAAGGTGAATGATTAAAATACATGAATGGTAAAATAAGAAACAATAAAACAGGCAAATCTGACACAGTAAAATTGAATATGGGTTCTTCAGTATCTTCGATGTTCTTGGACCGAGCTCTTCTGGACAGAGTTCTCAGATGTTTCCTGGAATCTGCTGAAGCCACTCCAAAGTCCTAAAGACTCGAGTTTCACTTGAGGGCCGAGTGGGTCAAGGAGTCACATGCCTCTCCCAGTATTAACGACTTCCAGGTTAACTTTAAAATGGTCTATAAATATAATGCGTGGTGCAGAAGACGACATGATCCTCTGCAAAGAGCTGCATGCGTTTGTAAAGGAGCGACGCTGAGCAGGACGTTGGAGAAGACACTTACCTTTCTCATGATCTTTCGTCCATAGAACATCACCTTGTCTCTCTTCCTGAAGCGATAGTGTGGAACTCCGGCCTTCTCCTCTGAAACACATCACAGATCCTCTGTAACACCATTATACTCATACTGTACTGCACTGAACTGATGCAGCAAACCTGTCTGGTTAAATTATCATTTCACAATATCTAAATCCGTGCACTATAACTACTTCTACTTTGTTTTTAAACACTGAAATACATGCTTGTGTGAACGTGAATGTTGTAAAAATCATCTCCCTGAAGTGCTACCATTGCAGAAGAGTGGGTGTATTTGGGTGTATTGTGTAGATATCTACATACTGAAGCTTTTTAGATACAAGTGGACAGTGAAACAGAACAGGAAGTACAGCGTGCTGTGCACTGACTTGACAGTTTGTATCTTCTGTAAAGAAGGAACACAACGACTCCAACAACAGATACAACTGTTGCAGCTCCAATCAGCACAGCCGTCAACTGTAAGAAAAACACATCAAAATGAGTTATACTCAGTTCTTTAATGTTTTACGCTAAATAAGGAGAACATAAAGACCAGAATTCAGTCCCCCAGTACATCCTTTGCTCCAGGGCACTTCAGAAGCTACTTGCAAACAATGGGCCTCTTAACTAATATCTTCAGTGCTAGAGTCACAAACTGACCATGTTGGTTTCCGTCCGGTCCTCCACAAACTGCTTCATCCTCGCCGTGATCTCGCTGCCGAGAGGAACGAAGCTGCTCTGAAACATCGCGCAAAGGAACAACACTGAGAAGGGCACAAGTACGACAACATGCCATCCAGAGAGACTCACAATGACCGAAAAGGGGCAGAACACCCGCAGACACACAAAATGACTACAAAGAGACACCAAACAACCAAAGAGACACATACTGGGTATACACTGCAGCGCTTCTCTTCATCATCGTCTTCCATTGTCTATAAAACAAAAAAAGATAATTCAGCAGCAAAACAAGGGAATTTCTAAGAGTGAAATTAATTAAAACTTTAGAGTACCTTTAATAAGAATCAAATTATTACAACATTTCAGTGGGAAAAAGTTGCATTTAAAACTTAAGAAGCTGATTTGTTGCAAAGATGGTAATGTATTTTGATTAAGCATTTGTGATCAAATAGCCCAGGATTTGAACCCTCAACCTTAATGCATTGCTTCCCTTTAATGTCTCCGAGTCACAGAGGAAAGGGTTTCAGAAATCTGGAAGAAAGATCACCTACTTGGCTGAGGAGACAGAGGTCACAAGCTCAAAACTTGTAACATGACCTTGTACAATAACACACTGCGTCACTCTACAAACTGGCAGCCGACTACGACTGGGGGGAGAAAGCTCGTCCAAGAGAGCAATGGTCTACGTAGTGATGGGATTTCATCACAGATTGGGATAAAAAAACTCTGATAATAAGTTGATCGCTGTGTATGATTAACACATACTGTCTTTCAAGATCTGTCTAGCTCGCCATCATGGTAGAGAAGTGAAAAATAGGCCTCTAGGAATTATCAGAAAGGCAAGTCTCACACAATGTTGCCATTGTTTAAATTGTATTCATACATTATTTTATTATTTATTTATTTTTTACATGATTCACATTAAGATAGACTGGCGTCCTGTCCAGGGTGTACCCTGCCTTCGTCCAATGACAGCTGGGAATACAGGATTAGCGGTAGAAAATGGATGGATGGATGATTCACATTAAAAAGGTGTGTTCTATATACAATAACTAAATGACTAAATGTGAGGTAATATGATTCCAGTAATTATGTTATGCTGCCATTTTAAGAGTTTAAAGCATATTTGATGATTACTAATGTAATGTTTTCTACTAATTGTGAATAAAACCTATTTAATCTTATTTCCATACATTTCCTGTTTTTAATCTACACTTTGTTTACCCTTTATTTTGAAACCGGAAGTTGTCATTCAGCTACCTTTTGTAAGGTCCCATTCTCGCTCCCGATCTGAATGCGTGAATGTGACTATGCGGGTGCCAAATGAGTGTCGGCTGGTGTGACCCCACTACGGGATTCAACTGTGGTGATAAAGCAAAATAACTCGCACTCCTAAAGTTTAACATTTAGTTATAGTTGACACTTAACAACAGTAAAGCCAACATGAAATGCCACTATTAGCGAACATAACAGCGTTGCAGCTACCGTAACGTTACCGTTAACTCTCACAGACGGTTCGCAGACACTTTAGTCAACAAGAGGACAACGCTAACCCCAACCCTAACCAACGACTAACTGAACCAAACTACTCTGCATTAATAACACAAACAAACTAATTAACATTCACATATAATAGTTAACATTGTTCGACCGAGTCTACTAAACAACTTTACCACGTACCTTTCTCGTGTCAAAGTTGTGCAAACTACATGTCCCCAAAAACAACCAAGACTATCCCGTAAAAACAATCTGCATGTCCGGTTGTTCTTATCAAAATAAAACACGTATTGACGAAAATGCATGGAGACCCCAGATTTGATTTAGACATCGACTGAATTTCGGGTGCAGTTTAATGACTGGAGTTTACTCTTTAGTGAGCTGACATAGACAATAGAACTAGACTTGCTTTGGGCATACGAATGTGCTTTTATTTTATTAATATAACCCGGTTTACTCGTCGCCAAAGTGCTAGTATCTCTGATTGTGATTGGTGAACGGTGTTGCCTTTCGGCCAATCACGGAGCATTTCCTTGGACAGTCGCTGTCACATTTCGCTCGCATTTCCAACAACAGTGGGTTCAAGGTGAGGGGGGCGCATTTTGTTAAATTATGGGCGAAATTCAAATTATAAAACATAAACGGTAATGACTATTTTAGCGTACTAACACAAAAGTAACATTAATTCTAGGTTAGCTTGCCAGCGGACGATGCAACGTTAGCTATGGTTGTAAATTACAGTTAGCTAGGTAGCTAGTAAACGAGTTGACACAACGTCCAGTTATTCTTTAAGCTATATTAGCTAGGTAGCTAGTTAATGAGCTAACACACAACTGTCAGTTATTATTTAAGCTATATTAGCTAGGTAGCTAGTTAATGAGCTAACACGCAATATGACCCGAGAAACAATATGACAGCTGTGTTGGTGGCTGTACTTGTGCTGTTTTCACTAGAATGCATGTGTAAAACGATGATGCATTTCCCCCGCAGGTTTTCTGTCCGGGCAGGAGGAAGCGCTGTGGCACCATGGGAGTGTTATCCACGTTGCTGAGGGGTCTGGTGAGAGGAGCAGACAGGATGTCCGAGTTTACCAGCAAGCGTGGATCAAGGACTCATAATAAAGGCAGGGGAGCAAGGCCCACTGGACTGAAGCTCTCCAGCGGAAAGTTTCTCTCCATACGTTCCATGATTCCAGAGTTTGTGGTGCCTAACTTGGAGGGATTCAAACTTAAACCATACGTATCGTACCGCTCTCCTCGAGGAACGGAGCCTCCGGTCACAGCGCAGAGTGTGTTTGCTGAAGTCGTGGCCCCTCAGATCAAGAAAGACTTTGAAGAGGGCACTTTCAGCAAAGGACAGCTGGGAAAATATGGATTTGACCCAAAGCAGGAGGGGAAGCTCTTCAAGCTGTATCCCAAGAACTTTGTGCGTTAAAGATGGAGTTTAATGTATTTACAAGGAAAGGCACAGACTGCTCATTGGACCGAAAGCTGCAGACAAACTGAAGTGACACTTTCAAAAATGAGACTCTATATTATGTTTTAGAAAAATCTATTTCCTTCAAGTGGCTAACTTGTTTGTTACTTGATTTGTCAAAATAAAATGTAAGGTGCTATGATCTATACTGCGGAGTTGTGCATTAGTTATTGCAAATATTACATAGTCACACAGATGATTGCTAAGGTACTGATAATTCATCATCACATTCTTACATAGTTAATCATATGTACTATTCTTAGTTTTGGTCTGAACCCCTAGATTTCAAAGACATTCTCACCATGTCCAAGTTATATGCACAGTGACCCTATAACTTGAAAATATAGCTTTACAAATTTAAATATACTATTGCAATAAAGTTTCCAAAATCATCAAATGGAGATCAGCACCACAGAATTCATGGGAGGAGCACAGATGCTGCCAGAGTACTCTACAAAGGCAAAAACTGATTTAAATATAGGCGATTCGTTGTTAAGAAGCCTTAATAGCAGCATTTATTCAGCTACTACTGCATGGTACATACATACAGTAATACAATCTTCAAGAAAGGTGTTTTGGTGAACAATTTTTCCTGAACATGATCACAAAGTGCTTAAAAGAGCTATGAGGGGTGACTGGTGGTATTCAATTTGTTGCTACAGGTCTGAAAGTGAGGATGATAAGCAATGTTTGAATACAAGTTTATAAAAATCAAGAATCATTATGAAAATATCAGGTTTTCCTTATTGCATATTCAGTGAACAGTGTTGGGGACTGACCATAAAAGGAATAACAGTGCATCATGTTACAGTTGGGCTGTACATTCTGCTTTACTTGGGTACGTGTTCTCATTTGATACAAGATATTTCTATCGTTTCGATGCAGCCATTGCTCCAGCCTGGTCAACACTGCTCGGATTCCTGTTGAGCCTCATCTGGAGGAGTCCAGTCCCAGCGCCACACATGGAGCATATGGTCATAGAAAGAGCAGCTTGCCATCAGACTGGACAGTGATGGGGTATCTTTGTTAGATTTGAAGGAAGGGCCGGCAGTCGGGGTGACCGAGGGTGCTGCAATGCCCTCTGGGATGTATCTTCCTGCATCATCCTCCAGGGAAGTGTCGAAGCTGGCGGTGGGAGATTCGTACTGAATCCTGAAATGTCCTCCACTCTCAGCGGGGCTTTCCCTTGGTTCTGCAGCAACAGGGGAGCAGGGAGCCGGATCCTCCAGGGACAGCCAGGACCAGTCGACTCCGTATGCCAGGGAGTTGTGGAGGACATAGGAGGCTACCATAGGACACTCTCCTCCATTGCCCGCTGGACAATGACAGGAAAACACTGATGGTTGGAGACTTTTATGGCAGAAACAAAATACTTTTGTGTTGTCATTTCTAAAACAGTGCATAGGATCCACACTAAATGTTTGCATACGTATAAATAAGGAAATATAAGTCACCCAAAAATATTCTGATTTATAAAACCGTGCGTAAACCTGTGCGTGATTTCCTTTTTATAAATCGCAAATTAACTTGGAACTTTGGCCTCATATCCCTATACATGCCCACATTCAACCATACATGGTCAATGCAAAGTACCAGATGAATGTTCAGACAAACAACCCAGAGCAAGTATTTCCTCCTTCGTACTCACAGAGTGCCTGCTGGCAGTTAAGGACGTGGAAGTCGTTGTGCATGCAGGCTGCCAGCAGCAGGTTCTGCTGGGTCGGATGCCACTTCAGCCTCCACACTCCACCACCCACACGACTCTCACTGAGAGGCTGCCTCATGTTCCTGCTATCCCACAGCAACACCTGCTCATCATAGCTGCAGAAAGAGAAGACGTTCAAAAAAATCACATGACTGAAAGAGTGAGCCAGTGGACAATTGAGGACTAGACCTAAGAGGGAACCGGTGATGGCAAAAAAAAAAGTTGCATACTGGGGTTCGTTGGCATATTTACCTGCCAGTAGCCAGGATGTGTTCCCGATGCGGATTACTGTGTATACTGCACACACCCATCGAGTGCCTACAAGAGAACAACAAACCAGAAAGCGTCAATGCACATTGTAGGACCGACTGAAATAATATTGGTGACACCAACAGTAGTACGCACCTCTTACTGGTAAAAGTGGGGCAGGATGGACCAACCCTGAGATCCCACCCTTTAAGTTTGCAATCATCACCACCTGTAGAGGAAGCACACCCACACAAGCACACACAATTTATCAATAAATACAGATATAGCAGAATTATTTAATAACATAACCACTCGATTCACAGTCACTTATATTTCCGACATTTACAGATGATATCCGTGAAGTTTAACTGACTTGGTGTTTTACTGTGATGATTAAGTGTTCCCTAGTTATGACTTTAAGAATTATAACTCCAGCTTTATTGTGATACAGTGACGGGTCCTTTGTGTTGTTCAACATGATATCAGGTTGTGTAGTTATTATAAGTGGGAGTGCTCTCTGCTGGAACAACTGCATAATGACACCATTTCCAAAGCATTCCAGCAGCACTTATCATAGTAGAATAATTGGCTTAATAATTGTATATGCCCTTCCTCGTTTCTAAACATTACCTTCCCTAGCTTTAAATAAAGGTATTGTTTGGAATGGGTCAAATACAGATGAATAATAAAGGAGTGTTACCAGAGTAAACCAGCTGAGTGTCCCAGTAGGAGAAGGCTGAGATCCAGGCCTCAAAGTCGTGGGCCTTCCACTGTGACAGAGCCGTCAGAGTGCCTTCAGCCAGGGAGAGCACGCTCACGCAGCCTGCAGAGTCGCTGCACACGACCCGCACATCACTGCTGCTGACACGCACACGGGATGCAACAACAGACAGAGGTTTTTGTACAAACTTTGAAACTTTGAAAAACGGGGCTGCAGGTGCTCTGGACCCGGGTGGTTCTGTTACCTGTCCTTTCTTCCAGTGGACCAGTCTAAAGACAGAGCCAGCCGATCTGCCCCCACCTCCAAACTGCACAGAGAGTGAAGTCTACGGCCTCCTTCCTACTGGATACACACACATCTATAAGTCTACCACATCTTAGATTACATAATAACAGGTAAACGCACTTGTCACTGCCGAGCCACGTCATTTTATGTCAGCACTGAACAGCTCCAGCATGATCATGTGTCAAATAATGGTTTCCTTCAGCTCGTCCTCCTCTAAACAGACATGAACACTAACTTAGTACGAGTGTATACTGTTTACATGTTTACACATTTACAGTGGCAGTTCAACGTCCTTTACAAGTTACATAATGAAAAGTTAAGTAAAAGGATTAAAAAATACCCACAGACAATGCCACATCATTATAAATAAATTATGTTGATTAGAATGACATTATCTGCTTATAAGAAAATGGCACATGTGGCATTATTGTTGTGGTATAATGGCTGCTTGATATATCCAATGATCATGTGTCAAAAACCTTACATAAGATTCTGTAAATAAACATCAGCTTTATGCCTTAACATTTTAGACACGATTCTTCTGATGCCACATTTCTCACCTGACCGTCGGACAGTGTGTACAGCTGCACCTCTCCGGTGGCGACTGCCATCCCCAGCACAGCCTCCCCCGACACCGGCACATGGCACCTGACAACATGCAAAAGAATCAAGCAGTAAGCAAGCAGACAATGACATCATAGCCACACTGATCAAACCGGCTTTCTTACCATTTCATGTCTAAAATGGCTGCTGTGTCCATTCGCTGTAGCTCAGTGAGGGGAGGGCTCACCGACTCTTCTCGCCGGAACTCAAAAATGTAGAAACGACCAGTCCGACTGGGGGTGGCATCGTCTTCGCTCGCCTACAGGAAGTATGTAGAAGGGGTATCATCAGTCGACAGGTCACCAAGAACTCAGGCTGCATAAATAATCGTATAATAATAATTTTGACGTAAAATACATTTGGTGTGTGAGTATCAAGTTAAGTGTTGAGTTTCTGTCATTTGAGTGTGTTTACATCTGAAATGGGTCAACAGAGTGAAGAAGTCTATGTGATGAGAAACAACTGGCGATGCATGAAAGAAGGTATAGACCATTAGACTGTATATGTTAGACTCATTGTGTTTGTTTTTGTTTGCTTGAACATCCCACCACTTGGCGGAGTACACCGCTCATTAGCAGTGATGGGAATGGTTAGAAACGATTAGAAACATGTTTGATGTCGGGCATCTGGCACTTATACTGAATGAACAATAGAGGAAAACAGGTGAGACGGCTAAGGTGAGGTTCAGCCCATACGACAGACAGGTGAGGGGAGGTTCGTGTTGTGAGCTCACCCCTTGTTGGAGCTGATACGTCCCGCAGGCCAGGACATCGTGGCTCGATGGCACCGGACACCACTCCACCGTGTCGGCGCTCAGCTCCGTGTCAAACACCTGTAGGTTGCGGGTCTTCGACTTCCAAGCCATGACTGCCTGCTTTGCATAACGACACTGTGCGTGTGATATTTTAAAACGACCAAAGTTACATCTCTTTACGTCTCGACTGTAAAAGCAAGCTCAGTCAAGTGAATAAAGTTTTTAGTAAGTTAGGTCTTACGCGATACAGCCAACGTAAGATAACTTCCGGTCGGCTATCTGGGCTAACTAAGTAACCTGTTTAGCAGTTAGCTAGCAAGCTATAATCAACTCACTGCATCTGACCCTTTCCGCTTCCCATAGTCTCTCATGCAACACAAACAGTCGACAGTCAGACCTTGAAGTTATTCAACGGGTGACACAATGTCCAAAGCTAACTTAACATGTCTGTTAAACTGAATATTCACAGAACAAATCATCATCATCAACAAAACTCACATATGATGCAGCGCGCGTCGATGGGTCTATGCGTCATTACGTCATCGCTGGGGCGTTACGGTGCATTCAGGCACCACTGCAAAAACAGATCATCGGAAACTAGGGAATATCCCGGCACAACAACCGGCTCACCTGCGAGGAGATTTAAAAGAGGATCTCATGACAGATGTCATGCGTCATGGTTCAACACATGCGCAAGGGAATCTGAGCTATAGTCGAGTCGAGTAACGATTAATTTCTTCTGTTTTTTTGCTGATCCAGTTCTGCACTGCAGTCATCCATACTTTCCTCGCAACATTAATCAGCCCAGTACTTTGTACTAAGCACCATTCCAGCGCTAGACCAGAGCAGTGGTTCTAAGGGTCTAAAATATAGTATAACGTTAGGGTTCTTAACCCGTGTTCAGACTAGGCTAAAAGGAAACATCATGCAAAAAATGGTTATTCCATGGCCATCGTTGAAGTTTGTCCAATTTATATTTTTTTAATTTTAATTTTAATGTTCTGCTATTCTTTGAAAAAGACAAAGTATACAAAATGTTAAACAAAAGTATACTGAATAGTATACAAAAGATAGAGATAACATACACATTGTCAGGGCCTCTATTATGTAAGGATATTTAGAGATGACCATATGTTGACCGTTCTCGAAGCCTTTTTGTTATTGGATTCAAAAAATAAATGTATATAACGTTTCACCTCATGGAGGAAAAGTACAAAATTAGGTTTTCAACTGCTGAATTTGCATTTATGAACGTGACATTTTGCCATTATAATTAATAAATGTATTATGAAGTACTTATTTTTCTGTTTCTTTACCACATTCTCCCACATTAATGCAAACTCTTTATACATATGGTCAATAATACATCTAGTGAAGTTTTGCATTTGTGCAGACTGATGTTTGTGACGTAATGAGGCCTCCTCCGTGGTGGTCACGTGATCTTTTGCCGTGTGCCATAACATCCAGCCGCTGTAGAGTCGGCTACTCTGCTCCAAGTGTAACATTACTAGCTAGCATAAACACAAACACGATGGATTTCAACGTGAAGAAGTTAGCCTCTGGAGCCGGACTGTTTTTCACGCGGGCCGTCCAGGTAACGAGAATATTGTGGTCCGGTTTCCTTGACAGCCAGCGGTTAGTGACATTACCAGCTACCAGCGACGTCACAGCAGCCGAGCTATCGCATAGCCGAGCTAACGTCACGCTACATGTTAGCATAGAAAGCAGATGCACATTAATCTAACCGCTACGTAGTTAAGGGCTAACGTCACATGATAATACATTAAACATGTCCAAACGCTACTAGTGTTGTTAGCCACTACGACAATGTTACCGTGCTAATGTAACGTTATATGCAAGGGCGAGCTAGCATACCAGTGAGTATTAATTAATCATGGACTTAGCCAAAGGGGATTTGTAATCGATATGTTAACTTATTAAATACATCTGTACGTGTTTGAGGGTGACGTAGAGAGCTGATGGCAAGGCTGTCAAGTGAAACAAGAGGGTCGTGAACCGGACCCCCATGACGTCACTACGCCGCGTTAATTCCCTGTAGTTTTTAAAAACATATAAACTTAGATAGTTGTACAGACATGGGTGAAAGTTTGTGTGTGTGTTGCCTCAGTTCACAGAAGAGAAGCTGGGCCAGGCGGAGAAGACGGAGCTGGACGCTCACTTTGAGAACCTGATGAGCCGCGCAGACTGCACCAAACACTGGACGGAGAAGATCTACAGGCAGACGGAGGTCCTGCTGCAGCCCAACCCAAGTATGTCAGCCACAGCATCTTGTCATCACACGGGGAAGGATCCTCTAGTATCATCCTCTAGCAGACTGATGATGTTAAAAGGGGAAGCTTAGTGTTTATAATATACCTGCTAACACTTTATAATAACCATGATTAATAAATGGTAATTTGATGGTTGAACCTTGATCAATAGTTATTTAATTGTTAAAACAATGACATGATGATTCATGTTTACTAATGATTATAAATGCTATAATTTATGTTATTTTAACAGTTTATCATTATATTATATTAAGCATTTCTTTATGATCACTAAATTATTTGTAAAACAGATTTGGTAAATGTTTACATTTAGATAAACTTGTGAAGTGCACCTTTTGTAATAGTTGCTAACATCACCGACAGTGTCAGCAGAGTTACAAGATGCCCTGTGCATTTTCTTTCTTGTAAAAAAAAAAAATAGCAATTCTTTTTTAAATATTCAAAATTGTGCCTGGTTTAGATCAGCATTTATTCCGTATCAGTCTTCTTCTTCTTCACCGTCTTTGTGAGCACATCGTTGTGCCTCTCTGAAAGCTACGGCCACCGACTGTCGATCAGCAGAATGGCGTGAAGCTGACAGCAGGAATGTGTCTCACATCGCATGCATGTGTGTTAATGTATGTCATAATAAATAAAAACGAAACGGGGGAACCCTGTCCCACTCCACAGGGTATCTTTTTAAAATAGGGCCAGACTGCAAGTACAATTTTGACAAGAAAATGTCAATAGTTTTTGCAAAACCACTGGTTTGGCCCTTAACATAATAATACAAATAGAGTAGGTATCACTGTACTGACCAAATGTCAGTACAGTGATGGAACATGGTGCATGATGGTGAGGTCAGCATATTTACAATAACTCTTGAAATCAAGGAGGTCACATACTTGTAGCATATAATTATGTATAGCTTTGCTCTACCATACTGGAGAATAGAGAGCTCTAACGTGTGACTTTTTGATTTTCCATGCTGCAGTCGATCACACTGGTAAGTATTCTGCCTCCCTATTTTAGCGTGCTGTGGAAATCTCTCATGCCTTTGAATTTTAGTGCAGAGAAATAATTGATCAATTTACGGGACATCATCACATGACTCTTTGGTAATACGATTGAAGTTGGCTGCAGGGATAAGAATAATCCAATTCTGGCAGCTGGGTTTAGGACATGTTTTTGTGTGTGTGTGTGTGTGTGTGTGTGTGTGTGTGTGTGTGTGTGTGTGTGTGTGTGTGTGTGTGTGTGTGTGTGTGTGTGTGTGTGTGTGTGTGTGTGTGTGTGTGTGTGTGTGTATGCAAGATATATATATATATATATATATTATTTTATTTTATTTATATATATTTTTTTTCTCTTTGCATTGACTTTAACTCATTCACGTTTGGTGTGAAATACTTCAATACACCACTGGGGGGTGGTAAATGACATTACATGTTATTATTTTTGGGTATGCTTCTTATTTAATCCACTCGAGGCTTAATTATTAAAGTTTCAAACATCTATTTTTTCTTCCAGCTGTGCAATAAATAAAACTCTTGCTGACTTTCTCTGCAGGTGCCAGAATTGAAGAGTTTCTCTATGAGAAGTTGGACAGGAAGGCTCCATCCAGAATCACCAACGGAGAGCTGCTGGGTCAATACATGCAGGAAGCTGCGAAGGAATTTGGTCCTGGAACTCCATATGGTGATTATGCATCCACTTAGAGATATGATGACTAAACCAACCAGAGCTGCCCGGTATATGTCTTGTTAAGTTGTGTATCTATGTTATCTGAAATGTTTTCAACAATTTTAAACCCAGAGAAATCTGTCATTTCACTCGAGGCATCTTTGCACTTCATTTGTGCATGTGTCAGTCTTGTGTCTGTCAGAAGAAGTCATACATTTAAATTAGGGTTGTCCCGATCATGTTTTTTTGCTCCCGATCCGATGCCGATCGTTTGAGTTTGAGTATCTGCTGTAGAAGAAATTGTGTTACCTTACATTTCTTATTTGGTTTTGGTATAATGTTCCTTTCTCTCTAAACATCAAATGTCCTGCTGAGCTGTTTTCCATTGTGTTAACCCTTGCCGTCTTGATGAAAAGACTCTTTGATCATTCCCTCTTCCTGAATGGTCTCTGTCTCAAATACATTGATCAAGGCCCGATGAGTGACCCCTGTAGTGACATCGTAAAGCTCTCCCGATAACCGTCACACCTTGTAGATATCAACAGATGTCTCTTCCTCTGCAGAGAGACATGTGTTGATTCAATGCAAATCCACTCATGACACCTTCCCTTTTGTTCTCTCGACTGTTCTGTATAAATCCAACTCGGCCAGGCCATTCGAGAGACTGGATCTTCATAGACACACTGTGAATTTCTTTTCTCCACTGTCAGTGATTAAACCTCATTTGAACCAGCTACAGAATTGGACCTGAAGAGTTTTCTTCCACAATATGGCGTTGTCGCATTTGAGATGATGTGTCCCTTGGCCACCCCTATTGGTTGTTAGGGAAAGGCCTGGCAACTGTCCAGGAGGCAGTCTCGGGAGATTGTGATGCAAATTGCTGTTGTTGATTAGGACAATTTCTTCTATAATGTCCATATTGCCCACAATTGTTGCAAGGTCTGATATAATCAGGATTTGGAAACTCTCTAAATGGTTGTTTGTTCTGTCTAACTCTTCTGTGTTGCATTGGTCTCTTAAGATTGTTGTCTGTTTTGTCTGCCATTTTTTCATAAGCTCTGATTTGAACTGCTAACAACGTTTGGGCTGTTTTAGTTTCTTTCTCCTTCATTTGGCGATACAAATGTTCGGCTGTCAGGCTAATTTCTGACATTTCTTTCCCTTCCCATGACACACACAACTGTTTCAAAGATTCAGATATGCTAGGCAACAATCCATTTACGTAATAACAAACAAAAAGCGTAGTCCACTGATCTGGCTTTAAACCTGAGTGTCTCTTGAATTCCTCTGTCAAACGCAGTTGATATTCTTGAGGCAATTCTTTTTCATTCTGTTTACATTGATTAATTCTTTTCCAGTTGACTATCGGTGGGGAGATGTTTAATAATGCTGAGTACAGCTGATCAAATACATGATCAGCTTCGGTTTGGTCAGTTGGAAGAGTCTGTGGCCAATTAACCTTACTCTTGATGGAGGGCCACTGATTATCCAGTACAGCGGAGAGCAGTTGACAGATATCGGCTGCTGTAGGTTTGTAACAAATCACTATTTGTTTCAGTTTTTGAACAAATTTGTCAGGGTCATTCTTAAGGACAGGGAAACTAGCAACTAATGATACTAGATCACTAGGAGACCATGGTCTGTAAACCTCGGTGGTGCCTGTGGTAGTTGCTACTTGTCTCATTGGCATTTGAGTCTTTGTATTTCCTGCATTGCAAGTATTGCTATCAGTTCGTGAACGTGTTATTCTAGAGCTAGTTGTCGTGCTGTCTGGATATGCAGAGGTATGGGCAGGGCTTGAAGACCTCCGGCACGGTGCCGGAAATCCGGCGTAGCAATATTTTGGTGAAGTGTTTTTTTTTTTTTTTTTTTTAACTGTAACCAGTCGTTTAAAGTGATAGTTCCAACTACCAATGGTACTCAAGGTAACCAAGGAGTTCTAGCCAATCAGAGCAGAGTAGGGCGGGCCTTAAGTTTCCAGGCACCTCGGACCGGGACAACGTAGCCAGAGCGATTGATAACATCAGCCCAAAGGCAGCCCTGCACACTTTTCATTCAGACAAACTAATGCGACTGCCACAGTTGTTAGATTTCAGGCGTAATTTATGGGGGGGATGGGTGGGTTGCAACCCACCCAATAATCCAAACCAGCCACCACAACCCACCCAATATGATATCACAATTATTGATATTGAATGTTCAGCATTATAATCACAACAGTGTGGTAGATTTTCTCAATTTACCAGTAAAAAATAGTGACGTTTGTCTGTGCCCCCTCCCGCTCTGAGATTTGGTTTCGCCCACCTTGGCGGACCTGCGCTTCTCTACTGTCTCTCCCGGTCTCTCCCGGTCTCTCCCCGCATCAGCGGTGGTATGAAGAAAGCACGCGAAAAAAAGCAAAAGAATAAAAGTATCTTCCCAACAGGAGGTAGCTACTGCTAGGGCTCCAGTGCCACCACTCACGGTTGCCCCCCCCCCCCAGCCGGCGAGTTCGACAGTGCGTGCGCGTATAGCCCCGTTCACATACGTCGCTACTCGCCCGTCACTCGCTTTCTCGCTGAATTCTACTCGCTGGCAAAAAAAACTCACTGCCGCCGGCGGCGACTTCAAGCGACAACTCTCTGTGGAACTCTCTGTTGACGGCAACTGTCGATCATCTCTATTCTACATTGTGATTGGTACTCGCTTCACTCGCATCGCAGAAAGTTAAAATTATTTTATCTCCGATCGACCACATCACATCGCCTGTCCTGGTCCACATTCCGCTAGAACACATTCACATTCATTGACAGCTGTCTCTCAGAGATGGGCGAGTGACGACGTATGTGAACGAGGCTTCAGTCAAAACCAAAACACCAAGGAAGGCTGAGGAATAGTCACCCACTTTTATTATTATTATTATTATTATTATTATTATTATTATTAATAATAATAATAATAATAATAATAATAATAATAATAATAATAATAATAATAAACGAATTGTGTTTTAGTCATTTTTGTTCTCATCTTTTCTTGAATGCTTAAACTCCTCAACCCCATTTAGTATGTCAACATTTGTATCAGTACCAGCAGTTTGTAAGAAATTGGTCAGTAATTGATATGTCATATTTTGTTTCTCAGAATTCACCAAATTGATGCATTAAAATGAAATTATTCAAAATTTTCTCCCGGGGGCGCATGCCCCCGGACCCCCCTAGAGGATCGCAATCCCCCACCATAGTCTCCAAAGATCCTGTGGGAAACACTACAAACCCATTTGTAATCAGTACAAAATACTTAAAGTTAGAGACAATTAAGGACCATGAGTCCTAACAAGAACACTTGCACACACTTTAATGTGTATTTTGTACACGTTCAAGACCCATTTTTATGCATTTTCTGAGTCGGTCAACTTTATTTTAGGCACAAACTATATATCTGGGCTGGTAAACCCAAACCTGCCGCAGTGGCTGGTGGCCAAAGAATATATATATATATATATATATATATATATATATATATATATATATATATACACACACACCTGCTTCACAGGTGGAAATCTCAACCACCCCAATGTTCAACTCAAAGTTACGCCCTTGGTGATGCTAATTTCTGAGGTATTATACGTTAGCATTAAGCTAGCGGACTTTATGCTTAGTGATACTGGCTGTGTGTGTTTTGAATGTTGTTTCAAACTATAATGTGGGTTTACTCTCAAAGTGCACCAGATTAATTCATTTAGATTGCAAATTTTCTTCTCCCCAATGCATAAAAAAATTTCAGGCACAGGATTTTTTCCTGCTTCAAGCCCTGTATGGGGTTCGTGCTGCATATTGTTACCTGGTGCACTAGCTTGCGCAGGGGGTGAATTTATTTGAACTGATTGTTAATTTGCATTAAGTGAGGGAGCATATGGGGGGGGAGAAACGTCATCATCATCACTGTCACTGTGAGTGGTTGGCAAATGTGGATAGGATGTGTCCACTCTTTTTTGTTTTTGATGCGTGTCTTTTCTGGTTTTATCAATTTTCTTATCAGTCTTTGCCACCATCACAGTACTGGTATCCTTCTGCATTTGTTTTTCAAAAGTATCCTTCAAACTGGCTAGTTTGCTGGCTGTGTTCCTTCGTTCGCCTTCCTCAAACCAAGCCATGTAATTCAGCCAGTTTACCTTCTTTTTATGTTTTCTATCCCTTTCTTTATCTTTCAATATCTTTTTTAATGCTTCTAATATGCCCTTGTCGAGTGATCCTTCTAATGGAAAACATTTATCTGTCCCTTGTGTCCATTTAAACCAGTCTGGCACATTTTCAACACACTCACTTCCGACATTCACATACATGTACCATGCAAGGGTCCCTCTCTCAGGAACCCACTGTTTGCTTTGGGTTTTACCCATCTTGGAAATAAAATAAATGCAAAAAAATAAAGAAATAAAAAGTAAAAAGGAAAGAAATAAAATAAAAATAAATAAAAAATAATAATAAAATAAAGAAAAAATAAAATAATAATACAACAACAACAATAACAAAAGAAAAAATAGGATGAGAAGGAATTAATAAAGAAAGAATAATAATACAATTAATTATATAAAATAAAAAATAAAAATAAACTTGAATCAAAAAATAAAGTATCATAAAATGATTTAACAAGAAAATAGTAATAATAATATTAACAAATTGAGAACAATATTTGTAAAAATAAAACGGGGCAAATTAATGAATACAGAAACAACCGGCTCAAGAGAAATGATAATACTAAAGGAACAACATTTGTAAAAAATAAAACGGGGCAAATTAATTGATACAGAAACAACCGGCTCAAACGAAATGATAATACTAGAAGGATAAGGTACAGTATTAGTTATGAGAAACAAGAAATCATAAAATTGAAAAAAAAAAATGAAATATTTACAAAAATACTAAAATAATAGATGGTAGGTAGGGTGAAGTGAATTAAAACAAAATAAATGAATCAACAGGCTAAAGAGAAGCCAGAATACTAAAAGAACCAATAATTAAACTATAAAGAAACAAAAGAGTTAATAACAAAGGGCAGGGTGGGGGAAACTAATTAAATCAGAGAGACAAACCAACTAGTTAGAGAAGGGGTAAAGGGCAAGTTACTAACAGTCTTGAGTAACAAAAAATAAAAAAATAAAAAATAGAATATAACGTATTTTAAAAGAAAACTAAAGTAGGTTGGGGAAAATTTATTAAAACAGACACACAACCCAACTAGCTAAAGAAGTGATATTACCCAGTGAAGAAAATTTGTACTTACATGAAAATAAAAGTGCTCTTAGCCACGTGGTTTATCGCAAAACAGCAGTCGTGAATCACAGTGATCAAAAGGCTATTAACTAACGGATAAGGAACTAGAGCTGGAATGTTGTGTTCAATTGTAACCTCCTGAACAACTACTCAATTCTAGCAATAATTTCTTATAGTAAGAAAACAACATATTTATGGCCGCGGCGGGCCTTAAATCACAGCAAAACACAAATACACAACATTGACAAACAAGACGTTACAATGAGCTCATACAACTTTCAAACCGGTTATAAACACCTCATTCATTCCATATAACAATCTTTTACAAAGAGAAACACTGAAATCCACAAGATCAAAGAGAGTTTCACCATGCAAATTGTCATACTACAATAGGAATTATGATACTCTGTACGGTAGACTGGTTACTCCAATACACTAATATCCACCTCATATAAGAAACTGTTACATAGAGAAACACTCAGACTCACAAGGTCACAGAGAATTCCACTATGCAAAGTGTTCTCATACTACATTAGGAATTATGATACTCTGTACGGTAGACTGGTTACCCCAATACACTAATATCCACCTCATATAAGAATCCGTTACACAGAGAAACTCTCAGACTCACAAGGTCACGGAGAATTCCATCATGCAAAGTGTTCTCATACTACGATAGGAATTATGATACTCTGTACGGTAGACTGGTTACTCCATACACTAATATCCACCTCATATAAGAATCCGTTACACAGAGAAACTCTCAGACTCACAAGGTCACGGAGAATTCCATCATGCAAAGTGTTCTCATACTACGATAGGAATTATGATACTCTAGTGTCAGACTGATTCACTCCACTAATAATATCCACCTCATATAAGAATCTGTTACATGGAGAAACACTCAGACCCATAAGGTCATGGAGAATTCCACCATGCAAAGTGTTCATATACTACCAATAGGAATCACGATAATCTGTATGGTAGCCTGGTTACTCCAATACAATATTATCCACCTCATATAATAAACCGTTACACCGAGAAAAACTCAAACCCATAAGGTGACGGAGAATTCCACCATGCAATCTGTTATTATACTACATAAGGCCTTTTTTTTTGCTTAAAACTCACCAGAACAGCCTGCAGTCAACTGCTGCTATTTGAAAATTTAAATCGCGTTACCTGGGTCTATGGAAGATCCGGACATGAAACAGAGCATTGTGAATATCAGCAAAAGTTAGGAATTTTACAAGAGGCTTCCTTGCCCTTTTTAATTTGGCGCAGATTGCTAATATTCAGAATGACTCCATCCAGTCCAGACATCCTCTAGCCCAGGGTTAGCGAGCTGCCGACAACGCCATATTGTGGAAGAAAACTCTTCAGGTCCAATTCTGTAGCTGGTTCAAATGAGGTTTAATCACTGACAGTGGAGAAAAGAAATTCACAGCGTATCTTTGAAGATCCAGTCTCTCGAATGGCCTGGCCGAGTTGGATTTATACAGAACAGTCGAGAGAACAAAAGGGAAGGTGTCATGAGTGGATTTGCATTGAATCAACACATGTCTCTCTGCAGAGGAAGAGACATCTGTTGATATCTACAAGGTGTGGCGGTTATCGGGAGAGCTTTACGATGTCACTACAGGGGTCACTCATCGGGCCTTGATCAATGTATTTGAGACAGAGACCATTCAGGAAGAGGGAATGATCAAAGAGTCTTTTCATCAAGACGGCAAGGGTTAACACAATGGAAAACAGCTCAGCAGGACATTTGATGTTTAGAGAGAAAGGAACATTATACCAAAACCAAATAAGAAATGTAAGGTAACACAATTTCTTCTACACTGCCGATCCCGATATTTCCCGACTGATCACTTTTTTTTTCTCCCGATACAATTCCGATCATTCCCGATAATTTTTCCCGATCATATACATTTTGGCAATGCATTAAGAAATTTTTTTTTTATAAAACTAGGGATGCTCCGATCAGCATTTTTGGGGGCCGATCCAATCACCAATCACAGAAATCATAAATCGGCCGATACCGATCACCAATCACCAGTCACAGAATGGATGGGAGAAAAATAATGATAATAATAGAGCCGTTTTATGACTGAACATACTGTCGATGACTGTGTAGGACACAGCAGGATTCTGGGTCAGGCTTGGGCTTCAGACTCGCGGTGTGAGCGGACCGGAGCGGAACCGGACCGTTACTTCACTACGCTCTCTGCAAAATCCGCTGCCCGCTCGTGGCCACTTGCTCGTTCAGCTACGCTCGTTTTGACTACAAACATGTGCGCACACCGGAGTGGAACGGGACGGGAATCGACTTTAATAATAAAAATGCCGCTGTGTGCTTCCACTGCCCGCTCGCTCAGCTCCACTTGGGTGGCTGTAATTAAGCTGACGAACGGCTGACGTTCTTGCATGTGATGTTGATACTTCACCTGCGCGCGTTGTATTTTGGAACAATCCCAGCGGAGCAGCGCTCTGATCAACAGACGCGGGACGAGCCGACTGTGCGCACGAGGGTGGCTGATAAAAGCCCACCACACGTCACCAGCGTAGTTTACACTGGAACTTTGACAGGCCACCGGCCACGAAATTCCCACCCTGCGTCAGGCGCAGAAAAACAGTAGAAGTAGGAGGAGGAGAGGGGAGTTTGAAATGAAGCCTGTGGTGATGTTATCTCTTTATTGTAGGCAGTACTTTGATCGAGGTCGGCGAATGTGAGAGGAGATTAGGAGCAGCAGAGAGGGAGTTCCTCCAGACCTCAGCCATCAGCTTTCTGACCCCCCTCAGGAACTTTCTGGAAGGAGACTGGAGGACTATTTCAGTGAGTTTGAACCACGGTCCACTCTTCTATCGGCAGAAATGTTGCCGTCATCTTTTCATTGAATGTATTTTGGACTAATTTGTATCATGCTGACCAAGTTGTCAAGCGGTGCAGCTCTGATTGTATCCCACATTTGCACATAAATCATCCACCTGTCACCCACACAAAGGAATTATTTTCTCCAATTCAGGGTCATGCACATGGGCACACACAAAGATGCAACTCTCCAACCTGTTTTTTCCGTCATCCCGTTTCTCGGCTCAGCTTCTCCCCAATTTTGTTGTGTATTTCAGAAAGAACGCCGTCTTCTGGAGAACCTCCGCTTGGACTTGGATGCCTGTAAAGCCCGTCTAAAGAAGGCCAAGGTGGCCGAGGCGAAAGCTGCGGTGAGTCCTGTTGTACCTCGCGGCCCAGAGACCCCCCCCCCCCCCCCCCCCCCATAATGTAACACAACGCTTGGTGGTGCTGGCATGAACCTTGGCTAACTGTCTGTGTGTTCATAACCTTTGCAGTGCGATGGGGAAGTGAGTATTAAATACATTTTTGAAGACTTGCTGTATGATGCACACACTGGATTGTTTTTCCAGTCTCACTTGCTTTGCATTTTTGGTGACAAGAAACTATTTATCATTGGTTTTAAAACAAAGCATAGCAGTGGGCTGAAAAAACAAGATTGACCTTTGCAGAGAAAGTGTGAAATTACAAAATGTACACCAGCAAAATATCAGGCTGCTGAGATCGTTTGTTCTACCTGCTGCTTCTGCATTTGACAACTGTTTAGTTTTTATAGAAGCAACCGTGAGAACAAATCAATGGGGTTCCAATGGTTAATTAAACACGATCAATGTTGAAGCAAAAAACAAAATTGAAAAGAAGTTGACCGTTTAAATATTCTAAAATCTGTAGGGATGAAATTTGTTAAGTGTTAAAAGCATTTTTGATTTATGGTAATTAATTTAGTTTATTCATGAGTGTCTTTATTTGAAAAATGCAAATACATATTAGAAAATTAAGAGACTCAACCCCAGGTCAGTTTTTTGCTGCTGCTCTTTTTTCCTTCCTGTGAAAAAAAGTTTTGTTTCCTGTGCTGGTCTGCATTTTGTATCTGCTATCATTTGGTCTTAATGCTGCTTTAATTCAGCCAACATGTTTCTCTGGAATGAGGAGAAACTAGAGTGTCTGCTGAGTCATCGTGAGTAACATTAGTCTAACCAACTTAGCTAGCCAGAAAACAATGAAATACAGAGCAGCCCTGTTTTATAGTCTACATACTAGACGACAGCATGTGCATTTACTTATTTATTTAATTTGGGTGAACAAGCATCTCCATATTGATTATACTTTATTTCATTTTGGTTTAAACTTGGATTTACTGAACAGAGATTCACCTTATCTTAACCTAACCTATTTGGGATTAATGCTGATATTGGACTGATTGTGACAAATGGCCAACATGTTGTAAAGTTTAGGATTATGTGGTTTAATGTAGATTGAGAGAGGTTTGAAATGATTGGATATCCAACAGCACTGCATTCATTCAGGCTCCAAGTCGGCTCATAGAATATTAGATATGGTTGTAAACTTGTGAAGGCATTGTGGCTTATTATCATCTTCCTCCTTTCTCCACTGGAAAATGTGTAGAAACCATCCATCCATCACTCCATTGTCTACCGCTTATCCTGTATTCAGGGTCGCGGGGGGACTGGAGCCGATCCCAGCTGTCATTGGGCGAAGGCAGGGTTCACCCTGGACAGGACGCCAGTCTATCACAGGGCCGACATGTAGAGACAGACAACCATTCATGATGTGTAGAAACCTATGAGGGATTTTTGAGTCGAGGCCAAGAACCAGTTTAACTCAGTCTCGGGTTTTAGAAGTTTGTTAGTCAAACGGAGGATGTAATGTTGTTTTTGCCGTCAGGTGACAACCGTCACCCAGAGGCCCAAAGTCTCTCCTCTTTTTTACACTGTTATGAATTCTGCACAAAAATCAGTTTGAGTTGCAAAACCACGTTTCTACCAAGCGAGTACAAACTGATTTATATGCCTGAAATAGAATTATTGATAATGTTCCTAACCCATTTCACTCAAACCCCCTGCTCTGTTTAACTGTGGATGTTTTGTTTCCAGCATGGCGATAACAAAGTGACACATGTGTTGACTGATGATGGCGCTTTTACGACCTACTTGCATGTTAGCATGCACATGATAAAGCTACTGGTGCTGAGAGTTTAAATACAGCGTTGCATCACTTTCTTTCATGAGTTCAGCAGACACACCTCATGTAAATAGCGTGCTGGCCGGAGTCACCTGCAAACCACTGCTCCCGTCTTGGCACATAACGCTTTTACATTAAAATAGATGGATAATTGGAAAAGTTGTATTTAACAATTTTAAATTAAAGTGTAAAAGAAAAAAATATGCAAAAATATTAGAAGTGGATAACATTGATTTATTACCAAATATATTCGTTTTTGCAATGGCTCCGACACAATATCTGAAACCACTGCTCTCTGGCAAAACTCACACTACACGCACAAATCAAAAACATACACACAAAATATCTTATATCTCTTGCAAAAGCAAGACTTAATTCAAAATGGTATTTTTGCATCACAACTATAAACACACCAGTTTTGAATGATGTGTTTAATGTAGTAAATGACATGTAGCAAATAACCATGTGGAGTTTTTTGCTAACTGTGTCAGCATGTCAGACTTCGTGTCAGACTTCGTGTCAGACTTCGTGTCAGACTTTGTGTCAGACTTCTAATGCGTCTGGTTCAGCAGACCTGGGGCCTCATTTATCAACCGTGAGTAAGCACAGATGTGTGTGTAATGAGTGCGTGATGTGTGTGTAATGATGCGTAAGAACATTCCCACACAAAGCATGGGATCTATCAACTTGTACTTGTGCGTAGGAACATGTGTAAATTCAAGCACAACTCTTACCATGCGTCCACACAAAACCTAGTGGTAGAACAGTGAAACTACAAATAGAACGCACTCTATTTCACAGTGATGAGTCACAGTGTTCATCAATTTCAAACCTCACACATGTTTCCTGTTTCCTCTAATTACTTACATTTCTCAATTATTAATTTAGACAATATGAATAATTGGTGTAACAGGTTATAAAAGACAGCTGTGACAGGACACCCTGAAAAGAAAACATGAAATGCACGTGCCATGGCTTATCTTGCACTATTGGAGGATTTGGAGAACCGTGCGCTCCGCAGGGAGCGCGTTTTCAAAAAGCGTGCTGATCTGTTCAGTGAGAGCACAGAATGGCTTCTCAGCAGGTACCGCTTCCCCAAAAATATACTAATAGATTTATGCCGTGATTTGCAACCCATGTTGGAGCTAGAGACAAGACGCACTAAAGCCAATAAGCCATGGCACGTGCATTTCATGTTTTCTTTTCAGGGTGTCCTACGATAAATCCCATACTTTGCGTGGGAATGTTCTTACGCACTCATTACACACACATCTCTGCTTACTCACGGTTGATAAATGAGGCCCCAGGTCCGTAGATCAGAGTCTACGCGAGTTTGATGGTCTCAGTAATTGTGGTTCCAGTTATTGTTTCTCGGCAAATGCAAAAACCCTGTATTTTAGTGTGAAAACCACTGAAAGTAATGCACGAACCATCTCACAGTTGTGTGGCTTGAAGTATCTGCTGTGCATTCTAATTGTCTGCTTTTCTTGCTACGTAATGTGTGCTGAAGTACGGTTGCCATGGGTACAGTAGTATGCATATTAAATAACTTGAATGTTTCTGTAGATGGCTCCAGATTTTCAGGAGACCAGACCCCGAAACTATGTGCTCTCTGCCAGTGCGTCTGCGGTAAGAAGATGACTTTGCTTTACTAAACAAAACCAGTTCAGTTAGAAACAAACACTCCTTAAAACTCCATCTGGTAAGAATGTTGATTATGAACTCAGTTACATTCATGACCTCTGTGTCATGACTGATATTATGTTGTAATGATCAATGTTGGCATATAGCATTATAGCCCAGTCAATCTAACTAAAATAAGGCCCAAACCAGGAGAAGTTGTGTTCGTAAATCATTCAAGGCTTTATGTGATCCCAAGGGACGTAGAAAAAACGTACTGTATATATCACTGATAACTTATTTATATTCATAAAGTAACTTCTAAATATACTTGTATACTGTTTTCAGATAAGTTATGTTTACATTGGATTTCTAGAATATCCCTTCACATACAACCAACAGATATATCTCAGAAAGCTACTCACACTTGTCGGTCCTTTCATGCCCAAGCACGTTTGCACCCTCCAGTTTGTGTGACTAGACGGAACTACATGAGCATGGGTACCTAACGAGCACATGATGTATAAACAATAGGCTGTTCCGCTTATCTGCTTATTAACGCTGAATGCTCAACTCAAATCCCCCCCCCCCACCCACGCTGTCAAGCCGATTTTGGACTGAAAGTACTGTTGATGACTGTGCAAGACATGGATATTATTATAACTAATAGTTCTCTCTTCCTCTTTTGTCATGTGCTTACGGCTCTCAGCTCTGGAGTGAGGAAGTTGAAAAAGTAAGTAGAGCGACGCTGTGGTCCATTTGCAGTATTATTATAAAAATAATAATAATGAGATATATATATATATATAATATATATTCTAATAATATATCATATTATGTTACGTCCCAGTGATGGTCTAGAGGCAAAGGGAAGAACATAAGCCGTTGTTGTGGGCGTAAAGTTGTCCTTTATTATGAGGATGAACCCAAAATTGGCAAACCGAAACAGAAAGGCTGCACAAGTAACTTAAAATCACAATAACTAACTGGCATAAGCCGGTACGATATTAAACAGAAGATACTCACTACACTGACGCTGTAACTGAAAATACAATAACGAGCAACCACCCCTCCACCTAATGGCACTAACAAAGGAAAACTCAGTGTGGCAGTTGTGGTGTGTTAAACAGAGCGGAACTAAATTTACCTGCCCAGAACCCAACCAAACAATTTGCTTACGACACTAACACTAAGCACGTAGCTATCACAAAACCCGTTGGCGGTCGGTGCCGGAACACAGCCACAGCCGCGGCGCAGCTCCAGGCCTCTTTTATGGGTGTCCACCTTTCCAAAGCGAAGATCTAGGAGAGGGAAACTACACAGACAAGGGGACAACAACATACATAGCAGCACACAACAACAAGGGCCGTAACATATTATATGTGCTCAGCTTGACTTTGTGGCCTCCTTGAACTAACAGTGCTGAATTAGTTTGTACCATGTGTTGTCTGACCACACTAAAAGGCAGTTCCTGACACAATCAACTTTAATGGGGGGGATAATGGCCCACACTTGAACTGTTGCTAAGAGGCTTTCAGAAAGTGTTCGATAATATGACAAGCACTTGGTTTGAAGCCTTTAGTTCGACTCTATGGATTTAACTCATAACCAGGTTTGACTCTCACCACTGTTCCTTAAAGTGTATGAACCACTAAAGTCTTCCCTTATCAATGCACCTTGGTGTCATTTTCATAAACTTCTGAAGCATGAAAGCACTTAGACTTCTGGGCCTTTATAACAGTTAATTTATCTAGTCTATCATTTTTTTATGAGCAGTTGTTATCTTAAAGCAACTCCACATTCATGTCTGAACTTAAGGTGTGTCAAGTATCCTGAGGGACATGAAATATGTCACTATTCTTCTTCTTCCTTTTGTTTCAGGCTGAACACGAGCTGCGAGTGGCCCAGACAGAGTTTGACCGTCAGGGAGAGGTCACACGGCTGCTTTTAGAGGGCATCAGTAGTACACATGTAGGTCTCACACACACACACACACATTTATTTACTTTTCCCTTCCCTTTTTTCCCCCTGTTTTGGGAAACATTTTGTTAAACATTTGTGCTTCTCTAAGAGTGACTGTTGGGTTTTTGCCCGTCTGCAGGTGAACCACCTGCGCTGCCTGCATGAGTTTGTGGAGGCTCAAGCAGCTTTCTATAAGCAAGGTCACTTCCACATGCAGGAGCTACAGAAAGAGCTGGGAAGGTGAGAAGATAGGAGATGAGGTGGATGTTACATTCATGGTATAAAAAATGATTTGTCTCTTGTCGTTGAATGCCGTGTACAAATTGTATTCAACCCAAAATGAAATGTTTTGGAGCCAAAGACAATAATATACACATTTTAAACTTCACAAACCTGTAAAAAAAAAAAAAAAGGTGAAAGAATGAGAAGGATTACAAGTGCTTCGGTTCGCTTCACCTTTGCTCAACAGAATGAGGAAACAAGTCCAAAAAGAGTTGATGAGAGCAGCAGACTGCCACACGCCTCCTGCTGGCCACGTGGGGTTTCTGGCAGTGTATTATAAAGAAGGCTTGTAGTCACAGAGAAGCAATAATTGACCTTTATGGCTCATATCACAACATTACTCTCATAAATAACATATTTTTTAAAAACAAACAAACATTTTGTGTGCGTCATACGTTTGGCTCTCAGTTACTCGAAGTTTATTGTGAATGCGTTGGTGACAGGAATGGAACCTTTATGAAGATCTTTTTAACTTTCAAACTGGGTTTGAAATTATAACTAAATGATTCTTCATAACTTCCAGTGGTGAGCGTAACTCTTGTTATGCTCGGTTTCTAGCTGTGTGCCGATAACGCTTTAGCTATTTTTTTTGTGTTATTGTTTTGTATGTTTGTATTTTGAATGTATGTTCTGACTTCCCCTCAGGCTTCCCAATGCCTTTGCACTGAACTCCACTAACTCCACAGCTGATGCAGGCTCTGCGTCCGAAGACGTCAGCAGCCCTGTGGAGACGGACACGCTGAAGATTGAGGAAGTTCAGGCACCAGCGACAGGAACACGCAAGGCCAAAGTCCTCTATGATTACGATGCCGCGGACTCCAGCGAGCTCTCCCTTTTAGCTGACGAGGTAAAGTTTCACCATCAACCTGCAGCTAGTAGGTGAAATGTGTTGTGTTGCTTCAATCTAACCAAACGGCCACTGAAAAGTGAAAATAATAAGTTCACTCAACGTGGCATCATGACTTTTCGTAAATATACACGCCACTGCCTGTGGCGTGTTATCTGTACGCAATTCGAGCTATCCGCGTGTATGTGTACGTTCTGAGCGAAACGACCCATCACATCCGCGTGTTTGTCAGCGCCCTCTAGCGAAACGACCCATCACATCCACGTGTTTGTCAGCGCCCTCTAGCGAAACGACCCATCACATCCGCGTGTTTGTCAGCGCCCTCTAGGGTTAGGGTTCGGTGTTGATAAACACGTGAAAAGGCGATTGTGCGTAGTGATAACACGCCATAATGGCATACGAGTTGGCGTGTCATACATACGCCGCTTCATGAGATCAGTCTGGTTCACTTAATGTTCCCCTTCATGCACTTTGTCCCTCTTTACCCACCAAGAGCCGGGACGGAGGCGGTGGGTGTAAATGTCGTCTTTTAATGTTTGCTTGAACGTGTCCGTGTCTCTGTGTTGCAGCTCATTACCGTTTACACGGTGCCGGGGATGGACTCCGACTGGCTGGTTGGAGAGAGAGGAAACCAGAAAGGAAAAGTGCCTGTCACATACCTGGAGCTCCTCAGCTAGAGAACACGCATGCATTGATCCCCACACACGTGCATGTGCATGTGTGAGTACTGCTGAAGCTGATATTTCATATGCTTCATCAAATTCCCCCACGCCTCCACTAACCTGTAACCCGCAATAACACTCCTCCTCCGTCAGCATAACTTGAGAACACATGAAGGATATTCACGTTATTGGCCGCTTTGATAATGGAGACATTGTTGCAGTGAGAGCAGGGCAATCGGGAGCGGTGCACATTCCTTTTTGATGTGTTTGGTCGATTATTATGTTTTCCTATTTATTATCTATTTATTGTTGTGGACCCCGATGGTTCAGGTCAACCTTTCACACTGTCTTACGAAGGACTTCCATCAAAGTTATGTTATTGATTTGTTTTGTTTTTAAAAGTATCTTCATTTTCTCATTTGTCTTCAGGAGGCGGCGGATTAAACAAACTAAATGCAATAATCATGTCGCGCCAGTTCTCCAGACAAAAGCGGTGATGACCAGTCTTAATGTAGGACAGAAAGTCTTCTTGAAGAAGTCTAAACAAACATGGCCCAACAGACAATGTCTGATGCGTCATTATGACGTGCTGAAGTACATACATCACACAGATGTGGTGTTCCGCTTCCTAGTTTTGTTGAGAAATCCACTTCTCCTGTCTTCCAATATGAGATGATCATTTTCATGAAATATGACTAACATAAGCTCCCTGAAGAACAATAGCTGTGAAATGGCAAGATTTTTGCGGATGTTTTATCGTCCTCAACTCTTGGTAGGCTGCTTAAGATTTTGTGGACAGTTGGATGGAAAATGACTAGCAACCATTTACTTAATTTATTAATTTCTTTTGATTCGACTTTCCCAAAGATTATTTTTTTTTGCCTCTTGCGCCTTTCAGCACTGAAGATGTCCCTTTGAACATTATGAACAATATGCAGCAAATAAACATGAGCACTCCCATCCTAACTGCCTTAAGATAATGGGAGGAATTTGCTAAACCACAGAATGCCCTCTTCATAACAACGTGTCCAGAGACTGAACTACATATGGCATGCAAGACTGCAACTCCTTCACTTGTGTGTGTTTGTGTGATTTTGGTTTGCCCTTTATTGTTTATTGAATTGTGTCTGTTTTGTCTGTCAACACTTGGAAGTGTCTTCAGTGTTCGTGCTGCATGTGCTACGTGGCTAGCAGCCTGTCTGGCTAGCAGCCTGTCTGGCCTTGTGGGTGTGTAAAAGAGTGACGTCTGATGAGTGATTGTGTGACAGAGTAACGGAGCACCAAAATGTTACCACAGAAGTGTCTGCTCTATCACATCCAGTATGTGTACATGCATGCACTCTTTTTCTTTTTTTTACCAACATTGTGTCATTTTCTGAAATAACATCATTATTAAGAAGGCAACACTGCCAATAATCTGAAATACACCTCGAGCAACTGGCATTTTTGTTGCGGTTGGAGGTGAGTCAGAGGGCGACTGATTCCTGGAACGTATCCACGTCATCGTCTGGCTCCTTTCACACTATCTGGAGGAATTCTGTTCAATGTTCTTAACTTGTACTGTGGTGATTTGGTTTACCTCATCTTGTGTTATTATATATTTTGTCAAAATATGTATTGCCTGTTCCTTAACCATGCTGAATGAATGAAACGTATGGGATTTAATAAAAAGTAATGTTTATTTGACTTAATTGACTTTCTCACAGATACTGTATACACCGTATATAACCAACCACCATGGTTGAAAGCTGAAACAAGTGCAACTAAAGGCAACTTCATCATTGTTTCCCACAAGGACAGCGTGGTGTCTGTGAGTCTATAGTGGAGATTGTGGAGTCATTGTACATCAGGGTGCAACCAATCTCTGCAGATAGTTTCTGCTCATGGATGTAGAATTTGAAGCGTTCTGATGTATGGACCAATCACGTTGGAGCAGGCTTTGGTTTCATGCAGATCAAAATGTAATCCATGACCCGTTTTCCAGATATCTGCTGGCTGGAAGTACAACTTCCGGGTCCATCAGGTGATTATGACGGCATGGATGTCCTCGCCCTAGTTGCATTCTTCATCTTAGACACCAAACATTTTATAGCCATGCTTGCTGACCATCACTCTGTTACCACAGTCTTTGTGAGCTGGTTAAAACTCTACTCTAAGGTCCAGCAACACCCGAAGACACATCTGAGAAAAGTGTAACCGCTCCTTGTTGCACACACAAACACACTTCCCACATCCAAAGATGTCACATCAGTCCAGCAAAAAGCATAAAGACCTTTGGCCTTGTGCAAAAAAACATATTCACAGTCTTTACCAACAACTTCATGCATCGTTTATGATGACAGTTTGTGTTATTGACCCTCAACCAGCTGCTGCTTGTTGATGAAGAAGGAACAGTAGGCCTACTGTCAATGGAGGAGATAAAATCCTTCTCTGCCTCCACCCACGCCTACCTAACCTCTTGGGTTTTTGTTTTCATGCCTTTGGACTTTATGTCCGTTCCAACAACCACAACACAATACACCAAACTATTTCATAGTTCAGTTATACAGTATTTCCAAACAGGTTAAACTACTTTTTTGTA
Organism: Eutrigla gurnardus; assembly: GCF_963514095.1. Lineage (NCBI taxonomy): Eukaryota > Metazoa > Chordata > Actinopteri > Perciformes > Triglidae > Eutrigla > Eutrigla gurnardus. Next base: position 15,499,470 of record NC_139936.1, on the reverse strand, counting down.
AACTACTGTATATGTCTTTGCATCGTCATGTCATACTGGTTTGCTCTGTTTGAACGCAGGAAGCATGATCTGACTTGATGGTCAACCTAAGTTCAAATACTTTAGTTTTTCTTTATGTTGTGATATTATTGCACTCAACACACTTGGTGGGGAAAAAATAAGATTGTTCGTTATTCTCAACATGACCAAGCATGCAATCAAATGCGGTCAGTCTCACCAAGAATCAACATTGTCAGTTTCAGGTTTCCTTCCCATGTCGGTTTGAATGGAAGCTTGAACCTGCTTGTCCCATTTGTCCCAGTGTCGGGGTTGGCCTGCATACGAAGCAATGAACTGTTCATACCTGAATATAAATATAATCATGACATAACGCTTATTTTTAACTGTTAGATCTGCTAGCTCCACATTCAGCATACAGGCATGAACAGGTTTGTAATCGTCTCACATGTGAAGTGTATTTCTCAAACTATTCCTTATTGCATCTTGAGGGCGTTAGTGTTTGTTATTAAAAGATGTTAAATCAGGGCTGGATGATTCAGAGGGAGTGCGTGTAGTGTTGACCACAATTTCACAATGCGGATGAAAGAGTGTAACTTTAATCATATGGTTTGAGTGCTCCACCCGCCTACACCAATGACGTAAGAAAGCCTTCTGCCTGCCAGACTTTGGCAAGTAATTGATTGACCTTAAACTTGATTGATGCATTGTTTAGGGCTGTCAAATGATGTTTATTGTTGTGTAAACAGAAAGATAAATGACAGATATGAACCAGAATCTGAAGCCTCTACAAAAAGAGATGCACAGATACCACACTTTAATCAGACCAAGAACAAGTACTTATATTTCAGTACTTGCCGATACCGAGTACTGATATGAGTACTTACAGTTCTAATAATAACTTTGAAAACATTCAACTTTATGTTTTCCTGATACAGACAGAACAGAGTTTGCAGTCAGGATATTAATAACTTTAACCCGCTGTCAGTTACACAGTTAAAAGAAATATTAAAGATAAAAAAAAACTGAGAGACTCAGAGGAGTGGTTTGTCACTTAGATTAGAATAGTGCTGGTCCACCTTAAAGGTCTGGAGCAGCCAGAGTTGTTGCTGAATGATCCTGTAACTGTTCTGTAAATCACTCGACTTGAGCCAAATATGCCCATTAATTAAAAATACTGAAAATGTGCTCACTTGGTAGAATTGGTGCCTCTCTCTCTCTCTCACGCTGTCCTCCAATGGCTTAAAGGCAAAACGGCCAAACAAAAAGAAACATGAATATCACAAGGAACATTCCACATGTGTGAAAGGTTTAATCGGCAGCCAAGACTGATGGAGCAAGATAAGACAAACATGCACCCTCCATGCTAATATAGTGTTGTATCTGTAACCACTTTGGTGAACATCAGTGACTCATTGACTCGTGAAACAGACATGCTTCATCAAGACACGAGATTATACACATGAGAAGTATGAAACCATTTGTTTTCCAGATTCTGTGAATCTTGCATCACTTCCCCTTCAACCTTGGTCACTCATTTACAGATATGCTCTCTCACTGATTTATTATAGGGCCCATGTGGGTGAGAGAAACTTTGGGGATGTGAATGAATTTCTCAAGATTAAGGCCAAAAACCACCCACACGTGTTTACTCTCCATCATCAGAAGGAAATAGCAGTCATTTTCCCCTTTTAGAACATCTGCACAACAAACGACCCCCAAAGAAACATAATAACTAAAAAAATCATGTAGGAAAACGTCACTTTCATAGCACCAACTCATACTTGTATACTTGTACAACAGCACCTTGTATGCACAATAACACCAGTAACACTAACAATAACACCATAAACAATACAGCAGGGACATTATGATTCATCAGCAGATTATTCCAACATTCCTCAAGCAACCTGAGTCAGACGTGTAAGCATAGAATAAAGTCTAACCTTGTGGTGAAAGTAGTTCTTCATCTTTATTACTCAATAATGTGTGACGAAAGAGAAGAAGAAATGCATGCTGGCAGCAGGGAGTGGGTGTGGGCGGGGCTACGCACACCTGCCGGTAACTCCTGAACCCTGTTTACACCCTCCTTATCAGATGACTAGGGCAAAATAGCTAACGGGACAAAGTGATTCAGACTTCTGTGGTATTACATCTACTGTGAAGACGATTTAATGACGTTTTAACCCATGTTGTCCTACAGCAGTCATCACTTTCAGCTGTCTAGAACAGGTGTGTCAAACTGATCCAGTAAAGGGCCGCTGTGGCTGCAGGTTTTCATTCCAACCAAGCAAGAACACACCTGATCCAACCAATCAAGGTGTGAAGGCCAATCAGGTAGGTGAATAAGTCGAGTCAGGTGTGTTCTTGCTTGGTTGGAATGAAAACCTGCAGCCACAGCGGCCCTTTACTGGATCAGTTTGACACACCTGGTCTAGAACAATGTGCATGGTGACTAATAAAGATAATTTGCCTCTATTCTTTCTGGCTTGCTTTGTCTGACCAACAGTCCAAATCACAAGGGTATTTAACGTAAGTTGAATGCAATATGTAACGTTTATTTCACACAGTTGGTTGTTCTAACAGGCTGTGAAGTGACAAATGTGCAGGATCTTGTTGAGAACATAAACTACTCTTTATAACAGTGGATAGTAGTTCATCGTTGTTACCGTGAGTAGGTAATGCATTATACACACTTTTTCTCTTTACAACCCAGCAGCAGTCAACAAATCAAATTATCATTAAATGTGGAAGTGGCAGGACTGTAATGAGCCGGTGAGAGACAGAAACATGAAAGAAAATGGATGAATATCAGTTTAAGACCGAGATTAATGCAAATTGATGCCAAAGGTGCAAATTATTCTGTAGTTCCTGAGAATCAAAAAGTCAAATTAAAATGTAACTTAAAATGCTGTTGCTGTGTACATTTTTGTTGTTATTTTCATTCTTTAAAAGTCGCCAGAATGCAGGAAACAAAGAAGGATGCCTTCTTTCTTTCAAGCGATTAAAAAAAGTTGAAAATGAATAAACAAAAAGACCGATTACCATTAATGTGATATTTACTTTGTCCTTCCTCATATCTGTACTTTTCAAAGATATATCTCTTGTACTTTTTTTAAAATTGCATTATATTCATACATATCTTTCCATCAAGATCATCCCACAAATGGAAATACACATCATTTTTTTAATAATATATTTATTGTTTTTTCTTATTTTCAACAAGAACAATACAAACAATCAATAGAAATATACAAACAATTACTTACAAACAAAAAACAAAAAGAAGAAAAGAGGAAACGGTTCACTTTTCAGACCCGTCAAAAGTTTCAGTTCACAGAAATCCAGGTTTAGGAGACTCAAAGAAAAGTCTGGTCCAAGATAGTTCAAATAGGGCTGCCAGATTTTGTAGAACTGGTCCATTTTGTGATGAATAATTTTTGTAAGATATTCTAGAGGAATTAATACCTTATCAATCCACTGTATCAATATACTTTTCCTAGCAACAAAAGTTAGAATGTTGTATAACCTTTTGCCAGATTTACTAGTTATACTTCTACTTGGGAGACCAAAAATCAGACACAATGGATACATTTCTAAACCCATACAAAATATATTTTCCATCTCACTTAATATGTCAGACCAATATTTCTGTAATTTATGAAACGACCACAGACAATGAGTTAAGGTACCTATTTTAATTTTGCATTGAAGACACAGAGGAGAAAGTGCCGGGTTGGAAGAATGCCTGCGATCAGGAGATATATGAATCCTGTTATTTTTAACTGGATTGCTTTTGCCAGAGTACAGATGGAAATATTTTTAGCATAACTCCAAATATCCTCCCATGTCTCGTCATCAATATTGACCGATAATTTCTTCTCCCACACACCTTTGATCCTTTGTGTATCAATAGTAGAGGTACCAGCTATTACATTATAAAGAAGTCTAATAGACACCTTCTCTGGAGGTTGAAACAGCACTTTCTCAATAGCAGAAATCTCAGGGTGATACACATACTTTTTAAATTAGTCCGAGCATATTGCTGTTTCAAATTTAGATTCCCTCTAAGGTTATAACCCCCCTCTCTGTCTTTGAACAGTTTTTATATGTTTACAGGTAGCATTTTATTATATACATATATATACATATATACATTTATATATATATACAGTGCTCTCTCATTCAAAACATTTCACACCGAACCGGCATCTGCTTGCCCGGTAACAGCTCCAGACCAACCACAGGATTTTATGATGGCAGCTTATGTGATTGCAGCAGGATGTTAACGGCTAAACTACTAATTAATGCCTATTGAAAGCTGTTAAGATTTCCGAGCTAGTGCCATGAGCGACCCACAAAGCTGGGTTTTTGGGTTGGATACTTTTGTCTTGTTGGTGTCTCCGATGTCAGCAGCTTTGAGCCATCGGTGTGTCTCTGTGAGCCGATATTAATGAGCTAAAACAATGCAGCTTAAATGCAGATAAAACTTAAGTATAGTGGAGTCGATATTAGCATATTTATCAGTGGATATTTTCATGACCAGTTTTAGTAAAAGAAACCATAAAAATACACTGAGATATTCCCTTAAGTCTCCAATGGAAATGAAAGTTCAGCACCGAAGAACACCTGATGTTCCGCCCTAGCGATGAGTTCAGGGTGTGATGACTTCACATGTAGCCTGGAGTTGGTTTCCAGGTGGAAGACGCCGGACGTGTAGAGGGATTTACTCCACGGTTTCATGTTGCAATTCACCGAGTCGACCGCCGACAGGAGAAGCACGTCGATCTTGTAAGAATCCCGGAAGTAAAAGACCTTGTGGAGGAGTTTCAACTCTTCAGCAGGGTCACACTGGTTGCTCTCGTAGGTGATCTGCAGGAAGACTCTGTAGAAGCCGTCCCGGGGCGCCGTGAGGTTCCCGTCCGAGTAGTTGAAACCTCCATGACAGAAGGCATTTCCATTCTTACTCTCCCATTCAAGATATTTCTTATTTACATTTTTTTCATAAGGAGCTGAGGATGACAGCAGAGAGGCAGGAGTGAGTGTTTCTGTATCATTTCTACATAAATAACATACTTCCATTAGGGAGTTCCCCTGCAGTTTGTATTGTTGTACAATATGCTTGTGTCTTTGGGGCAAAGCTGCAAAATCTGTGCATGTGTGAATGAACAACAGAGTTTCAGCTTTATGGGGCACAATGCCATAAACTGCTCTTTTTGCTTGTGTTATGTTCCTACAGTGGATATAGCATCCTAAAATATCTATGTGGAGAGGATGTTATGGGCGGGGATGAATTTGCATGAATGTTTGAAGCCCATGCAGCCCCGGTGGAGAACCACTTATGTGCCATGTTTTACCTGTTAGCATGGCACTTGGAATCTGTCGGCTGTCGGCCTGCATCATCGGCTGCAAGGAAACAAACACAATTATGAAATACGAACTGCAATTAATCTGAGAATCAGAGATGGACAGAGTACTCCACCCCAGTACTTGAGTAAGAGTACAAATACTACTGGTCAAAATTTACTCTGTTACAAGTAAAAGTAGCTCAGTCGACATGGTACTCGAGTAAGAGTAAAAAAGTACTTGCTTTTAAAGGTACTTAAGTATCCAAAAGTACATGCTTTTAAATTTACTTTAAGTAAAAGTAAGAGTAAGAGTAAATTTCAAATATGAATGGGATCACAGGACTACAGCAGATGTTACAGATGCAGATGTTTATTAACAATCATTGAAATTGTAACCAAATGAACCTGCACCGTCCAACTAACTCTCTATCATTTGGAACTGGAACCCCCTCAAAGACCAATGTTGTCCCCAAACCACTGGTTGAGAATCACTGTTTTACAAAAAACTACATCTCTGCTTTCAATAACTCAATGGTCACTTGTCTTTACAGGAAGGACAATATAGGAGCACAACAAACTCTGTCTCCCCTTGTATCCTTATGGGGAGGGATTACGTATTTCTGCTTTTACGTAGATCCCAGTGGAGAGCGTGCACTGTGATAGGTTTCCTTCTTTGACAAACACAACTTGTGTCCAATTGTACTTAAAAAAAAAAAAAAGACCAGACCTGAAAGTAACAAGTACTTTTCAGCCTTTCTAGAAATTAACTTGAGTAAAAGTAAAAGTATTTGTCTTGGAAATGTATTCAAGTAAGAGTAATAAGTACCAAAGAAATCTAATACTCAAGTAAAGTACAAATCCTCTGGATATGTACTTAAGTACAGTACTTAAGTAAATTTACTCCGTTACTGTCCACCACTGCTGAGAATATAAGGTTCATTCAAATGTTTCCCTTTAAAGAGCATGCAAGTTTTGTTTGTTTTTTCGCTTTCTCTCTCTGTATATTTATACCTTTATTTATTTCCTCTCTTCCCCTGGCTCGACAGTTTTTGATATGTATAATAATTATTAATAAAGTTTAAAAAAAAAAAAAAAAAAAAACTTAAAGGGGTAAACCAATGTGCCTGTTGTGTATACTGAGAGGTGTTTATGACATGTTTTCTATGTTTATATTGTAAATTAACTTTCTCAATAAAGTTAAAAAAAAAAAAAAAAAAAAAAAAAACTTAAAGGGGTAAAAACAAAAAAGTAACGAGGCCAATGTAACGAAGTAAAAGTAGCGTTTCTACTACACAGATGTAGTAAAAGTAAAAAAAAAAAAAAAAGTGTGTTACATTATAACTAATCTTAGTACAATGTATCCCAAAAAGTTACCTGAGTAAATGTAACGCGTAACTACCCACCTGTGCATGGCTGTCTGTTAACCGGTTGATTCTCTCTCCGTACAGAAACGTGAACAGCGACGCGATAGCCGCGGACGCGAGCAGCAGCAGCGGCATCGCGAGGCACCGGCTCGTCCGCCGCAGTCGCGACTCTTTGCGAACGCGTGGCCGCTGATTTCTCTCCGCGTCCCCGCAGCAGCAGCAGCAGCAGCAGCAGCGAGCCTCCATACAGCCGCCTTCATCCACGGATCAACGACCAGCTGCCATCAGACGCCTCTATTTATCAACGCGGACTCGCCCACGTTAAACCACCGCTGGTTTCGGGACTTTCGCTTTATCAGAGATTCCTCCGCGTTGGACTTCCTCTTTCTGGCATTAATTCCGGAGACTCCGTGCACGCAAGGATGTGTCTACGAGCCTCTCGTACTCCCACACAAATTTGACTAGTTACTCAGTGAGTTTGGTTCGATCACGCTATGAATGGTTATATAATGCCAAATATCGTGTTCGTCATTTTGTAATAAATAAACAGTACATAAGCATTAAAATTCCAAAATGATTAACAAGAAAATGTAAAAATCCTCTGTAGTTAAAAAAAAACAAAAAAAACAATGGTATGGAATGGAAAAGTATTAATGCATTCTCATTTTTATCTAATCAATTTGCATTCTCTAGAGAAAAGTATCCACAAACGTTCTCACAATTAGCCAACTTTAAATTAGAATCGGTCCTGACCATAACATCAAAAATGTCATTCATTTTCAGAATTTTAACCCTTTAAATTTGATTTGAGCAATAAAGCAGTAGTTGTTTACTTTGAAAGACAAGAAAAAGAACAAGATATAGAGAATGTGTGTGTGTGTGTGTGTGTGTGTGTGTGTGTGTGTGTGTGTGTGTGTGTGTGTGTGTGGAGAGTTTCAACGATGTGTTGAAGTGATGTCAGCAGGAGCAAGTGGTTGCCGTTCTTCTCCTGTAGGTGCACATTTCGCACCTTCTCCTCATTTTGCTGGCGGGCTGTGGGTCACACTCTGGTTCAGACTGCTGTATTCCGGCAACAATGGCAGCAGCGGCTATTGAGCTAATAGGGACAAGGCCGTCTTGCAATTGCTGGGGTCACCAGCAGGTGCCCCAGCTCTTCCAGGAGCATCAAAGCGGATGATAGCACTGATCTGAGCGTAGCGGTAGAGGGGCATCGTAGCACGAAATATAGCCGTCCTGTCATCCCACATGCCACGTGTTGCTTCATGTCTTGAGCGGTATCACCAGCCAGAATCAGAATCCCAATGTAGGCTCTCATCTCCACATCCCTCCAATCCTCATTCACTTCCCATGCAGTTTTGTGTGGGTGCACAGCAGTTGAATCATATCCTCTGTTATACAGGGCAAAGGCAGACCTCAGGCTGCTGATGCGGAAACCAAACTCTTCAAACCCCTAGGTGATGCTGTCATCCTCTGAGGAGAGTGGTGTCCTTATCTTCAGGAGGTGTGTCCTTATCTTCAGGAGAGTGTCCTTATCTTCAGGAGAGGATGTGTCCTCATCTTCAGGAGAGGATGTGTCCTCATCTTCAGGAGAGGATGTGTCCTCATCTTCAGGAGAGGATGTGTCCTCATCTTGGGTAGATGATCTCACTTCTCTAAGTGCAGAGGATTTCTCACGATCTTTGCTCTACGAGCACATGCCGTAGTCACATGATTGAAGCAATGAATGAATTCTTGCCATCTTGCCAGAGAAAGAATGATCTGGGAGCTGTTAGGTTACTAATAGCATTATTATTGGCTGCACTTGCATTAACTCCACGACAGATTTATAAACAGTGCTTTGTTTTTGTTGCACAAACATAAATCATTATCAGACATCCTTAAGATCACACCTCTGTCAAAAGTGTGTCATTAATTTGCTCCATTGGACTATGCTAACCCATCATACGCCCCATGGAAACTAAGAATATTACATGAAATTGCTCCCTTGGCTAAAATGGCCAAATTATAATCTGGTAGAAAATATTAAAAACTATCATTTTCAAATAAAATAAGGAATTTAAAGCTGTAGTTTTCATAGAGGGCTGAGGGTTAAGCTCGACCGGTCTATTTATTTACAACCACTCCTCACTGAGTGTTTCAACCACTTATCCATTAGCTTTTATTTATTATTTAAACCTTTTTCCTCACAAACAGCTTGGAAGTCACCGTGGTCCAAGATTTACATTATTACGTGGGAAAAAAACACATCAGTCTTCAAATATCACTTAAAACCTTTAAAATGTGGCATATTTAAATGAGAAAGGTACTGTGAGTGAGTGAGTGAGTGAGAAACACAAAGACGACAGTTAAACCCATTTTTTATTTGAGAGTTGACTTCTGATTTTGGGGTATTATTTACATGATTTCATTCTTTGTTTCGAGTCGTGGGTTCTGCAGCTGCATTCATGGCGAAGTCCACCGAGAATAAGAAATAAAGATACAAAAAGCTGTGGGCTGACGGCGTCGTCGCACCCTGCAGAGTGAAAGGCTGGGAGCTTGTTGAGTGACAGTGTACACACAGTATTCTACCTGTACAATAATAGTGCTACTATTCACATTCATCTGTACAATAATCCTATTTACAGTGATCACATTAGGGAAAGAGCCGGTACCTGAGGAGTTAGTTCCACAATTAGCTTTACTCATTCACGGTGGTCAAATGGAGCGCACCCGCACCAACCAACAAAACATGGGATCCGGGTCCAGGATCAGCTGTGGAGCCTTGAAGCGCATCGATTTTAGAGCAACTTCTCCATTTTATCTGAAGCCCCATTGATTGGAGGCGATAACGATGAGCAGTCGGCTGAGGAAAGTTGACCATGTGCAGGCTGGTTTCATCACAGAGTCACTGAACCCGCTGCTGCAAACATGTCTCAAATGGTTAGTTTTACTGAGGCAGGAAGCAAAGACCAGGAGGTCTGATTCCGTGTGCGTTTCCGCAGTTTGTGTGTCGTGGATGATTCACTACCGGTAGAAGTTTATTCAATTTTCTTGCAGTTTTGTCGAAAGGAAACACTCCTCCTAGATACACAGCGGAGCTGGCACGCTTTAACAAAACACAGGAAGCTACTGTATAAACAAACGTAGAGGTAATTAAAACGCTGTGTGCCAGAACCCTCAATCTTCCCCTACGATTCTCTCCAAAACGTACAACCTATACATGAAAACATATCGGGCAATTCAAATGACCATCCGACAGCACGTAAGATTAAAACACCATGAATAAACACACCACACATGTGCAGCGGATCTCCCAAGAATGAAACATCAACCAATAAATAAGAAATAAAAAATAATTAAATAACAATCATTGTCTCAGTTTAAGATCACTGTTCGAGTGATCCGGTTATAACTTAAACAGTCAAAAGTCCATTTTTTAAAAAACGTGTGAAATGCTCAGCCCCTGCAAATCCTCGGACCAGGATCGTCAGCTGACTGGCACCCTCTGCAGGCACAACTCAAATCCAACACTTTGTTTCTTTGGACCCTTTTCACTGATCGCCTGTTCCATACAAAGCATACCAAAATGGGGAAAAAAAAAAACCTTTCAAGTGGAAACTCCGCCTCTCTTTGATGGCGCCTGCTGGGTCTCACCGTGTAGTCGACTGCTGCAGACCAGCAGGGACACACGGAAGGAGCTTTGGATGTGGGACGTTGGAGCAGCTTTCTGTAAAGTTCGGGATGGATGATGCGGCGCTAAGCCTTGTAGCAGTTGCCCTGGGTGGTGAGCGCCAGCTGGCCATTGGGCGCCACCTCGTTGGCCTCATCCTCCAGCAAGCCCGACACGTCGGCGTTGGGGATGCTGTCGTGGTAGCTGCTGAAGCTGATGTTGTCCTCTTTCAGTTCGATGGTCCAGAAGGGGGCATTCAGCTTGCGGTTCTGGTACTCCCGGTACGTGTACACGCCTCCCACGAAGCCCAGCAGCACCAGCACCACCAGGATGATGACGGCCAGGATGATGATGTTGAACTGCGTCCAGGAGACCTCTGTCAGGGCGGCGGTGGTGTTGTCGGTGGGGCTGCTCAGGCTGGTCAGCAGCGCCTGGGTGGTGGCGGCGGTGCTCAGGGCGGTGCTCGTGTTGCTGCTGGAGGTCTGAGTCGGGACGCCTCTCACTGCGACGGTGGTCAGCGTGGTGGAGGGGGAAGACGTGCTCGATGTGGGGGCCTCCGTCGTGGTCGGAGCTGCTGGTGTGGGAAGGAACCGGGGGACTGAAGAGAGAAAGGGAGAAGAAACATCTTTGATGTTGATGTCCTTATATAAACAGAGAGAGTATGTGTGTATTTTTATCTATATGTATCTATATATGTATATATTTGATCAAGCAGTATATTGTGGTTGGGTCTTACTTGGACGAGTGCAGTTATGAGCTCTGGCTTCCCCGACGAAGCCCGGAGCACAGAGCTGGCACCGCGGCCCTGCGGTGTTGTTGATGCAGCGGAGGCAGTCGCCGGTGTCGGGGTGGCAGAGCGGGGTCGGGTCTTTAGGGTCGGCGTTTCCACTGCAGTCACATGGAACACAAACACCGGATGCTTTGTAGAAGCCGGCGGTGCACGTGTCACACTGAGGGCCGCCGTACCGGGGAAGGCACTTGTCGCATGCTGGGGAGCCACTGGGATCTGTACGGGGACAGGCAGAGATTCACATCAGCACCTGGACACGTAGCCACAGTAACAACAACCACAACCTGCACCTTTCTTCTCAGTTGTTGTTGATGTTGTGGTGAAGACATGAATCAGAAAATAAACACGATTATTCATAAACATATGTAAACAGGACTTTAGTAAAGTCTTGCACCAGAGATTGTTAAAAAATAAAAAAAAACATGAAATAATAATAAGAAACACAAAAGGAATTATAAATATACAGTTAGGTGCATAAAAGTAGCATTCACACCAATGCAAAATAGCAATAAAAGTAAAAAAAAAGTAAACTAAAAAAGAAAGATAACATTATACATTGTACGTACTGTCCACATATAAAATACAACTTTAGAAAATCGCTTTGAACTTCAGTCAATATATCACAAATATGATGGTCAAATTTATTTGAGTGACTATTTTGTAAAAGGTAGTTTAAATGTTAAATTCTAGCATCTGGCTTCCTTTTATTCAGTTAGACAAAGCTGAATGAAACAGCCAACACCCACCACTAGGTGGCTCCACATGACAGTATATTGATCCCTGCTATCTTCCCTGTGCTTATGTTTGTGTTATTGTGGATGTTGTGGTCTTATTGTGCATGTGATTTTTTTTCCCAAAAACACAAAGAGGCTGGACAAGCATGTTAAAAGGCCCTCCCTGTCTGGAGCTGCTTGGGAAGGTGGTGGAAAGGGGGACGCGGGCTCAGGTCCAGGTCATCAGGCCATTATAACACCCGACTGTTCTCCAGTCAAGCAGCAAGACGTTTGAAGGCCCTTCTGACAAGGTCAAAATATGACAAAGCCTCTCATGGAATAGGCCCTTTTCACAGGCAATTGCAGTGTAAACACAGTAATTAATAATGTTAATTACGGCCCTGTTCCATTTAGTTGAATTGTTCATGCTGTGGAAGGGGCCTGTTCACCAGTGTCTCCAATTTCCCGTCTCTATAATGTATGCCGCATGGGTCAGAGTATCTGTACAGGTGCACATATTCCCCATTTGTGAGTATGCGACGGTTATAAATGAGATTGCAGAGCTCTCAATGTTGAATGATTCAGACACGGATAAGTGCCTTTCCATGTTGGTCTCTGTGTGGTGTGGTCACGTTCCAGCACTGTGAGGCGGCTCCTGATAAGCTTCATTTAACCTCTGCTGAGGGTTCAAAGGCAGCCAGCTAGCTGGATTATATAACCAGGAGGAAACATGAGCTGCTTGTTTACCATCGTCCTCCAGCTCGCTGGCCACACAGTCACACTGACACACTTCAACAAAATAATTAAAAAGCCAACTATCCGATGAACCTCGTGCTAACCCGAATGAGCACAGTCGTCCCATGATGCACTGAGCTAGGATACATCACACATGGATGATTTCATGTGTGTCCCACATTCTGCACCGGTGCATTTCACCTCTGTGTGCCGGTGTGGGGAGTTATTAATTTACTGCTCTTCTAGAAAGCATCTATCCTCCCGTGCGAAGCCACGATGCTGCATTGTGGCATCTTCTTATTTGTCACCGTTGCCAGGGCAACGTTTACTTAGAGGCTGCTCCTCTTTGCAGGTCAACTGTTAAGTCTAAAACATCCTCACACTACTAACATAAGAGCGTCTCTCTGTGGACAGGATCCTCTGTAGTGCAGCTCTTTTTACAGGAGAGTGTTTCTGTCAACACAGAGGCTGCCCATCCCCCCCGTCTGCTGCTGCTGCTGCCCGACTGGCTCTGAAACGGCCCAGCTGTGCTCATGCTGTCCCATCTCAGCTCAGCCTGGTTTGTGTCCCCTCCCTCCCTCCCTCCCTCCCTCCCTCGTTGCACAACCTCTGCTGTGGCCTCTGGCAGGGGCAAACATAACCTGACAGCCTAAGTGCATCTCTACATGTTGCTATGCAGGCTGCCACCAACGGGGGGTCGGCACATCAGGACATGGCAACGCTGTCGATGATTGGTCCAGAAAGGGGAAGGGCAAGGTGAGAGGCATCACTGAGAGCGAATGCGATGCTGCATGGAAAGAGTTCAACGGGAGTTTGACATGCAGACGTTGTCATCTGAGCCAGTGTGTCACGATGTCCGAGGCCAAGTATGTGCACAACATGACGTAACATGGCTTCTGGCCATACTGTAATTAAGGTCTTGGAATTGGAGTTAATCTCTACTTGGCTGATCACCCCGTTAGCACAAATAAATCAAGCACTACAATATTCATCGGTGTTACATTGTTTTCTAGTTCTTTAAAGTCATCTTAATAGCTAACTGCATTGGTAGCGTGGTAGCATCAATCACCAGGTAGTCCCGCCCCTAAAGCATCCCCTGCTTTATGGTCTGTTTGACTCTAAATGGATCATAATTGACTAAATGAACATCATGCTGGATTGAAGAACCTTTGAAACTAGAGATTGAGACCATAAACTCATGTTTACTGAGATAATAAATCAAGAGCGAAGTAGGCTCATTTTCTCATAGACTTCTATACAATCAGAGAGGAGTCGCCCCCTGGTGGCCAGAATGTGAGTTGAAGGCACTTCAGTGTTGGCTTCACTTTACAGAAATGTTGCTGCCACAAGGAATTGTGGGACAACATTATCTTCTATTGGCTCTTATCATGGCTGCTAGTCAGGAAGCTTTCTATTTGACTTAGGGATTTGATCTGGAAAATATGGCTGGTTATCAGCAGAGGATGATGATGCACTAATTTGAGGTTATGTTTTATTGACTCACATTAAACTCCTCTGGTAAACATTGGCCAGGTGCCTTGCTTAGTTAAGCTGTTTTAAAATTAAATTAGGCAAAACTGAGGTGGTTTAGGAATATGACATTGATTTCAGTTCAACCCAGATTTCATTCCAGTAGAGACGTTTGTTGGGAACGTTGTGTAAGTAGGACAGCAGCAGCCTGGAGGTGTCATACAACAGGGTCACAGTTAAACCCAGTCAGACTGTCTGGGAGCAGAGATCAGAAGCACTCTACTTTAGGGTTCTGCATTATTTCTTACCACAACAAAAACATTATTTGGTAAATTACAGGGGTTTTTTTTGCAAGAGATAAAACACAATTTTTAAAGCCCCGCAAAAACATTAACAGAAAATATCTTGCATCTTTTACAAAAGTAAACATTTCATTCAAAATAAAAACCTGTGGAGCTAACATTAGCAGAGCATGTTAACACATCAGTCCAAAATCCCTCACTTCTATCTCTATATAGTGAGTTCTCCATGTTCTAGTGCTGTCTGAATGTTTAGTTAGTCCTCTACATAGCCCTTTATATAGTCCTTTATATGCTAATGTTCATAGTCCTACAGACGTTTTCTTATAGTATTTATGCAGGGAGTGCAGTTAGTGACAGTGTGGGCTGGGGCTTAGCACTAACACTGATGTGTGGTTGTGAGTGGCGAGCACTGACCAGTGTGACAGGAGCCGTTGGAGGAGGAGTTGGAGCAAGGACACAGTGCACAGGCTTGGGTCAGGGCGGCACCGGGGGCCCGGTAGGAACCGGGCTTACACTCCTCACAGTTCAATCCCTGCGTGTTGCCCTCACAGGTCAGACACCCTCCTGCAGCACAGAACAAAGGCCACATGATTAGAGGGAGACTTCCTGGATCTGTACACAACTAGTGGGATAAAGTGGTTGTATAACTCTTAATCCCGGGTTGGTTCTTCAGGGAAACGCCGTAGTTTCACTCTCAGAGGGGGAAACAAAAAACATTTCAATTCAGAATCAATGCATCATGTGATTGGCTCTTCTGGTCAGCATTTAGAGAGACCACCAATCAAATTATTTAGATTGAATATCAGCTGATCGGTGGCTGCACACGTAACCTGATCAAAACGCAGCAACTTCAGCAAACAGAAAATAAAACAAGACATTTACATCACAATATCAGGTTTTAAAATGTGCACTCAAGGTTCAGAAGTGAATATAAAAAAAGAACGCGTGTTCTTGATGATAAACTGAAAGTCATAATTTCTCTCTGCATTCAGCCTTTAGATATTTCAGTTGAAAACAAAGGGTCAGTGTGCAGACGGTCTGCCTCTGTCCTGTTTAACATGACGGGCCCCTGTCATGTTTATCTAAGGGCCAGTGTTTGGGATACTGTAGAATTTACATTTGCACAGTGTGTTGTTGTGTAAGCAGGGGAAGCCTGAGGGGGCTTGCTATCAAACCTGAGCTGAGGTAATCCACAGCACTGAACTCTCCATCTGGCCCTGAATTATATAGGGGGCTTCTCAAACACTGGGGCTCCTTCATCTCACCAGCACCCGTTGGTATCTGGAGGTTTATTCACTGAGCCCGACTCCTTTACATGATATCAAGCTGACAGGTGGAGAAATCCTCCTGAAATCACACTGACAACTTGAGTTTCAACTGAATATTACACTTCTGTTGTGGGTCCACAGTAAAGCGGCAGGGGGGGAAGCCCGAGCAGCAACCTTACTGGATCTGGATCCATCTGGATTCTGGTGTGAAGCTGCTAACAAAAGCTAGCTTCATAATTCAAGGTCAACTTTACAGCTGAGTGTTAAAGTCATCTTAGTAGCGAGCGACCTGTCAATCAGCAGGTAGCCCCGCCCCTAAAGCATCCCCTGCTTTCTGGTCAGTTTGACGCTAAATGGACCATAATTTACTGAATGATCATCATGCTGGATTGAAGAAGACTTGAATATGTCCATACAAGTGGACTTCTTTTTACAACCAGAGGAGTCGCCCCCTGATGGCCAGCAGCAAGAATGCAAGCTGAAGGCACTTTAGCATTCGTTTCACTTTTCAGAACCAGAGGTTGCCTCCAGATTTGAACCCAGGATCTCCTGTTTCCTAGACAGTTGCTTTAAAGGGTGACCAACACTGACTTTACTCAAATATAGTTTTTTATTAAGTTTCAAACAGCTTCCAGCATGTAATATTAGCAAATAGAGACTATGTCTAACACCAAGATGTCCAGTGACTCACCAGACTGTGGATGGCAGTGGTTGGTGTGGTTCTGACACTGGCAGGGCCGGCAGCCGGTGCTGCTGAAGTGGAAGAAACCCGGGTGGCATTCATCACACTTTGGTCCATACACCCCCGTCTTGCACACACATATCCCTGAGCTGAGAGGGACAGAACAGAAAACGATCAATAGAGTACAAAATACAAAAAAACATCCCAGGGAACAGTACATTTCATCCAAGTTAGAGATGCAGTTTCATGGAAGCTGATATCCGGACACTTGTGCTGATTCCTGATAGACTTAACGGTATAGGTCTGTCCCACTGTCACATCTCTCTCACACAGACATTCTGATCCATTTATGCACACTTAAGTCCGCATATCTTTTTACCCACAAGTCATAGTCTTGTGATGTTTAACATTAGGAAACCAGGTAACCATGTGGTTACTGGAGTAGCACAAAACACTTGAAATCAGAGAAACAGGCTGGATGACACAATTAATCAACAATGTATTTTAATTCTGAAGCTGTTTTAACTCAAATTAGAAAATAGACTATTTAACAGTTATGTCTCAGGTTTTTGTGTCATCAAAGTAATGTGACATGTCCAGTGCTGCCCCATTTGTATTTATACTATTTCAAGTCCTACAGACTCTCTAACTCAACGAATTACCAGGTGACGTTGGTTAAGTCCCTGAGAGTTCAGGGTTCAAGGCCTTAGGGGGATCATTGGGACTGGTTCAGAACAGAGTTCTGGGAAGAAGGCCCAATCACCAAAAACATGAGCTCACCTAGGACTGGTGTTAATCTAGACATACTGATAGCTTGGTTTGATTTAGACTAGTTTAGATTTATTCGTCCCTGAGATTTTTGCTGCCACCCTGAAAACAAATGTAGTATGTGCTGATCAAAGCATCGGACAATCACTTTAGGAACATTCCAGAGTTTTGCCTGAGGAGCTATGTGCAACTGCAAGACCTGCAGTTTGGCTTCATGGGAACAGCTGCATCCACTAACACGAGAACAAATTGCTTGTGCAAGAAGTTTGTTGACCATTTTTGAGAAGACATCACATTTACGTCACTGCACTTGCGTGTGCGTTCGTGGTAAACAAGTTGAATCAGACGACATCTTGGCAAATCGAGATGTGTCAGCTGGACTGAAGAAATCATTATGAAATCTCATCTCTGCAGCTCAATTCATATCAGTTTCCGCAATGTGTAAAACAATGATGTAGTTAATGAAGAAAAAGGAGTTACAGCAGCATCCACGAAGCTAGCATTCTCAATAGCCTTTTTTATAATGATAAACACCAGTGATCAGCCAGAGCAACATTAGCGTGTTAGCACTTATATCGTTTGTTTATGTTTTATTTGGTTCTACTCTCCCACATATTGATATCAGTATTTTTATTCATGTGTTTTACATCATGATGGCTCTTAGCTGGGAACATCTCAGTGGATAATACCGCCAAGAATGCTTCAGTGAGCTAAATCCCATCACATTTCAGCTCTTCAGCAACAACACATACATAAATGACTTCTTTCATGTGTTAGTTTGAGTTTCTCAGTTTGGATCTGTCGTCCTCTTGTGTAGCCGTTCGTAGCCGTAATTTCCAAAGAAGGGTAAACAACTAAGTCAAGTCTGATGAACAGAAAGGTGAGGACAAATACTTTGACACCATTGAGGTAGATCATGATTGACTTGGAGCTTTTTCTGTGGGTGTCCACACAAACTGGGGTTTGTTGAAACAACTGCAATTAATGCAAATGAGGAGGCCCACGGTGATGCTGAGTGGGGCAGGGGCCCTGCTGGGCCCTCAGTCCTCATTCTTCACATTCAACAATAACAATAAATATCCACATCGTGACCTCAATACAATGAAGTCAGTCAGAGAGAAAATGTCCAACTGTCACAAAGAAAGTGAGCAAGAACTCCGCCCACTCTGTACTGAATTTCAAAATGCCATCATCAGACCATAAAGTTCAGTTATGTGAAAACTGCAGACAACTTCATCCTCAAGTCAGTAAATATTTAGCAGGGGAAGTCTTGAGATCAATGATATTCATCAGCATTTCACTTCTTTGTATTCTCTCTTCACTAAATTAAAGAAACTGTAAAAGAACAAAGAAAAGGACATCGGGTTTCATAAATCAAGTTTGAAAATCCTTCATTAAGCCAATGGGGCTGGAGGAGAGATGTGTATCTTGTGTACAACACGAGGCTTGAGAGATGCTGAAAGCTTCTCCCTCAGTGATCAGTAATCCTGGTGTTCATTTATGGCGTCTTGGCCCGGGAGGAGGGGGTTGTTATAGGTTTGGTGTTATTTCACTGCGCTGGCCCAGCCGCTCTGCGTCAGATCTGCATGTTAAGTAGGTCAGTATTACATGCAAGACAAAGCTTAACCCCATTCTGAGGCTGACGCCAAAACGCCGGCCATCGGCTAAATCACGCGTGTCAGATAAGAGCAGACGGTGACAAACATCCTCTCTGTGAAAGGGAATTGATCACCAGTGAAATCACCAAGAGGAAAACATGTGGCAAAAGTGAACAGGGAAGTACACCAAGCAGGTTTGGTTGCATTGCTGGGTGTGCAGAGAAAGGGTGTGTTAGGCAACAGCAGGACTTGTGATCTCTTCTCCGCTGCTCCGGCTGCTGCTCAGACACGTCCACATAGTTCAGTCTACAGACTACAAGCTAACAACCTTCAAAGTCAAGTCCGTTACGTTCAACCGAACTAGAAACTGAAATGTGTCCAATTCTGTGTTGGACACTTCAATGATTGAAAAAACAAACATCTAATCAGTTTCAACTTTTACAAGCTTAGCCTAGCATAGCACACACAGGCACTAAGCTGCAAACTGCTAAGTGGATTTAACACAGCCAACCATGTGAAACGTGTGTGATTTACACGTTTCTTGTTTGCTTGCATTCACAAATCCATTCAGGAGTCAGTTTGATTTTGTTTACAGTCGAGTTGTAACAGAGCTGAAACCCAGTAACCTGTCTGTGTGTTCAGAGAGCTGGAGATGCTGCATTCAGCCGCTGCACTGAGCAATAAATAGATCCAGCATTAACTGCTCAATCCAAATCCGTATTTGTATACATGTTCAATATGTTTAATGGATTCAATGTGTAATTATGAAACATTGCTGTTGTTGAAAATGATAGATGTCTGTCCCTCCTGGTAGAGCTAGAGGGATTGGAAGCTAGTCTTTATACCCAGCTAGGCTAAAAACATCCCATCAGGGTCTGACAGCAAACCAGACAGCAACCTCCAGGTTCAAAAAGTGAAGCCAATCCTGAAGTACCTTAAACTTGCATTCTCTCTACTGGCCAGTAGGTGGTGACTCCTCTGGTTGCAAAAACAAGTCAATTCTTCTTCAACCTAGCATGATGTTCATTTAGTAAATTATTTTCCATTTAGAGTCAGAGATCTTGGAACATGTTCAGTGAATCATTTATTTAATCTTAAATATCATTCAATTTATAAAAACATTTATATACCTGAAGCACTTAAGTAAAAAGAAACTACACGGTAAAATCATAACACTATTGTATTTTCTCTGCAAAAATCAAATCAAACAGACACTGCTAGTTAAAATACATCGATGGCAATGATGCATCCGCTGCAGTGACACACGATGCAGAGGCAGAAACATCTGCACCCAAAATCAATATTTCATTACAGACTGTAAAAAGGAGAAATGCCTTACATACGATGCCCACAGGAGCTGACCCATATAAAGTGGTGACACAGATGTTAATACAACAAAACACGTTGTTAATAGAGCTATTTAGTTAAATATTGGCTGGACATAAACCAACAAGCTGAGTAACAGTCCATTTTACATCACGCGATCTGAAAAAGGACTGCAGGCACAAAGCAGCGAACAGGGGAGAAATCTGTCAATGTGCCCAGTCATGTCATCCAGCTTTTTATGGTTGAAATTCTGAACTATTTTTAAGATGATCAATGTGACATTTTGCACAGATCAATCGCCTCTCGTTGCAGAATTATCCCTACTTTTTTCCACAACATCATTAGTGTAAATGTTCCAGAGCTGGACCGGGCTGTCAGAGTCGTTGAGCAGTAACAGAGGCGAAACGAGGCAAGACGGACCTCAGTGTGAATGCCCGCCAACGCCGTTGTGTTACATGTCATTCTCTCTCTCTGCTTCCTCAAAGTCGGGATGTAATTCAACCTTCACTGTGTTGTTTATTTGACCTAAAATTACTGTATTGCTCTGATAAAGGCCGTTAAAATTCACACATTCATATCAGATCCCGTTTGTTCTGGGTTCACTTGTTGTTAATGTCGGCTTCCAGTTTACATATGTGGCCCGGGTGGAGCTAGTCGCTAATATCAAGTTCAAGAGGGTTTCACTCCGGTGTACACCGACCTCAATAACGAACTCCCTTTATTTCTTGCATGAGGAACACATGTTATTTCTTGAAATAAGTAATTCAACATAAAAAAGCATAAAAAAACATTAAACAATTAAAGAAATCTAGACTAAGACCTATACAACTAATTAGTCATCTAAACAACTAAGAGGTTCTACTGTCCACATACTTCTGGCCAAGTCGTGCATCGCGTCTCATCATCTTTATCGTTTTAATCTTAAATGGTTTCTGGACTGCTGATAATACAAATGATGATTTACTGACATATATTCATGATGTCCACAAGCTTGTCTACCCAACATGCATCTCTCTGGCAGTACAAAGGCAGTAAAACCCAACATGTTAACTTTCTCAAGATCCTCGATGTCTGCAGCTTGTTGGCTCTATACAAATCACCGTATCATTGGTTGCTATTCACTGTGATTGCATCGTGTTCCGTGGACACAACTAAAGCCCCGACCGGCTCCATCTCGGCTGGATTGCTCATTACTTAATGGGACAAATAAGTTAAGCAGCAGGCTGGGGGGCAGGAAAGCTGGCTAATCCTTGTAACTCACAGTGCTGAGCTCCTGAGAGGGCTAGGCTAGGCTAGCAGGGTTAGCGGCAGCCAGGCTGGGCTCAGGTCTGAGAAGGAATTACTGTGTGAGCGCTGCCTGCACCTTCACCCACATCACACCAGACACCATTCCAGGCTCCATAAACATGAACACGACATTCTGTGCTTCCAGTAAAGGACTCCACCTATCAGGCCTGAGCTTATGTAAACCTGTCCTGTGACGTGTTCTTTCAGAGCATGACAACACATAACCCCCTCACGTTGGATACCGGCTCGAGCTTTTGAAAAGCAGCAGCATTCCTTTTCATGGTTGGAGGCAGATAGTACAGCGGCTATTTTTAACACATTGCTAACCCACACACGCAGCTTCTTCTCCGAGTCACAGCTCTTGTGACATTGTGGAGAATCTGCAAGGTGTGTTTTTTGCACATTATGATGTTCTACTTTTGTTAATAAACTATTTTAAGTTCAAATAATAAACCCTCTGGTTCATTCAGGCTTCAGTTTAGTCTTCAAACTTGCAGAATTATCAAATTATATATATTGTGATAAATATAAACACAGATGTGTTGCTGGCCTCACTCAATGAGCAGAATAATAATGCAGGTCAAAAGGTACGTTCACATGAAATGCAAAGCTAATTTTGAAGTGAAATATTTCAACTCACGCAAATAAAAAAAATGGCCTCATTAGTGAAATTTTGCAGGAAAGGTTGAGTGTTACCACTAGTGTATTCAGTGAAGTGCGAATGTGCCATAAGTAACAAATGCTAATTCTAATGCTAATTCACAGCAGATGTCTGTTCGGCTCTGTACACCTCGGTAGACCAGCAGCACATTTGCAGCTAAAGATAGTATTCTTGTAAAAAGCTACATCACATATTTTCCAGAGCCTTTGTAATGAAAATCCACTGCACATACACAACCAGTCTATATATATATAAGCGATAACTGAAAATATTAGATAATGCTCAAAATAAATCTCAACAGTCTGATAAGGTTGTTTCCAAGTTTAGATCACAGTGACACAATTAGCTGCTGTTCTTTCCAATGCTCTGCAGAATGCTGTCAGACTGCAGAAAACTCTTCGGTTCTCACTTTTTGAAGCCTTGAGTTTGGCATTTTAGTCGTCTCCATCTTAGCTTTTTTGCAACCAGTGAAGGAAGTGACCATATTTGGACTGTGGAGGGGCAACGGGTGGATCAGATGAACAAAAGCGACAGAGTAGCAACCTTACTGGATCTGAATTCTGGTGTGAATCTGTTGACATAGTAAGCTTCCCTGATATACGGTACACTTTACAGCCTAATGGTAAAGTAATCATAGTAGCTAATTGTATTGGTAGTTGGTAGGAGGAAGCAGTAGCAACAATGTGGAACCGACCTGTCTATTGAAGAAGACCTTGAAGGTTAAATTAAATTAACATCCTACAAATAAGAATTCAATCCTATATATTTCTGCAGAGATGAGCACAGGAAGTAAGCATGTTAACGGAACAAATATAAACATCCAACATGGCTACCACAGGGTGAGTTACTTCATTTGAGAACCCCAGAGGAAGCGAGGAGCGCGGCCTCACCTGTCACAGAGGTGGTTGACTGCACCGAAGGAGTCGCAGGCGCATGGCAGGCAGCCGCTGGTGCCGTTGGTGAAGTGGCCCTCCTCACAGTCGTCACACTGCAGACCGGCGTAGCCCGACACACAAGAGCACTGACCGCTGCCACGATCACAGTCTTCTGGGTCCAGAATCCCCTCGCCACCGCTGCTGCAGTTACAAGGGCTCTCTGGATGGAGGAATGTCACAGGGAAAGACGGGAGAGACGGGGAGTTAGAGATACTGCAAACATATACTAGCATGCGAGAGAGAGAGAGAGAGAAATACGCCACAATAGTGAGCGAGGCAGCTAATAATTTGTAACAGTATACGATTATTCCAACCACAGAAATTCCCCAGGATCAAATTATTTTGAGTGTTTTTATGGCTGGACCGTAGAGGGCCAGCCTTATATGTGGATCTATGAACACAAGTAGAGGCAGAGATCTTGGGTTTTGTTAGTTTGCTTTGCTGTGACCGTAAAATACTTTTTAACGTATAGTATGCACACAGATTGCACGCACGCACGACACCAGCAAAAAAAGAAAGATGGTTGAATTTTAAAGCATTTCTGTCCCGGCGTCCCTCTCAGATTAATCTCCACTTTCACTGATGATCGGCCTTTTATGTAACTGAGGGAGGCCAGTGTTCATTATGCAAGCCTGTGCAGAGTCCCGTCAGGCCCTTTGCTACGTCGACATCCACTGAAGGACTGTCAGGCCCGATCACGCCCAACAATGTGTGAGATCAGGTGAATGCTCGTCACAGGCTGCAGGCCGGCCGGCCTTCGCGAGGTGTGGGAGACGGCTGATCTGTGAAGCCACACAGCAGGTTTGATGTGCATTGGACTGGACCTCTGTGCAGTGGAGAGAAAAGGAGGGCAAACTGAGGCCGAGTTCACCTCTCTCCCATCTAGCCGACTGCTTTAAAGTGGTGTGACAGCATGGCTGGTATTCAGCAGCAAGCTGTTCAGTCACGGCTCAGAACTCTTCTCTTGCCCGGTTGCTGCTCGCCCTTCTGGGCCGCTGCAGAGAGATCAGCCGGGGGAAGCGCCCCCCTGCATGGAAATGCTTCCTGCACTTTCAAACGAACCGCATGATCGGGGGTTCAGTGAGCACAGAGAGATGTCTCAGAGGACAGGGCGCATGTGGAAACACACCCTCTATCTGCCGCGCCGGAGAATGTTTGTTGGTTGCTGGGTGAGGTGTGGAACCAGGTGACGCATTTATTGACGTGATATAATAGTGAGTGAACGTCACACGAGAACAATGAAGAGGGCTGAAGTGATGATTTCAAAAAGCTACAGGGTTATTATGACATAACGGTGCCAATTTCATTTGGACTTTTGGGTCCAAAGGAATACCAATAAATATTTGGCATTCCCTGAACACACGTTTCTCTGCAATACTGACAAAAAATAAACTAAGTATATAGATTGATTTTATTATGAATTAATCAGCTACTATTTTGTCATTTGGTCTATAAAATGGTGGAAAATCGCCGAAACCCAACGTCGTCATACTGCTTATCAGTCGAAACCCCCAAATGGTTTACCTCAGAAACCCGTCTGGACAGAACGTACACTTCCTGTTTTATTTTGTAGTTCACGCTGTTCATGGACTTCAGCTTCACTTCCTCCCATTGTTTAGTTCGACTAACCCCACCTACTCCCTCATCACCAATCAGTCATCCAGTGTATAGACTAGGGGCGTAACAATCCATCGATCTAAATCGATATAATGATCAATGACATCGATGCAAAGGGAAGACATTGATCTATATCGACCTTCACACTTCTTCCATCTACGCGCACCTCCTTCCAGAAAAAAACCCTGTGAGCGGGTAGTGTTAGCAGGTTGCCATAGGCCAAGTGTCGAAAATGTCTACAGATAGTACAAAAAACAAAGCAACAACCTACATTTTAACAATTTGCGCCTCCCCCCTTTATACACCTTCTCGAAAAGGGGGTCACCCCACCCATCCATGAGTCTTGGGGCAAAATTCAAATTGAGAGGTAAGTGGGAGACTCTCACTCTGCTACCTGTCTCTCTTTCTTGGTGAACTGTTTAATGATTGTTCAAGCTGAACCCTGTTTCCTATGCTGATGAGGGGACTAAGGGTGCACTCACACTAGGTAACCCGTACCGTGCCCAAGCACGTTTGTGTGACTAGTGTGATGCTACGTACCGTGCTCAAGCACAGTCCACTTCCTCTGCCCCAGTGCGGTTGGAAGGTGTGCGCTTCGGCACGGTACATTTGCTCATGCACGAGCATAAGCACGGGTACGCAACGTGACCAATGACGTGTAATCAATAGGCCGTTGCGCTCATTATCGCTCAGTGCTTGACTCAGACTGCCCCCCGCTGAAAATACCCCGGGGGGGGGGGGCAATCATGATTTGGCAAACTGGGCCGAGTGTAAACGCGCCCTAAGATGGCTGCTGTCATCACCTTTTTGATGGGGCCAGCCAGGAAACGGGTCCTAGCTTCTGTGGAAGCTTTGATGAGTTTGCTGCAGCCCTCCGGAGGGTTTTTGACGACACCTCCTCCAGACCAGAGGCCCCTTCAACATTACAAGCAGCCATTAATGACTGTAGCACACCAGAACCTAATCCTCCTCCTATCCACTGACATCAATGCCGACAGTAAGGTCGTATTCGGTGGAGAGAACAAAGGGTCGATGTAAAAACATGACTTTTAATTTGACTTTTTACCAGATTTACACATAACATCATAATCCTTTGTGGACACTAACGCCATGGACTGTATTAGTTAGTATTGAATTGATTTAAATCAAATGTAAGCTACTTTTTTGTTATGTGGACACACCAATACACTACTCTGATGTCAAACTGTATAGCAGTGTTATTTTGACAGAAAATACATTTTATATCTATGCACATGGGGTTTTCTGAAACACCGGTTTTCTTGCTGTGCAACCGGTTGACAACGATGCATTTTCTGCTGTTCGGCCCGTCACCCCCAGTCTAATACACATAGTTTAGTAAGAATGCATTAGCTCCATCTCATAATAGCAAGTGGGAACATCCCCTCATGTCTCTGAAAGCCACACATTCGGCTCTAGCAGACGTCCTGACAGAGTTCTGGACTGGATCCCTCAGCCTGAGCTGCTGTGTCTGTGCTGGATGAACAACACATGCACATGGACACCATGATGAGGTGTGAGACGAGGGGGGGCTCCACTGTCATTGCTCATTCATGGCCATCTTGGTTGAACGGCCTTGTTCTATGCATGCAGTGCAAACAACAATAGAGGGGGTGAAGCAGCTTTGTGAGCCGCTTCTTGTAATCGTCCTGCCTTCATCAAACCCGTCCGGTCTAACACAGAAGGATCAGGGCTCGGTGTGGGTGCTGTGTACACTGATGGATTGGATATTTAATGACTGAACAACAACAGGATCAACCTTGCACCCCCCCCCCCCCCCCCTTTTTCACCAGCCCACTGGCATATTTGACACACTCATCCTGTAATAAAAGCCCTCTGGAATATTATAAAAGGCTGCACAGCTAAAATGCACATTGGATGAATTGTGCAGTTTTTAATGAGCTGAGGATTTGGTGATTTAGACTGAAAGGGGCACGGTGCAGTCTGAGGGTCTGGCCATTGTTGCAATCTGGTTTATTCGGTCGTTCTCTGCGTCAAAAGCAGCGCTCGACCATCCTGCACCCTCCTTTAATCAGACACGGACCTCTCCTTAATCACACAGAACAAAAACATGCATCCATTTTTACAGTCACACTGATCTAATCGGGTTATTTCACTCGGAGGTAACGTCACTCACCTTGACTAGTCTCTATGGAGGTAACGGACGTGCCGATGTTATCTGCTGCCCAGGCGTCGTTGGCGGAGCGCTGGGAAACCATGGACACCATCATCGTCTGCAGCATTTTCTCCGAAGCGAAAAGTGACGTTTGTGCATCGGTGGATCGTTTGCGTGCGCCGGTCAGTCTAGGAACCGGCTCCGTTATCTGTCCTTTAGTGGCTGAAATTAATCCGGTATCGGCGGCGGTGTTGGGGGGAGAGGTGGTCGGGTCCGTGGTGGTGGTCGGGCCGGCGGAAACGATGGCAGGCGCCGGTGTGAGTCCGGTTAGAGGCCCGTGAGCGAACCTGCTCCCGGGTAACGTGCGAGGCATGTCGGTGCGGAAGGTCTCCCAGGTGTCGGAGGCTGCGCCGGGCTTCCTGGAGAGAGGCGACGCATCGTAGGCGCTGATGCGAGGTGCAGCATCGGAAAACCCGACATATACGTACAAAATAAATAACGGAACCGGAGATATGTACATCATTAAGGTCGTTAACCTCATATTCGGTTTCAGCTCTCCATGTAGGCCCCGGTAGTGGTCTCTCGCAGACCTTTTCCCTGAATGAACGCGTACTCCACCATTGACGTCCCTGGCGGCGTACGCTGCGTTTGTTGCCCTATGAACCACAGTCAACACTTCGCCTGCGCTGCAACCTACCATGAGCCGCGCGAGTCTGACACGGTCGTTAGCCAATGGGAGCCCTGAATGAAGGGCCCCAGGTCGCTCGTTCATTGGCTGGATACACAGTCCGCTGTAACGCCCTGGGAGGAGAAAATAAATGGTAAATTATCAAACAATTATCAAAACATAACCGCTTACAGTGACGGACCAACTCAAGGAAGCATATTTTGTAAATACATTGTGCCTCTAAGTGATGCGGTGATATTTGTCCACCTGAAGCCCAGGTATCCTCCTTCATATGCATCGGACCTGCCCGGTTGCTGCTTGTGTCTTATTATAAGTGAAAGCTGCATAACCCTAATCTATGGTTTCATCGCCATAACTGTATTAGTCTACGGTTTCACACAAGGATTACTCGTCATTAAAGAATTATTCATCTTAAATGGGGCAAAACCATCAGCAAAACCATCCGCTGTACAAATATCACAATAACAACATAATACTTCAACATACGTCATACACTGTATTATTTACTATTGAGGAATACATATGCTTTATATCTTCATTCTATTTGTGGTTTCGATTTCTGCAACTTGTTTTTTCAAACGTTTAGCTGTCATACATTCAAATGAGAACATGCTACCAAATTGTATGCGTTTAGTTTGAATTGTTTTATTATTATTGATTTTATTTGCTTATTTGTTTGTTATTCATATCTTTATTAAATTGTATTTATTTCTTTATTTCTATCTTTGATTGATGTTTGATTGTTGATGATTTTGATCTACTGCTCCACACTCCTATCCAGTAGGTGGCGGTAATGCGCCTGTAAACTGGTTTTCCAACCGCTAATAAGAAGAAGAAGTTGTCGTAGCCGCTAGATGGCGGTGGTGAGAAGCTCGCTCTGTTGTTGCAGGAAGTTGCGCATGACTGTTAGCTGCAGCTGGCCACCATGGCGCCTCTAGATCTGGATAAATATGCAGAGATTGCAAAACAGTGTAAATACCTCCCAGAAAACGATCTCAAGGTAAATGCGACTTTAAAGATATGTTTTTGAGCGAGACGAGTGATGAGCTCATAACGGTGCGTTAGTAACGGCGTAATTAAAAAGTTAGTAAACGTGAGCTAGCGAGTGACGTTAGCCTGCTGAATGCATCTGTTTGGCCATGGTGTCAAAACAAAATAAATAGTTAAACTTAGTTACAGCAGCTAAATACGAGAATAACTAAATGATGACACGTTATCGAGGCAGCAATGAGAGTGAGCTAGCTTGTTATGCTACTATCGGCACCAGATGTGGTAGCCACCGAATGATGTAGCGACCGTGATGAGAGCTGATTGTTTATTAGACTAAAATGCATCTGCTATATTTACCCCCATCCCAGATTTTGTTTTTCATTCATGGAGAGGAACTTTAGGGAATGACATTTTTGTTTTACGCCGAAATAGTACCTCCTTATTGCTGGTAACTCCGCAGTTAAGATGTGATTGTGTTTTTTTGTTAGCAAGCATTGACCCGTTAATTTATTTGGCCAGATTTTGAATATAGTTGGTGATATTATAACAATATTAGAGTAAACGTGTCCCCATATCTACTGAAGGTGGATCATAATGAATAAGATAACAGGTGTCTGCAGGTGCACTCGCAGTTCAGTCACTTCGAAGTGTTTAGGCTGTCAGCGAGACTCAGTGTCTACTGTTAACCAAATACAATTATGAAGACTTCAATAAAGCTCGTCTTGATCTGTTGAATTGCCTTTGGTTCCATAAAATTGAATTATTATTTATACAGTTTTTTTTTTTGCAATTGCCAAAACACAAAACTGGTCCTTGTTGCCAGGGATGGAAGGGGACAAAAACAAAATCAGACTGGCCCAGTGCCATTCAGTTGGACACAAGTGCACCATTAATCATGCACACATACTCTTTTTCTATAAACCAATGGGATGTGCCAATGGGCCAATCAGCCGATGTGGGCCGGCCTGCCAGTTCTGCTGACCGACCCACATAAGCATAGGCCCACCATGTCGGTGTCTGTATGCCAGATGACCAGTCCACCCCTGCTTGTGGCTACACATGGGTTGATATGAAAAGTACATCTCACGAACGTTACAGATAAGACATATTTTTTTGCGAACATCCTTTTCAGTGAAATATAATCCAATCATTTTAAATAAGATGGCGATAAACCATAAGGACTGCATAAATAAAGGACACGTGAACATTTTTAATCCTGTATTTTTTAAATCAGGCTCTATTTTTCACTTGTCTACACTGATGACAAACTAGACAGTTTTTTGAAATCACTCATGATGATATTCATGATTATCCTGATAAAGGAAATTCACCACAATCCACTTATCCACTTTTTCTTTGAATGCGATCCGTGATAAAATCCTATATCGTTCCATCCTTACTTGTGGCACAATTACTGAAACCACCAATTCATGCAACCGATCTTTTAACGAGGTATGTTAAACGTTCAGCCTACTATCTGCTTTACACAAAATCTGAGGGAAAAAAAGCAAATCTGAATCCTATTTATAGTGTTTAAGCCCTGATTTCTAATTATTTACTGTTGATTTCACAAGTGCATTCTGGGTGCAGGTAATTGATAATTGACGTGCAACCTGATCAACACATCGATAGAGGTTCCATGAGTGGATGTTTTTGATAACTGAGCCACAAGAACCACTTTTGTGTCTCAACTGTATCAGTGTCGCAGGATGTAAATCATGTTTACCTACCTGAATATTTATAGTCTGTCATGAAAGTTTCACATTAGAAATGCTGACTGAACCTTTACTGCTGATGTCTCTCTCTCTCTGTGTGTTTTCATATATTCAGAGGTTATGTGACTATGTGTGTGACCTTCTGCTGGAGGAGTCCAACGTTCAGCCCGTTTCCACCCCTGTGACAGTCTGTGGAGACATTCATGGACAGGTAAGAACCTCAGGAACCACTTTGTTTCCCCTCATGTTCCTGAGAACAGCCTGAGGTTTGAGACCTCTGTCTCTGGGTGTTTCTGAAATTAGTCTGATATTAAAACATTATAACTTACACTAAGGTTTGTATCTATTTGTTCCTCAGTTTTACGATCTTTGTGAACTGTTTCGAACCGGAGGTCAGGTTCCAGACACAAACTACATCTTTATGGTTTGTACATCAGCTTGTACTTGCATCCTCTTCAACTGATGTGTTGTGGGTTAGTTGGTAGTTAGGAAGTTGTACATAAACCTTCGTCATCTGCAGGGGGACTTTGTCGACCGAGGATATTACAGTTTGGAGACGTTCACTTACCTGCTCGTGCTGAAAGCAAAATGGCCCGACCGCATCACGCTTCTACGTGGAAACCACGAGAGCCGACAGATCACCCAAGTTTATGGCTTTTATGGTGAGATTTGATTCATGTCAGTCTGTCGATGATCCTTTTTATCTGCCCGGCTTCTGTTTGTGATAATTGAGTGCTTCGCTGTCTTCCAGACGAGTGCCAGACCAAGTATGGGAACGCAAACGCCTGGCGTTACTGCACCAAAGTGTTTGATATGTTAACAGTTGCAGCTGTAAGTATTGAAGAGTTACTGTGTTTTGTTTGGTGTCGTTTCAAAAGAAAGATTGATGATGTGACCTGATAAATGACAGTTTCTCATGTTTAGTTATTTTCTGCCAGAAAAGGGCACCATGTAGACACAGATCCCTAGCAGTGTGTGTGATGCCCTTCTATTCTGTGTTATTTGTTGTCAGCTCATGGATGAGCAGATCCTGTGTGTCCATGGAGGCCTCTCCCCAGACATAAAAACTCTCGATCAGATCCGAACCATTGAGCGGAACCAGGAGATCCCCCACAAAGGAGCATTCTGTGATCTGGTCTGGTCGGACCCTGAAGATGTGGACACTTGGGCCATCAGTCCCAGAGGAGCTGGCTGGCTGTTTGGTGCAAAAGTCACAAACGAGGTAGGTTGCTTTTACTTTCACTGGGTTACATGAGTACACATGAGGCGGTGTGTCTTCTCATTGGCTGTGTTTTTTAGTTTCACGTTTTTCTCTTTCTCCCCATCTTCCAAAAAAAACCCTGCAGTTTGTTCACATCAACAACCTGAAGCTGATCTGCAGGGCTCATCAACTTGTCCACGAAGGCTACAAGTTCATGTTTGACGAGAAGCTGGTCACGGTGTGGTCGGCCCCCAACTACTGCTATCGCTGCGGCAACATCGCCTCCATCATGGTCTTCAAAGACGCCAACACACGAGAGCCGAAGCTCTTCCGAGCGGTGCCGGACTCTGAGAGGGTCATCCCACCTCGAACAACGACACCTTATTTCCTGTGAGCACATTCAAACCACCACAGAGCAGCATTCGGTGCCCAGATGCCGACGGGAGGTGGCAGCAGCACTTATGAACCCATATGAATTTTGTATTGTACATTTAGATATTTTCAGTGCATTTATTGGTGCCAGCTTTATTGGTGGGTGTCAATTGTTATTCCCAGTCTGGCATTTAATGCCATTATTCTGCAGCTTATATCCAACTGAGTATCACTGTGTTGTTGAAGGATTAAAACGACAGGAAATGTTCATATTTATGAATCTCGATTTTACTTTACTATAGAAATTCACTCTGCTGAGCAAATTGCAGGTGCAGTGTTATATATAATGTTTCTTTTTCTTTTATTATGGTAATGTATTATAGCAGGGTGGTAGATAATTAAGCTCTGCTCAAGAGGAAAACATCTATTTCAAACATCTATATGCATCTATTCTGAATGGAGTTGTACACTTAGTGTTATCATGTGATCTTATGAATAAACATGTAAACCTGAGACTTGATGTTTAAAAATCTACTATATCCATCTGTTAAGAGATTTCTGTGTTGTTAATCCTGTGGTACCTAAAGGTTCTCTGTCATTTTGAGATTTGGAATCACATCTTGTAATTCTTTTTTGTTACCGTAGTGTTTTTAAATAAAGAAAAGAGTAAAATAAAAAAAATAAAAATTAGAAAAGAATATAAAAGACAATCAATAACTTATATTAATATAACAATATCTACAAACATCAGCTTATTCATGTAATAAAGACAATGAAAACAGTTGCATTTTATGGTATTTGTGTGAAATTTAGCGTGAAAAACTCATCGACAGCCATTCCATAAATGTACCTTTAACTGAACTGAACTAACTTGATCCTCACGTATCTTTTAACATGCAAATTCCTCTTAAATCGTAATAGCTTAATCCCATCTTAAACAACCTCTGGATACTTTTACACATGATTTGAGCCGTTTCCAGGTTGACAAATCTCTACATTTTAATATTTAATCTAGTAAACAGTGAGTTTGTTGCTTGTATTTTTTTTTTCCACATTTTCATTTGTTTCTGTCTGCAATATTGATTGCAAGAAGGCAAGAAACTATAAAAGAAAATACATTTACTCAAATACAACACGAAGACAGTCTGAAACAGCTGGGGACTGGAGGTTTTGTGTATGAATTATCAGAATCAGAAAAACTTTATTGCCCCCTGGGGGAAATTGGGTTGTTCAGTTGCTGACATTTTAAAATAGAAATACATACAAATATAACACAGAGAAAGTATTATATGAAAAATGATACCCAATTTCAATAGTAAATTTACCTGTTCAATTGATTGAAAATAGTTTTGCATAAACAATTGAAAAATAGTCTGTCATAGTACATAGAGAATGAATGGGAATTCCATTTGACCAAGCATTCTTGGGTATTCGATATTTGTTATCTGACATATACTAATAAATAAACAGCTTTTTATAAAGTACATAATAAGCAACTCATTTGCTATTACGTCATGCCTGCGACACATCTCAGCTTTCAAATGATGTATAATATGACGGATACGCATTAAAATAATATGCGATTAAACGGAATGAATGCGAAACTAGTGCAAAACGTACAACAGGGTGCAAAACAATTGAAGAGAAAAAATGTTCCCAGTAGATAAAAAATGAAATTGCCCTTAGGCAGAACCCCCCAAAAAGCCACGGCGACGTTTGTCAACACTTGATTGGTCAGTGAAAGATGCCTCCGAAAATAAGCCAATAAACATTCGAGCTGACAAGAAGAAGGCGGGACTTTCTGTCCTATAAAAATGAGCGTTGAGCCCGGGTCGAGTACAGACAGAGACAGGCAACGCCATTGATTTTACTCTATACCGACAATAGAAGCAACTATGAGGGAAATCGTCCACCTTCAAGCCGGCCAGTGCGGCAATCAGATCGGGGCTAAGGTCAGTAAACGTCTCTTCGCCTTTTTAGTTTTTAATGGACTCGTTTAATTCCGAAACACCGAGTTTCTTCTCTCCGGACCGGCGTTTAGTTCCCGTATGTGCCGCAGAACCCCAGAAACCACACCCATGAATTTCAATGCGCCCCTTTGTGAACGTTCACATTTGAACGACTTCTCTTTCGGCTAGTCCTCAATCCGGTCATGTGTCGTAGTTAAATACGAATAAAAACGTTGTATGTATTTCTTCATTAACGTCCATCCTTTTGTTGTAGCAATGTAAAATATGAAGCCGTTAACGGCTTTAGCTTGATAACCGTTGTTCGTCCGGTGACGTTGCAGCAATGCGAAAAAGAGAAGTGAGCATTTTCGGTGGAAGGAAAACGGGTTCGTTACGGTTTTTCACGTTATATGACATTAATGGGAATATGCTTTAAATTATAGTGTTGTCCGTTAAAGTGCGTTCTCTCCACAAACTGCCATATTCTCTTAAGGCGGGTCCACACCGCACCGACTGCCCGACTCGCGTCGGTAAATGAAGTCGGGCTACTTAAAATGGCCTACTCTAATGGCGGATTACCCATTTGAATCGGCTGAAATGAACGCCGACGTGGGCCGATTCGAGCGACCACACCAAGGAGACTCATGTCACGGACGCCGACTCTCTCAAAGACGCCGATTTTCGGTCCGGTGTGGACCCGCCTTTACTTTAACTAAAGTGCTAACTGCCATATTCTCTTAGCACTTTAGCAATTTAGTTAAAGTAACTGGACATATAGACTTATTCATGCCCTGCTTTGAACATTGCCTGTTGGAGTGAAGAGCTAACGTTTGCATTCTCTCTCTGACAGTTCTGGGAGGTGATTAGTGACGAGCATGGTATTGATCCAACTGGTTCTTACAATGGTGACAGCGACCTGCAGCTGGACCGGATCGATGTCTACTACAATGAAGCCTCAGGTGCATAATGCGTTTTTTTTTTTTATTTATTTTTTTTTAATTATGAATTTTTTTTTGAGTTCTCACCATAACTTCTCTTGTGTAGGTGGCAAATATGTGCCCCGTGCTGTGCTGGTTGATCTGGAGCCGGGTACCATGGACTCGGTGAGGTCTGGTCCTTTCGGCCAGCTCTTCAGACCAGACAACTTTGTCTTTGGTAACTTTTTTTTCTTCTGCATATATGGAGACTGTTTAATCCCATAATTTGCACCGTTTGTGTGACTCATAACCTGATTAATCTCTTGCAGGCCAGAGTGGAGCTGGCAACAACTGGGCTAAGGGTCACTACACAGAGGGTGCAGAGCTGGTGGACTCTGTCCTGGATGTGGTGAGGAAGGAGGCAGAGAGCTGCGACTGCCTTCAGGGTTTCCAGCTCACACATTCCCTGGGTGGTGGTACCGGCTCCGGGATGGGCACCCTGCTCATCAGCAAGATCCGTGAAGAATATCCCGACCGCATCATGAACACCTTCAGCGTGGTGCCTTCCCCAAAAGTATCGGACACGGTTGTTGAGCCCTACAACGCCACACTATCGGTCCACCAGCTGGTAGAAAACACAGACGAGACCTTCTGCATCGACAACGAGGCCCTTTATGACATCTGTTTCCGTACCCTCAAGCTCACAACCCCCTCATACGGAGACCTCAACCACTTGGTCTCTGCCACCATGAGCGGCGTCACCACCTGCCTCAGGTTCCCAGGTCAGCTCAACGCTGACCTGCGTAAGCTTGCTGTCAACATGGTGCCATTCCCCCGTCTGCACTTCTTCATGCCAGGCTTTGCTCCCCTCACAAGCCGAGGCAGCCAGCAGTACCGAGCACTCACCGTGCCAGAGCTCACCCAGCAGATGTTCGACTCAAAGAACATGATGGCTGCCTGTGACCCACGCCACGGCCGCTACCTGACCGTGGCCGCCATCTTCCGTGGTCGCATGTCCATGAAGGAGGTAGACGAGCAGATGCTGAATGTGCAGAACAAGAACAGCAGCTACTTTGTTGAATGGATCCCCAACAATGTGAAGACCGCCGTCTGCGACATTCCTCCCCGTGGTCTCAAGATGGCCGCCACTTTCATTGGCAACAGCACTGCCATCCAGGAGCTGTTCAAGCGCATCTCTGAGCAGTTCACAGCCATGTTCAGGCGCAAGGCTTTCCTCCACTGGTACACCGGCGAGGGTATGGATGAGATGGAGTTCACCGAGGCGGAGAGCAACATGAACGACCTGGTGTCCGAGTACCAGCAGTACCAGGATGCCACCGCCGAGGAGGAGGGCGAGTTCGATGAAGAGGGTGACGAGGAGCTGGCCTAAATGTCTTTTCCAAAATTCTGATTTAATGTTAAACGTTCTTTCCAGTAGTCGGTCTTGTCTGCTGTTCTATTAAAGTTCTTCTGCGTATTTGAGTCTGCCGTCCTGGTTTTTATGACTGCACATATGAAGATGCTCACTGATTTAATGTAAACATAATCCTATGTGATAGACTCCACCCAGTTTCACTTTATTTTATTTTTTTCAGGTGAGATTTTCTGTAAAATGCCAGAACTAGAATCCAAAATGAGTTTATCCCAAGATATGTTTTCTTATCCAAAACGTTTCCTTAGTAAATGTGCACAATAGTTAAAAAGAAGAAACAATAAAGCAAAGTCATGCAGACAAGAACATGCATGGGAACATAACCATGTAATGAAAGCCTAAATGCAGCTGTGCCCCAGGCAGCTGTACATGTTGCAATCTTGAACATAATGCAGCTATTATACTGAAATGTTTCAAAGTACACAATCTGTGAATGAGCTGGTATGGTGTGCTGTATTTCAGCATTAATGCTAAAATTAAGTGTTTTTTTTGTACTGGAGTCTACAACACCAAAACCATACAGATGTCGATAACTAGTCTGTCTTAATTGACCCAGATATGGAGTACATGCCAGTCTGCTCTAATCTGGATTATACTACATATACTTAGTTTTAGATATTATGACATTTTCCCAGTAAAAATCGTCGTCTAGTTAGAATGTCAATAGAGAAACACTGCCAGTATAAATCGTTTTTCTAGATATCTAAAATGTTATTTCTTCCAGTCAAAGTTCAGTTTGAAGATATCCTTAAAATGCTTAAGTGGCCGTTTTAACATTTAATAGCTAGTGTGCAGTGGTGTGGTGGTAGTTGATGAGGTGGGTGTACTGCTAGGTAGATGGGTAGGTTACAGAGGAGGAAGTGGGTATACTCTCCCATATATTCCAATGGCTTTCTGGCTGATAGGTGGGTATACTGTAAACCACCAGAAAAAGAAGTGGGTATACCCCGTATACCTGCGTATACCCTCCACTACACCACTGCTAGTGTGTGCCAGGAACAAAAGGCCATTGGCTTCCGTTGTAGTTGGGTGGAGGCTGGCTGCTCTGCATGGAGAGAAACCTGAACGTCCTTTTTCCTATTTGGGTAAACTGGACCTTTGAAAATGCAGCCAGACTTTCTGTCTTTCACCACATTGGAGCAGTAAAGTGTTAATGGAGGCACTACCTCTCATTTATCTGCATGTGTGCGTGTGTGCTTGCTTGTGATGTAAATTGTATTCGCCACTCAAATCCATGGAGCAGTTTTTCAAGATGAAGACTGGCTGGGTGGCTCCGACAAGGATTCATTTTAAAACCAGTTTAAACCTCAATGTATGTTTAAATGTGTTCATATTGTTTGTTTGATGTTATGGTCTGTATTTCTTGCGTGTTTAATTATTTATTATTTACCCTTTCCCTGCGGCTGTAAACGCCGCAAATGTCCCTGTTGTGGGATAAATAACGGATTATTGTATTTTAAATCCTGTTGTATGGAACTTTAAACCTGCTCAAAATGAATATAACGTGTTAAAATAAACGTGATTGACAGGCGGATCAGACCAATAGTGGATAGGCATGTCAACACTTGATTGGTTCAAAACTGTGTCAGCGAATGATGTTTCAAAAAACGACCTAATAAACAGCCGAGCTGACGTGTGTAGGGCGGGCCTTGGTGTCGTATAAAAGTGAGCGAGTCATTGGGTGCAGTCGAATAGTCTTTTTTGCTTAGGAAGGTTCCTAACTGAAGAAGTGACCCGGAAGTAAACAAGTGGCCGCCATGATAAGAGCTGTTCGAATTCTCTAAATGCATAGGAAAGGAGCTCCAATGCTTCCTTTCAGAGCTCCTTTAGCATAGGATGCAACGGACCTTCCTATGCCATAGGAAAGGAGATTACGCCGACCCACAATTCTTTGCGAGAGCAACATTTAAAGTGCCGCACACCTCGGCCGTTCATGAAAACAAACGATAGGTGCATTTACATATTTAACAATGACTTTCATGCACACAGAGTAATTGGAATAGTGATGATAAATGTGTGGACAGTGATAATAATTTAATGTTTTTTTTTTATTTATTTCAATCAT
The DNA here is from genome assembly GCF_963514095.1 of Eutrigla gurnardus. Lineage (NCBI taxonomy): Eukaryota > Metazoa > Chordata > Actinopteri > Perciformes > Triglidae > Eutrigla > Eutrigla gurnardus. The sequence goes on along the minus strand of NC_139936.1, from coordinate 15,461,497 downwards.
GTTACAAATGTTTGACAAAAACGAAACTAAAACCACAAATGAAAAGTAAATAAAACAACGGTCAAACAGAAAGGAGGAGCTGCTGGACCTGAAGCCGGTCAGTGAACCAGCTGTTGATAAAACCAACATGTGGAGAAGTGGAAGATGCGCTTTTTGTAGTCCATTATTGTAGTTTCTCCAGCGCAGACGCACGTCAATCGCCGGTGCCGATCATCAGCTGTCAATCATCAGCGGCCGCGATATAATGACGTAGTTTAGTGAAAGTCCGGTCGGATTCTCTGAACACCGCGGTCGACTATTCCTAAGTCCTTTTGAGTTCTCCTATCGCCTTTCCTTGACCCCGTGACGTTTTCCCCAGAGGTCAAGGAATAGGAGATAGGAATAGGAGTTAGGACCTTATTTTTTGACTATTCGACTGCACCCATTGAGTACGAGCACACACAGGCACCGCCATACGCGACTCTTCAGTCTTGATTGAAAAGACATTTGTAGCAGACAACAATACAAACAACAGCAATAAACAAACCCCCAAAACAAACAAAAAATTGAATACGTTGGAAATCAAATTAATGACAAGGCTTTTCACAGCTGTAAGCGTTTGTGCAGTATTTTAGACTGTCAAGACAGGGTTTTAAGTGAGAAATGAAGACAAGGAGGTCAGGTTTCTGATTAGGAAATATGCTGATGTTTACATGGAATTTTCCTAATAAAATGCCTTTATGTATGTATCTTCTAAACAGGCATTTCATTAGCAAAAGTCCAAATAAAACAAAAATAATTTCTAAACTTGAGTTGAGTATCTAATTTTCTGTAAAAAAAAACTTGTCATACCAAACATCTGACTAAAAGCAAACTCCCAAAAAGACGAGTTGGGGCAGATATATTTTACAAGTTTTGAATTTCTCGCACGTGCTTTAAAATAAAAAAAACCTCTGGATTATTCGACAACAGCAAACTCCAGTGAATACAGGAATACGTGCCCATCAATGAACAGAGGCGCTGCCGTGACGTCCTTGGTCACGTGCGTTGGGGTGGTGACGTGTAGCTCACCAAGCAGTAGCTAGCTTGTCAGACGAGACAGCAGCCTGCGCTACCAGCGAGTTGACATCGACTGGACCCGGCTAGCTGTTACAGAGAAGAGGCGAACAAACAGACGTGGAGCACATAACGACGCTGACTGATATTTGTTCCGAAGTTATGATGGTGAGAGAAAGACAACTTTAGTGAGCGAGCAAGCTAACGACGGCTAAAATCGCCCGGCGGTGGTGATGTTCACTCGCATTGTTGTGGCTAGGAGAGCTAGCTAGCTAGCTAGCCGTCTGTCAAAACATAGTCTGACAGTGTAATTGTACACGTTTCAATGGGATTAACACTGATAAACTCGTGAGCTAATTAGCAGCACCAACGTATCATCAACACATTAGCGTGAGAAGGTTGAGTTAGTTAGCATGCACCGTCGATCAGTCAGTCAAAAGCTGGTTTTAATCTCAAAGAGATAATTTTGGATTAATTTCTCCCTTTACATTTTTTTCCCGCATGAAAAGCATCTAGAGGTTTGGTGCAGTTTGCATGACAATAGATTTGCCTTCAGAAGGTTGCTATATTATTTATCAGAAGTGGCCTGTAGAGGAGACTAAACAACCACAATGTTCTAGCATTGGTCTGTAATGAAGATGCCAAAATATAATATGCTGTCTATTACATGGTGATAATAACATATCTTGATTCATTACAACAATGCAGACAAGAAGCCACAGTTGTCAGTCTTTTATCAGTCTTTTGATAACTGTCTCTTGTTTTTTTTAGTGGCAGCACGATGGAAGTACCAGTGCAAACTTGTCTTGAGTGGACCTGCACAAGGACGCAGCTCCGGTTCAGACCCCACAGCAAAGAGCCATAAACTCCATGCATCCCCTGAAGTCACCTACACTACACAAACTGCAACTTGGACTCAAGGAGATAATAAAAGGACAAACATGTTTGCCAAGTTGAAGAAGAAGATTGCAGAGGAGGCAGCCACGGCTCCCCGGACAGGCGTTCGTATACCGCGAACCATCAGCAAGGAATCCATCACCTCCGTGGGGGCGGACTCAGGGGACGACTTTGTAAGTATCACCAGTCTCTGTTCTAATGCTTTGAAATGTTTGCATGCGGTCATCCTAGTGGTTTAGTGCATAATTTACCATTGCTCTGGTATTTTATTGCATTGGTCTTGTCTTATTGGTTGTGTGAAACTGTGTCACACTTAAGGTACTGGGCAATATGAAATTGTCATGCCCCAAAAATTACGATTCACGATATTATCCTGATTATCATCAAACTAGAACTTAAAACTTAATGTTACTTAAACATACAGGAATCTCTTAGAATCAAATATCTGTATTGCATCACAGAGAGAACATCTTTAAAATTAAAATAAGGTAATCACAAATCATAAGGTCTCCCTGTATAAATAAACAATAAATACATTTATAAAAAATGGCAACGTGTATTTTTTTTAATCACATGACACTTCCTGTAAGGAATTTTTACTCCTCTCCCATGATAGCAAGATTTTTCAAATCAGTCATGACGATATTCACGATTATCCCGATAATGAAGAGAAGTGAAACTGTTATTCTTGACCTTTAATCAGAAGATCATCATATAGCACCACTTATCTGAGTGTAGTAATTAAACCAGTGACTGGGATGTGTTTATTCATATATGGAAGAAAGCATTCACACAAACAGCATCATTAATTGTCATGGATACAAAGCAGTGAAACAGCTCTTCTGTCAGTTTATGTATTTTACAATTAATTTGTTAATACTCGCGGTGGGGAAAAAAAAGACTGGAAATGTGATAAATTCTCTTCAGGAAGTCATTAAAAGTCACATGTTTTGAACACATCAGGCAACGGGAAAGTAGTAGCGGACTGTTTTCAGTCCAGATGTAATAATAATAATAAAAAAATTAAAATAAATGTTGAATCGATTTACATTCCTAAAGCGCCTTTCTAGTCTGCCGACCACTCAAAGCACTGAATCTTACATGTCAACATTCACCCGTTCACACATTCATACACTGATACACTACCATGCGAAGTGCCACCTGCCCATCAGGATCTAATTCAACACATTCACACACTGAGGGCTTCGAAAGCAATGTGGGATATCTTGCCCAAGGGCTGATTAGAGGACGACCCCCTTTGTCCTCTGAGCCCCACTGATCAGGGATGCTGATGTCTTTTTTCACACTGAATGATCGTAACCATGACTGGCCTTCGAAATAGTCACCAGTCAGGGTAAGCAGCAGAGCTTGGGTGTGACTGACTGATCGTATTGTTTGCAGGCACTCAGACCAACCAGTCTAACATGAAGCCCTGTTGATTCAACTCTAGCGTCACATTCTCACATTTGACTAATCTGTGTTTTTCTTCTTTGTGGTTGTGAATGCTCATTTGACCCGTTTTTTAAGTGGGTTTTGCAGTGCCTCTTTTCCAGTAGGGTTTTAAAGAGAAATGTTTTTATCTTTGCTTGTAAAGGGAATCCATATGTGGAGTAGAGCTCTATTCATTGGAGCAGGGTAGTGCAACCCCTCACAGGGGAAGCCAGACTCCTGAGGCTGTAGTGCCGTCTCAGTTGCACGTGGCTAAATTATTTAGTTAAGTCACTGAGAAGCAATGCAACCAGTTAACATTGTATTTTGGGTACAAGGCACGTATGCCAGCTGCCATTACAGTAAAGGAAAGAAGAAGATGAGCAGGACAGTGGTGTACTGGTTATTTCATGTGTTGTGCAACGTCAGATGAATATTTGCTTTAAATTCTCACACACACTGTGTTTTTTTTTCAGGCATCTGATGGCAGCAGCTCCAGGGACGACCTCCCTGCACAGATTCTCAGAAGGAATGATCAGATCCGGAAGCTGGAGGCCAAGTTATCAGGTAGGACACGTCAGACTGAGGTAAAGCAGCTCTCTGGATTGGAGAAATGTTCACCAAAGTGCAATGTGAACCAGTTAAGAACAGGACTGTAGGCGATAGATTCAATCACTGTTGAATGATGAAATATCAGAATCATCACATGATTTGGTATCAATTAATCTAACAATTATTGTTTCTTTTCTTAATATAATGACACATGTTTCAATTATTCTCAAGATTATTTAAAAAAAAGAAATAATAACGGTTTATTAACAATTAATCTTCCCCAAATAAATGTCAAAAGTTTGTCTCATTAATATTTCAATATTTAATTTGATTGTCTTCTCCGAAAAACCAGCAAATGTTACAAGATAATAGACCCTACTGATCGGAAACATACTTGGCCTTTAAAGGTACAATAGGCAGGAATTTACTTAAAAACAATACTTTTTACTGAGGCAGGCACACACACACACACACACACACACACACACACACACACACACACACACACACACACACACACACACACACACACACACACACAGCGGACAGGATATAGCCTGCTGTTAGTCTGCATTTACTCCAAATCCAGCAACGTGGCACAAGGCGTGTTTGTGTTTACTTTTGCTTTAAAACGCAGTGGGCCCCGGGTTCCTCTTGGTGCAGTGGGCCCCGGGTTCCTCTTGGTGCCTTGGGTCCTGGGTTCCTCCTGGTGCAATGGGTCCCGGGTTCTTCCTGGTGCAGTGGGTCCCGGGTTTCCCCAGATGCAGGACTAGCCTGGCCTCATGTGTCCAGAGTGTGCAGGCTGTTCCTGGATGACAGGCCCTTGTGTTCTTCTGACCTAAATCCAATTGAGCCCCTATGAGACGTTATGTATCACTGCCAATGACCACCACAGACTGTCCAGGAGCTTACTGCTGCCCTCATCCAGGTCTGGGAGGCGATCCTCCAGGTCACCACCGACTCATCAGGAGCCCAGACGTTGTCATGACAGCATACAGGCACGCAGGGCCATAAACACTACTGAGTCACATTATGAGTTGCTGTGATGAAATTCCAGGAAATGTGTGGTTTTGTCAAAAAGGTCATTTATATTGTATTTTGCCCTTCACTCCCTCAACTGTCTAAATTTGCCAGAAAGTTTGAAATCTCAAGCTTTCTTTTCAACGCCACTGTATAATTTCTCAGAATGAATATAATACTTTGTTGCTAAATTTAAACGTTTGCTGAATATACGTCATGACGTATATTCAATGGGACACAGTCCTCTACTCAGTATATTGGCCCCTCCTTTCACGTGTGACTCTGCACCCTTAGAAAAGGTTAAAGGTCATGCATTCTCATACAGCCTCTTTAACCAGTATGGTTTTCTCAGATAAGAAAATCATTAATAGTTTTACCTTCCATTATTTCTCAATTATGTTTTCCCTTTTGCTTTCTCCCTCTCCTTTTGTTCACTCTCTCTCTCTCTCCTGCCTCCTCTCTTCACCGTCATCTGCCGGTTCCTCCTCCTTGTCTGTGTTGTGTGTGTTGTTGTTGGTGTGTGTGCGCGTGTGTGTGTGTGTGTGTGTGATGCCCGATGCCCCATCCCTACTTCCCAACACTAGACTACGCTGAGCAGCTACGAATTATGCAGAAGACCAAGGAGAAGCTTGAAATTGCGTTAGAAAAGCATCAGGATTGTACGTACCTTTACTCTCTTCCCAATGAGCTTCCTTTCTCTCATCTGTGTGTCCGCTGTAATAACCATCACCTGGCGCATCATCACTTCCTTCCATGAAGATGATTTGTTTTATGTCAGAAGCTAATATCATGGATTTTAGAGGTTTGCTGTGGGAGCGCTGAACGCTCTCTTCTTTGAATCTAACAATTGCTTTGCCTGCTGCTTTCAGTCGGATGTACGTCTATAAGAAACATAGGCTGTGTGGTATAGATATTGCTCACCTTAGCTACAGTTGTCAACATTAAGCCACTGATTGCAGCCACATCCATCAACACGTTTTATAACTGTGTTGCCTTCTGGTCTGTTGAGATTACTGCCAGTGGAGATGCCGGTTTATCTGCCAGTCATGTGTTATTGATTTTTCAGTTCAGATCAGTAGAACTGTCGAGATGATGTTGTGGGTATTTGTGGTCCGGAGGAGGAATTCAAATATTTTTGGTGACTTTTCCATTTGATTGAAATCTGGATGTGAGCACAATATGTCTGATAATCCAACCCCCATGTTCCATCAGGGCTCTTCTATCACGCTCACATCCTCAAAGGGTGGAATTCAACTGGAATGTATATAAATTAACTAAAAGGTTTAGTTAATGGTAAAGAGCTCGTGATTGTTGAGTTTATTCTCAGGTATCAATAACAGTAACATGTTGCGTTGTTGGTTCTATCCGGTGATGATGTATTTATACTTGAGGGTGTTTTCCCCGGTTCACACAGATATGGCAGCTTTAACTGTGTTTTTAGTTTTTGTCATGCATCGCTTGTCTTCGCCTGTCGTTGCTTTTGGGATGAACTCACTTCTTAATCTGACTCTTAACTTTTCACAGCTTCAAACTATTTAATATTTATTTTCTCTTTGGCTGCGTACAAAGCTTCTCTGTATGGTTTCCATCTTTTGCTTTTTCTCTTTCTCACTTTAACTTCTCAGCGTCCATAAAGAAACTTCAGGACCAGAACGAGTCCAACCATGCCAGCAGAGCCAAGATGGCGGAGGGGTTGGCTTTAGCCCTGGAAAAGAAGGATCAGGTAAATGCCACTCTGTCTCACTTATTGTGCCGTCCGGACGTGTGGTTTGTCTCATTATATCGTTCTGTTCTTTACCTACAGGAATGGATGGAGAAGATGACTGATTTGGAAAAGGTAAGTCTTCAAAAATCTCTGTGACTTTCACATCATAATTGTTTTTTCTTGGTCAATGTCACAAACGCGCCAGAAAATTACCAGTTAGTTAACAGTGAAAGTGTTGCAGAGGTTATCTTTGGAAGCTTTATCGTTGGCAACTGGACTTACTGTAGGTGTTTGAAGACGTTTCTCCTCTCATCCAAGAGGCTTCTTAGGCTTCTTTTAACTGACTGGGGTGGATTTTTGGTATTTAACCTTTTGTAGGGTTGTTAAGACTGTGATAGGCATGTCATTCTTGGGCCCAGTTTCCCCGTACCGTGCTGAAGCACGATTGTCCTCCCTCCCCAGTCCCCTGCTGGCCTGTATTCACATTACCCCAGTTCCAACCGTCTGCCCAGATTTCAAGTAAACACTCGACCTCTGCATCAGAGCATGTGAGTGCAGGCGAGCAGGCAGGTCTTGGACAGAGCGGCATTTTTTAAAGGACGGAGCGTCGCCTTATTTACACTTGCACAGTCATCATTAGTATTTACCGTCAAAAATTGGCTTGAAATTGGAGTTCACAAATTACATTATAAAGGAAAATGATAAGTCATTGAGGTGTGCTATTCCTGTCAAACTAACAGATGATAATGTGACTAAAAGAATGTGGTGACATTGTTTCGGTCAGTAAAGATTCATTTGAAACTTGAGTTGTTAGCACTTCGGTGGGGGCAAGTGGATCCTGGGACATCAAGTCAAGTATACACATGGGTATTAATGGGTGTGGACGAGTCGTTAACCCTTCTTGCCACCTTATGAGTCGTTATGGTCACAGAGTGTGGATGGTTGTTGATTGGTCTGAGGACTGTATTGCTGTGTGTTACACAGCTGATCTGTCAATTAAGTTCACCAGCATTGCAGCACCTTATAGTGACTTATAGGAATGCCACTGCACTGCTCTGAAACTGGACTCTCAACGTGCCCATTCACGGTATGACTGTTGTGTTTGTTTAGGAAAAGGCTTCCCTGTCAGCCCGGATAGAGGAGATGATGGAGCAAAGCTTAGCACTCTTCCAGAAAAGGGATGACATGGATGAACTGGAGGGCTTTCAGCAACAGGAGCTCGCTAAAGTTAAACACATGGTGCGTACATGTGGGGTTGCAAGGTTGGATTTGCAGCATTACTTAATAACAGTGAAGCCGTTTGCTACCATCTATTTTGTTTTTTTGCAATTGCAAACTTTTCTTTAAGTGCAATCTGCGATGCTCGGTGCAGGATAGGAGAGTGTGTTTTTGAAAAGCACTTAGTTCGTTGAGGTGTGATTTTTACCTGCATTCATAGCAGTTTAATGCATGGTGCGTTCTTTGAATAAGATGTATTTCCCTTACATCAGTTGCTGAAGAAGGAGGAGCAACTGAGCCAGCGGGAGCAGCAGCTCCAGCAAAAGGAGGCCGAGGTTCAGTCGGTAAAGCAGAGGCTGTCCGAGGCTCGAGGGAAACTCCAGACTCTGCAGCAGCAGCATGAAGAGAGTTGCAGCCTCAACTCTGAGCTTGAAATAGAGCGGTGAGAGGAATGCAACAGTTATTATTTTATGCTCATTTAAAAATATTTATTTTGGTCTGTTGGTCAAGCTTCTCAATCATCTCTTCTAGACAAAAAAAAGAAAAAATACAAATCATATCCTCAGCAGTTACATTGGGATTTGCCTGTTAACTTTCAAATGTAATTCACACTATTCTATAGAAATGATTACCTTTGTTGTGAAATGGCACCAGAAGACAACGAGTATGTCGTTGACTTTAACAGAGAGGAGCTGCTGCTGCTCAGAGAGGAGGCAGACAAGAACGTCGGTGAGCTTGAGGAACGATGCCAGAGGCTGCAGTCGGTCATCCAGCAGGTCTCTGAAGACTTCCAGAAGGTCAGTCCTAAAGACCAGATCCATCAACAGTCACACAAGCTGCACTATTACTTCTTTACTGAATTTATGAACACTATTTATTCATAAACGTGTTTTCAAGGCAGCTCTCTTTGTGTTCCAGTCCCAGTGTACGGTGTCTACGTTAGAGCTGTCCCTCCAGGAATTACACACTGAACATGATGCCCTGAAGTTGCAGCAACAAAAGGTCAGAACATAAAGGCTCTGGGGCTCTCCGTCATTTATTAAGGTACATTTAATTCGGGTAACTCAGGCAAAGGCTGAACCGAAGTCACAAGCACTGATGAAGCATTTTGGGACTCTTAATTCATTATAAAATGACTTGCATCGCGAGCACCAGCCCTTGATTGGGACATCCGTAATGAAGACTAACAGAGCCCAAAGTGTAGTCCTAAACTTTGTTGTAGTTTAGCAGTCTGTGGTGTTGATTCTAAACTCATAGTTCATAGTGCATTTTATCACTGACCCCTGCTGGAGTACGATATAAACTCATTCAAACAGAACGCACATTTTATTCATGTTTTTTTTTTACATTTTCCCACATTATTATTATCGTGGACCTTTTTTTTCCTTCCCTTTACATCATCAGGCTACTGTAACAGAGGAGGACAAAGAGCGCTTGTTAGCGGACCTTCAGAGGAAAGTGACTGCTCTGGACAGACGGTTACAGGGGAACCTGAGCCAGGACGAGATTCTCCAGGAGCTTCTCCAGGAGGTGATGAACATCTGGGCCTTGGTTCAGACCCCCGTTGACTGGAACCTTCTCCCATATTTTTTTTTGGCACACATTGAAAGCCTTCCTACACTCTACAATTTCTTTAAGATAAACATGGACAGCATTCTTCTCAGTAATGTATAAACACAGTAACGTGTAAATACCAAAATATAATTCTTTCATTCAGTCATTTAAGCTAATTGATAGCGAAGCGAAAGTGTTGCCAATCTCGTTATAGAAGCTTTCAATACATCTTTGTTGAACATGCAGTGCATTAAAACTAATAGATATAATGGTGAGCTAAATTTAAATGTATTTCACTATGAGTATGCCCTGTCCCTGTTTGTCAAAGCCAGATCACCTGTTTATTAGTCCAGTTGTTGCCTTTTCAGAAGTCCTGCCTGGAGCAAAGTCTGGAAGAGACCCGAGCAGAGCTGCTGGTGGTTCGAACTAACCATGCTGATACCGTCAGCTCTCTGGAGACGCAGGTAAAACGCTGTTCACTGAACCCACGCCTATAGATCATCATATGTCACAGAATCTCCAAACCCATCATTAGAAAAACAATCACATTTATTGTGAAAGTACCTTCGGTATTGTTAATCCTGGAACTGGAGGGAGAGTGCTGCAGAGAGAAGCTGCTCACAGGCTGCAATGTGATCATATTAAGTGTCAACATTATGGAAAGGACCCTACAGACAAATACAATCTATTTCTTTACCTTTTGCTTGATCTGGTCTGTGTGTTATTGGGTCTAACCGAGTCTAACCAGGAAAATAAGCACGATGGTAGTGGGAAGACAATGATGGACAGAAACTACAGAAAGTGTGCCTTTGTGTTATCTTTGGACATGTGGATGAGGTCTTTGAATTCCATAGCCGCCTGTATTTATTTCCATCCAACCAGAGTGGCTGACTGGTGTTCTTGTGGGTGCTGTGACCACAGAAGAAGAACACTGTCTCCTTAGGGTTCTTTCCATAAATAAGACACTTATAATAACAATCTGAACCTGTCAGTTGCAAAAACAAGCCCTTTTAGTGTCCACTTCACGCTGCACAGCATCTCTCTCAATACTGGACCAGTTTCAAAATTGTTACTGAGATGCAGAAACATGGGAAAATAGAGTCCATGTTGAAAAATACCAAAGTAAAATGATGTTTTATGTACTTATTGTGCTAAATTAGCAGACATACGTCACCAAATAACAGCTGATGCTCAGAATTTAGTCACTGAAAATCGGATAATGTCAATCCAGTTTCCATCCCAGTGAAATCTTCGACAGGAAAACAACATGTGGCGTTCCTATCTGTCATAGCTTTACTTTGTGCTGACAAAGTAAAGGTAGTGGATCAGTGTGACAGCTGTGTGTCTCCTGTCTGATGTAGGCGTCCAGAATGAGCTGCAGCATCACCGAGCTGCAGAATCTCCTCCGACACAAAGACGACTCCTCCAGAGCCTACAGAGAGAGAACAGACACACAAGTAAGCAATTACAATAACACATTATGCAATTATTAACCCATATCCACTTCTTGTTCCTTTTGAAGCATTGCTCAATAACAAAATCACACGGTCCTGGGATTATAGGGAGCAAGGAATCATACAGTAAAGACTGTCTGATCACAGAGGACAACAGTGGAACATTAGGATACGAAAATAATATGAGATGAATGGATTTCTGTTGAGTGGCTGGTGATGATGCTCACACGTCTGGCCTACTTCCTGTTTCAGATAGCTAATTTGGAACAGAAGGTCCTGGAGAGAAGTGAGAGTCTGAAGAGTGCAGATCATCAGATGACAAAGAAACAGCAGCACATAGACAAACTGGTGAGTACCACAACGGTCGAGCAGAATGTGTTCAGCATGATGCAACCACATACGAAGTCAATGCAAAGATGCGAGAAGGAGCAAATTTGTTCATCAACTAAATTTCCATGATATTTAACATTTTGACTCTGTGATATTGATGTGATATTCACTTATGAGGATGTGCGTCTAAATGTAATGTCAGTTGTGAGTGTGTAGTCACAAAATGATGATGAAGCTATTGATCCACAACCTGTACCCATTTCTAGCATATATAATGAATCAATAAAGATATGTTGCTACTAACAATCTGAAATTGTTCACATGCAACCATGTACTCCATCAAGTTGAAGTGGGTTTTTGCGCACTAATGTTAAACCATGTATGTGTGGTTTTGATCAGCGAGGCGAGTGGGATGCAGAGAAGGCCTTTCTGGACCAGCAGCTGTGTTTGTTACAGCAGCAGAGTCAGGCGAAGGCCAGCTGCCTGGAGGAGAGCATCGCCTCGTTACGCACAGAACAGCAAACGCTGCACGACAGGATGGTGCGTTCCCCTCTCCTCATGCTGTCGCACAGATGTGGCTTTTATATTGTGTTATATGTTGTTATATATGACTATAAGTGTTGCAGGTTGCTCTATGATCAGTGATAAGTTCCCTTCCTTGTTCTTGTGTGCTAGGCTGATCTGGATAAGCAGAGAGGAGAAGCAAACTCTGCTCTCAGCCAGCGGTCGGAGGAGCTGGAACAGTGCAGGGTAACAACACACTGCTTTTATTTTTAAATGCAAAAGTTCACATTTGATTGACTTTTAAAAGCATATTTTCTGCTGATATTTAGATTTGAACAACTATTCAAGATTAAAGTCTGTAAATACGTGACTGTGCTGTTGGCTCTACTATGACATAAGGAGAGAGGTCTTAAAAAAAGGCTAAAGGTCGTCTTCTCTTGGTCTCTGTGCTTCAGGCGGAGCTGGACAGTCAGCAGACGGCGAGCACGGAAGTCGCCAACACTCTCGAAGAAACAAGACGACAGAAGGAGGAGCTGCAAACACAGGTATGAAGACGAACACACATCATGCAATATTCACAATAATAGAAACAGCCAACACGTCTCTCTCCCTCTGGGCCAGTTGTTGCAAACAAGTTATTCCAGGTGTGAAAATGAAAATGTGTGTCCGCTTGTCGTCAGGTTGGAGAGCTGACCGCATCTCTCCAGACCTCCCAGCAGGAATTGTCCTCGCTCAGCGAGAAGCTCGCTCTGAGAGAGGACGACGTCAAAACTCTCCAGAACGGTACACACACAATATTTCCAGGCTTCCGCGGGTCAGGGAATATTTTGAATATCAGAGACTTTTTAAAAAGGAAGCCTGTATTTCACATTTTGGATTGTGAATGTTTCAAATAAACACAAATGACCTTTTCATAGTGATTCATTTGTAACATTTTTGGTACGAACATCAATGTTGTGTGTGTGTTGCAGAGGTCCAGTGTCATCAGGCATCGCTGGTCCGGCTGCAGGAGGAGGCGGAGCAGCAGCGAGCCCAGCTGGAGCAGATAGAGCTGGACAAAGAGTCCCAGCTGATCAGCCTGAGAGACGAGCTGCTCAGCCAGACACAGCTGCTGGACGGCTGCCAGGCCCGGGTCAGCACCTACACACGACTACTGTACAACCACTTCAGCTTAAAACAGCACACGAACACATAAAAACAGAGGATTCCATATAATGAGCTCAAGACAAGTTAATAATGTTCCTGTGTGTTACACACCTTTAGTGCTGTAATTACTCTTTATACATGTATTTATTCTCTTTGTATGTTTATATTCAGATCTGATTTTGTATTTCTGCTTCAGTATTTCTGACGCTAATAGAAGATGAATGAACGTGTGGTTTGGTGTTTGTTGCTCAGATTTCATACCTGGAGGTCGAGGTGGAAACACTGACTGAACAGCTTCACAGCCCCGAAGTGTGTGAGGAGGATCAGAACGGCAGCGTGACGGTGGACGACCTGGATCACCTTCAGAAGGCCAACAGAGAACTGGAGCAGCAGCTCACCGACAAGAACAGGGTCGGTCACCTTTATAAGCTGGAGTTCTTCTAGTTCTCCATGAAATATCAATATCGGCTACATTCTCATAAAACACGTTGGCCTTGTGTTGCAGACCATCAAGCAGCTGCAGCAGAGATTGGCAGAGCTGAAGAGGACGCTGCAGAAGGAGCTGGTGAGGTTTACACTTTTTTCTTGTCTACCCTGAACGACACCGTCAACATAACCCAATGTGAAATGAAAAAGCTCTGTACGAGTGATTATTCCTGTTTTGTGCTCCTGTAGAAGCTGAAGTCGGAGCCAGAATCTGAAGGGAAGGAAAGACTTCCAGAAAGCCGAGCAGAAAAACAAGAGAGGGTTTTCCCAGACCCGCTGCCAACCTCCGGCCTGAGCCCCCCGACCTCCAAGACCACGGTGACCAACACCTCAGACCTCAACGACTCACGAGAGATAAACTTTGAGTATCTCAAACATGTCGTACTCAAGTTCATGTCCTCCAGAGAGGCCGAGGTACGTCCTACCTGCTCTTGTTTTAACTCCCTGAACTTCAACACCTGAGTAGACCCAACACCCTGGTCTCGTTAGGAACCCGGTCTGAATCTGTGTTTCTCTTTCAGGCGTTCCAGTTGATACGGGCTGTTTCTGTGCTGCTGAACTTCACTCGGGAAGAAGAAGACATGTTGAAACAAACTCTGGAGTACAAGGTTGGTATTCAGTCTTCTAACGCTCAATGTCAGTTTTAACAGATTCGACTACACACCCTGAATTCATTGGGAGAAAATGGCGACGCACCCATCGGGTGATTGGTTGATGAAAAATTGTGGTGCTTTTTCAGTGCTCAGTGTTCACTTTCTGTGTGAACCAAAAGGCCCCCGGTGTATTAAAGCCTTTATCCTGCTGACTGCTATGTTTCGTGTGCTAGATGTCCTGGTTTGGATCCAAACCGTCTCCAAAGGGAACCATCCGGCCTTCGATCTCAGGCGCTCCGACTCACTGGAGCTGATGAGCAGCAGAACGAGCCTCGGCGACCAAAGGACCTCCTTCATGAAGCAGGACGCTAGCTTTACAATACGATCAGCCTGCCACACTTTCTCTGGCTCCGTGTGGGAAGGACTGTTAAGGGCTGCACACTATGTTCATAATCAGTTGTTGATTTTAAAATGACATTATTTCCTTATCGAAGGTTAAGGCAGATGGACTTGTTGCCGTATGTCATAGAGGGCAAACCGGCATACTGGAGTGTGGGTGCGTGTGAGTGGACTGGATCGAGTCTCATTTCTCTTCCCCGACACGTGATACAGATGTGATGTTTTCAATTCTGTGAAAACAGCTAAATATGACAAAATGTGACGTCAGAGAGAAATAATGGACTGACCTGACTGTTATCACAAGTCTTCACTGGGAAAATGGTGCAACATTAAGTGCTGAAGGACCTTCTTTCCTGTCACCTGGTTAATCTTTCATTTTGAATGGCTTCTAAATGGAGATGAGCAGGTTCCCTGCTGGTTTGGTCTCAGCATCAGTGAGACTACATTTAATCGTAGACGTAAGGCTCTAATACTGCCTACGTCTGGAATTTGAGGCCCCTTCTCAGAATTCATCATAACATGTTTTTGCTGGAATGGCAGTAAATTAGTTTTCTTCATTATTTGTGGAAATATTCATGATAGCATTGAAAGGATTATGTGTGTCTGTGTTCTGATGGTGGAGGAAAGCAGTTATAAGAATACTTTACAAAGCTCATCACACACTATAGTGCATCCATTCCAAGCGAAGGTTTCTGTCTAATAGCATTTTTGGGGGAAATGAGAACACTGACATTTCATTGATCATGATTTGTGATTAGTCATGATTAACAGTATTGAATTTCAAATCATCAAAAGGGAGTTGGGCCTGCATGTTTGAACGAAATGTCCTTGCTCTCATTTCTCTTTAAAATGACATTTTCATCGTATTGCTTCACACTTGGACGTGGATCCACTTTTCCTCTTTTGTCTTCCGATCATGCCGTTAACTGCCTGGTCGGTTCACTCAGTACTGTCAATCAGACAGACAACATGCCGTGAGGACAGTGTGGACACAATTTATAAAACAGGTCTCCTTCATCTTTCTCCCACACAGGAGTAAAAGCAAATGCAAGAGAGGGAGGTCTATAGACCTGCTGTCCGAGTCCTGTTATGTTACTGCTGATGAAAACCCAACACTTCCTGATTTTAATGCTTCAAAATAGAAGCTTTTTTGCTCCTTTGGCTATGAAACATATCCAAATGTCAAATGTGAAAACAGACATGGACACAGCTGAGATCAGATGGCGCGTCCAAACACAAAAGTTGCATTAAATAGACGAGTATGACCACGGCCTTCGTCACTGATATTAGCATTACTAGTGATCTGAGCTCTGACAGCTGCTGATACAAGTCTTAGTATATACAGAGTTAACGGAGCAGTATTGATAGCAGCCGGAGGAATATATACAGCAGCAAACAACTATTGTCTATGTAAAGATTTATTGGAGTGATGTCTAACAGATCAGATAATGAAGTCTGTCCCTCTGTGTGTGTTGTTATCGGAGCTTCTCCTTGCTTGGCGTGTCTCAAATCCTCCCCCTCTCACCTGGATTGGTGAAACCTAATCTAACCACAGCCTCTAAACCACCTATAAGATAAAACATTAGATCGTTTATACAAAGCTTGGAAGTGCTGCAGGAAGCTCAGGTCAAGGTCAAAGGTCAAGGTTAAACTCTTCTCAATTGCTGCAACTGGAGGAACAAAAATGACCGCCATGGCTGATGCTCTGTACGCACTGTATGACACCAATATGAATTATTTACTTTTACTTGTCCATCTGGATAATATAACAATGTGATGAAATAAGTGAATGCTATGTAAATGATGACTGGAGGACATACTCTACCTTTACCTGCCTTCGCTAATGTAAATTAAAGTACATTCCACATGTCTATTTATATCGAGAAATATGTACAAACTGTATGCATTTAGAACTTTATAAATCAGAGGATGTAAATGGTTTGATGTGACCAGTTTGCAGTATTTATCATTCGCATAGATCAGAACCCAGAAGTGTTTTTGCCCATCGCTATCCTTCTTCCTCAGTGACCACACGATGAGATTGGTTTTAACATCAGTGGGAATCTGCATGTTTGCTGTTAAAGTGCATTGTTCATTCCTAAAGCAGCCTTGTCAGCATTTTACAATTAATTTATAGAAGCCACAGGATTCTGCATTTGTAAACGTTTCATCCATATAAAGCAGAAATACACCGGGGTGCTGTCACAGAAAATCTATTTTAGGCCTGACTTGTGTTTTTCCTGGCTTTTCAAGGTGAAATCTGCTGAATCCATTATGTGAAAGTTGATGCAGGACGAGATGTTTGAATGCAAAACTGTCATCTTTGTCATCTTGTTACTAATAACGGGTATCTTACCTGTGACTACATCACTGGCAGCAGACTGATGCAGTCGCCCAGACTGCTGGGTGAAATGCCGTCTCCATGAGAAGCTAAATGAAACAATGAATGCACTTTTTAAGCTGCTTCTGCTGTTAAACCCTGAAACACAACTGTACAATCACTACAGCTTTTGCTTTTTATGATTTAACAATCGCTGCCACTACAAATGTTTCCATTTCCCACATTGATTAATAATAAATCTTAAATGATAAAATCACACCTGGCTCCAGATCCATATTTGGTGGGACAGCATTGAACCCTCAACCTTCCTGCTGTGATGCGACTGCGCAAATGACTGCACCAACATGTATGTAACATTTATGTAACAAAGTTGAGTTTGGACCGGAACTAAGAATTTGCTTGCATTGCTACCAAGTTCATTCCCTGTGATAGACTGGCGTCCTGTCCAGGGTGTACCCTGCCTTCGCCCAATGACAGCTGGGATCGGCTCCAGCCCCCCCGTGACCCTAAATACAGGATAAGCGGTAGAAAATGGATGGATGGATGGATGCTACCAAGTTCATGACAATAGAAATCGTAAATGTTCACACTTTTACGTGTAGATCGACGAGGGGAAAGTATTTTAGCAATGATAGCACAAGGCTGCAGAAGGAATCTGAGCATTTCTGGATGCACTGTATATCTTGTTTCCGTTTAATTTACCATTAAGAGTTATTAACTTTCGATTGTGCGTTGATGTTTTCCCACGTTACGCCAGAGAGTGGCGCTGTTTGTAGTGAAACGTGAAAGCGACGAAGAAGAAATTCTCCGGAAGCTACTATTTCTGAACACGCGGTGCGTCCGGCCTTTCCAACGGGGCAGCGAGAGGGAACATGGTGAGGAGCTCGATACTCTGCCATTAACGGGGATTTTATCACGTTTATCGGAACTAAACCCGGTTAAATGTGTGTTCGGTGGTTATATAAGCTATTTATGCAATTATTCTTGTATGTTTAGATCAGCTGGCTGCTGCCGGAATGTGATACATCTTTATATTATGTGCGCTTGTACTAACCCACCGGGCAACGCTAGCATCGAGCTAACTGGAACACGTCTCGTTCTTGATAGCCTGGAAGCTAAAGCTACGGTGTAGTACTAACGGATATTACAAAGACATGGTGTCTTTGGACATACTGGTAACAAACGGCATTCATTAGTACCAGTGTTGTAACAAACTTGACGCATAATTTTAATGTATGACGCTAACGGTATGTTACGTTAACCGCAACGAGCTGGGTTAGCTTGTTGGACTCGTGTCGGGAAGAAGAGATCCGTAACGCGGCGTGAGACCGATGTGCTGCTGTCATTTCCCGATGTGGTTCTGTTATTTACCGATTTTCCTCATGCCCAGGCCAAGATTAAGGCAAGAGATCTGCGGGGCAAGAAGAAGGAGGAGCTGCTCAAGCAGCTCGACGACCTGAAGAACGAGCTGTCGCAGCTCCGTGTGGCCAAAGTGACCGGCGGGGCCGCTTCCAAGCTCTCAAAGATGTGAGTTCACTTACTGTATGGATGTTGTGTTGACGGCACTCTACTTTCCTCGCGGTGGAGCCGGTTGGCCCCGATATGACATGACAGTCCCATGGCTATACGAGCGTTATACATACGTACAATACAGTAATGTACAGAAAATGTTCTCGAAACTCTCAAAATGGCTGCAAAACCTACTGGAATCATTTAAACTCACAATTTGTCAAACGTGTTTGCTTCGTTGACCACACATGAAAACACGTCTTCCTCTCTGGTCGGTGATGATCTTGTTGAGCTGATAATTTGCTGAAGCATTCAACACTGCTTACCAAAAGACTGAGACTTGAGATGACCTGAGTGTGAATAGTAATCTATAATCAGCGATGGATGAGGACCGAAATAAATAACCTTACCTTTTTACAGTTTACTTTCCTCGTGATTTAACATAATTTGTGTGGTTGTATTTACGGACACTGTTGCCAGTAAACCAAAACCTGATGTGCGAAACAATCTGACTTTGTTTGTTCATTGCAGCCGTGTTGTCCGCAAATCCATCGCCAGAGTCCTGACCGTCATCAACCAGACACAGAAGGAGAACCTGAGGAAGTTCTATAAGGTGAGAGCAACCAGCTACGCCACTCCTCACTGAGCACACATGAAGACACGTCTTCCTCTCTGGTCGGTGATGATCTTGTTGAGCTGATGATTTGCTGAAGCATTCAACACTGCTTACCAAAAGACTGAGACTAGAGATGACCTGAGTGTTAATAATGATCAATGGTGGAAGAGGGGTGAAATAATTCTGATCGAGGAGTTATTCAATATATATTATCATACAGAGGCTTCTCAGATGTTGCTAATTAAGCGCGGCCATTTCACAGAAAAATTAAATAACTTATGGGGACTCCTTCAAATTATGTTACATTGTTTCTATGCAACATCAAGCAGATGTAGCTGCTCCTCATTTACTTGCATGCAAGACTGATTATATTTTCTTGATGCATGGAAAGATTTAGGTGACGATGATTCTTAAAAATGGTTTCCAAAGGAAAGAACCAATAAAATGGCCCCGGGGATTTTGTCTACTTGTTGCTGGTTATTGTTCATATAAATAACACTTAGTGGAAAAGATGGATTTTCATGAATCTCAAATATCTGCTCTGTGAAGCAGACAAGCCGTTTGACTTAAAACATGTAGATTACCTGCTCTGACCAGATGATGCTGAGACAGTGCTGTAAGGTCTTAAACTTGAAAGTTGCAGACGGCGTAAACATGACAGTGTAATGTCATGAAAAGGTAATCTGATAGATTACATGTCACGTGTTAACGTTAAATGTAGGGTCAATCGTTGTCCCCATGCTCAGAAAAACAAAATGCATGAACGTCCTCCGTGAATGTATGAAGTTTCAAAGTTTCAAATCTTTCTAGAATTTGTCAACTGTTGCAAATTACCCTTTTCTCTTTGATAAAATATACATTTTCAGCTCCACTAAACGTTAATTTATTTGTTCCAGGGTAAGAAGTACAAGCCCCTGGATCTGAGACCCAAGAAGACCAGAGCTCTGCGCCGCCGGCTCAACAAGCATGAGGAGGGCCTGCGGACCAAGAAACAGCAGAGGAAAGACCTCCTCTACTCAGTCCGCAAATTTGCAGTCAAAGCTTAGAGGCTTTTTCTTTTGACTAATTAAAATCTGTGTTAAAAAAAACAATATTGGCTGTTGTGTACTTTTTATTTCTTTTTCCCCTGTAAATTGTCTGCTGTATGTATACTACCAGACTTGAAGCAAAATATAAAATAACTTGCAGGGACAACAGAGAAGGTAATTTTGTATTTTATAAGTGGTTAAGTAATGATTTTACTTGTCCGGCCCACTTGACATAATGAGCCATATGCAAACTAAAACCACTTATATAATCCCACTTAGGTGATGTATATTTCCTACGTACTATTCGTTTGTGCCTTGGTTTGTTCAGGTTTTAAGATATCTGACAATGTGATTTGTGGTTTTCAAAGCACTGCAAAGTAATATTTGCAGAACTCTAGTGTATACGTTTTTCACAGGAACAGAATCGTCTGGATAATCTGCTGCCTGTTTGGCTGCATTTGTAGAGACACTGATCTGAGGTCTGGGCTTCAGGAATGCCTGGAATTACAATCACCTTTATTCTAATTACCTTCCTGCCATCACCATGCTGTCAGCTGCTGTTTGGTTGCCCAACAACACAGCTGGTGGTTCACATCGTCACCATGAGCCTCCAAACAGCCGTCCTGGTCCTCTTCGTCTGCTCCAACACGCTCTCCTCGTCTCCGTCTCCACCGAGGAAGTCCGGCTGCTTCAAGGTCAACAGCTGCAAGTGCATCATGAAGGACGGGAGCGGGGTGATCAACCTGAACGCGATGGGGGACGCGGAGGGGTTCCTGGGCCGTCTGAAGCCGGTCTCGGAGAACCTCCTCCTGTCCTTCAGTCCCTGTCAGCCCTTCTCCCAGCCGGAGGACCTGGTGACCGGATCCGAGTGCATCAACGTGGCTGCGTGTCTCATCGTCAGGTAGACGAGACTTTTTAACCGTGTTGTTGGTGCTCCTTGCTTTGAGCCACGAAGAGGCGAGCTTGTGTTTGGATGTTTGTAGCTCTACGGTGGCTCTCAGGGGTCAAACAACTCTGTAAACGCGTTTTGGCGGATGCCTAAAAAAAATCAAACCTGTAGTTTTGGAGTCCGTGTGCAAAAGCGACACCACGTGAGGTAATTCGGTTTTAATTCAGCGTGCAAAGGCATATGGTTTTAATCATAAGTAATTATTAGTGTCTCTTTCAGTTTACATTTTTTTCAGTTTTAAATTTGCTCTGATATGACTTGTTGGAAATGTATGGCCCGATAATATTCAGATACGAGAGGTACAACGTAGGCAGGGAATTAAAGCAATATACCCCTATACGGGGTCTCAACATACATCAGGCTGCTCTAATCAATGTGCTTCCATATCGATGGGTTGGCAGGGAAAAGGCTCCCCATTTTCAGCTGGTTCAGGATCAGCAACAGGGCGAATCTCACTCAGAAAACCTGCCAGCGAGCCGGTTATGTTTACAGTCTACATTTAAGTTCACTCTTTAAGAGTTTCCCTCTTGCCAGGGTTAACAAACTCGGTTTGAACAAACACGCACCCAGGTGTCTGTGGCCTGTAGTAGCATGTTGAGCCCAGTAGAGGGCAGCAAACACTGCTGTTGTAGAGCTAATGAGACTTTAATTGAGCGGTTGATGATCGACAATAACCACCAGGCGGCGCCTAAACACAGACTGAACGTGTGAAGACTCCTGTGCTCTTGTTCAGATACAGACAGCTGTTTTACAGAAGTTGACTCTGTTGCACATGAAACATTTTTAAAACAGTTTGTGAATTATTTTAAAAATGTGTGTGTAACGCTAATGCTAATGTTCCTATCTGTTGTCATGTGACATTTTGCCAAGTGAGCAGGTATCACTGGCTCAGCAGGTCCATCACCCGCTACATCAGCTACGGGAGACACGAAGGCAACGAGTTCCACTACAACGACACCCTGAAGACGCTGTCGGTCTCGTACTTCGGTGAGCTGAAACACAAACACACTAACTTATCAGGTCCCAGATCAGTTTGACCCCAATCATCTCCTTCTCCTGACCCAGTCCATGACAAGCAGCCCGTCACTGTAGTCCACTACCACTGTAATCCCAACGAGTCCACTTCCTTGATCCGGGACCAGAGCCTCAGCGTAGAGGAGCCCCTGCAGATCTGGGTGGAGAGCCCCTGTGCTTGTCCGAATGCCTGTGCGATGGGAGATCTGGGTCTTGGCACCATCTTCCTCATCACCCTCTCCCTCAGCGCTGCTGCATACTTCATCCTCGGTAATGCTCCTATTATATTCAGTTATACTGCCAATAAAGAGTCAGAGTCGTGGGAACCAGAATACAATCTGCAACATTTAGCCTATAACTCAGCAACGTAAGAGTGTTTGGAAATTCATTTGTGTAGCAACGCTCAAGTATCAAAGACAAAACCTGCCATTATAATAAATAAATCACTTAATAAATACATAAAATAATAAAGAAACCTTGATTTTCAAATAAATGTACAGATTAATGTGAAAATAATAGAATATGTACAAAACTAGTAAAAAAATAAAAATACATGACTATATATGGTTACATGAAGAGAATACGTTGTATAGTGATACTATATGTAGTTACTATACAATGGTAATAATACTATACAGTTACTTCATATATTTCCTGTATGTAGTTACTACCTATAGTTACTTTATGTAGTCATCATTATTTATTTATCTAATAATTTGGATTCTGTATAATTCACATAGATTTTCATAATTTCTATTCAGTATCCGAAACTTTTACTGAATTGACGTCCTCCTTGTTCCCATGACGACAGGCTCCTGCGCTCTGAGGCCGTTTCGCAGCAGCAGTGGGGTCCAGATCTCTCCAGAACACAGTGTGTGGTGTATGATCTGCTATCTCTGCACCGAGACTAGACCGGCAAGGAGGACCTGCACGGACACACCGTGATGAAGACGACTCAGCAGGAAGTCTCATGGTGCGACCTGAAGGTGCCAAGAGTCATGGCTGTATTTGGCAGATATACACAGCACTGATTGGACTCAGTTAATGATGAATATAAAAACCAGCGTGGCCTCCCAGTGTCCTTCCAGCTGTCTGTCACTCTGCACAGCTGCAGGAAGTCCGTCATCATCTCACCTGATCTCCGCTGCATTTAAACCGGCTCAGAGCATCCGTATTACATCATGAACTTTAGTATTCCAGTTCCTTGTTCAGAGCGTCCTCCTGCTCTCCAGGTCCACAGAATACAAAATCAATGTATTTATTTATTTGTCATTAATGCAGCGAGACCTTATGATGTATGAAAATCATAGATTATATGATTGTGTCTTATCTGTGACATAATAATAAATAATTCTTTCTTAACAAAGTGATTCCAGTATGTTTAGTGCCATTTTAAGAGTTTTAAACATATTTGGATGATAATTAGGATATTGTCAATCAAACATAATCGTGACATGATATTTTCATATCGTCCCATGCCTTTACTTAGTTTTTAAAATTGTGATCGCTCCCCTGTGTGTCTCTGCAGATGCTCCCATGGTACATTTTATTTTGAAACAAATACACATGTTCCACTAAAAAGGATTTCTGTTGTACCGGCGTCTTGTTCATATTAATTTTGTCCAATGGCTGAGCTTTATTTCCTTTTCCCCCTTTTATTTGAGCCTTCCATCATGTCACTATAGAGCCAGTGTTTTCAGCCTCCATTCATCCTCCTGCAGACCTTTTCCTGCCCACATGGATCTTCTTCTCCTCTCACTGAGTCCTGCTGTCCTGCTGTCTTGTTGTCTTGCAGAGTGCTGGGTCCCGGTTTGGTTGGTCTTGATCAGGATTTCGGACACCGGAGGGGTTTCATTGTTTGGTTGGACCTCAGATTCCTCTGCTGAAGTCCTACGAGGAGCACAGAAACATTATTATTATTATTAGTCAAGTTAAACCCAACATAATGTTGGACCATCTCTCTGTACGTCTCTGACTGTAACACCAGAAACAAGAGGATTCCCCAAAATGTTGCACTGTTCCTTTAACGTTAGACGCTGTAGTTATAGGAGTCTGGTACATTTCTTTGGGAGTGTTTCCTTACTTTTAGACTAGTTGATGACACCTTTCACATTACAAGCAGATCCATTTTACTTATAAAACTATTGATGAGTGCAGCTTGAAGAAAGTGTTAAACTGTTTATTGGGTCAACTCTCCATCACCTCCTTATGTCATTATCCATCGAATCTTTTCCACAGAACTTCCTGTTACTTCATCTGGATGATTTCATGGATATAATGTTCATATGACCATTTAAATCCAGTGGGCGTGTATCTGCATGCACTCAGTTGTTCTAATAGCTTGGGAAAGTATTTCTGTCTCCACACCCTTCAACTGACATCACTCCTGAGACCCGTTTCGGGGCTCTGGCCCAGATTCTGGAAAGGAGGGCGAAAACCACAGATGTGACGTGGAAGATATTGCACGAGGAACATGAACATGAGGCAGTTGGCGGCTCTGACTCTCCACGGTCTCATTGGTCCCCACCGTCTCCATGGTTCCCAGTCCCACCGTGTCCATGGTCTCCACCATCCTCATGATCTCCCCGGTCTCCACCATCTCAACCGTTTCAACGCCATAAAGACCTCATACCTCATGAGGATTCTCTCCCTCGTGGGCGTCCTGGTCATCATCCTCACAGAGTGATGAAGGCAGATACAGATGGAGCTGTGAAAGCTTCGTGGTGGCAGGAAGCCCATGATGAGTCTCATTATCGCCGGGGGTTGAGGGATTCTCTGGAATACGTTACAAAGAGACGGAGATGCAGCTTTGACTTCATTCACATTCATGCTGCAGATGTTATGTACATGACTTGGTGACGGATCGCTGAACTGCATCTAAACTGAGCTCGATCCGGAACCCAAGATCCTGAAAATCGTGATCCTGTACTCGTCTTGCTCGCTGGCTAATGTGTCCTAAATTACTTTTGATATGACACTATAAATAACATTTAATTGAATTAAACTGTGCAACCCAAACATGTACAGAATACAGAAAGAACACAAAACTTTCATGTCAACTGGCCATGAAATGTGTTGGATTTCTCCAGAAATAAGCCCAGCTGCTGCTGCTGCCCAAAGCCAGAAGAAGAAGTCAGCTGTCTGGATGTGATTATGGAGATTTGCAGCTGTTTATGAGTGTGTGCGTGTGCTGATCAAAAAGGCCTTTCATGTGGTGAGCAGTGTGAGCAAACAGCAGCTTTGGTCCCATTCTAAAATCAAAAGTCTATATCAGGACCAGGCAGCGACTTCCAGGTCAACGCTGAAGGGCCTTAAACATGCACTCTCTCTGCTGGCCATAAGGGGGCGACTCCTTTGATCTGGTTTGATGAACCGTGTGGTTTCCAGGATGAGGAGCTGGACTGTGAAGTATTAATGGTTCAGTATGATGATGAAAGGATCATTTGAAGGGAATGGAACATGAAAACCATCAAAGTTTCAAAGTGGATCTAGTTGATGAAGGAACACTGTTGTTAAACCAGCAGACCCACACTAACTCATCAGTTAGCAGAGAGGATACATGCATACATCCACATACGTGACTCACTCACCGGCTCTTTCACTGACTGGATCTCGGTGATGACACACAGTCAAAGCTCTATCTTCCAGACCCATATCCGGTCTTCTCCCAGTACCGGACCTGGATGCTGGTCTTGCTTTGAGACAGCTTCCTCCCCCATGTCTCTGTGGTGTCCCCCTGTGTGTCCCCTTCCCACTGCTGGGCCTCCGCTGGAGGGGACAGACCAGACCCTGCACTGTGACAGCAACCATGAGAAGACCAGCAAACGATTATACCGTTTACCTCTAAAACCAGCAGTGGTAAGAAAATGACCCCACATGACATCAAATGAAACAACAAAATACATGATGTGATACAAAATGTAACGGCAGGACTTGAAATAACGTAACACGACATAAGATGATACAACACAAAATTTAATTATTGATTTTGACTGTGGTCATCTTGGAATTTTTCCAACCAGTGAAGGAAGTGACCATATTTGGACAGTGGAGGAGCAACTTGGTGGATCTGGCGAACAGCAACCTTACTGGATCTGGATCCATCTGGATTCTGCTGTGAAGCTGCTAACAAAGTTATCTTCATAACTCAAGCTCAACTTTGCAGCTGAGTGTTAAAGTCATCTTAGTAGTTAACTGCATTGTTAGCGTGGTAGCAACCTGTCAATCAGCAGGTAGCCCCGCCCCTAAAGCATCCCCTGCTTTCTGGTCTGTTTGACTCTAAACGGAACATAATGTACTAAATGAACATCATGCTGGATTGAAGAAGACTTGAAACTAGAGATCGAGGCCATAAACTCATGTTTACAATGTTTACTGAGATAATATACCAATAGAGAAGTAGGGTCATTTTCTCATAGAGGCCCCCTTTTGGCCAGCATAGAGAATGTCAGTTTAAGGCACTTTTCAGAACCAGAAATTGCCAACATAACAACATAACAGGGTTAGGTAGCCACCTTGCAGGGAGGAAGGTCCTGCGTCTCCATGTGATCGAGGTCTCGGTGGAAGTGGAGTGAACTCTGAACCCTCGTGGAAGTTCCTCTGCTCACTGTGGATGTACATGTTTCTGCTGGCGCCACCAATCCGATGCCTCCTCCTGTCACTCATCACACATGCAATAAGTTTGACTGTAGGGACGGATGGTGCACAGTCAACGTACGGACAGAAACACTGTCACAATATATTTAAGGACCTGGTTCTTTTGAATTGCTTGAGGCATTGGTTTGGATTTCAAACAGATGATGACATTTTATAATTGCGTGCATTCTTACATTGAATCTGGGATGAAGGTTTTGCATGAAGAAAAAAATCTTCAAAGTAATTGTTCAGAATCTGTAATCTGAACAATGGAGGGGGAACATTCCTTAAAATAGTGGGTCTGTTTGATTCCAAAAATAAAACCAGGATTTCCAATGGATTTAATAAGTAATGTGTCAAACACATGGTCGGGTCTAAGTTTGGCTGCATACAGGAAACTCGTCCGGGCAAAATATCCTTAGAATTTACACATTTCAGCTGAGTTTTATTAAAAATACACAGTTTTAAAATCCTCGTATGAAATCTCAAATGAACACAAATGCTTTTCATTTTAAAGTCACAACACAACTGGTTGTATGTTTCCACAGCTGTGGCTGAGAGTTTAGCTCTGTTAGCCAAACACACTGTAGGACTCCCACTAGCTGCTAACAGCTAACTGGCTCTTGGTCCAGTTTGCAATTTGTCCTACCAGCCAAGTAGTAATAGTGAGGAGTCATAAAACAGCCAGCAGAATAGTGTATATGCTTCCAAAAGTGTAAATCACTGCAATCACCAGAGGTCCTTGAGCATAAAGTCATAAATGAGACCAAATATGAGGCTGATGGGTCCCGTTTTATTATTAGCCGTTGACAGAATCACAGACGGATACAAGCATGGATTGACGGACTGATGTGTAATAAGTCGGTATTTCGTCTGAGAGGATACGGCAGATGTTTCCTGGGACGATCTTTAACAACAGTTCACACAGCTCTTCTTACAGGCCCACTTTAACAGCCGGACACATTTTAAACAGAAACAGAAGGCACACACCCTGGAACTGATTTGAGCCGTTTAGTTTCAGTGACGAGGACGAGCAGCGTTATCGACGGCGCTTTAACCGAAACCTTGATGTTTGGGCCAAGGTCACATTTCAGCAACTCAGTGATACGCGTCCTCTTACCTGCTGCATTCAGATGTTCAGGTCTTCCAGCATGACTCCCTGAGGGATCTCACATGAGGATCCTGAATGAAACCCCCTTTGGTGATCCGGATCCACTCCCAACCTGCAGGACTGTTGCTGTGGATCCACTCAGCTGTTGCTACGAGACCGTGAGCTCCCTCTCTGGGTTTGTTTGTGGTTGGTAGGGGTGTTGGGGAGTTACGGTGTCATGGGTGTTGTATCGTCATAGTAACAAAGGTTTCTGTGACACAGTGGTGGTTTTATGGGATGTAACCTGCTCTCTCAGCTCAGGTGCAGAAACAGTTGATGGCGTTTTATTTGACCTCCCTCTCCTCGGGTCGTTTGGTGGGAAGAGTGCTGTTGGATCGAGGCGGTGGCAAATAAACACGTTGAAGCGGTCTTCTGCCAGGAGAGCTGTGGTTCAGGTTGTTAAAGAAGGGTGAGAATGGAATCCAACCAGCTGCAGCAAACTAAACCTCAAATCAAGTCTTATGGGTCTTAATGAGGACGCAATAACTCATGCCAAATGAAACCTTATTCATGTGTTTCTATCTGATATTAACACCAAAGAAGAAGATTTAATACAGGAGCTGGAATTTAGATTTCTTTGGACTTAAAGTTTTGGTTGTGATTTTCTATAAAACCAAATCCAAATGTGCAACAAAAGCTTTTACTTAAAGAAGAAAACAAAGTGAAAGCCCAACAGTCCTAAAACCTGAACATGAGTCAACACTTTTGCTCTTGCGGTTCCCTCATTTTGGTGAGCTGCCTGAAATAAGTCCTGTGGTTTATACAAGCGCAAGATATTTTAATGTTTTGTTTCTACGATACGAAATACGTCATTAAATATCTCGCTCTCTCGGTGGCTGAAGGAGACGTACGTCATCAGGGCGATCTCGGCTCCTCCTGTAGCTCCGTGGTGGTGATGTGTGTTTGTGGTATTCACACTTCAACAATCAGAAAATGTGGGGATAATTTGTGAGCACCACATTTCTTCCCCTTAGAAACATATTTCATCCCTGCTGCAGCGCACGGCTTTGCCTGAAACATCACCTGATCCATTATGTGTTTAAATAACATGCTGATCAGCTAAAGATAAAGTTATGTTCTTTCGTTCCCTCGTCCATTGCCCGTTTCCTGTTTCTGCCCCTGATGTGTTCCACCTGAGTTTGATAAGCCCCTGCTCTCTGGGTATATAAACCCCACGTATTCTTGTTGCCAGTCTTAGTAGCTCTGTGTGAAGCATACGGCCTCGTGTTAGTAACCCAGTGGTTTTGAGTCTTTGACTACGTTTTTGCGGTCTCCTTTCTGACCTCCTGTTGACCTCTGGTCAGTAAAGACTGTTTAACGTCACCTGTTCCTGTCTGGACTCTGAATGCTGAGTCATGTTGCTGCAGCGATCCCCGACTCACAAGGGCCCGATCATTGCAGCTCGCAGCTATAATATATCATCCATCCATCCATCCATCCATTTTCTACCGCTTATCCTGTATTTAGGGTCACGGGGGGGCTGGAGCCGATCCCAGCTGTCATTGGGTGAAGGCAGGATACACCCTGGACAGGACGCCAGTCTATCACAGGGCTGACATGTAGAGACAGACAACCATTCACGCTCACATTCACACCTATGGGCAATTTAGAGTCACCAATTAACCTATCCCCATCCTGCATGTCTTTGGACTGTGGGAGGAAGCCGGAGGACCCGGAGAGAACCCACGCTTACACGGGGAGAACATGCAAACTCCACACAGAAGGAACCCGGGCCGACCCGGGAATCGAACCCAGGACCCTCTTGCTGTGAGGCGAGAGTGCTACCCACTACACCACCGTGCAGCAATATATCATGATTGTTTTTTATTATGAAAAATAAATAAATCCTGATACAAAAATAATTGCCAAAGGTCTGGCCTTATGTTTTTAGTTTTTAAATGTGTGGGAAATCATTACTTCATCAATGTCCCAAAGAAAACAGAGTGAAAACTACAATGTGGTTTATTTTATTATTTCTAAAGGACATGCAGTATTTAATTCCAGACAGCCATGTGTCTTATATTATCTTATATCTTATAAATATCTGTTTTGATTGATTCAAGTACAGAATAATACTCACAATGTGTGATTACTTACTATATTAAGCCACTTAAAAACAAATATCCAGCTGACTTCACACTGCAGCTGCTAGAGACGCGTGTGAAGACACTGCAAAGCGTCTATAGTGGAGTTTACATATCTGGTCCATGTGGACTCTGAGAGGAGGGTTCCTTGGATCCAAGCCGCTATCAGATCTGGGTAATAATTCACCCGTTATAAAATAAAAGATATCGTAACGTTTGGGGCCTCCGAGATGCTTTTATCACCACGTCATACTGATTTAACTTAAAAGGAGGACAGGTGCAGAAGGAATTCACAGTCTTCAGCTTCATGTGGGACCGAATCCAGCAGGAGGGTTTGTCTGTTTTCAGTTAGACACCGTGGACGTCGGCAGCGGCGCTGGTTGATGGTATCCAGGTGAGATCTGGTGCTGAACGCAGAGGCTGAGCTGACATACAGTCGCCATCATCCATGAATATTTCTAATAATCATCAAAATATAGTTAAATCTCTTCAAATGGAACTAAAATAATCAGAATATAATCATTTCAGAAAGGAGCGACATGGTAGAGGACGTTGTGTGGTATAATTATTATTATTGCATATCATCAGCATGCTAACATGCATGCATGTGGACAGTCTGAGGTTATCAGACCATAAACTTCGCCTCCCTCAACACGACACCGTGGAAACGTCGCTGACACGCAGACGCAGATCTGTTGTGGTTCAGATACGACAGATCTGTGATGTGATGTCTTCAGCTCCAACACGGAGACATTTCCACTGAAGCAAGCTTGTTTTTCAGCTGTTTTGTATAACAGCTGCAGTCCGTCCCAGTGATCCGGTGACAACCAGTGGAACAGATTAGTGAATCCTCACGGATCTCATTCCTGAGGTGGTCCTCTTGACCAGCTTCTCCCCAATGTCCCTTGTGAGGGGTCCTCTCTGGGTGAAGGGTCTCAGTGTGAGCTGATGAGCAAGAATGTGGAAATGTTTCCCCACACTGCGGCCCTTGTCTAATGGGTCTTCATGCTACATCCCTCTCAACATGAGTCGGGGGTTTTCCCTGCTCGGCACCATGATGTCATCGGCTTGTTCCGACTGTTGGGGCGTGCTGTTCTCCGAGGGTCGGGGGTAACGGAGCTCCTCTGGTGAGAATGAGGTGTTTCATTACATCTGAGCTTGTGTCTTCAGCTGGGAGAAACCGTGTCATCGTAACACCCTTCCTCAGGTTTGGGGTGACGGAGCAGCAGCGGCGATGATGAGACGGCGTTTAAACACGCAATTCTGCTGTTTGCATGTCAGACTTCACTCTGGGCCGAGTGTGGCTTTATATTTCACCAATAATCCATTTCCTTTCACCCTTTAGTATTTCCCCTTAGTATGTTTCTGTGTATATTTCTTTTGGGGGAACTTTTATTTTGTTAGTTGTAATCTTGTGTGACCTTTCGACATCTTGGCAATGTCACTCCCTGTGGCTTCGCCCAGTCAGATGGAGGTCGGCCCTGCTGAGGAGAGGAATATGTGCTTACATTGTAAAGTTCACCAATGGTCATGGTTGTTATAATGTTTATTTTAGCGTGTGTATTTTTCATCGTGTAGGCCTACAGCTCTTTGCTAAATCATACATATTGTTTTATTGATTTGATCTTTTTTGATGGAAGATTGAAAGAGTAAATGTATGAGTCATACTGTCAGTGTGCATGTCAGAAAGCTGGTCATATGCTATGGTCAGTTGCTGTAAAGTTATTAGTTTCGGAGTGGATAAATGGCCCCTGATATCAGAAGGGGAAAACCCCGTGTAATCCCCTCTTGCTGGTTCCCACTGACACCTGTCCAGCAGTGCAGATCAGTTTCAACATGAGGTTTGGCATCTTTAATGTATTTAATGCTTCACATCCACGGGGACTCGTCAGATATTCAACACCTAAAGCTTCCACTCAGATGTGGAATACCAGCATCGAACCACGTTGTTGTGCATTGAACTGATCTCTTTGGGCAAAACCTTGAAGAATGTTACCTCGTTAAGAAAACGTTGCACTTGTGATGTGTAATAGTGATCACAGGAGTCACTGTTTACACGTGACGACTCAAACACTGGAAAACACACAAAGACGCGATGAAGCAGGTCAGAGTGAAAGTTGATATCAAAGATGAGAGGAAGAGGAGGGAGAGTGTGTGTGTGAGAGGTGGTGGACCACGTGGAGGAGGAAGACTGAGACCAGTAGCAACTGTGACGGACCATTTTCTTGTTCATGGAAGGACAATGAGAGAAGCAGGACAGAGAGTCCAGATTCACTGTGGCTCCAGAATAAAGAGATAAAGAGAGAAGAGAGCAGCTCATTGTTTTGTTTTTGGTCGTTACAGATGTTCCGCGTGCAGATGTTTGCACGACTGTTTTGACTGCGTGTATATTTTCGTAACTGCATGTTCCCTTTCTGCCAGACTGCCTCTGAATGGAGTTCAGATGGATCAGAGCTACGCTAACATTGTAGCTTTGTTACAAATTTAAGGGTAATAATTAACAAAAAAATATAATATGTACATCATTCACCTCAATGAATTCACATCTTTGCATTGACGTCGTGTGTAACATTGTGAACACACTGTTATGATGAGTCACTTTCTCATTGTGGCTGATTTATCTCATCATGCTGCAAACTGAAAAAAATATTTACATTCATCTTCATCTGTGCTCAAGATGTGTTTCATCTAATTATCAGGGAATGTATATGAAAAGACCCTCACATATGGAGTTATTAAAAACAGAGAGAATCATATCTCTGCTGGATTACAGGAGGCTTCTCTGACCTCAGAGGACAAGAGTTCACATGAATGAAAGCAGCCTGTGGTCGTCCACATGTCCTTGTGTCCTTGTGTCCTCATGTCCTCACATCCTCCCGCCCTCATGTCCTCACGTCCTCATGTCCTGGCATCCTTGTGTCCTCACATCCTCATGTCCTCGCGTCCTCATGTCCTGGCATCCTCACATCCTCATGTCTTCATGTTCTCATGTCCTCACATCCTCGTGCCCTCATGTCCTCACATCCCTGCATCCTCATGTCCTGGCATCCTTGTGTCCTCACATCCTCATGTCCTCACGTCCTCACGTCCTCACGTCTTTGTGTCCTCGGATCCTCACGTCCTCGCATCCTCACATCCTCATGTCCTCACGTCCTCACATCCTCACATCCTCATGTCTTCATGTCCTCACATCCTCACGTCCTCACGAATTTGTGTCCTCTGATCCTCACGTCCTCGCATCCTCACATCCTCATGTCCTCACGTCCTCACATCCTCATGTCTTCATGTCCTCACATCCTCACGTCCTCACGAATTTTTGTCCTCGGATCCTCACGTCCTCGCATCCTCACGTCCTCATGTCCTCGCATCCTTGTGTCCTCACATCCTCATGTCTTCATGTCCTCACGTCCTCATGTCCTCACATCCTTGTGTCCTCATGTCTTCATGTCCTCACATCCTCATGTCCTCATGTCCTCACGTCCTTGTGTCCTCATGTCCTCACGTCCTCACGGTTTACACTCCACAGCAAACATTCAAACGTAGAGCTGCAACAGTGTGTCTCCGTCTGCAGACGAGGGACGGGAACAGACACTTCCGGCACGGCGGAGATATCAGCCGTGAGCTCGGCCAAGCCAAGCATATGGATGAAAGGAATCCAGTCTGTGTCCTGCCAGCCCCAGAGACCAAGACCAGGATCACGTGGCGGATCGCAGCACGCTGAATGATAAAGAGTCGAATATGAAAGTAGATTTACTGCCAGATGTTGGCAGAGCGAGCTTCATTTCACTTGTAAAGCAGAGAAGAAAGTAGAGCGAGCATGACAATGAATGACTCTTCGTCTGCTGAGGACAGAACCATTACAAACAGTGTTCACAGAAACTCTATTAAAGAAACAATTTGTGATTTCATACAGAAGAACATCATTGTCGCTTTTTTTACAGGCGTCTAATTTTCACAAGAAGGAAGGTTCATGGGAATTTTGTTTTCTTCTGAAAAAATATAGTAAAGTAAGCAAAGCGATGAGTTGTTTCTGTGGCTGGAACCTGAATCAGCTGTTTGTGTGAAGTGAAGAAATTCTGTGGAAGAAGGTTCTGGGATTCCTGTTCACCCGCATCAGTTCTTCGACAGCTGTGAAGAATTTTCTAACATTTAGAAAACTAATGAATCGTGTTCCCGATGAGGCAACACCTCAACAATCCTTCAGCCCCCCAACAGCTGCACGGGGTGTCGATGTTTGGCTGGTTGGAGCTGGCGTCTGGTCCGGGGTGGGGCAGTGGGACAGATGGTGGACCGAGGAGGGGGCTCTGGTGCTGTAGTTGAGGCAAAGGCAGCTGTTGGGACAGTCTGTGTGGAGCCACCACCCTACTGCTGGGTGAAGAGTGAGTACAAGACCAGGACCCCCCCACCAAAACACCCACCATCAGCTCTCCCATCCCGACACATTACATTTCTCTCTCCTCTGTGCTTCAGAGCCCAGAAAACATATGGACGGGAGATGTTGCCAAATTAATGTGGTCTGGAAACAATCAGAAAGGGGATTTCTTCAGTTCTTTTGGAGAGACATCCTGGAAGAGTCCGATGATGTGGTTACTGAACACTAATGGAAACCAACACATTCATTCGGAGCACCAACAACTAACTCTCCATCAATTAATGTATCAGCTATTTTACAGTTTGGTCAAGAAATCGAATAGAACTTTTCATTTCAGTCTGCGTGTCTGTGTGTTGGACCATCTTTGTCTTTGCCTCCACTTGTTGACGTCCGGTCCAGACTCGACCTCCTCCCCCGTAATAATCTCCAAAGGCCTCCATTGTATCTTGTACAATGGCCTTCTTTGCGGAGCTCCTTGGTTGCCTGCCCAAACCTCAGGAAAGCCCCCTCTGTAGAGAACTTAGACCAGCTCAGAGAAAAGCACTTCATAATTGGATTGTTATTGAGTATTAGACCCCGGGCTTCATTTTACACCAGATTCCATGAAGTTTATGGGATTGACTGAAGGTTGATCGAGCGGATGTTTCGCTGAAGGACGGAGCTGCATGTTTGTTATCTCTCACTTTCTCTAAGTGATGCTACAGGAAATCTTATTAAAGGTCACATTCAGTTCCCTACATTCTACTCAGTACAACAGAATGTCATCAGTCCCACATACTTCATTGTGAGCACTGATATGTGGGTCGGGAGAGTTTACAGCTGTAACGTTCCAGGATCCATCTAATCTCTGTAGATCAAAACTCTTCACACTGTAACAAGGATTAGATTTGAGACAAAGTTTGTACAAATTAGTACAGAAATAATAAATGTTTTTTTTTAAATTTGCATTTCTTACTTTCAAATACATTTAAATGTGCAATATACGACATTAGGGGAGCATTAATGTAGCACCAAACAACTACAGCTAATGTGGAGCAGAGAATGGAGTCGCCCTCCCCACAGTCCCCCTGTGTGTTTGTTATCAGGGCTTCTTCTTTATTTGTTTACGTAGCATGCTTTTAGTGCACATGATGTTAGTGCATGTGAGTGCATGTTAGTGTGCCCCACTGGCTAGCTCATGCTAGCCGCTCTGCATTGCTCTCATACGGTTACAGCTGATCCTGTGTTTCATTTCCTGTTTTATTTTCTTATTTCCTGTTCCCTGTGTTACCCTCTCCTCTTGTTTCAGGTGTCTCACGTGTGATCCCTCCTGATTGATGACCTACCTGCCTTGATGTGTCTCACCTGTTCCACCTGTTATCTCCTGCTCTATTTAGTCTCTCTCCCTGCCAGATTCTCTTTGTTCCTTGTGAGAAAACCTTTCAGCGTTGCAGGTTCTTCCTCGTGTGTTTCACCTCACTCACTTTTATCTTTTGCCTCATCCCTTTTTGGATTTGTTTGCCTCGATGTCTGTCTTCCGTGTATTGATGTGCTTTCGGGTCTTGTGCCGGCATTACACTACTAATCGATGTTCACCTTCACCGAGCTGAACCAATTCACCTGATTCCTTCCTTCCTTTCATCCATCCATCCATCCATCCATCCATGTTGGTCCATCATGATACAGAAGGTCCCTTTACGAGGACCTCAGTATAGTGGAGGCCTGGGAGGGGGTCAAGGAGAGCCTCCTCCTGCATTAACCCAATTACTTCATGAACACGAAAGATGTTGCTCACTAGTGCCGTTTCCGGCTTCATAGTGGCGTGCAACGCGGGGACAAAGGCTTTACATGGCGGCCGCTGTGAGTTCGAAATGGTACATGATGAGTATGTTACTGTGGTGAACAAGAGGCCCTGCTCATGTGAACAGGATCAAGTCGAGTCCTGATCCGGCCACAGGGGAGCCTTTGTGTCCGCCGTGAGGTGAGGGGACTGAAGAAGCATGGGTCATGTGAGTTGTCAGTGTTCATCACCACGGCCGGCGTGGACGCCATTGTTCCCTTACAACAACATGTCATCGTTCCGTGACAGAGTTCATGATTGGACACACCATTAGTGCTGCACTCATCAAACCTACAACCTCGCTCTCGTTAACAAAGCTCGTTGCGTGTCTGCAGGAGGAGAACACGGTGCACCGAGATCTTCTACAGTCAGGACCACACGGACCCACCACGCCCTCCATTCAGCTCTTCATATGTTTCGATGTCTCCCTCCAGAGTTGCAGGGCTTGGAGCTGAATTCAACATTTTAAAAGATCCATCCAAGAAACCGTGTAGTCGTGCCCTCGTTCCCATGACCCCGAAAGACTTCTTTTGGTGTATTTTGGGATCGAAATAAAGCAGAGAACGGCGACCTTAACCCCAGAACTCATGAGAGCTCTGTATTCCAGAAGGCAGAATATCTGAGTCATCATCGCGTCTCTGTGAGGTGGGCAAGGCGAGTCCTGTGGTCCCACTGCATTTACAGTCACTTATAACAGAATCCTCTTCCCATAGCACAGACACACCCACAGTTATGTTATTATTTATGCATAAAGGCCTTGCAATTGATTGATGCCTTTTTATTGTATTTAATATATATTTAGTCAACATGGAGGTTATGACCCCTGTCTCCAGCGCGTCTAGTGATGTGAATGAACAAATGATCCCATGATATAAACATATTATCCTGGGGTCAAAACTAAATTTAGCATGATGAGCCTCACCAGCCGGCTCTATCTCTTAACTCAAACTCGGCAGCTCGGTCGGTTGCCGCTTGTCATGTTGCTACATCACGTATGTAATGAATTATACTTAATTGTGTAACTAACTTATACTTATTTAAACTCAAACCATGATCTTTTCCGAAGCCTAATGGACTAATTTTGAAAAGGCAGAAACTGAAACTGACCTAGAGTGTCACACAGTATGGAGCGTTTGCGACAACATGTTCAAAACTCAATAATTACAACACAATGTGATCGTTATACAAATGTTAATAACAATGAAGAAAGCTGCATATTTTAATACAGTGTAGAAATCCAACAAGATGCATGGAAATGTAAAAGGAAAAGTTGTATCATATTGTTAAATTAATTCATGTAAATATATATTTATAAAAAAGTCTTAAGCTTAGAAAATGTGTGTACGTGGTTTTGTTTATATATTCAACACAGGAAGCATCACAAGGCTGGAATAATAATGAAAGCTTATTCCTAATCAAAGTGCTTGGTGATAGGATGGAGTCGATGGGCAGGTGGAACAATAGTTGGTGGTTTAATTTAACAAATATTTCTCAGGGGGGAAACTATGTAGAAATAATCTCATCGATTGAGTTAAATGTTGGAGTGAAACACGAGCTGTGGAGAAATATCTGTGAAAGATAAAAACATGGGTAGGCCTATCTAACATTCTGATGGTGGTTGTGAAATCTAGCCATGAAAATATCAGCTAATAGGTGAGCTAGTTATAGCTAATTATAGTTATATTAACTTCACACTTAAAAGTTCAAACCAAGTGACAACAAACTAGAAAGAATACTGAATGTTTATGCAAATTGCTTACGCTTCATTTCTTCCAAATAGATGCTAGCTTCAAGAAAACACAGAAAGAAAGAAAAAAGAAAGAGAAAAAGAAAGAAAGAGAAAAAGAAAGAAAGTGATGATTTCATAGGACATAGTTTCAATGACTATGATTTTTCTTCTTTGATATGAGTCTTGGTAGCGATTTTTAAAAATATTGTCTTGTGAGCAGTAATGTCTCAAATGCCCAAATGTAGAAGAGTTGTTGGTCTCTGTAATCCTGCTTCCTGTCTATAGCAGTTCTGAAGTGACTTCACTGTATTTAAATGGATACATTCACTGCCATGCTATTTAAACTTTAAACAGTTTATCTGTCTGTCTGCTAGTTAGCCAGCCTGCTGACAATTCGTAAATTAGCATATAAAAAAATATCTATGCTTCCTTCGACCTGCCTGATGAGCTTTGATTCAACCTGTGAGATTATTTTCACTGTTCGTTGTCCGTTCTGTCGATGAGTTGTACAGTCACATCCCGAGGCGTGACATGTTTGAGGTCAGAGGTTTGACTAGCATTGCTTCCTCCTTTGTCCTGAGTCCAATATGGCTGCTTCTAGGCCGTCAAAAACTGAGCATCTTCCTGTTTAGGTGCCATACTGACAGTCAGGTGACGAGCTCACTGGTCGGCAAAGTTTACGTGATAGGTGAGCTGATGGCCGTTGTCCCAGGCGTACAGCACCTTCTCCTTGGGGTTGTAGTCGATCTGCGTGGTGAAGGAGTACTGGTTGGTGAAGGGCAGGTGTGGGATGGCGTCCGTGTTGGTGTGGGTGTCGTAAGCAAAGTTCACCTCACCTTCCTTCTGGTTGTACACATTGACGGCGTACAAGACACCACAGATGATGAAGCAGTTTCCGTAGGAGTTCCTCTTGAGACCCGTCCTCCACGTCGTTTCCTTCTTCAGCGACAGGTCTCCGGGATCCAGTTTACTGAGGACGATCATCTCCTGCTGATTGTAGTCGTAGTCCACAGAGGGGTAGATCACCCACAGGCCGCTCTCGTCCACCGCAAAGTCGATATCCGAGTGGCCCCTCCACTTCCAGGGGGTGGTGTCCTCGTAGACCACGTCATGCAGCAGCGTCCAGGCCGCCACGTAGCGCATCCTCAGGTCATACTTGATGATGTTCTTGGTGAAGGCTCTGTTGTAGTAGAAAGCTCCATTATAAACCACGTGGCCGGTGCCTATCCAGTTGTAGGGTAGTCTGAAGAGGTTGCTCCATCGGCCTACAAAGAACAAAAATAGTACATTAGCTTCTTTAAAATAAAGCGGAGGTTGATACTCAAATCTCATTTGTTTCATCTCTGATGCAACTCTTTTCATCGAAAGGTATAGCCCTATAACGGCCCACGTGGAAGTGTCACCAGTGGCTTAAACATCGGAGGAAAGTCTGACTGTACACTTTATTCTGCTTCCTTTAAAGTAGACAGTTCTCTCTACAGTGGGTGATTACAACAAAATTGGTATCCATCGACGAGGACGGGGATATTGGTGACAGGAGGTGCCCGTGCAGAGAAAGCCACCCAGCCACAGGTTGTTTATCCTGCTGCTGGCAAGAAATACAGAAGTATCAGCTCCTGTATCACCAGACCTCAGAGCAGCTTCTTTTTCTCAGGATGTGAGAGTCCGAAATTCATTCTCCATCCCCCACAGATAATATACTTTTTATTATTTGTGTATGTATGTTGTTATGTAGCAAAAATGGGATTTTGTTGTACAATGACAATAAATTATCCTTGTACATTACCTTAAAGGTACCTTACCTTTTTGTTTTACAAGATAATATAAGTCAACAAATAACCCGCTTGTGAATTTTGAATGGACCACTCTCCTGTTGGGCATATTTATACAAAATCAATAATCACATACCTGCTAGCCTTAATCTACCATCCTCTTTATTGAGACAGTGATAATAAATGGAAAGCCCAGTGAAGGACAACAACAACAACGTGCCCCCCCCCCCATAAGGCCGACCCACACTCTTAATCCGTCTCCGCTGTGCCCGGTTCAAAGGAGAGGCCGGCCCACATGTCAGGGAACAGCAGGCATCGCCGCCAATCCAAATACCAAGTCATCCGCACACAGCTGTGAGCTCACCACACGGCAGGACGCCTTGCATGTAAGTGCATTTAGAAAGCCCATTGTCCAAACACATCTAGATCAACAAGCCAGACCCTACTAGGGGAGGTCGGCTCAGCTCTGTTAGAGGCTGTAATCCAATTCCTCAGTTGGTTTAGACTTGGAAGACGTGGGTTTTCCCACCGGAGACAACCTACATTCCACAGATCTGCTTAGTCTCACAGACCTCATCGGATAATCAGCACCAATCAATGTCATCGATGTTATCAGAGAAAACACAGCGATATATCCGATCCGATCAGACCAGTGTGTTGGGATGATGATGATGTTTGGAGTCAGATGATGAAAAAGACAGTAAACGCTAAAAAAAAACCGCTAAATCACCACAAAACTATAAAACACATCACATTTGAACCCCATTCATTTAAATGTTCAAAATTAGATTTTACTCTCTTTTAGATTGTTTCATCCATTATTACGTTTCGTCAGGATTTCTAGGCCCTTTTGTGCTGGCTAGACCAGAGCTAGCTTAATGTTGTGTGACTTTATCTTTATGAAAGGTTGTGCCCAAAATCACTTCTTCCTATTCACTATCCACAGAGCTCTGAGGAATAAATAAAGGACTATATAAAGGACTACATAGAGGACTATATAAAGGACTACATAGAGGACTTTATAAAGGACTACATAGAGGACTATATAAAGGACTACATAGAGGACTATAATGAGGACTATGTAGAGGACTATGGGTTTATGGTGGGCACATGGGGCATTATAAAGAGACCTAACTGAAGCACACCTTGCTTAAAGTTGTCCAGGTTACGGAACTCCACCAGGTTGTTGCCATAGTAATAGTTAGTGACGTAGATCTTGGAGTCTTTAGCCAGCGGGTCCTTCATCCAGGCTCCCTCGTTACGCCCGTAACTGTGCTGCTTCTCCGGCTGGTCAATGGACGCTAGAGTCCCTTCACAGCTTAAGATCTTCCCTGGAAGAAACAAGCAGAACGGTGAAAATGTATACGCATATATATATATATATATTGTAATTCTCTCCCATATATATATATATATATATGGGAGAGAATTACAATATCAACACAAGATTACAAACAGACCTGCTCGGTGGAGACTGGGCCGGCTGTTGTTGTTGGAGTTGTCCAGCACGAGCACAATGGTGGGAGCTGGTCTCTCATGCGCTGGTGTGTTGATGGTGGTGGGTGTGGTCACGGTGGTGGTAGTTGTTGTGGTGGTGGTGGTGGTGGGAGCAGCAGTGGTGGCGATGGGTTTAGCCACAGTGGCTTCCACGGTTTCCAGGACCATTTCTGCTCCTCCGTCCTCTGACTGGTTTTCTGTGATGTGATGATGGACTGTGTACGTTTTAGCAGGATGGTCTGGGTGGGCGAGAAAGATCAGATTACACGAAGACAGATTTAATTTGAAGGCAAGCCAGTCTTTCAGGTGTACTTGGTGCCCCTCGGAGTACCGAGGCGTCCTCTAGCATCTATAGAAGAAGTGGATGTAGTCATGGTGATGTTCCCTCTTGCTGGTGGACTATGGTTTTGAATCCTCGAGTTCAGCATTTTGGCCGTCCCTATCTTGGATTTGCTGCAACCAATGAAGGAAATTACCATATTTGGACTGTGGAGGAGCGACGTGTGGACAAGATGAACAGAAGCAGCAGAGCGCCTTGGTGTAAATCTGCTAACAAAGTTAGCTTCATAGTTCCAGGTCAACTTTACAGCTAAGAGCTAAAGCCATTTTAGTAGCTAACTGCATTGCTAGCGTGGTAGTGACCTGTCAATCAGTGGGTAGCCCCGCCCCTAAAGCATCCCCTGCTTTCTGGTCTGTTTGACTCTAAATTAACCATAATTGACTAAATGAACATCATGCTGGATTGAAGAAGACTTGAAACTAGAGACCATGTTAGCAGGTTGAGAGTCTGCTCTCCTTCTGCTGCTCAGACTCTGATGCAACGTCCAGTGATGGTGGACAGATGTGAGATCACAGCAGCACATCTTCAATGAGTGAACACGTGGAAATATTGAGGGAGCAGAAGGAATATTATGGGAAGGTTTTTTTTTATTATTAACAGTTGGAGATTTCAGTTAGCCATGAAGTATTTTCAGATAAAGGAGTTTTAAAGTACAATTATCTACAGTTTGCACAATTACTGGTGGATTTCAAATATCTTGCCAATCAAAACTGATTATGTTGCTTCTCAGTTGAATAGTTTTTGTCTTTAAAACGTGTATGAATTATTTCATTGTGCAAGTCATCACATGCACAATAGTCCATTCAACTATTGACTATTGTCTAAATCTGTCAGGCAAACGTGATGTCACGGTCCCTGATGTGAAGATTAAGTGGTATTTTAGATTTCAGGCTGATAAAAACGAGTGTAGGCAGGTAAAGAGCTCACATTCCTCCTCACTGCTCTCCAACACAATTTAACTCAATCTGAAGAGACATTTCCGGCAAAAGCATGAAGGTATATCACCTTCCCCGATAAACGTTCCTGCATCCGGCTCTTTGTCATAGATTATGGAAATGCAGCCGACTGGGTTCAGTGGTTTGACAGGTGTGACTGGGCTTCGCTGGTTCGAGTCCGTGGCAGAACACGCGGCCCGACGGTTTGTGCGTGTGAATGCAGCGTACCTATTCACTCAGCTAGACTCAGAGAGGATTGGAAGGAAGTGTTCTCTCAGCGCCGCTGAGGCTCCCCACACATTGAGGAGTGAAGTGGAGGCGTGTCATGGACGCGGCGGCGCTCCATTGAGACGGCATTCCATCACCTCCACGTATTTTGTCAATAGAAGATTTGGATTTCCTGCTCACTGAATGCGTCCCAGCAGCTTAATTACACCAGCTTTGCTAAAAACAACAGCAAAATAAATCTTTTGTGCCACACAGCGATGGAGTCCTGTTTTATTGCTTCAGTGTCAAACGTTCAAGTTTTATCTTCATCACACTCGTGTAAAACAACATTCTCAGGAAACGCTTCACACTGTCCACAACTGAAAACTAAATCCAGCTAATAAAGATCGTGACTCCGGCTCCGTGACTGATCCAGATCCAGCAGAGTGTCATGCGGGTTTAGATTAGATTGCTGAAGAAACACAATTGGATCATTTTCAACACATTCAACACAGCTGATGGCCCACAGATGGGAACGCAATCTCAGCCAGAGTGTTTACTTTGCTGCAGACGGTGTCTCTCTGTGAACATATCGGAGTATATCTCACCTCCTCGATGCTCGTCCTCCTCCGTCCTGGCAGCCTTGTAGTATGTGATGCCCCTCACCACGCCGGGCTGCTGGCCAGCCGCCTTGGCCTTGGCGGTGGGGTCCGGCTTGGTCGGCTTCCCAGGTTTAATTGCCTCCTTCTTGGGCTTTACGACCTTTTCTTTGGGCGTCTTGGGTGAGAGTTTGGCTGCAGGAGTCTTCTTGTTGGGTGTTTTTACAGCCTCCTTGGTTTTCTCATCATTAGTGTCCTGTAAACATGACATTCTGGTTATATATTACATTTGTTTTACTGGCACTCCTGCTGATTATAGTACTACTGCTCCAAAAGCATCGCTTTCCTCGCTGAACTAACAGAAGGGCTTAAAGGAACAGTTCACCCTACAATAAAAAAATACAGATTTTGACATATATTGATGAAAAGATGGAGATGGAGCCCTGGTTCCACATTACTACTCCTACAGTGACTGATCTGAATTCTCCTACATCTCTATCACTACATACATGCACACATACCCCTCCCTGACCCCCCTTTATTTATTTATTTGATATATTTTTACTAGAAGTACTCTAGATGATCCCATGCTTATACAAGGACACGGAGAGGGTTTGTTGGGACCTGAGCTTTTCTCTCAGCCGAGTCCTTCTGCAGCAGTTGCATGCTGAGGCTGGAGATCTCCTTCTTGATGCTCATCATGACGTTGGAGGAGTTCTCGTATCTCTTGAACTGGTTGGTGAGGCTCATCATGCTGTCGCGGACAAAGTCGTTTTCTCGCGTTAGGTTCGTCTTGATTGTCTGCAAGATAACATCATTATTTTCACAGCAATCACGATTCGTTAAATTTCATGAGCCATAACCGTTTATTAATGTGTCTCTTAGTAACCTCTAGGTTATAATAAGGGATGCAGCGATACCAATATCGGGCCGATGCTGACACAGATATCTGGATCGGGTATCATGACAATGGGGCCAATCTATTCAACTCAGTTCTATACTATAAATATCATATAGGTGTAATTTCTGTTTAAGTTTGGACCAGTTGGTTGCTGCATTAAAACAGTTTACACTTGATTTGTAATTCCTGTTAATTTACCAAGTTGCCAGGGTACGATTCAGTAAATATATATCTCTTTATTGTGACATTTTTGTTTTGCAAGTTAAAACAAACTAAACAAGCTTATTTCACTGTTATTTAACGCTGGTGTTGGATTTGAAGATCAAAGGTCTAGCTATAATGACATGAGGTGCCTGCGTTTGTGTTTTACCTCCTCCAGGGTGTTCATCTGAGACACCACCTTGTTGATGTAGGAGTGGACCTTCATCAGGTCCATGCTGTAGAGCGTTCCCTCCAGCAGGTCCACCATGGACTGGAGCTGCTCATCAAAAAAACATTATTCACCATCTTTATCACTAACTTGAAGCTCCCTCTCTCTGATTACACTATAGACATCCACACTGAGTCTGGGGTTCATTCAGAGTCCGTCTAAATGATTTTACACTAAAACTGAAGCCATCAGAAGATAATATCTAATAACATATAAATCTTCATCTGCTCACCTTCAGTAACTCGGGGGCCTGTTTCTTCAGCTTCTCCATCTTCCACTCGTTCTCACAGGGGTTGAGGGAGGATGGCGGGGCCGTGCAC
Source organism: Eutrigla gurnardus (assembly GCF_963514095.1). Classification (NCBI taxonomy): domain Eukaryota; kingdom Metazoa; phylum Chordata; class Actinopteri; order Perciformes; family Triglidae; genus Eutrigla; species Eutrigla gurnardus. The sequence continues at coordinate 15,416,929 of NC_139936.1, read as the reverse complement.
GAGCACTTGCAGTCGGAGCCGGAGCTGACCGTCTCCACCGTGTAGAAGTCCTCCACCCGCACGCTGCCGCTCCGCAGCCGTGTGCAGGCGTCCCTGCTGAGGGGCCGCATGATGCATTTACAGCGGCAGTCTGAGCCCTCCGACGTCATCCGGACCGGCTCGGTCTCCCCGAAGATCTGGAAGAGACCACGTGACATGTTCCATTTTCGAATTCAAAACACTCACGATAAGCTGATGGTGGTGAAATTCCATTATTGGAAATCGGAACTAAATATTCTCAGAGGTGACTTTAAAAGGTTTGTCATTGGGGAGAAGAGAAACATAGAGCCTGATTTAAAAAATACAGGATTCAAAATTAAATTGAAAAATTGTTTTTGAGTTTTAAGCATATTTGGATGATTATCGGGATAATATTGTGAATCACAACTATTTTGATCTGAATCTAATCAGATAATTCCATTATTCTAACTGGATTTATAAATCCATTGGAATTGTAGGCAAACAAAAGAAATGGAAGGAAAGTCTCACTGAAAAATAGCCAGAAGCTTTCATCAGTTTTGGATGTGAGCAGGTGTGAGTCAGAGGAAAGCCTCCGAGACGAATGTAACTCCTAACCAGCTGCCTTTGGCCGCCATGTATGATGATGGAGCGTTGGCAGCCAAACATTCCACACTAACCCTGTGTGAAACTGGCTAACATGGCAGCTTTCTTGCAGAAATTCAACAGCAACACATTTATTGCATATTTGTTCATATTGTCAATGAGATCTGCTGGGAACTCTGAAGTTTTCCACTGTTTGTGACGACCTCCGTTAGCGTCTCAGAGGAGAAACCATTCTGCCCTGAAGCCGTCTCTGGACCTTTTATGATGATGACGGTGCAGAAAAAAAAGCAGCGTAAAAGGGCCTTTTACAAATGGTATTGATGTATATCAGATATTGTACTGTAGTTGCAGTTAAAACTAAATAGTGGTCATTTTTCACCACCACAGAGCTTTTTAAGCTTGAGCTTTGTTGAGCCTGAAACAAACACCACTCTCCTGATGTTGCCAGGGCGGTCCCGCCTTATATAAGTTGCATCATGGGAAATATAGGATCTTTTTATACTCTGGACTAAAAGTCATGATTTCTCAGCGTCGGCTTCATCAACTCTGTGTTTTTTCAAATCTGTCTCTTATGAGTCCAAATTCCTGAGGTGAATGATACATGACAGGGAATATTATTTACATATGCAGCCATTTACAGTCCATCACCGTGACGTGAGGGTGATGTTGGGAGTTATGGCTTTGTGATCTGGTTGTCTTTATTATTTAACAGCGTTCTGTAGTTACAATTTAATAATTTGGGACGTTTTCTGGCAAGATTGCAGCAGGCTGAAGGTTCGGGGGGGAGGAGGAGGAGGGTGTGGTGGGGGCTCATTAGTGGAGGAATGCAAGCTGGGCGATGGGTGTGTATATGTGGGAGGGGGGGGGGCTTTCCCCTCCTTTACCGCAGACCTGCTGGGAGGGGGTCTGATGTGGGCTGGACTCCTGTGTGCAGAGTCGGACCAATCATGACCCATGTCAAGCGAAAAGGCAGCAGGTTGACAAATCCTGCAGCCACATGAAAACAGAGTGGATTAGCAGATTAGACTTCTTCAGCAGAAGCTTCGCCTGCGGCCCTGCTGAGCTGCTTTGTTCAGCAGCAAACACCAACCGCTGCATAGCAACATCGGCTTAAGTGGCTCTAAATTGGAGAAGTCCGAGAAATTCCAGCCAGATTTACTTTGGTAGCCGACTTGATGTTTTGTCTCGTCTAGGAGGACTAAATCTTCACCTCGCAGGCTGAACTGCAGGAGAAACATTTGTCAGCATCTGAATCTCCCTGAATCCAGTCCTGCTGTCGGATCACATGTGCTGCTCTGCCTGACTGACCCATCCAGCGTCTCAGGCCAAGCTGACCTACCAGCATGAGAACTGGCAACACGATTAGGAGTGCTAATAATTAAGAGTACGGAGTGTTTAACGCATGCTTTGAGCTTTGAGTCTTTAGATTTGACCTTTCAAGTGCGGTCAAGTTTCAGGTCAAGAAGAACTGAGTTCGAACATGAACTCATGTCTGCACGGCGGGAGGAAATGAGCTATTAGATCGGCCAGCCGCTCACAGCTAACTCTCCCCGACGATGACAAAAGGAAACTAGTGGTTTTAATTAATGATGATATCGTTATTTCAATATATTATTATTCAAATTATAATAAATTAATTATTATAATTCGTTACTAACAACAAGGTCTGTGCATCATCTTGAGTAACTGGATCAGGATTTCAGGAAAGAGAGTTTCAAATATATTTATTTGACAAGTGGAGCGGGGTCTAGTTCCATGATGAGAAGGGAGGCGTCTCTGCAGCTGATATCTCCAAACGACTGATAAATAGCGCTACAGGTACTTTGATTTTGGGGTGAACCGTCCCTTTAACGAGGGATTTGTTCATACGAGCGGTTCATGCAGAAGCCTGATGTTTCAGTAGCACGGTTCATATAAACAAGGATATCCTCTCCTGTTAGTGCTTTGCCAGCTGGATCACCGGCTCAGCTGTGTGGTGAAAACGGATCCTGTGCTGAAGCTCAAATGTTTAGCTGCATGTTCCAACATTCAAACACAAACTTTCCTGTAACGACCGGCAGCTAATTCCCTCGCTAATGTCCGAGAAGGCAACTGGAATCAGGCTTAAGCCCGTCAAGCTTATGATTTTAACGGACGGACTATCCTTTTAAAATCAAACATCATCTCCTGTCAAGATTATTCAAGCCCACAACTGGGGTCCACATTCCAGTCCACCCGGCCCGTCTGATTTTTAATCTAATTAGTGGCGCTTCTGATTAACAGTCTTACTGCTCCACTGTAAAGATTAACTCGGTGCAAAGGGGGGGATGCTATTAAACCTTCATTCTGGAGTTGAACCATGAAGTCGGTGACTCGGACTATAAACAACAACACTGGCACTGGCGCGGGGATGCTAATTAGCTCAACGCTAAGTATCAGGCACTTGCTGCTTCTGCAGGTACACATCTACATTCCTGGTGGGCCTGTTTGTGTGTCGGGACACTGAGCTCTTTAGTCTTCACAGTACATCATGGCAGGAGGATGAGAAACAAAAGGTAACACATAGTGTTAAGATGAATTAATGGACTGCAACTGTGTTAATGTTCCTGTTTTCACGGGAACCTTAAAGGAAACCTTTAAACCTCAAAATGAAAAACATCTGTCTGCTTTGAGCGTGAAAAAAACACAGATACAAATCAAGCTGTCAACATGGCTGCCTGATGAATCCATACAGACATCCGTTCATACGCACAAAGAGACACTGATTATTACAGCGTGTCAGAGCTGAGGGAGTATTTCCGATGAAAAGTGCCACAAATACTTGGCAACGTCTTCATGTCAGATCTGTTCTGTCACTTTCCCCATCCCCTTCAGAGTAAGAGCTCCATTAGAAGCTCAGGGTGAGGCTGTTTTTCCAAAATAAAAGCATCCAATTCCCATTTAATGCAGGAAACTAGTGATTTTCAAAATAAAAAGCTCCAGAAGGTAGATGTCCACGTTGGCCATTCTGTAGCAAACCCAAGCGCCGTCACACACGTGTAACACGCGGGTCGTGCACCTGGGTCGCATGGTGGTAACTGGGGCTATTAGTCTCTCTCATTTCCAGCAGCTTTGTTTTAACCACAAACAGAGACTCAACTCTCCACAGACTGATGATGTTGACTCTTCATCGAGCCCCATGGGACATCATCCCCAATTAAATGAAGACACAATGAAATGTCATCTGTGGCTACGAGGCGCAGCACCTGTTGTTCATCACGGAGTTCTCGGCTGCTGTGGGTTTCTTTCCTTCGGGCAGACTGAGCCTCCCCAGCCCACCGTTTCCTTCCCTCCAACCCTGATTTGACCTGCTGATTGTCCTGGGGGTTGTTTACAACCAGGACACAGAGCAGGTGCACACGTCGGTTCCCACGCCATCCTCGGGTACCCCCCCTTCGCAGGCTTTGTCTCCCATTAATGTCAGCGGCACCAGTTTGGCAACAGAGACTATGACTGGGCGTTTCCAAGACTGGAGCGGTGCTACTGCTGGATGACGGGGAATGTGTTGTGTAGAGACACATTTAGGGATTTAAAGCTAAACAAGCGATGGGTTTACTATGAATGTAGGGAGACCTTGTGATTTATCATAATCTTACTTAAGATTAAAAAAAGATGTGTGTCTTCTCTGTGACGCATTAAAATATGTCTTTCTTATAATGTGATTGCAGTATGTTTGAGTGCATTTTTAAGAGTTTTAAGAAGCCTTAAGATGATTATCGAGACATCAGGAATTAAAAATAATTGTGACATGAAATGTTCATATTGTCCCATGTCTAGCCTCGACCAAACCAGATTCTTAGTGAGACTTTTCTAACCCGACCACATGGTGCGGTTACTGGTTTCCTCTGCTCTCACGCTGGTGATGAACTGATCTGATTGAATCCAGAGAGACGATCGTTGACAGTCACACACCGTACTTGGCCATACGTATGAGACAGAGCCTCATGTTTTACAATATGTTCTGTACATGCATTTTATCTTCCTGCAGTGTGTGTGTGTGTGTGTGTTTTTAGGGCTGGATTACTCAGAGGCAGAGTGAGGGGTTACTGGAGTCCAGCAGCTGTACAAACAAGGCAGCCAGATATTACTTTTCCTCTAACTGAGTACCATCTCTCTGCCCCTCACACACCATCATCACATAAACCAGCTCCAATCAGAGAAATGACACATTACCATGGAGACACTAAATGTAAAGGTCTCTTATTTGTCTGAGGCACGAGGACACATACTGCAAAAAAATTGGACATTCAGTGATTTAAAATGTAAATCATGCATGTGCATCCTGGAAAATAAACTTCATTTGTTTTCCTACCTTGCTCTGTGAAGATCCCTCCGCACACAGAATTAGCAGACAGGCGAACAAGTTCGTGTATCTCCACATTTTCATTCCTGAGTGTCGAGAAGGTCAGAAAAGCGACGGTCACTGCATCCGGCCCACTGGTTTTAACTCCATTTCCTTTTCACACCGGGAGACGTGATGTAGTGTGTGTCTGCGTGTGTGTCTGCATGTGTGTCTGCATGTGTGTCTGCATGAGTGGATGCTACCGGCGTGTCTGCGCGCTGTCGGCACCGAGCGCTCCGTTTTCAGCTGCGCGCATCATCTGTCATCCGCTGTCCTCCACGGATGGGAGGGGTTTACACACACACACACACACACACACACACACACACACACACACACACACACACACACACACACACACACACACACACACAGTGCCGTATCCTGGGTTTGGATAGCAACAATAATAATAATAAAAATAATTGTTATTATTATATTATTGTTATAACAATAATCCTATTTCGAATTCCATATTGTTTTTCATTCATTGAAGAGTTTTATCTTTTTTTTAAACGTCTCACCAACTTTGATGAACACTCCCTTCCAGGCGAACGGCTCACTTTAGAGGTTTGAAGGTCCTTTGGCGCCACCAGGTGGCCATGTATTATTTTGCAGCTCAAATACACAGTTTCTGCAGGGTTGTGTAAAGCGGCAAAAGGTAGTTCATAGAAACAGAATGTAAAAAAAAATCACTAAAGACATGTATAGTGTTTGGGCCTAGTCTTGCTGCAATTTATAGCAATTTATAGATTGTCTATGCTGGAACACATTAATATTCTGTGTGTGGTACCTCTGTATTAACAAACTGCCATATCATATTAATCATATCAATCTAGGAAAATCAGATTATGGTCTAAATATAGATTTTGACATAGGGGCCTCAAGGTCAGGTAATAACACACAAGTAACCTTATAGAATATTAGTACATCATTTATGCTTTAGTAAGAGAGAGAGAGAGAGAGGGAGAGAGAGAGAGAGAGAGAGAGAGAGGTGCGCTCTGTAGCAAGATCCTGAATCAATCTTCAGCAGATAAAGTGTAAACGTTGTTCTCTCTTTACTTTAGAACATGTGGTTTAGCTAAAAGCAGCTAGCTTCAGGCTAAATAAAAACACGATTTATTTTCCCCACACACTAGTCTTTTACAGCGTGACCACCAGAGGGCACTACACGCTCTGAGAAACAGCTTTAATGGCAAAGTATACATACAAGGAATGTGACCATCGTCATGTTCTTCCTGTGGATGGAGAGATAAAACAATGATCCCAAAACACCCAAATCAGGTTGCATTATGGCATGTCGTTCCCTCGTCTCAAAGTCAATAGGTTTTTGGTTTGAAGTCTGAAATAAGGTCTGTGGTTCTACAACAAAATACGTCAGTAGAAGGGATGGATTACAATAAAAATACTCTCAAATACTCTCAACATAATTGTGGTGAATTTATCAGGATAATTGTGAATAAAGTCATGCGTGGTGAAAGTTGTCTAGCTCACTATCACTATCATGAGAAGTGAAAAGAGAGCCTGATTTAAAAAATGCAGGATATATATATATATATATATATATATATATATATATATATATATATATATATATATATATATATATATCATAGGCCTTCCTGCATATATAAATAACAAATCCCTTTATTTATTTATATATATATATATGATAAATAAATAAAGGGATGATTTATGATAATCAGATTTAAGTTTATTTGATGATTTTTTACAAAATGATGTCTTATCTGTGATGCAATAAACTTGTTGGCCACAGGGGGAACCGGAGCGATGCAAACTTCCTGGATGGCCTAAAGACATCCAGCCCTGGACAAAGATGGAGATACAGGTAAAGGACCAGACAGGATATTATGTAGGCTCAACATGTAGCCGCTATGAAATACAGCCGTAGGCTTAAGCCACAGTGTATAAATAGCCTGTAATATTAGGTCTAATGCTAAATATAAAATAAGAAAATAAAACCAAATAAGCCTAGCAACCAAATAGTAGCTTTAGTAACATTAGCCTACACCAGAAACAAACAGTATTAGCATTAGCCTGCTATTCGGCTTGACTTGGTAAAAACGCTGCCACGCTGCTCTTCAGCTGCAGAATGGGACTTTATGTCCGTAATGCTTCAAACAGGTCAATTTGTCAAATATGTTATAAAGCACAGGTGTAAATAATGACGTTAATGGTGGCTGAATTCCATTTAGCTGCTTTGTATAGAAGCCCATGTCTGCCACTGTCAGAAAAAAGAGACACTTTCCCCAAAAAACTTTCTCAAAATAATGAGTTGGTGTCGAATTTCATTATTTTGATAAAGTTTCTCTCATTTTCCTGACAATGGCAGAAATGGGCTTCCATAGATTTGAGTTGATCTAACAGGTATCTACATGCTGCCTCACTGGCCATTAATGAGACCTGTACTTTCCCTACATGGACTAGTTGCACGTCCGCACTGAGAAAGGCCTCTCTGTTGTGTGTTTGTGCTGCCTTCACGTCGCCTGGGAGAAATTCAACTTCATAATATTAGACCATAACATATCAACACAAGGACTAATGAACAGAACATTATTTAATAGTCGTGTATTATTTCAAATATGCTCCTTCCTTTGACACATTAAACCCAGTAGTATGAGGAAATTATGAGTTCACTGGGGATCGATAGGCTTTATAGATTAATATCTATTAATTCCGTATTCATTCAACTTTAACTTTACAATACACAGGTTTTCTGTTTCGTTGAGAAGTCACAAAGTCTTCGTTGCTTTAACATTAGAAATATTATTAATTCGGCTCCTTGTTCCCGCTTGGTGTGACAGAAAACCACTATCCCTGAACGCACCACCCCTGGGGGTGTGGATCCAGGTCTTCCCCGCTGACTGGGAGCGCGACGCTGCATCATGGAACGACTGTCCGAGCAGGAGCACTGAGCCCGCCAGGCCAAGGACAGGTAGCAGCGCCAGCTCGACCCACTTCAGACCGCCAGACCACCACCAGACCACCAGCTCACCTTCAACAGCGTGCGGAGGGTTTTTATTCGTGTGTGAGACGCGACGTCGCGCTGACTCGGGATCAGCCCATGCAGGAGGATGGAGATAGACAAGAGGACGAACGGGTTCGACTTCCCGGAGAGAAACAACGCCAAGTCTGTTACCGGTGAGCAAACACGACCTGGACCACGATCCTGCACCTCCACATGCACACGCACATGCAAACTGTTGACTGTCTCACACCTCCGCTCACCTGCAAACGCAACAGCGTGGCTGCACTACGTTTGACCCTCAGCATCAGCGGAGGAGCGTTAATGTGTCGTCATGTTTTATCTGAACTTTAGACATTTAAATGTGTCAACAAGTGGAGCGAAATCCGGAACCAGGACGACTCATGTCGTCCTGGTCCTGGAATGTAGGTGCTTTGGTTTGTTCGTGGACGTGGTTGAATTGTTTGTGTGTTTCTTGGGCTGTGTGTGCGCGTGCGTGAGTGCGTGCGTGTGTGTGAGCTGGGAACAGAGGTCGGAATGTTTTTATTTGGAGATGGCCAGTCCGGCTCGGGGGATCGTAAAAGGTGAACTTTTGAACTTGGAGAAGGCCCCTGAGCCACATTACAGCTTTAGTCCCCAAAGTGCGGAATCAGACGCTGCACGGAAGGGAAGAGGTGGGAATGAAGGGAACCATGATGGGCTCCCAGTAGGTTCCCGACCATGTTGGGTCCCAGTAGGTTCCCGGTTTGCTCTATTTGGCTCTATTTCTCATCTCGGATGTGTACCCTGATTCTGCAGCTGATTTAGTTTCCTGCAGCTCACTTTCTCGTCCACTTTACTTCCACTGGTTCTTTCTTCATATGGCTAATTTTGCCAGGCCCAGGCCCAGAATAAACCCCACAATGCCTTGCAGCACCAGCGCCGGTCCCAGGCGCCAGTCTCGTATCCCCCCCCCCCCCCCCCCCAATCTGAAGATTTATTGGCATTTCCAAGATTAAAATTCCTTAAACTCTGTTCTGAGCCCACTGACCGAGACGAACGTGGACCTTCTCCCCGGATTGGAGAGTAGATGATGACGTAATGAGCCCAACTATGACGATATTGTGATGGTTTTATGTTCCTAAAAATGTGGCGTTGCTTCTGTAATCCTGGTGTTTGCATAACGAGTAAACTATTTCCACATTTTTATTTTATTCAATGATGGACAAAAAATCTTATTTTAAAGCAATATAATATATTCCTGGAACTATTGAAACAAAAATAAACTGTCACTAATTCTGATGATTGATTTCTCATTTAAAGGCATTTATTCAGTTTGGCCATTTTTGTGTTTTAAATTATAAGAACCCTTCTCTTTTAATAATTTCTAACATTTTATTAACTATACAGTTAATTGATTGAAACAATAATCAGCAGATTAATCAATCATTAAAACAGCAGCCTTACTTATCTTAAATTAATAGTTTTAAATATTAAATTATCTCTATTGTGCAGGTAAATGCATGTCTAGCAGAATATTATAATAAATTAATACATATATAAATAACAAACAAATAAAACAATAAATACAGACCCTTAATGGGATGAAATAAAGGTGAATGTTTAATCAGAATCAATGAGTAATGTGATTTCAGCAGTTTTTGTTATATTCAAAAGAAAATTCACCAAATTGAAAGCTTTTTAGAAATTCATACATTGTCATGATAGTTCAGTTCTTGTAATACAAAAGAGGCACTTTTCATTATTTTCTAAATGTAATAATAAGCAGTAAAATTAATCTGACTTTTCAAACAACGTAGAACTGAAGTGAGGAGCCAAAAATGAATAAATCAATCAACAGCAAAATAATCGACACCTATTTGACAGTAGATTCATTTTGTAAGTAATTTTCAAGCAGAAAGGCCAAACATGCTGTCGTTTTCATGATTTGCAACGTGATAAGATTTTCAGGTTTTTTTTGTTTGTTTTGGACTTCATAATTATCCTTTTTGTGGACCGAATCACAACCGTCGCCACTGGAGACGTGTTGACTGTTAACTCACTAAACTTCCATAAAACAAAGCAGCCGAACCTTCAGCTTTAAGCCGCGACACAAACCCACGTTTGAAGAACAAACTAAATTCTCATTGATCTCTGATTGACCGAGTTTGGTGTGCTCAGTGAAGTGTGCTGGTTTAATGTAATTGAAGTCAGTGGAAGAAGACGGGGGGGGGGGTTGGATCCATGTTTGGGCCTCGGGGGGTTTGCAGGCTGGCACGACTAAAAGAAAGTGCTTTGTCAGCCCTGCTTGGCCCGGGTCTGCCCCCCCTCAGGGCTGGATGGGGGGGTGCTGGGCAGTGGGTGGGACGGGGACAGGATGCGAAACCCCCCGCTGTGACGCTTGAATGATGAGCCAGGGAGAGTACAGTAAAGGGGGAGGGGCTGCTGGTGGGTGGAGGGGGGCATGCAGGCAGATGTGATCCATCATGTCCTGTTTTCTTCTTAACTTGACTCCTATCAGGAGATCTGAGTCAACAGCAGCACAGTGACAGAGCTGCCCCCCCCCCCCCCCCCCCCCTACAAACACATCAGATCAAATGAGTGATTTTTAAATAGTTGTGAAAAAGCACAAAGATATTCAGTCTATAATGAAATGGTTAAAAACATTTCTGCCTGTAAAATACCTGAAACATTTCTCTAAATAGCTCTTTTTCGTTTAATTTATTTTCACCAATCCAATTTATTAATACATTATATTTTGCAGCTCTGCAAAACATTTGTGTTGAGATTAGATTGTTCTTTAAAAACAGAAGTGTTAAAGAAACAATGCAAGAGATGAATCTTCTTTTGGATTTGATTCTGATTTGACTCTTCAGTGTATATAATAGTGATAAAATAATTGAATCATGTATTTTGATTCCTGTTTAATCTGAATGGAAGTTGTGACTGTAAAAAATAAGGATGTTTGAATTGCTTCAAATTTACAAGTAAATTCAGTTCTTTCAGAGTCCATTTGTGTCTTCTAGAATATCTAAATGTTAAATGTTGCAGTTACAATTCATCAGTTTCTATATTTCCAATTCAGATTAATCTTTCTTCAATCCCCCAGTCCTGACTCAGGGAGAATCAGATATGTCTCTCTGTTTTTAAACGAGATAAATTAGAAATTATCTCAGTTTTTCATTAGTTTTAAACCGTTTAAAACCAGAGAGTAAATCTTGGGACTCTTTCCAAGATAATTTCCCCAGATTGAAGAAGATTCTTAGGCCGGCTGATTAGCATTTCAAACAGAGTGATTTATCTGGCGGCGCTCCGCAGCAGATGGTTTCTCCATCTAAAGACACGTTTTGATGAATGAAAGTGTGATCAGAGTGAGTCTGTATGTAACAAAGAGACGTCAGGCAGGAAAAAGGAAAGAATCATCATTTGGCTCTGGTGTATAAGATTTATTTATTTAAGTTGGATTGATCATCCAGGCTTCATTATAATGACACATAAAAATAAATTACAGTATTGCTTTTCTTACTGCTTTATGAACAAATTCAAAGTAATTAGCAATTTTTTTATTGAGAGGATCGATGGAAATTATTTTTTAGTTAAATTAATAAGAAATTAAAACCGAAATAGTGCTCACACACTTACAAAGTAAAATAATGAGTTTCATTAAACCTTCACTTATTTATCAAGACATGGATATATTGATATTCTTCCAGAAATGATTAGTGTTGTAAATTATTCTTTCCATTTAGATACAAAAAATTAATCTCTAAATATCACTTACATTTTAAAATATCATGTAAACAAAGAATACAGGAATATTCTTGTGTACGACCTTAATGACATTTATATGTTACATATATATTTATAATATTAAAACAATGTATTAATGGAAATTTGCCATGAGAGTAAATTACATTTGATTTTTTTTCCAGTTTAAGTTTAAAAACAGAATCCCAGTGAGAAGATGTGATTACATTAGAACATTTTTTTGCATATGAAATATTCTCTTCTGTGTTGAACACACTCTCTGAGTAATCCAGTCTGCTGTGATCCAAGTCTACCTTTTTCTCTAATGGATTGTACATTTATTGTAACTTTAAAGCAGTTTTGAGTTAGAAAACCCTAAATTAATTATACATTCCATAATAATGTTGACATTATCTTATTTGACTCTGCAATTCTAATTAGGATATTATAATTCTAAATGTATTCATATAGCCTATAGTGATGCAGCATAAATGTATTTTGGCTATTGATTCTGAAGTGTACAATATGAACATATGACATTTTTTGACCCCTTCCTGTTGCCGTCATCGATCACTTCGATGTGGCGATATATCGTTATTTATCCTTTATTTATGCAGGGAGACCTTATGATTTATGATATTATTTAAGATACTTATTTTAACTTCGTCTCATCTGTGACACAATAAAATGATTTGTTTCCAAACAACATGTAAAGTGATTCCAGTATGTTTAGTGCCAGTTTTAAGCATGATTGGACGATAATGAATAACAATAATTATGGCAGGATAGTCATATTTCATATCATCCCATTCCTACATGTAGCAGGATGAGTCACCTTATATGTTATTATTGAGGCATTAATTACGCTTATTTACAATTCATGAACATACACTCCTCAGGCTCCTCATTCTGCAGGCTGAATATCACTCATTCTGATGATGTGGTTTCCAGGCAACACACGAGGGTCAGTTGATGATGATGATGATGATGATGATGATGCAACAACATCAGCAACCAGCAACAGGTTCAGATCCTAATGAATCTACGTCTGCGTGTCAGTTTAAATATTTCAATGTAGGAGATTCATGTGATGCTGACATTACGGCCTGTCTGGTCCAAACCACAAAGGCTCTGCCGTATTTATGTCTAAATGACCTTATTTGGAGTGTTTATGGAGCAGCTAATGTTAGCATAGCCTAGCACCCATCAACCAGAGTCCATTCAGAAAACAAGCCCTTTAAAAGTAGTTAGCTTGTCATCTTGCAGATGCAGACAGACCTAATAAAGCATGACTTCACACTTTTACTGATCACCATCATTATGGAGTTATTTCAGCATCCTTTTCATCTGGTTATTGATAATAAATCACTGCTAAATGGCTTATTTTGGGTTCCTCCAGCTGTGGTAAACCAGCCCACGTGGGTCTTGCTAGATCCAGTGAGTCCAGCTTGGTAAAATCCACCGAGCCGAGGCTGGGCCTGTGATTTAGTTGTTTTGTTGTTGCCTGTGATGGACAGGTGGGGGAGGAGGCAGCGAGCACTATGGGAACGGTGACCAGGGTCAGTGGGATGTTGCTCTTGAAGCATTAATGGCCTGCTCTCCGCTGACCTCCACGTAACCCAGGAAAGTATTTACAGCCTCCACTTGATCCATGAGCTACAGGCCGGCCTGGCAGTGAGGCTGCTCTCATGTTTGCTAGCTGGATCCCGGAACAGTCCGAGGATCTAACAGCTGCTAATGAGCTGCTCCTCAGAACAGTCATCCTCATCATTTCCAGTCATTTCACAGTCAACAGAAAAGACACACAGAGCTGTTCACATCGGCTACTTTGACAGGAATCTGCTAAACAGTTACTGTTCTCATTAACACACACACAAACACACACACACACACAAACATTCCCTGATTGCTCACTTGAGTATCTGTTTTTAACAACCGTGTGTGTTTGTGTGTTCCTTCCTTCCACTGTCGATTAATCTGTCTATTTTTTCCGCTTGTTGATTGAATTATTTAGTCTATAAAATGCAGGAGGCAACCTCCGGTTCTGAAAAGTGAAGCCAGGGCTAAAGTGCCTTAAATTGACATTTTGGCCACCAGGGGGGGACTCCTCTCTGATTGAAGTCTATGAGAAAATGACCCTCCTTCTCTCTTGATTTATTATCTCAGTTAACATTGTAAACATGAGTTTATGATCTCAATCTCTAGTTTCCAGTCTTCTTCATTCCAGCATGATGTTCATTTAGTACATTATGGTCAGATTGCTGCCACAACATCGAGCCGTCACTGCTGTTCGTGAAATGACTTCTAAAGGTGATCAGCTGCTGTTTCATTACATGGTGCAGTGCATGATGGGCATTGATATTAGTTTTAGTAGGAGGCATTTTATAATCTGTGATTGGTAAAATGACATTGTCTGCGAGTAAGCCAACTGCTGACAAAGGAAAAAAAAAAATGGTCACATGGTCACTACAGGGACACTTGAATTAACAGCGTATGACTTTTGAACTGGTTTCAACCAAAACTTGGGTGTGTGACTCTGCTGCAGTGTCAGACCTGGTCAGGGTCAGACCTGGTCAGGGTCAGACCCGGTCAGACCTTGTCAGACCCGGTCAGACCTGGTCAGACCTGGTCAGAGGTCCGCGGGACATTAACCAGCAGTGAGATACAGCTGACTGTGAGCAGCAGGGCGACCCTGGTTTGGTTTTGTACGATGATGATTATCAGATGGTGCTCCTCGCCGCAGTGTGCACGGTGCAGCACGCTGCCAGCTCTGCGGCAGTAAAACTCTGACCCCCGGTATGATGAAAGGGAAGTCGCTCCTTTGAGCGTGTCAAGTGGCGATGATGGAGCCCCCGCCCCCCCCTGACCACTGCGTGACCCTTAGCCTGCCCGCCGGGATTAGCACAGATAAAGACATACATTCATTAGCTTAACATAACATACACTGATGAGAGCACAATGGCTATAAAACGTGGCCTTCAGCCCATTGTTTGATCTGAAAGGCTGCGTTATGCTCATCATTGTCGCATTAAATAAAAAGACGGCTTAACTATAACCCTCAAATGTCCATCAATGATTAATCCTATTCATCACATATTTATGATACAATAAATTAGATAAAAAGCCAGTGCTTAATTATGAACCTAATTTTAATGTATGTTTAAGCTTTGGTTTATTTGTCATCATATTTAGAAGTTATATATTGTCATGTGATGATCCTACTGGGGCGACGATGAGATTTGATCACAGATCAAGATAAATAATACAAGTATCATATCAATGAACAGACTTATACATTTATACATTATACATTGCCATTTAAAAAAAAATGGTATTGTTTATTTCTGCCGGAAACTTTCTTGTCTTTTCTGTGTCGCAATATAAATATTAGTTTATTTACCAAATTTAAAGTGATTCCAGTATGTTTTACTGCCATCTTAAGATATATTTTGATGCTAATTGAGATAATATTGTGGATCACAATTATCTTGGCCAGGATAATCCTGATGTAACATTTTCACAACGTCCCACGTCTTCACCTTCCCACCTTCAAAGTGCTGTTTGACTTTTTTCTGTGAAAGAAAACCTCAATATTTTGTGAAATACACATATTCGCTTTTTTTGAGAGTGAGGACCAACTCACACTTAACAAAACTTAAATACAATGTATTATTATTATTATTACTACTAGGCTCAGTTGATCCGTGCCGAAGCCCGGTTGCCCCCCTCCCTGGTCCCCCTGCTGGCCTGGACTCACGCTGCTCCGGGTCTGAGCGCCGTTTCCTCTCATACATCCGTCATCACGTCGTAATACGTCACACTCTTGGCTTTATGTAGTTCCCAAGAGTTTGTGTTGTTCTCTGAGTCAGGAGAAAAACACAGATAACATGACTATCTTTACTGACGAGTCGCGTCTGCACAGATTTCCAGTAAAACTCGACCTGCATCATCGGAGCATGCAGGATAAGAATGTAACAGATCTCCAGTAAATGAAGCGTCACTTCCTGCCGATCAGACGGCGTAGCGCTGCCGGTCAACGCGTGCGCCCGCGAGTCGGGAGACGGGTGAACTTGAGTGGTGTGCTTTGTCAGCCGGGAGCAGTGGGGAGGACAGAGTCGACATTGTGCTGCACTGTGTTACACACAGAGGTCAAAGGTCAGGTGTAGAGGTCAAATGGATGAGGGCCGCGGAGCGCTCTGCAAAGCCACATCTTAAGTTCCTTTGCAATCTGTCATTCGTAATATTCACCAAGAAAGCCATCCAGAACCTTCTATCACAATATGTTTCATTTCTCCAACGACGTTCATCACCACACAGCCTGTTTTTGAGTCATTCCATACATCCTAACCTATTTTTGTAAACTCCTGTCATTTTATTAAAAACGTTGGTGCAGAATAGTAAGAATAGACAGAATTATAGATAACAAATAAATAAATGGCCCAAGTGATGCCTGATACAGCAAACCTAATGTGAATATTGGAAAAGCTGACGGATGCAATTTAGAGGACGGTTACTAATCAAATTCATACAGGGGCACCAGGGTAGTTCAGCGGTAGAGTTGGGGCCCCACGTACCGAGGCTAAGTCCCACATTTCGTACACAAGGCAGACTCAAAGTGCTTCACATCATAACATGTCATACAATAAAGTGAAAAAAAATAGAAGAATTAAAAGAAAAAGGCAAAATTAAAATGCATTACAGAAAGACAAGGAGAATAAAAACATATTTGCAATAATAAAAACAGTGCAGATATTAAAAGATTTAGCAGAAAGCTATGGTGAACATATAAGTTTTCAGTCTAGTTTTAAAAGTGTTTGGAGTTTGGAGAAATGTATGTCTTCAGGACGTTTATTCCAGCTATTTGTTGCATAGTGACTAAATGATGCCTATTATTTAAAAAACACTTTATAAAATACTTTTAAATGTATTAATGCAGAGAGACAGTTTGATATATGAGTGTCTTATTTCAGAAGTTAATACAAGCTCTCTTAGATGGTTCTGGTCCTGGTCCTGGTCCTTGTCCTGGTCCTGGTTCTGGTCGAGACTGAGAATGTTTCCATCTGTCTTCCCTTTCTGAAGCAAGCAGCTGTTCGCTTCCACACGCAAGTGTCCGAACATAATTCTGGGGGATCTCTGTGTAAAAAGGCCTATTGTCTGATTTGGGGTTTACCTGCAGCAGGTGTAAGGTATCAGGCCCCTCCCCTTCAGCAGTTCATACGGGCCTGCTGGAAGCAACACTGACCCATAAAGGAACATTATGCTTCAGTAGCAGCTAGGTAGTGATCCAGCAGCACCTTAAACAGGGTGATCGGGGGAATCGTGTCTGAAGTTTATTGAACGTGTCACACTACCAACACCGCCGCCGTGTTACACGTCACAATCTTTCTGGTTCTGTGATGCTGGAACGTCTTCTCTCCGTGATTATGAAGGATTGCTGCTATATCTCCACTTATAACCCATCTGCTGTTTCGAGGCGGTCTGAACCTCCTTACTGTCACGCTTGGGTGTCTCCTCCTGAGGGGGGAGAGGGGGAGGGAGGGGGGGTTTGAGTGTTGCCCGAGGGCTGAGGCAGCCCTCTCCGCTCTGACCTCTCAGCAAGCCACCGAGTGAAAACAATGATCTATCTGTAGCTGCTGCTTCCTCTCATCCATCTTACAGTTGGGAGGGGTGATGGATGGATGGATGGATTGATTGATTGATTGATTGATTGAGGGAAAAGCTGACATCACACAATCCACAACTGTAAGCGTACTACATTTCCCATCTGTGCTGCTGACATGGATGGTGTGATGACACTACAGGATGCAGCTTTTTTTTTTTTAAAGTTGTGACCATATGATTATCCCGATTCTAGAAATTCACCATGATCAACTGATAGCGAGTGTTTACTATTAATTATATCAGTATTGATGAGAGCGGATTTGAGCTTAAAGTCAGGCTGCAAAATATCGAAGTGAATTTAAAAATGACTTTTTTCCACATGAAACTAATTTTGATGTCAAACATCTAGATTGTTATTCCTGTCGCTTCATTAGCTCGTGGTTCTCAGTGAAAGAGGACAGAATATCCTCTTAATGGGTTTATTCGTGGTGACGGGGAGACTCAGCGGGTGTTAGAGGCTGAAAGGAGCCGTTTGACCTCATTCAGGCTTCAGTGGTTCCTCTAAACTCTACGTCTCCGTCATCATGCCCTCGCTGCGATGAGCCGGCTGTGTGGTTTGGACTAGGGGTCCCTGGTCCAGGACCAGGCTGGCAGCCAGAGGCCAACCTACTCAGGTGACCGGCAGGCGTTCCCTCTGCTGGCCATGCGGAACGCAGCCATCTGGGCCAGCAGAGCGGGGACAGTGATGGACTGATACCGGGGCTGCATGAATGTCGGGGAGGGATTCCTGGGCAGTGCTAATGGCTTTAGGTTGGGGGGTTCTGTTGCATGTACATCACAGATGAAGCCTCTACAGAACATCGTGGCCTCGTCACGCCATATGGCACTTTGTAGTCAGGAATGTGACTTGTTGACTCAAGCGTCATGTAAAGACTCAAAACAACTGCTTCATTGGAAACACACTATATGTAAAAGATGATATATATCTATTATATATGTACGATATGATATATATAATGTTTGTATGTGTGTGTATATATATATATATATATATATATATATATATATATATACATATATATATTTTTCTTCTGTTTACAAGTAAAAAACAATGATGAAATATGAGTCATTGTTGTCAAAAAGAAAAAACAAGGTTAGCAAATAAGACTCTCTCACACACACACACATACACACACACACACACACACACACACACACACACACACACACACACACACACACACACACACACACACACACACACACACACACACACAGCTGCAGTTTATCGATTTATCATTTCAACTCTAACCACCATTGTTTTTCCTGAGAAGGTGTTTTTTGTGTGATTTTTTTGTTTTGTTCAGGGTATTTTATCTGGAAACTTATTGATAAAATGATTTAGAATAATACAAAAAAATAAATTCATCAATAATCATACTAATCAATGATTGCAGACACTTTATTTAACTCGTCGGTTCTCTTACTGGACTCGTTAAGTCTAATAATGAAAAATAAGTCTAGAAATGTGATGATGCAGCAATATGAAGGCAGATCTGGGCCTCCGTAGCCTGTTTCCATCATGGAGGAGGGCGTCAGCAGGGACAAGAGACGGTGTGTTATTGTGATTGTGTCGGAGGTTGCAGAGGTTTTAGAGGTGAAAGGTTAAAGATGCAGCCTTTTTTTGTCAACACACAATGGGCTTCAGCTCTGGCTGTATTGGCTGCTGGAAGCCTTCCAAGCCTTGGGCTATAATGGTCAATAAACTGAGGTGAGGATTAGCAGCAGAGACCACACACTGCAGAGCTCCATTCTTCACGCTGGTCTATTATCAGCCAGCAGCCTTGCTCTGAAGCGAGGCTTAATCCTGATCCAGAATGCCGTTATTAAGATCTGACCTGAGAGCAGCAGAGAGAAAATAAGAGAACGATGGTTGAGTAGGACTGACTGTCCGATCTCCTCAGTGTGTCCTTGGACAGATGTCGGCTTTCTGTGGAAACGTTATATGAGTGGAACGCTGCTTTGTCAAAGCATGCTGTCATGTCTTTGTGCTGGGAAGCAACATTTCAGTCAACATCAACCTTGTAGAAAACTGAACCTCGCTGGGTAATCCATCACCGGGAACATCAGAGCTACAGGGCAATATGAGCATGTTCTCTGGACAAAATCATTGTCATTCCTGATATTATCATGATAAATCATCCAAATATGCTTAAAAACTCTTACATAAACCTGCAGGGTTCAGGTCAGGGAAATCCTGGAATAGTAGGGAGTTTTGTTTGTAGCATGTTTCATTTTTCATTGCTATTTATCAATATGTAATATTTCCCGCGCTGTATTTTCCTTTTATGGGTGATTTCACAAGTCTCACCTATTTCTTGAGTGGTTGTTATGGTTACTAGGTTTTTCAGCGCCAGTTTATCGCTCGTCACATCAAATAACATCAAATAACATCAAATAACATCAAATAACACGGTAAATTTTCTCTGTTTAAACAGCGAAAACATTAACTTTTGTACTTAAAGCTCACAAATTAAAACACTGTGGCTGCTTTCTCTCTGATCAACACAAAGGCCTGTTTTTACCGTCCTTATAGGTTATTATTATTATTCCTGGAAACTCAGCTTTGTAGTCGGAGCAAGATTTTGTACAGTATTTGTACATGGTCTGAAAAAAAAAATCTGCTGCATAAACACCTTTCTGTCATTTATCTTTCTATTCCCACAACAATATACAGAGAAAATGGGGATTTTTATATATATATATACATAACGAAATTATATAATCGTGATTAATCCTCTGTAGCAGTAATACATCTGATCATCTTGTGGTGTGTGTATATATAAGTGTGTGTGTTGAGGGCGATGAGGCACGTGTGTTGAAACAGAGCCAGTGTGTGTTGGTGTATGCTCCTGGGAGAACATATGCTGCTGTTGACTGTGTGTGCGTGTGTGTGTGTGGGGGGGGGGGGGGGTCAGCTGGCGTGTGTCGGGTCAGGGGTCTACAGCTGTTGATAGCAGGGTGGTACGCTGACACAGATCTGGGATCTGATGCACCGACAACTTATGCGCTGCACCCCATTTCTGTGTGTGTGTGTGTGTGTGTGTGTGCCTTGTAAGTGAGAAGGAGACGCCGTGTGTCCAGACGGCATCGTGCAGATGGTCATGCTGCTGATGGGGCGACGGGGGAAAGGGTATAAAAATTAAGTGAGGGGGGGGGGGGTAACCAATATGAAGCAGACAGATTGTTCTGGGATGGTTCGATGTACAGTAATCAGACGATATCAGGCTTCACATTAAATCTAATTTGGTCCTGTCAGTGTGGTCCCTGATTTATCATTCATTCAGTTAATGTCTGTTCTTCTGTCCATATCAAGTGGTCATGGATGACGAAGCACACGTTTGCATATTTTATTAGGTCATCTCAACTTAAAATCTGAGAGACGGAAGCACTTTGATTGTTAATGTTGTGTTTCAGTCCTTGTTTGTTTGGTGATTAAACTGGTTTTCGGCGTATGATGGCTGACATGAGAGCAGCTTGTTAAAAGTTTAAATGAGTGGAATTCATGTAGACAGCAGACAGAACCGGACTGATAGTCCATATCAGTGTCAGCACACACGCTGGCTAATAGGCTCAGATATAAATCATCAATCCTCGAAGAATTTAATATGGGAACTGCTGCTGGAATACACATAAATTTGGTAAATAGAATATTTATAACGCTGGTTAATCGTGCAGCTGCATTGTTTCTTGATCCAGTATTACAAAGACAAATGTGTCGTGTAATTCTATTTAAATACAAACTACTTCTACCTACTTTCTCATATGTTTGCACGGTTCCTCAGAGTTCACATAATAAACCTCTAGTCCTGATTGTGTCTGAAGTGTGGAAACCTCTTCTTTGCAGGTTTTTACAGCGACCGTCCTCTGGAGGCCGAACACACTGACGGCATGGGTAAGTCCCAAACATCAAATCTGCTTTTCTTCTCAGACGGGAACAAGCCAGTTTAGTTTCCCTCTTCATGCTTTATTCACTGAGAAACATAAACATCATCCCTGCTTGTACTTTAGTCTTGGCCAGTTTTTCTTCCTACTGTTATAAAAATCATTAGATCGCAGCTCCATCTAGTGGTGAAGTAGAGGGATGACGTCTTATTGAATGGCTTTTAATTTCCTGTCAAATCCACAAGAGGGTGTATGAACTCAAAAAACCCAGAGATGAGTCTGCTGGCTGGTTTTTCAGGAGAAAAACTATGAGACAAAAATAAATGTTCATACAGATTTATAACAGGATTTTTACAGTATTATGAAAAATACCTTTTTTTAATTTCTGTTTTCTGTGTCTGCCTCCGTCTGTGTAGTGATGTCATCATCACGGTTAAATGCAAACCCACAACGTTAGAACTGTGGGAGTCTCTGCAGTGAAGTGGGAGCGATGGTCTGGGGGTGAGGCGATGGTCCGGGGGTGAGGTGATGGTCTGGGGGTGAGGCGATGGTCCAGGGGTGAGGCGATGGTCTGGGGGTGATCCGATGGTCCGGGGGTGAGCCGATGGTCTGGGGGTGAGACGATGGTCCGGGAGTGAGGCGATGGTCCGGGGGTGAGCCGATGGTCTGGGGGTGAGCCGATGGTCTGGGGGTGAGGCAATGGTCCAATGTTAAGTTCCAGGTTCAGGCGAAGTTCACTCAGTACTCCCCTGGCTGCCATCGGAGGGCCAGGTGGCACCATAGGGGGGGGGCGGGTCAGAGGTCGGACACAGTTCAGAAGATGCTGACCTCGCCATGACTCCTTGCTGACCTGTTTGTGTGCATCTCTCCTCCGGACGGGGCTTTCTCATCCTCCTATAAACTTGTGAGAGTGTTGGGGGGGGGGGTGAATGAGTGACATTGTTGCTCGCTGCAGAAGGAGGCGGGATTTATGAGGCTGAGCCTGATTGGGTTGTAAACTTGACGAGGTGGGCTCTTGGCCGCGGCCACTCACACTCTCCGCTGGCCATCTACTCCTCCCAGGATGCCGTGGTGCACGCACTGGGCAAGGGTGATGCTGGGGTCAAGGGGGGCCGAGCCAGGGCTCAGGCTTGTAAATGCTCTGACAGGGGTGGGAATTCGGAGACCCCCATTCAGGGCCCAAAACACCCAGGTCAGGGGCCAAATAGCTGAGTTAGCAACAGCTGTTTTCAACGCAAGTCCTGCAGAGGAAGTCCCAACATCAGCTCTGATATTCTCGTCACTTCATCTGAAACCTTCTCCTAAACTTGGAGCGCCGTTGCCATCTTCACGGACGTGCAGATAGTCATTTTTATATACTCATATGGTTATTGATCCATGTTATCAGTGTCCATAAAACCTCTAGCTGCACATATTCAATCACACAGACAATCATTAAGTTTCCAGTAAAGTTTCCAGCTGTAAGTCACCGTTTAGGTTTGTGCTTTCTGTCCTTCGTGTATCAGAACATGTTTGGCCTCCATGGCTCCCTCTCCAGTTTACTCTGGGCTGACCCGGCTCTGTCCCCCCCCCCCCATTGTGTCCAGCTACCGGGCTGACCAATGGCTGCCGAGTAGGTCATCTGTGAGATTAGAGGTTTTTTTGGTGGATACCTCTGTGTCCTGGTTAATCATTACCACCTGAGGATGCCACTTTCTTCCCTCAACTTTGCCCCCCCGAGTGCTTTCACTCACTTTATCTACATGCACTCTCAGCTCTGTGCACTAAATATTAACAAGCATCTGTTGGGATAGATATATAGGTTTATGTGTGACACACACACACACACACACACACACACACACACACACACACACACCGATAGATAGATAGATAGATAGATGGATAGTATAAAAAAACAAGTATATGACAGGAATCACAGTGACCAGATCCGCCCAGAGCAGCCGGCCCTCCTGCAGCACTGCAGGTCTCAGGCCATAAGGGGGCGACAGCTCCATGCTGGACCTACATGTTATGTATGCTCCCACGTGCCACCTGGACCCAGTGAACTCAACACCCATATGGAACTACTTGGACAGAGCCCAGCACATGCCTTTCCTTTGTCCTCACATAACCGGGCTAACTTCATGTGCTTGTGTCCAAAAGTCACTTCAGACCACCAGGTTTTCATTTAGACGTGCAGCACAGCCGAGCAGGCAGACACTTCAGATCTCTTTGTTCCTTTGTGCTGTTTTTCTGCTCCTTTTTAAAGTGGATTTCACTGTTAGCCGGAGGGCTGTGTTTCACTCAGCTGGATGTATGGATGAGCGGGTGAAGAAGAAAGGCCTCTTCCTCCTCCCACGGGTCCCGAGCTGGAACATGGCGGAGTGCTGCAGAGTGTTCGGGAGCTGCTGCTGACCTCCGTGCTTTCTTATCATTTTAGCCTTTAATAATTCATGATTAGCCTAGATTTGATTCACCGTCCCTTTTTTTTTTTTTTTTTTTTTTTCTTCTTTGCTTGATGCAACCCTTGTTGGCGTTGGACTCGGGGTCAGCCCGCGGAGTGTTTCCAGGTCGGGGAGAAGTGGGTCATGCTGTTCCCGTGTCAGAGCCGATAACTTCACAGTGTGTTATGACAAAGCTCGACTCCACGGGGATAAACAAGCCGCCGTTTGTGTGGCCCTGATATACGCAGCGAACGCTATCCGTCCGCTCCACACGCACAGATATACGACTTTACTCAAAGCTGCACTCAACTCATCCACTTATTTATTTCTGGATTAATCCTTCATTTAAAGTCAGTTATGTATCACGACTTTCCAGAGCTTTTTAAATGCTGCACTTGTCCAATAATTTACCCTGAAACTCGAAGATTATATCAATGTAAAGTTTTTATATAAATGCAACGATACTGTTAATAGACACCTTGGTCTGCCTGTCTGTCTGTGGCTGTTAGTTAGTTATTAACACAGCTGTCCCCTCTGACACTTTTCCACTGTAAAGAAACATTTTGTGTGTTCTATGGAAAACGCCAATGTGTTGGAAATGTCCTCGTATGTTAACATAACCTTCCAGCGCAATTACTGCAAGCTTATTTCCATATGCCTATATTTCCTCCAATTACATACTGACACGGGGTCTCAAGGCTGATTAACCTTCCAAGGATTGTGGACGCAGATTGTCCCATGTTTTAAAGGAATATACACTATATTGCCAAAAGTATTCACTCACCCATCCAAATCATTGAAATCAGGTGTTCCAATCACTTCCATGGCCACAGGTGTAAGCACCGAGGCAGACTGTTTCTACAAACATTAGTGAAAGAATGGGTTGCTCTCAGGAGCTCAGTGAATTCCAGCGTGGTCCTGTGATAGGATGCCACCTGTGTAACAAGTCCAGTCGTGAAATTTCCTCACTCCTAAATATTCCACAGTCAACTGTCAGTGGGATTATAACAAAGTGGGAGCGATTGGGAACGACAGCAACTCGGCCAAGAAGTGGTAGGTCACGTAAAATGATGGAGCGAGGTCAGCGGATGCTGAGGTGTATAGTGCACAGAGTTCACCAACTTCCTGCAGAGTCAATCGCTAACTTTGTGGGAACAGTTTGGGGATGGCCCCTTCCTGTTCCAACATGACTGTGCACCAGTGCACAAAGCAAGGTCCATAAAGACATGGATGAGAGAGTTTGGTGTGGATGAACTTGACAGGCCTGCACAGAGTCCTGACCTCAACCCGATAGAACACCTTTGGGATGAATTAGAGTGGAGACTGAGAGGCAGGCCTTCCCGTCCAACATCAGTGCGTGACCTCACAAATACGCTTCTGGAAGAATGGTAAAAAATTCCTATAAACACACTTCTTAACCTCGTGGAAAGCCTTTCCAGAAATGTTGAAGCTGTTATAGCTGCAAAGGGTGGACCGACGTCATATTAAACATAAGGTGAGCGAATACTTTTGGCAATATAGTGTATGTTGAGTGGGTTCATTTGAACTAAAGCAGTTTTCACTGCTTTCTGTTATGTTTAGTTACTTTACATTCATCTGCTGTACATTTGGGTCCAGATCCAACCTCCACAGCAGCCTGACAGACTTCCTCCTGGCCTTGGTGGGATTCCTGGAATATCACGTTAAGTCGAGAGCGTTGCTGTCGACATGAGGAGTTTGGGAGATTTTAGGTCGGGTCGTATCAGAGTATATAAAGAACAGTAACTACGACATTAACAAACAAGAACAAAATACAATTTGGAGGTTATGGATGCAGTCACACATGGTGGAAAATCGTAGAAAAGTAATTTAACTTCTGGGTGGGAAATTGCTTTAGGCAACGTGCTGAAGCAACTACTTGAATGATACGTCAGCTGCCTGCATGGATGAACGGTCCATACAATAATACACATGTTATGGACATTATGCTAACATTTAATTGTTAATCATTTAGGTCTTGGTACTAAACCATACATTTGTTTTTTATTGTCTGACATGTGACCGTAGCGCTGAAATATGAAAAAATGCTCACGAAGGGAAAGTTGGTATGAGTCATATTTATGGTCAACTCTACAACTCTAATGTTTGTAAAGATATAATGGAGTAAAGTCTACCTTCCTCATTTTTTACATTTTACCACAATTCAGGCAGCCATCGGTTTCCATTCAACTTCGTGCAGCTTGAAAATCAGCCTGAAATTACATTAGTTGGTCCACCTTAAAGGTCAGTACTCCTTAAGTGAACTTGACTTAAGTCGTTGCTAACTTCGTGGCAAACTCACTTTAATTAGCAGGTGGAAAGCAAGACACGGTGACTTGGCTGGAGAAGTTGTAGCATTTATTCAAATAAACGACACAATAAACAACACGTAATGCTACGTACACAGAATAACGTACATACACACTCTCCAACGCACATCGCTAACGTTTGCTATTTGTATAACACACTGTAATTTAAAAAAATCTTACAAATCATTCTCATTCTTTATGTATCCTGGTAGTAATTGGTTTTAAGCTCAATAAACAAGTATAATATTTGTCTGAGACATTGAAATCTTCCAGAACACGTAGACCGGGACAGACCAGAAACATAATGATTTACACAAAAGACTAAATGATGTCCATGAACAACGTTACCTTTATTAGTCACATTCCCTTCAGCTCGTTGTATCTGTTGATCCCGTCGAAGCCGTTACTGATGTGTTGAACCGCAGTCTGCATTCATTGATCAGTGAGTTATTCTCATAGAAACCCACCGACAGCAATGAATGTTTATCGCAGCCTTAAGAGTGGACGCCGCCCGCGTCGTAACTGATCTGGGGTCTGATGAGATGCATCTCGGCCGTTGCACACCTGCAAGACTGTGGTAGTTTCCATAGGATGGTGTGTGTGCTTTGGCGTCCCTCAGGGTACAGTCAACGGTCGATGGTTTTGGTCAAAGCTCAAACTCACCGACAGCGTTGAATGTTCACTGTGGGCGCCAGGAAGGAGCGCATGTCTGTCCGTTTGTTTGATGGTTAAAACAATGCTAAAGGCTAACCCTGTAATGCTAACTGTCACCAAGAGTGACGAGCTTGCTATAGCAGCGTGCTGTGTGTTTGTGTGTGTGTTTGTGTGTGTGTGCGTGTGCACGTGTGTCTCTCTTGGCCCGTGCGGAGCAACTCCATGCTGAGGTGCGTCACCACCATGTCAGCGTGGAGCTTCAGGTAAGTGAGGAGGGGTGGCGATGTAACGGTTTGGGGTTCCTTAAATATCCCTGCAGGAGTGGTGAACGCCGCCTGCGTTGTTGTCATCCTCACTTTCTGCAGAACTAAAAAACTGTCATCTGTCTCCATCGAGCTTCTTTCACCTTCAGCCTGCAGCACAAAAAAAGGCACAAATGCCATCAATAACAGGACAGAAGAAGAGGTTAGTGAGGTTTGTGAAAGGAGGCGAAGTGTGATCAGAGCACGCTGCTGAGCTCGGCGGTTTAAACTAGTTCGAGATTACTGTTCCCTTCACCCGGAGCTGAACCTCGGCTGCTGCTCTGGGAGCGCGCCTTCCTGTGTTCGCCTCTTTGAGGTTGGAAAATTATGCAGTCATGTTTTATTAATGCTCCCTCTGTCTGTCTCTCCTTGTCTGTCTGTCTCTCCTTGTTTTTCTTGCTTCCGTCGACACAGAAGAAAAGATTTGGATCGTTGTATTTAGTTTCTTGTGCATCACGTCTCTGTTTCAGTTTTGAGTTGGGGTTTTGATTTGAAGATGAAACCTGAAAGGGAGGTTGTGAATATGTGATGCAACTTTTGAAGAAATGTATAAATAATTGGTAAAAGCTATTTTTTGGACAACATTTTTTGTGTTACATTGATATTCCTGTTTGAATGCAGAAGTCATGGCTGGAGATTATTCTTTTAACCTCGATTTGTCTCAGAACCTCCTTGTCTCCTTTTCTTTTCAAAGAATACATTCTTCTACAGTTCCCTAATTTCTCTCTGTGTTTCCACTCACGGACAAGGTGGGAATTTATATTTAGTTGGGTCCCTCTGGCTCGGGCTTCAATGGCTTCCCCTTTGGCAGCGGTTCAGTCTGGCTGTGAGCCCGAGACTAACACAGGCTTGTTTTCATTCTCAAATATCCCCCCCCCCCCTCTCTTTCTTCATCTGACTTGACTTCCTCTCTGCCTGCTACTATGGGGGAACCTATGCGAAACGTATGTTAACCCGCCCACTTCTTCATCAGACTGAGGCGTGGCCGTTCTTTCCTGTCGGGCTTCTTGATAAAACCACCGCTGGTGTGTTTCCCCAGAAACTTTGCGTGACTGACAAACTTGCAAAAGTAAGAAATGCTGGCTGGGCGTGCACGAGACGGGCCGGAGCGAAGAGTGCAACAGTGTGAGTGAACCAGCGTGAACTCTGCATCGTCAGCACATTCCAGGGTTGGACAATGAGAAGCACACAATGTACTCTGTCGTGTTGCATCGCCGGCTGCTCTGCAGCCAGGACGCCGCGCTGGTCTGCAGCCAGGACGCCGCGCTGGTCTGCAGCCAGGACGCCGCGCTGGTCTGCAGCCAGGACGCCGCGCTGGTGAAACACACATGCACAGAGAATCCTTCACGGCGGCATGTCAAAAGTGTCCGTTGGGACCACCGGATCTGACACGGTGTTTAACTGGTGTCTCATGTGAGAAGGTCAACCAGAGGTCAGAAAGTAGATAATCACATGCAGACTTATCAATGTAACCGTTGTGGTTTTTCTTTGGATGGGATACATGTTGGAATCTATTCTCAGACTAGAACCTCAGGTGGATTTAGTCTGAACACCAGGAACCTGGACTTAGTGTTCAGGGTAAAGGTTCTACG
This sequence comes from Eutrigla gurnardus, assembly GCF_963514095.1. Lineage (NCBI taxonomy): Eukaryota > Metazoa > Chordata > Actinopteri > Perciformes > Triglidae > Eutrigla > Eutrigla gurnardus. The sequence goes on along the minus strand of NC_139936.1, from coordinate 15,388,410 downwards.
AGGAACCTTTCTGCCTCCATATGACTTCCATACGCTAGTGTTATTCTTGAGTCTGATTGAGTCAGGAACTGATCCAGGACTCTAAAGCCCCCCAGCCTCTACAGACTGACAGTCCATCTACTCCAGTAAAACCTACTGGTTCCTGTCATGACCGAAGGGTTTTCATGGACAAACTATCAAATTCAACAAATATGCCTTAATTACAGTGTCAGTCACCAAATCAGCTTAAAGTCAGACCGGACGTTTTGCTGCATGGGAAACGTCTAAATGTGATTTAGCGCTTAGCGTAGAGATCTTCCATATTGAGCTGTCACAGTGAAATGGTTGGTGATGTAACAGTGCTGATACAAAATAAGTAAATCATGGTTAGATCAATAGAAGAGACCAATTTTGGCCAATTATTAGCAATAATATTCACCATATTCATGAACATAAAGTATGATGTCATTTGACCTGAAACTGAAAGTGATGAATGTTCGAGGGAGGAAAAATTACAACTGATCATGTTTTTCTAATTATTCTTCTGTCAAGTTTTATTTGGCCATGAAAGTGGAGACTCACAGGAGACGACATGCGACTTTGGAGGCTGGACTCCAACTGCCGTTGTCGTGGTTTCTGTATCATCTCATCTCTATAAATATAAACTATTGGCATGAAATAGCAGCATTCTGTCATGCAAAATGAAATGAACTCTGCCTTCGTGGTTAGCGTGTGGTTTGAGCCTCAGCGTGTCTCTTTGGGTCTCGAGGTGCGTAGAGCGTTTTGTGACCGCCGATGCTGAGCGTACAAGCAGCCGGCTTCAGGCTGGCGGCGCTCCAGAGCAGGGATGCCATCAGGCGGGGCGCCAGGCCTTTCGAGAAAACCCCCGCCTCCACGTGCCACGCATCCTCCTGCCAAGGCTCCAGGGGTTTTATTTGCAACCTTAAAGGCGGCAGAGCCAGCTCGTATCTCCCCTCCAGCGTTAACCCGTAACTCTGTCCTGTCGGTGACATATGCTGGTTCTGACTCCCATCTCCACCTCCTCCTCCCTGTAGCTCTCCTCGCCCTTTCCAGCGCTGATTGACATGTCGGCCTGTCTGCCTGTCTGTCTTCTCTCTCTGCTGTGCACCTTTTGAACCCACCATCGATGCTCTTGATCACGTCAGTCTGGCTCTGGTTGACGTCTCCACCCGGCAGCACGCCTGTATGTCACCCTCGTCTCCTCTCCAAAGCTTTGTCGGCTCATTCAAGTCATGAGCAGCGAGGCTGATGAATATGTATCGCGTCTCTTTTTCACGGCAGTGTTGAGGATCTCTAACAAAGCGGGATGAGAGAACTCTTTGTGGTTGTCTTCTGGATTTAAGCGTGACATCTCTCTGCAGCCTGCTGCCCCGTTTTTATCTCAAGCAGACGTTATCCCCGGGTCAGACCCGCAGGCCCCTTTGAACATTGGCATTGTAAAAGCTCACACCCCAAATCCTCGCTCCAACTATCATATTTCATCATTCAGGGAACTCATAGTTTGAATCTCCGGGTCTTAATTGAGTCATCAGAGCACGGCAGAAATATGTCGCCTAACACAAACACATGTATCCGCAAGGAAACCCAAAGAAAAGGTTATATAACTCTGGCGCATATTCCATTTTTAAAAATCTGCCGAGTCAAGGCTGTGCAGTGGCGTGTTGTTCGGCGAGCATCTCCCTCGTCTGTCTGGCACTCAGAGTCGCTGCACGCCATCAGGGAGCAGTGAACCGGGCCACCACCTTCATCTTCTTTCTTAAAACAGAGCGGGGATGCCTCGCTGCCAGATTTAGAAATGGCAGCGAGAGAAGAGAAAATCACAGGCGTTATCAGTGGGAGGCTGCAGGGCGAGCAGCATGGGAACGACCTGGATCCGGATTCACCTCCATTTGTGACGGTTTAAGTGACAGTTCTAAGTGTGTTGAACTCAAATATGTGAGCGGAAAGAGAGGAATACGAGTCTACGAATGTGGAGACACACTAGAGGAGCGTTTCTCTATGTTGCACCACTAGAGGAGCGTTTCTCTACGTTGCACCACTAGGGGAGCGTTTCTCTATGTTGCACCACTAGAGGAGCGTTTCTCTACGTTGCACCACTAGGGGAGCGTTTCTTTACGTTGCACCACTAGGGGAGCATTTCTTTACGTTGCACCACTAGGGGAGTGTTTCTCTACGTTGAACCACTATGGGAGCATGTCTCTACATTGCACCACTATGGGAGCGTTTCTCTACGTTGCACCACTATGGGAGCGTTTCTCTACGTTGCACCACTAGAGGAGCGTTTCTCTACGTTGCACCACTATAGGAGCGTTTCTCTATGTCGCACCCCTATGGGAGCGTTTCTCTACGTTGCACCACTAGAGGAGCGTTTCTCTACATTCGTAGGGACACTGTGTCCTTAATGTGCTGGACTGTGTTTTGTGCTCCGTTTACGCAATCAGCTCCAAACTTAAGCTCATCGTTTTCTCCTCCTGCATATACGAGACGGGCGATGGTTGAAAACAGAAGTGTGATGTTTCTCGGGTGTTGGAGTCGAACGCTGCGGCGCTTCGAATCGGCTGATCCTCTGCAGACAGTCTGACGGCGCAGCAGAGTTGTGGAGGCCGGTGCTTTGGAGAGTTGCTCAGAGACTTAACCCTCCTTCCCGCCACCTTCCTCTCTGTAGCCGAGGAAAATCTCTGCTGAATTCATGTCTCCTTTCACATTTCTAAGAGGCGTTAAACCTTTCTGGATTAAAGAAGGTAATCTGACAGGCAGAAGATTGTATTAGCCGAAGTGTTGGCAGAGCTTTTAATTTCTCCTCTCTTCTCATTCCCCCTCTCTGCCTGCCTCTGCTGCTGACCTGCTGGATGCTATTATTGTGTTTTTCTTTTGAATTACAGCAAAAACATCCACGTCGTCACTACTATTCCCTCTCTCCCTCTCCTCTCTCTCCCTCCGTATCTCTCTCCTACCTCTCTCTGCAGCTCTTGACAGCACACTTGTGTGAACCCATGATTTATCATTTGCTAATCCGTGATTATTATGGAGCTTTCCACACGGCTCTTATCTGTTGCTGAGCCTGCTTTTCACTCCGTAGCTGCCAATTATCTTTGAGGCCGCCTGCAAACAGACCCGTCTCTGTCAGCCAGCTGCAGAACGCCACCGCGGCACAAGTACGGTCCGGGACGTGGCGATGACAGGCGCCCGGGACGCGGGTTCTCGGTCCAAGTGCTCGTTGAAAAGTCAGATTGAGAACTGACATTCAATATTGCGTTTTGTGTGTTCTGCACTCACACGCATCATCACCTGCAGAGGGACAGAAACCTGAGTGTGATGAGCTTAAGCAGCTTCCTGTCCTTCATAGACACATAAACCGCCGTGGCGTTGCTTCAGAGCGACGGGACCACGAACCCGGGCCGAGTCATCGCGTTGACAAATGCTTCTGACAAATGCTTCTGACAAATGTTTAAGCTGTTGATCTGGATATTTGTCACGGCCAGCCTTTAATCTGGAGAGCTGATTTTAATTTAGATACGTGCTGTCACAAGCTTTTACTTCTTTGACATCCTGAAGCTCAGACATTAGCATCTTAGCATCGAGGTCAACGTTCTGCTAACATGCCAAATCTGCCCACACAGCTGGGACAGAGTGCTGCTGCTGCTGCGATGGCGATGCCTCGGTGTGACTCATCCAACACTTCCTGTCGGCGGGCGGCGGGATGGCCGGGTTGGAGTGTGACGGCGTGAGGTTATGTTGAGCGGGACCTCGCCCGCGGGGAGGGTATGCAGATCACGGCCGGCCCAGCTGACGTGCCGTCCAACTGTCAGCGTAATGGGAAGTGACGTGCACATCACAGCGATGTGGGTCAGCGCGGCAGACGAGCGGCCCGCGGCCTGTATCTGCTCCGCCTGTCTAATCTGCTGCTGCCGACCAGACGACTCTCTCTAATCGACCCTGATATTCACTGAACACACATTACCATCTCGCCTCACGCTCAGCAAACACACCGAGTCACTAAGGCACTCCTCTAAGACGCACAAGAGATTTAAATGTGGTGGGCGTCGGTAGAAACATTAAGTCATATTTGATTGTGCTCGAGTCAAACGAAGCTAAAAACCCGGCAGATATCAAGTTGTGTAAGTTATTTTTTTATTTAACCAAGGCGAATCCTAGTCATTGAAACGTGAGAAATCCAGATTTCACACTCCCATTTATCTCCCCATCTCGGCTCTCTGCCTTTGATGTTTATTTACAATATTTTCCACATCGCGTGGTATTTTAAACGTTAAATGCAGGCTCAATATAAATGCCGATGTCTGCGGTTTTCCTACAGTGTGATATAGATTGAGCTGTGAAAATGGAGCTTAATAGGATTCCCATGACAAGGTCGGTCTGAAGGGAGGAAGCGGTCGGGAAGGCTGAAGAGGGGTGAGCGAGTTGAGGGGGGGGGGGGGGGCACAAAGTTTTGCAAGTGTTTGCTTGGCACCTGCATACATTCTTCACAACGCCGTCGTAGCCAGAGGGAAGTGACACACGGGGCCTTGAAGTGTTTTGACATTTTGTGCTCAGACAGGTTTTTACGGCCGGGGGAAGAGGCCCGCAGCAGCTCAGCCTGCGAATCTGCCTCTGCCTCATCAAAGGCAGTAATTTCCTGTTCTTTTCAGGCCCCATCCCCCAACCCAGAGCTCTTGTCTGCTAATCCCACCCCTGCAAACTGCCCCCACTCCCCCAACCCCCACCCCGGCCCCCCCGCTGGTGTCCTGCCCGCCTTCGCTTCAGCCTGCTCCACTCCAGGCCGGGACCGGGAGGCAGTCCGCTTTGTGTCAGCAGGCTCACAGGCTGAGCGTTAACAAATCCTCATTGTCCCGTACGCGAGTGGTGACAGAGGAGGAGGGGGGGTGGGGGGGCATCGCTGTCTGGTTTCTATTCAAATCCAGGTACACACACAGGCCTGGGCGGGAGCAAGGGGTGCACAGGGGCTTATGGAGCTCCAGTCCTGGATCAAAGTCCATCCAGAGCTCAGCTCAGGCCACGTTGCGGAGTCACAGGAACCGCTTTCACAACCGCTGCCGAGTCTGAAGTCAGACGAGCCGATCAACAAGTGACGCCGGACTTCACTTAACCATCACCAAAACGCTGAGAGCTCAAAAATGAAATCACAGTTCATCTCCAGAGAGTCATCTGTTATCTTTCTGTCAACAAAGGACTTTGGCTTCCTTTAATCCCTCAACATTATGTAAAACCTCTCTCATTCTGTAATAACAGCTAGTTTGTATGGAGGCTGCAGTTCTTCACGGAGGTTGGAGACTACATGACTTCAGCTGTCAGCTGTCGGTGATGAGGCTGAGATGAGTATCTGAGTAACAAGACTCTACACGTTGAGGCATTTCATAGAATCACTCGTACTCGGCCTCACGTGGGCTCAATGTTCTCCAGACCACATTCACCACTGTTGGGTTTTTTTTTTTTTAATCAGAATTTGTGACCTGAACGTCACATCACAGCACTCGTATCTACCCAGACGTACGACTGCGTGTTGTTTGTTGGTTTACAGCCTTTGTGCCCTCGGTGAGTGTTTCTCTGACTCCAGCAGACGGCGTGTACATCTGTGATGTTTTTCCTTCACTCACTCACGTTGCTGTGGATTAAGAGACCGGGACCAAAAAAAAAATCTAGGGCTGGCCAGTATTTCCTGTCACTAAATACATTCCGAACCCAGCGCCCCCCCCCCCCATCCGCACGCCGGCCGGGAGAACCAACGAGAGAAGGGAATAAAAACCCCAACCTCTGTGAAATTACAGTCTCTCCTATTCTTCCTCTTTTAGCTCTGCTATATTTAACCTCCTCCTACATCAACGCTTCCTTCGCTGCGCCTCCCTCCCTTCCCCTTATTAAATTCTGGTAACAACTCATTGACGCCGGCTTTTTGATTTTTGATTTTTTTTTACTCTCATCCATCGCTGCTTTAAAATAATAAGCCACTGGACACATTTCGACGGCAAACCGGCGATAGATTTCCGGGAAAAGATTCTCTGCACATTCAGCTGATTCCTGTGTGGGGTTTCTTTGGACGTGGGAAAGGGCGAGGTGCAAGGTGAGCACTCTGAGAGGGGGGTCGTGAAGTGAAGCATGGTCACCCCTAACCCCGAGAGCAACCCTACCCCTCACCCTCACACGGAGGCGGGGGACCCCTCCCCTCGTGGAGCAGCAGCTGGCTGACCCGTCCTCCGCTGCAGCCTCTAATGGCTGACCTGCCTGTCTGGACGGCCGCTCGCTTTGTCTGCTGTCTGGCTCAGTTCCTCTCAGGCAAACATTGCTACCGGCGACCGCGCTCCGCATTCCCACAGAGAAAGCTTTAGAAAGGAACACACACACTCGGCACACAATGTCTCTCTCTCTCTCCCTCTCTCTCTCACACACTCACACACACGCACTCACACACACACGCACACATACATCCTTTTCTAAACTCTCCCACACACACACACACACACAGTCTGGTTTGACACACACACATTTACACCAGATACACAAAGCACAAACACTCTCGTACACATCGTGAACAAACACGCGTCTTTGTGTCGGCGATCTCTAAAAATAATACACCAAACTTTTCACACAGAAACAGAGCAGCGGTTCAGTCATGCGTTGAGTATGAAAGAAAACAAGTGGAAAAGTGGAAAAAGGCAAGTTTTAATCAGTGAAGTTGGAAATTAAAAGAGAAGCAGTTCAAATACTCACCCAAGTGTTTGTGAAGCTGGTGGAAGACGAAGCGGAAACCTCCATGTTTAGGGAGAGCGCGCATGTAGACGAGCTGGAAAGTTGCTGCTGAGCGGTTCGTCTCCCTGTCTGTCTGTCCGTCTGCCTGTCTCTCTGCTGACGCTCGGTCTGATGTCCCTGCTGCTAGTGGGAACTCAGCCAGGAGTTTGCAAATACTAGTGCCTGACAAACCTCTCCTCTTTCACCCTTCCTCCCTCTCCTTCTGTGCTTCTACATAGGTAAACAAGCACAAACACACATTCCCACATGCATTAAACACACACACACACACTCACACACACACAGCCTGGCTGCGATGCAAGTTATTGAACTGCTCCACATTTTCATGCATGCACTATATATGAGGCAGCTGATGGACAGCAGCGCACAGAGTCATGTGTGGAGTGGCTGCAGATGTGATTGGCTGAGGGCCTGGGAGCCGAGGGGGGGCAGGGGGTGCTGTGATTGGTCGGAGCTCAGACCATTGAAAGTGGAAGGCTTCTCCATTGAATGGCTGCTGCTCTGGGTGGAGTTACGGTGACGCTGCTGAGGGGAAAAAAACCCCGACATCCTGAGAGTTTTGTGCCTTTTATTGGAGTTTTAACTGCTGCGGTTGGACAGTATGGAAGTATATGGTATATATATATGGTATATACACGTTTTTGGTCTATAATTCACCCATGTGTGATGATCCTGATTACATTAGATTATAATTCATAAATAAGTCAACTGACATTCATTTAAATAGCCAAACTCTCATTGGTTCCACCCTCTGAAATAATTATTTTTTTAACAGACCAAATGATTAATTGATAAAAAAAAAAAAAAAAAGACGAATAAATAAATAAATAACTAAAAATAAATCCCTGACAGTCTCTTATTGTCACTTGACTTTGTTGTTTGGTTGTAACATTAACCATGTCCTTGTAGCGTTAACAGGCAATATTGAAATATTGAAGTAATCTTATCCAACGCTCGTAAAGCTTTAGTAGGAGGAAATGTTTGTTGGTAATGCAATCCAGCATTCATATAGCGTTAGCATGTTAATTAGAGGAAGGTTTTGGTGGTAACATTAATGTTCTGTTTGTCTAAATTGCATCAAATTCTAAATCGGATCTTGTAGATATCAGACTGGATTTTTATTGAATCGCTGCATGACCAGATGACCAAAGTCACACTGAAAAGACAGGTGGAACATGTGATCGCTGCAGGGTCAATCAAAACCTTGACGCATTGCTTTGAAGTAATGGACGTGTGTCCTCACAGCTGTAGAGGAATAAATAAATGTGTACATGTGTTTTGCTTTCCCCAGAGTGATGATGGCATAGCGAGGCCTGAAGTGCTTCCAAGTACTTTGCTTCACACCTGATTAGATCACTGTGACCTGGATAGCACGCTCGGCAGCACGCTTGGCAACACGCTCGGCAACGCACTCGGCAACGCGCTACCACACTAGCCTTTAGTCCGCCCCTTAAAATACTTCTGCACCACTACACCACCCAGTAGCGGCGGTCACTCCCCCCGTCCACTTCCCTCGCTATCTAAAGAATCTGTATGTGGTCATCTTACCTGAGTCACATCATCACTGCATGAGCCATACGGATTTGATCTCACCGTGCACACTAAATGCAGATTATTTGTCGCCATCTTTATATTTCTGACTTTTTGGACACAGATCTTCCAAAATCAGTCCAAAATGTCGGACTGCTCCTTTAAGGCATACAGTTTTAAAGATATGAGTAAGTTGATAAAAGCCACGTTTTCACAGTGATTTTATATAAAACATTTTCATGGCCATGCCTTAAATTGCATCTCCTCCCTTTTCACTCTTCACCATGTCTTCGCATTAGCATGTTGTTGTGTATCGAACGCGGCATCTTGGTCAGGGATCCGCTAATTCTGCCGACGGGCCTTTCTCTAAAACACCTCTTTGTTGTGCTAATGCGTTCGCTGTGATAGCATCTCCATCCATAACCTTCTCCATGTGCACCGATAACCTGGAGGGGGTGGAGCCGTGTATGTAGGGCACTGGGAGTCGGGCGGTGGGGGTTGGAGGTGGTGTTGGTGCAGCAGAGTGTCCTGCAGCTGTGCCTCCGATGACAAGCCTGTCCTCAACCTGCCCTCCGCCAGACTAAACACAACACGCCGCGTCACCTGCAGGGCTTCCTGCCTGCTTCCCGCTTGTCGTCCTGTGACTTTGGCAGCGATGGCGTGCAGCGCCGGCATCTCGGCGTTGCAAGCTGCGTTGCGAGCTGCGGTTAAAGCAGCGCCGGCTCTCTGTTGCAGTGTGATTGGGAGGTTGGCTGCTCGCCGATGTGCACTGGCCCGACTGAATGCACTGAATCAGGTTTTTGTGCCCAAAGCAGTTCTGAGGGAGTCATGCTGGATCTTTCTGGGCCACATGGAAACTAGGTCACTGTGCTGTCAGTCGTGTCTCTCTTGTTGCATGTGTGTGAGCGGAGAATAAAAGTGTAAAATAGGGCTTTTACATAAGGATGGGATGGCTTCCACAGATATGCAGCATCCCCCCCCCCCCCCCACCCCCGACCCCCTTGCGATGCCACACTGTGTGAGAGAGTGAGAGAGAAAGAAGGGGGGGGGATGAAATTCTCATCCTTGGTTCAGATCCCTAAGAACGCTTGGGAAGGCAGGATCTTATTATCACAGCAAATTTGCAATGTGCAGAGTGGAGGAGATTAGATGCGTCTTGCCTTTGAAGTGTATTTTCCAACCATTGTGCGACGGCAAATTCCATCAAGTGTTGGAGGGAGCCGCGATAAGAAGCGCGGGTTATGAATGCTGCGGCATTAAAAGCCATCATTTGAGCAATAAGATGAAACACTCTCAAACTCCTGCTAAATGAAAAATATTTCCCCTCATTTCAGCACTGTCATTCACAAGCGTGTTGTCGCAAAGCCTCACATACTAAAATAGCAAGGTGCATCGGATAAATATGGCAAAATATGCAGAATATGGATTACACTCTATGTAAATGTTGGAGTATTGACCTTCCTCTCCTAACATTTGGTCTCCCAATTAACATTTAATTCAGCTCTGAAACAAATGTTTGATTGTTTAAGTCATGTGTAGAAATGAATAATGTTGGTTTGCTGGAAGAAAAGGCACTTTTCCAGAGACTGTGGTTGAAAACATTAGTAAGGCTCAGATTTCCAGGAGGTGCTGCCCCCCTTTGATCAGGCCGCCTCGGCGAGTCCTCCTCAGCTCTTTGACCTTCACGTTGAGTGTCCGGGTGTTAGAACGGGGCCAACGGGGGTAATGTGAGGCCAAGCAGGGGCGTCACTGAGGTGACCCCACCGCTCCCTGGTGCTGAGGGTCTGGAGGGCCGGAGGGTGGGAGGATGTCCCCGGGGACCAGGTTGAGGAGTGACATCCTGGGCCTGGGCCTCAGATCCTGTTGCAGCCTCCAGACCAAACACAAACAGAGCGGAGCTGCAGGAGGTGTCTCGACACGACACAACACATTCTGCTTCTGCAGTTGGCCGACTTTGTCTTCTTCCTCTTTGACTTCAAACGTTGCAGTCAAAGCCAAAAGAATGACGGATACATCCTTCATTATATGCTAACCATATTTCTTTTCCTGACATTTTCATTTAGTCTCTACGCCTCAAAGAGAGTAGCTATAAATCTACATATACAGAAAACCCTACACGCTCTACATTTACATACTTGTAGTCATGGACGTATTGTTGGCTTTCATTTCTTACACTGTTAAAATTAAACTTCCTTTCTTTTATTAGGTTTTAAAAAAAAACGGATAGCCTTCCTGCTAAACTTCTCATGAGGCGATGGCTGCATGTAAATGGTACCTAATAATAAAAGAAGTATTGCTTTGACAGCCGTGTAGATGCACTGCATCGTCTGTCATTTAAAGTTTTTTTACTTTAACTGCTTCACCTTGTTGTTAACGGTACATTAACACCACGTTGGTAATTACGAATGAAGTTAATCACAAATTGTCTTTGTGTTTTGACCTTCAGCACCTTCATCACAATAATATCTCTGTATGAAGGTCGGGGACTGGGATACTCTGCTCAGGCTGGGGTGAAGTATTGAGCTGGTTTTGGGGGACGCCGGCCCACCCGGCTCGGTTGGGGGTATTTTTAGACCACCGTCTCAAAGTGGAGGTCTGAGGAACAACACTTATGTTGGGGGGGGACGTTCCCCTTTCACCACTTATCCCCCACACTTCCTCCTTTCCACCATCTCTCTCCTCCTTTCGCTCCGTCTGTCTCTGGATAGTTTAACGTTTATATCCGAGGATAAATGTAACAGTGACGTGTTGTGTTTCCTCGGTTATGTGGCCTAAATACTGCATCTGCGTCATTAAAGGCTCCACGAACTGTTTTATATATGAAGGCTTAATGTCTTCATGCTGACAGCCAACTGACTCCTCCCAGGTGTTTCTATCTTCTTTCTTTGAGGATGGAGCAACGCGTCCATACACACACACACACATATATACATATACACCTATACACATATATTCTCACATATAGACGCGTTGTTCCGTCCTCCTGTTTTTCTGAAGTGGAACTATAGCAGCACTTTATGCACATCCACAGAATAATTCATTTGATGCTTTGATAAGCGATAATGGACCCAGTAAGGTATAATTCATATGGCCCAGATCTCTTTGGAGAGTCTCCGGCGTTCACAAAGTGTCCCGCTACCTCCCTGAGTACCCCCCTCTTTCAAGTCTCTCGTCTGGTTGGAGAGGGCCTATTTATTATTTAAATCCTTCCATAATTCATCCATTCCCCACCAATACACCCTCCGCTGCTCGTTCCTCATCTAGTGCAAATTAGCATGAGCTCTGTATCTGCGTCGGAAGGAGAACAGAGAGAGAGCGATAGGACGGCTCAGTCCAACGCTTATTTCCACCGTCCTCCTCCTCCACTGTGTGATGTGATGCCGAGTGACATATTGAGTCTAATTTATGGCCTAAAGAACCAAACAGTTGTGGCCTATTTTGTTCAGCTGTAGTTGGGATGATGTCACCGTTTCTGCCTCGTCAGGCTGCCTCGCTCTCGGCGCTCGGCGTGAGGATGTCAGGAGCATTTGGCTGAGCTGCTGACGAGGAGGGCAGCGCTGGTGGAGTCCACCGAGGCGGTTCTATGCAGCTTCCAAGACCTCCATGAACCGGTTTTAAAGATTCACACAGGCTCTGTTGTGCCTTATTTTACTTGTTTGATATAACAGATAACGGTTAAGGGCATTGTATGATTATGTTTGAGGTGGTATGTCTTAATTTTAGAAGGATTACTATTGTCCTAGTTGTGCTAAACCCCGTCTATTATTGTTGATCTGTAAATACTTATTTTAAATTGTTGTTCCACCTGTCCGGACCAAGCAGACAAAGGACAAAAGTGTGAAAGGAAACGTTTCTTTAATAAAGCTTCAAAAACATTCTTAACAAGGAACTAAGGATTAAACATAAAACTTAACTAAACCACTTCGCTCAAATGAAACACAAAGGGGTTGTATACAAATATATTTATATATACAAATTGCACTAGTTCAAGACAATCCCAGAGGGGTGGAAACCTAACATCATAAATAACCCAAGAAACGTATCTAACCATAAACAGTGTACAACAAGTGTAGGGGAAATAATCTACAACCGACATAATCATCTTTAACAGAGTGTAAATAATAAGTGATATTTGTAAAGATCTACATTCCATAATGTTGTGAATGAACATTGTTGTACTTACTGACACAGATTCGCCGGCATCCTCAGCGTTGCTGCTGCAGAACGGGCCTCGGCATGTCGGCTGCTTACAGACATAACACGACCTGTATATGTCCCCACATTCCTGCTCTATTGATCACGTGTATCGATAAGGGTTTTGTTTTTTGTTTTCACAGACACAATCAATGAAAGTAATCTAGGTGAGTGGAACTCTCTGAGTTTTGGTCTTTTGTGCCGTTTGATGAAGGATGAACAACTAAAGTGTGACGTTGTTCTACTTGTGTTATTGAGCGTTCTGCAGCTCTGACTGCTGCTGCTGCTCACGTCTCCTCTGGTTTCCCTCTCATCCTCATTATTAAACATGCAGAAAACCTGAATGTGAATCTCCGTTCCACCGTTTCATCGGTGACACATTCACCAGAAAACACTCGTCGTCTTCCGTCAGCTCAGAGATGATGATAATAACGGTTACACAGGAAGCTGTGCTACATGCTAAGCTACTGGTCACACACACCAAGTGAGGCTCGGTTACGTGGTTGGAAGAAACCTCTGCTGCTCATTACACTTAATTTGAAAGTAGCAGCAAGTAGGTCGGATCTCCTTGAGTTTCGTTTTTGCTTTTTGGACATAAAACAGGTTTGAGAATGATTCTGTGAACCTGAAGGTCGTCTGTCCGTCTGAAACCAGCGGCTGACCTCTCGTCGTGGCCCTGCCTCTCTGATTAGAGGTCTCCTCGGGGCGTAATGACAGAATTGTGCTCCTGTCAGTTCCTGCTGCTCCGAGTGGGCTAATAGTCACGTTAGCCCACACAGCATGTCATTAGCTCTCCACCCGTAGACCAATCAGGGGCAAGTCTGTCATTTTGAGGCTAAATCACAGGGCAGGCGGGCCGGAGATCACCGTCACGCCGCCGCTCAGAAGTTCCAGATTCTCCCCCGACCCGGCCTCGGCGAACCTAATACACACACACACACACACACTTTATTAACACGCAGGACTCACGGTGACGTGGGCGAGGGCAGGAAGTCAAAGAAGCAGAGTGATGGCTCGCTGATACAGATATCATTCCATCAAAATCATAATTTGAAACCCGCTGCTTCTTCCTGACTGGATGATTCACGTTATCGCCGGGATGATTAGCAGGCTCGCGTAGCATCTATCAGAGCTCCGGCTAATCTGCTCTGATTATTAGCCTCTAAGCCGCGCTGCCACGCTGCGCTTGTCGACTACAGACTGATGAGAAATTACACTTGCATCGTATTTGTATTAATCTATCTGTGCTTACTTGTCAAACTGATAATTGCATCGCCCAAACAGATCGCCCCCTCAACAACACGTCTGCTGTTTCTGAGCTGCACACCCCAAAACTTTCCTGTACACGCCTCTGTCATATTACACTGTATTAATCAATTATGAAGTGTAAATAATCAAGTTATTTCCTGTCAAACCACAATTCACACCTCTTACATTCATTAAGGTTATAAGCAAATATTTTTGATAAGGCACATTTCTTTTTAGTGAAAAATGATCAACTGATCTTGATCAATATAAATCATAAATCATCATCATAAGGTCTCCCTGCATAAATAAAAGTATATTTTAAATCAGGCTCTATTTTTCACTTCTATGATAGAGAGCTAGACAGCTTTTTGAAGTCGGTTTAAAGACAATATTTATGATTATCCCGATAATTGAAATTCACTACTTTTCATTTATTGTGAGTTTTTTTTGGAACGCGCAATAAAATACGATTTTGTCTCTAATTTATCAGCCATTATTCTTACTTGAACAGTTAAGACAATTCAATTCTGGCATATTGTCAATAACAAATTAACAAATATAAACCCTAGAAATATCTGTAATGTAAATGTAACTTCCTTCTGATCGTTTTCCTCCATCATGAGACTCCGATTCCATTAAAGATTCTAAATTCTATACTTTAATCCTCTACGATGGTCACAGATAAACTCTCAGACTTTAGTTTCTTGGACTCAGAACCGTGAAATGTTTGTGATTTGGACGCGTTGAACATATGAGAGCCTTAAAGATGGTGGACGACGTGAACCCCCCGGCCTCTCCGGCGGCCGGCGTGCAGCATCCGTTACATGCTCGACGCCGCATCCGACTCGTTTTACACTGTTTCTGCTCACAATGAAAACTTCTGCTCATTTTACAGCTTATTGGTCACAGTCGGCTTCTCACAGTAGCACAACCTGCCCTGCAGCTGCAGCTTCATGGGAAATAAGCTGAGCATGATGTATTTAACACATCAGGCCCGTGGCTCCATAAGCAGATAAGAAGTGGATCCGTACTTGATCCACGTGAGCCAGATCTCAGCCGAGCTGTGGGTCGATCCTCGCGTCGGGCGACATGCTGATGATTGTGAGCGAGCGTGACCGTGTTATACAACACACTTGCATCTTTACTCGCCGCCATGACCTTCTGCGTCCGCCTCACTCTGCCCTTTAGTGGGGCGAGTTGTGTAAGTGGAGGGCCACGACGTGAATACCGCTGGTATTTGTGTTGAGTGGAGAGCTAACTGGAGCAGGAGAATGGCTGTTTGGCGAGGTTCACGGCTGTTATTCCTACAGGCCATGAGCGTGAAAGGAGCTAATGCCATCTGACAGTTCTGGAGCAAGAAGAGGAGGGCTGGACAGAAAAGGAGGAGAGAGAGGAGATCAGGGAGGGGGGGTTGGAAGGGGGGGAGGTAATATATGAGAGGGGGTGAGGATGAGAGAGAAATAGGGGATGAGCTAGATATGGACAAAGCAGGGATGAGGGATACGGAGGGGAAGGGCCAAAGAGGCGATTTTGTAGAGACCTCGATTGTTGCTGTGGAGAAAATGGCCGTCACTTTCCATCAGAGTGAAATATTAAAAGTCCAAATATTCGAACACACAGAGGAAGTCTGGACCGATCTTTTAGTCGTAGATGTTCTATTACATCCTTCCCAGAATTGCATCACTCCCAGACTCCCTGTGAGTTCACGCTGTTGACAGATTCTCCGACCGCTGCTTTGAACGTCTACCTTTGAGGGAATTCCAGAAATGCTCTCGAAGCGTCTCACACATGTTTCTGTCCCATAGATCTGGATGTCGCGACATGTCGATGTAGGAATGTTTCCGTTTCGTGTCTTGAAGTTGTGAAACGACTCGTACTTTAACCCAAACGTTGGGGAGGAGGAGATGGACAGCAGACAGGTGGAGGGAAGTGAGACGGGATCCCACTGTAATTTAACAGGCTCCAGGCTTCTCCTGACGGAGGAGCAACAGACAGCCGGACCCGTCATTACCGACGTGACAGACAGACAGATTCCACCTCGCTGTCTCACCCTCATTTACGGGGGCGAGAACATCATCCTCATTAAACACGTGGGAATAATGAAAATAATATTGCACATTTATAAGTAAGAGCATTACACAAACCCTCAAGCACCAATATTTCCCTTAAAGATAACGTCATGTTATGTTTTACATTTATTGTTTGAGTGTTTCTTATAATTAAGGGCTTATGGGCCTCAGAGGGACCGTGTCAAGGATTTAGTGGCATCTAGCTGTGAGGTTGCAGATTGCAACTGACTCCTCCCCTTCCAAGATGGTGGTAACGTGAGCCTTCATGTGCATCGTCGTGGTAACGGAGTCCTTCCTGCTTTAAGAGCGAATGAGACGGCGGCTGGTGGAACGGCGGTTTTAGATTCTGCAGCTCGTGTTGCCTTCAGGTTACGTAAATACCTCAAAAAGCTCTCATAGAGGTAGTGTTTGGTTCCTCTCTTCTTGTCTCTTCTATGCAACGACATAAATGTGTTGTTATTTTCCTGCAAAATAATAACATTCACAATGTTATCCCGATGATAAAAAACTATGCTTGAAATGCTTAAAATGGCAGTAAAACACACTGGAATCACTTTACATTTAGCCCACTAGCGGCGCCAGGATTTTGATTGTGGGTGGGCCACAAGAAAAGTGGATGGGCCAATTAAAATAAGCCAAAAAAAAAACGGGGTCTGTTCTGTCTGAAGGTGCGTGTCCACAGGCAGCGGTTTTTCCCCGCGTCCCATTCATTGTCTATGTGAAAAGCCGTGCAATGCATTCTGGTAGCGTTGCGGCGAATGTCGAGAGACGGCGCGCGAGTTGGCCGCACCTCATTTGCCTAAAGTTGAGGTCGAATCTACTTTATGCTAATCAGAGGCGCCGGGCTCGACTCGCCTCCTCGCGAACGCTCGCAAAAATCTGTTGTTTAAAGGAGAGCGCCTGTCAATCATCCTCTAGTGGCAGCCCACCAAGCGTGCGATACTGGGAAGCGGCGCGTCCACACGCGTTTAAAATCGCCCCTGTGAACACGCACCTTCATTTCTCATCTCAAAGCTTGCGCGCCAAAGTCATTCATTTTATTGGATCACTTGCTGGTGACGATGCAGCCTGTGGGCGGGCTTAGTAGTCCACACGGGGTAGAAGATTGGCTGAGAAGCCTTCACTCAAAGCTTTCCTCAGGCTGCTTATTGGATGAACAGCTAGAAAGAAAATCACTCACTAATCAGTAGGCATGAGTCAAAATGGGCGGGCCCAGGCCTAAAATGGGTGGGCCCAGGCCCACCAGGCCCAATAGTAGCGCCGCGCCTGATTTAGCCAAGAAAGTGTATCCTTCTTAGATGTTCATAAATCATAAGGTTTCCCTGCATAAATAAAGGATAAATAAATATTATCCTGCATTACTTTAATCAGACTCTTTTCCTCCACTATTTCTACAATATACTTTTTTATAATTTATCGCGATACAGGTTCAAATCCTATATTGTCCCTTAATCTCTTCTGGGCTCCTGTAGCGACATGGCGGTGCAACATGGCGGCCTCCTTAGCGAGATATGAAAGGCTCATTCTCAGCTGATGAAAACGCTGATTATACATTCATGAAAACATAGTTATGAAAACGATTTTCCATTTCTGCCAAATGCTTCACACTGGCCCTTTAAGTAGAGCAAAGAGATGGTGACGATGATGCTCAGCAGTGTTTTTTTTCACCAACAGGAAACAACAGTTTGGATCTTGGGAGGAATATTTATAAAACAAATCATTTTATTTATCGCGACCAAACCGGAAACATACTTTTTGATCCCAGTCTTGTAACTGTTAATTATTAGTTATTAATAGCTGTCACTTAGATAGGACTATATAGGCAACCCATATCATAAAAACACTCTCAAAAAGTTGATTGTGGTGAATTTCCATCATCTTGATAATCGTAAATATCGTCATGAGTGACTTGAGAAAGCTGTCGAGCTGCTTTCATAGTGGAGAAGAGAAAAAAGTAATATCTGTGATTCAATAAACATATTTGTGTCTAATGTAAAGTGATTCCAGTATGTTTTAGTGCCATTTCAAGAGATTTAAGAATATTTTGGCGATTATCAGGTTAGTTTTGTAAATCTCAATTATTTTGGCGGGATAATGGTATTCATATGGTCACATGACACATCTCAGTCACTGGTCAGTCACTGGTAAACAGTTGAATTGAGAGAGAGACCTGATGGATGATGAGTGCCGAGGCTTCGTGTCCGTCGGGTACACAAGGTCCTGGACCAGGTCTCTGCGGTCATGCTGCCTCAGAAACCTGATTGGACTGGATCTAGTTTGGGTTTGCCTGCATATGTTTTAATATTTGGCACAACTTTTCCTAAAAAATATAGTCATAAGACCTACAAGCATCATTCTATTCTATCTTCATGTCATGTTTGTAATAACAAGCATACTGGAGAAAAATGTGTAGTTTGATCCCGAATAGTCGGCTACCACAAACATCAAAGATGGCGTCATTATTTTGGGAGCAGATATGATGAAGAGGAGCCGCCATCAAAGCCGGCAGCCATCATCTATAGATTAGACGGCAGCTTGGCTTTGATCGGCCTGGTGGCGTCCGTCAGTTACCGTCGGCTCAGGCTGCTGACTGATCTGCTCTTTGTCTGCTGACAGGAAGCCCACTGGGCTGCATGTCTGTGTGACACTGCCCTCTGGTGGGGAAGCATGGTGCTGAAACACCCACCACCAGTAATCTGATCATGTGACCAGTGAGCCAGTGGGCCGACGCCTTCAAATGAAAAATTGTTTAAAGCAGTTAAACATCAACAAACTATTATTTCCCACTGGACTTGAACGCAGCTTGGTATTAAGCAGATATTATGTCCTGTTGCTGCACCAAACTTTGATTTTTAATAATTTTATATCATTTGTTTGCAAACCTTTGTGACGCCACGAAGACGACGTCCACTTCCTTTATACAGTCTGTAGTTTGATGCGTTAATGAGGTTATTTTCTCGTACTCAGCCTGAATTCCTGGTGTACCTTTTGCAACAGTAGTTCTAGGACTGTCAGCGGTGTATTCTGATACATCTGCATGTTGGGAGAGATCAGATAGATGAACATTCTTAGACATTGACATCAAAGCCCTTTGCAGTATATTTATCGGACTAAATCATTGGAAACAGAAGAGTCAACACTATTGATCGTTTCCGCCTGCGAGGACAGTTAAAACCATGATGAATGGCTCTCCTGAGGACCTCCTTTAGTTGCCATTAACTCCAAGATGGCGGCTGTGTCATCTGGGTTTTTATTTGCCCTTTGGTAGTTCAGGCAGGGAACAGCTGCATTGATCCGCGGCTCATCAGGGCTAAAAAAGCAAATGCATGAGGTGAATCATTGTAAATCTAATCTGCAGGAGCAAAACGCTGAGGTCAGCTGCCACACCGACTAGGTCACCTCGAACAAACGGAGGCAGCAGACTCGTCACAAAGAGTCCTGACAGCAAGACGGGGACCAGGTCCACAGACCAGGTCCACAGACCAGGTACAGACAGACCAGTAAACGACCAGTACAGGAGCCGGCCTGTCATATACCGAGAGACGAGACAAAAAAGAGTCTGATAATTATTATATTTTTAGTACACAATAGAAGAAATAGAACAGAGTTTAAAAAATACAAATTCTGTTCGTTCGTTTCCCCTCTGAGACAACATAGACACATCTATCGCTATTCTCATTGGGAAAGATATATAACAGGAACAGTATAGAACATTTTAACGTGAACTGTTTTAACATAAAATGGAAGGTGGTAGAGTAAAATATAGGAAATTGTCATCATACACATTATAATATTATAATTCAGAGATTGCTAGAATATACTTTAAATATATACCAATTTTATTCATGTAATGCTCATAAACCTGAAATTGCAAAGTAACTTTTGATCAGAAATTGTAGCACGTTTGAATCTGCACCTTTGGACAAGAGGATCCCGTGACGGTGAAGGAAGAAGACAGATTGGAATCTGTCTGTGTGATACGGATGTGTGGCTAGCAAGTTAGGCTAGGCTAGGCTAGGCTAGGCTAGCTCTGAGGAAACATAAGTTACTGCCTTGTTTAACATTTGTGTATGAGATTATAAGGTCATACATTAGCTGTGTCATGCCTGATCAAATCATACCTTTGTGGCGTAGACCACCATTACCGCCTCCACTGCAGGCATCAGACACAGCAAGAGAGTATACATTTATGACATTTAAATCTTGTACATTTTGGGACTTTTTTCTTGTGAATATTTTTACCTTTAATTCGCCGTCATATATATGTGGTTGATCGATTCTGTGGTTTACAAACAAGGACGTGAGTCACAAAAGACGCACTTGATATGATGCCTTATTTATCAGTAACAGAAGTACAAAGAATGGGGATTATGAGGAGCTTTTGTTCCCTCTCTGGTTTGCTAAAGGTCATTGAGAGCAACTTTTCTGTTCAGATTCTTGGTCTCGCTGCTTCAGTCAAGTTGAGGCAGCTGGTCTCAGGTTTGGCCTGCAGGCTGGACCCCAAAGACAGAAACCTCCATTAACTTACCTACAAAAAGGGCAATGAAGGATTCATGTGTGTCTGTGATATGTATATACAGTATACCCAGCAGAGATGGATCGCTGCAGATCACCTCTGGTTCTTTTTACTGATACATAGAAGATCGATGATGTAACTTTGGGAAATCAGATAGTATGTATTTGTATTTGGAGGAGAAGAAGAGCTGTGTGGCCTATTCCTCTGTTTCTTGAAGTTCTTTGTTTGCAGAGTGAAGAGGTTCGGCCTATTTGACAGTGTGCAGAGGGGGGAGGGGCGCCACGACAAAAGAGATGCCTTTTGTTACTCTAATGTAGGGAAATGCAGAAAACAAGCCACCAAACAGCTTATTCCAGCTGACATCCAGTCAAATTAGCATTTTAGCTAACAACTCTTGTTTAAATGGCTTCGCTGCCTGTTTGCAGGAACAGAACATGATGTACGAGGAACGCTCATTCAACACCACATTTCACTTTAAATACACTCTTCATTTTGGAGAGATACAACATATTTTTAGGAGTTTAATCAAAATCTGTATCAAATGGACTAAATTAATATATTATTCTTTTGTCCAAAACACATATTTTCTGTAGTCAAGAAAAACGTAAAAAGCATGTATTTAATTCTTGCTTATATCTTTCTGATAACATATGCAAATGAGGCAAGAGAAGAATTGAGTTTAGCAACCTGCACTAATAAAACAATTACATTTAAAGTTATTACTTATGTACTAACGTGTTATCAGTGTGTAATTAAACAGAATAAAATATGTTTTGCATTCAACAAAGAATGAATCAACAAATGTGTCGTTTTAAGCAGCCTGGTTGTAGCATTGCGAGTGTTTGATGGATGAACCAGAGTTATGTCATACATGTTCCGATGAGTGGCCCCCAGCCTGTGGCACCAGGGGCCCCACACACGACAGCAGATAACCAGCAGAAGCTCGGCGCTCCAATTGACTTCAAGGTTAAAGGCAACATGGCTGATTATGCCGTTCATCTTTGCCGCATGGGAGGAAAGGTGCTAAGGTCAAGGGTGACATATGGCGACCCCCGCCCCGTGAAGTTATGCCATTCACACTGAAATTATGTCAACAATGTCTCCTCCTCTTATTTATTCTAAAAAAATGTCTTTGCATTTGAATAAGTAGGAAAATAAAAATGTAATTGTATCTCCCACTGAGTTCTACACATGTATTAACCAGGAAGGTGATGGTGAATAAAAAGCTGGTGTAAAGTAGATCTAAGTTGCTCTCCTGTTTAACCAACTCTTAACTGTTGTTGCACTGTAAATAATATTAATGCTCATGTGAACGTCACGGCCGGCCCATCCTGTAAGCCGCTGCCACAGTGACATATGGTGGTCGACTCTTATGGTATTAGTGTAAAGTAACCTGGGAGACGGCGAGACGCCGACCACACCAGCAGGTTACACGTGTCCTCGTCTTTCTACCTGCTCAGCGACTTGGGCGCCGAATTGGACGGACCCGAACCGGAGAGGGTCCGGCAGCCTCTCTCTCTCTCTGTATCTCTCTGTCTCTCTCCCTCACCCTGTGTTGCGTTTGAATGTGAAAAGCTTCTTATATGTGACTTAATGCGGCCGAGTCATTAGCATTGTCATGGGGGGTTGGGCCCCTGGGGCTGTGAGAGTGAACAAGTGGTATTAGGGTGGAGCCGTGGAGAGGGGGGGGGGGGGGGGTCTGGCTGGATGGTCAGGACAGGTTTGTCGGCTGCAGAGTGAGCTGAGGTCAGGTAGGAGCTGCTGCTAACAGAGCACCAGGGTTCAGGTTGGGGCTCGCTGGTCCAACGCTGGATGCTCCTCACTACGGTCCCCTGACCAGACCGCTGGCAGGGATGAAGGAGGAGAACGCACTGGATGGTAAGAGACTTCCCTCATGGGTTTAAGGCTGGTTACCATGGCAGCAACATACGAGTAGAATCGTGTCTTTACTAGGCAAATTTTAATTGGTCATTCACGTCAAGGTAGGAAACTGGAGAAGGATCTCTCGAAGCTTGTGTTTATTTTAGCCAATAAAATGGAGAAGATACTAAAGAAAGCAGCCACACAAGAAGGTAGATAAGATAATCCTTCCCACAGTGGGAATATTTACAGTATAGTCCAGAATAGAATCCAGTTTAAAACTTGAGTGTCAGTCTCACATTTGACGCCAGCGTTCAACTTGACAGTCTTTAACATTCTTTGTGGTCAGTATGAACAAAGTGTTGGGGTTCGGTACCCTACTTTCTGTTAGCTGCCGAGGTTCATAACAACTGTTAATATTATTGGTTCATAGTGTTGGATAAACGTTCTCTGGCGTATAGAAGTGAGGTTATTCTCATTTTTGGACGACCTCCCGCAACAAACAGGTTTCCACGACAAAAAAAGTAATAAAGACTGTCGTTTGGACGACATTCCTTTTGAAAAAGATCTACATGCACACAGATCTGCAAAAACTTAGCTGGAACACTCCTGTCTGCACGCCAGGCCAGTAGGTGGCGGTAAATAATCCGTCTTCGCTGATCGCAGTAAATCTACACATCAGCGTTAATTAATTTCTCATAGATAACAACACAAACACAGCTTGTCTTTTCACTCTTCATGGCCGTTTGACTGCGAATGTAACAGTGGAGCCGTTACGTCACCGTTTCCATGGAGATCGGTTAGTTTATCTGCTAGTCGATCAGAAGATCCTGGAACCTGGTTCGTTGCTGTGTAAACGCCCCGTTCGTCTCCGTCTAACGGCTCCTTTTGCTTTCCTCTCGGTTGGTAACCAGGCGGCTGTGAAACTTTAGCTCGACCTTCTTCCCTGCTGCACTAAGTGCTTCAATTTGCTAATGTGTGTGTGTTTTGTCAGTTTGAACCTGTGTTTATGCCTGGACGTGCACTTTGGTCCTCCTCAGAAGTGCCAGAGGCATGATGGAGGGGAGGGGAGGCTAATTTAGGTGAGGGCTGGGAGGGGAGGCGTATTGTTGGACGGCAGCGAAAATATCAGTTCCACTCAGATAACCCCTGGCTGTCATTGGACCTCAAGCCAAGCCGTGACCCCGGGGCTTGAACTCTGCGGTCATGTGATCAGGCAGTAAAGTGACCAGTGGTGTTGCTCAGCTCCGGTCAGAGGGGGACAGGCTGTCGAGGACAGAGGCTGCTGGGAGAGAAAGGAGAGAGAGAGATCAGAGTCATGAAGCGACCGGGCCCTTTGGCTTGTTTCTAGCCGAGTCAGTGTTTGAATGGGGTCCAGGCAGACTGGGAGAAGCATGAAATGGATACATGGGAAGGTAAGGGAGGCCGGCAGACGAGCTGCTTCATTCGAATCATGCTTAAAAGGGTTTTTAATTATCATTATGTGTGAATGGGAAAGAGTTGTTTATGATAACTGCATTCTGGTAACTTAATATTTCCTCTTGTATGTCTTTGTCAGATTGTGTTGCTAAACCTAGCATATATTCAACACATTTCTGCAGTATCATATCTTAAAATGACCTGGAATTACTATTAATGAAATTTATTAATGAATATATATGCTGATCTCTGCTATTTGAGCAAATTATATGCATTTACATTTGTGCTACACTTGATGGGATTAGCGCTTTATGATGAGAGCCGTTAATGGTTCATGGCTACTGGGATGACAGATATGCCTGCTTTTCACAGCAACGCTGCATTCAAGTGCTTTGTTTATGTGAGGGCTGTGACGTATGTCGGTGTGCCTCCATGCATTGATCTGTGGCTCTGTACAACGTTGGTATGAGGGAGCATCACTGCCCTCACATGGAGCCCGTTTTTGCCTCATTCTCGTCTTCTTCTTCTTCTTTATTTCCTAACTTGGGAGCTGCTTTGAGCCGTAGTTTCACACAAAGAGCACTTTCCCAGATGACGTTAAGTGGGCGATCTCTCCTTGAACTTTGTTGATTATAGTCTCACCAGATCGCTTTCAGCTCATCCTCCTTTTGTTGCTTCATTCGGCTGTTTACATTTATTTTATTAAGTGCTAGAATAAAATAACTCCCCCGCCCCCCTCCTCCCCATGTATAGCAGGAATTTGCAATGAAGTCCTCTCTCTCACAGATATACATATATGGCACACCAAGGTGTTCATCATGTCCTTTTGATCGGCACTCATCTCGCTGCACTTCACTCAAATAATTTAAAAGAATGTGTGTTAGTGTGTCCTTCCTTCTGTATTTCCCATTTCAAGGACTGGAGTGTAGCATTTGGAGGAACCATGTTACTGTATTGGTCCCCTCCCCCCCATGTTAATCCCTCAGCCAGCAGCCATGTTGGTTTATGCTCCAGCTGAGGGGGTTAACTCCACACTACTACTACACACTTACATCACCTTCCTCCTGCAGGAAGTCCACGCGTCACTTTGTGGTTTTAGAGATGAATTAAGAGGGAAATGTGGAAAGAACGCGGCGCAGAGAGAAAGGGAGGGTGTTTATGTGGATGTTGGTGGTGGGGACAGAAGCTGTGTGAAGATCAATAGTAACAGTGGGGGAGGTCAGGCACTCTGTGACTCTAATGTTCGCCTATAAATAGCCGATGACAGAAGCCTCTCATTCCGGCCGCGCACGCCGCTTTTCCGTAATTTCACTGAAACGTATCCGTCGGCCCAACGAGTACCGACCGGAGCAGACGACACACACGAGTCAATCATGTTGCACATCTTTGTCTTTTAAAGGGTGTGTTATTTCAACTGCCCTTCCCCCAACACACACACCCACACACAAACACACACCCACACACAAACACACACCCACACCCCCCCACACACACACACACACACAACATTGCAAATGTTCTTTCTTGTTTGTTTATGTGATCTGCTGACACAACAAACTGCACGTATTTAATGATGGACTTGTTCCTATCTGGGTCAGTTTGGGCATTATGGGTAATATCAGTGGGAGTTTATCCTGCTGGCTCTGTGGTCTCTGAGCTCCCCCCCCCCCATTAATGAAGGGGAGACTCAACATTCATTAACAACACATTGTATGAGTGTGTATGTGTATCACAAAGCACGGCTGTAAAACGCACCACATGGACTGTTTCAGTGTGAGCCAACGTTAAATAGCAGCTCAGGGCCAAAAAGTAGTTGCATGATTTAGAAAAGAAAGAAAAGAAGGAAGAGTGACAGAGTAACGGGCATAATTTCTTATAGTATAAACGTGAACGTAATGTTACACACAATGTTGTAACAAATGAAAGTACCTTCTGGAGTGTATTAACATTAGATTGTTTTATTATTTCATGATTATTCATCTGGTTCAACGAACCAAACTCCGCTTAAGTTTTTTCCAAGTTTACAGTAAATATGGAATGAAAAACATTCAGTAGCATGCGATGATGTTACTTGCTACTATTTGAGGAGATCCAGTGTCATATTTATTAAATTACAGATGTAAATAAGCTGACAACTATTTCAGGCCAGTTTTGTAAATTATCTTTACAGATGCAAACAAATGATCAAAGCAAAGAGACAAAACTCTTCAACATTATTCTACAAAGTAGCATCTCATTAACATCTAGCCTATGGTGTGCTGTTACTCAATGCTAATGATTTAGCCTCTAAGCCTGGGTGTATATTATCAAGACAGCAATGTCAACAGGTAGCCATTGTCTCGTGGATGAAACCAATCTGCAACTGCATGCGCGTAACTTTAGAGATTAGCATCACAGTGTGGGCTGGCAGGAATGCCGCTCCGAGTCACAGAGGAGCCTTCAGCCTCTCCCAGCGTGTTAGATGTGTGCTGTCCATGTACATACCAGGCATAGTCACCCCCAGGTAGCAGAGATAAATGAGATAGGAGGTGAAGAGGAGATACGAGGAGGGGAATTTGGAAGAAGAAAGGCTGCGAGGGAGAGGAGGAGGGAGGGGAGTGGAAAAGTACAAGAGATTCCTGTGACAACCCCCGCTCCCTGTCTCAGCTGGGCATGATTGTGATGGAAAGCCCGAGACAAAACCTGAAGAGGGAACTCCTTCAGCAGCAGGCCTTGTTGCTCCGTCAGCCCCTCAAAAGGCTGCTTTACACTATACATCAGCCTTTTGTGTGAGCCCCGCGGGGACAATGGGGAGTTTTTGCCACGACACATCTCTTTTTCTCTGCATGATGCAGCTCAGGAGAGACCTGGACCAGGTTTCAGCTCTCCCACAGAACAAGTCTTCACCCCTATATAGTTAGAATTCCACGTGACAAGCGGAAGCATGTCTCACTCGATCAGCTGGCTTCCACTCCACATTTGTGGGACGTATTGGGAGCAGCGGGAAACAAGAGCGCTGTTTGTCTTAGACGGGGGCTGAAAACGCTTCACTTGCATCTCCTGGTTTGTGTTAGAGTTGGAATGAAACCCAGGCTGACCCCTGGGAAACAATGCAGCCTTTAATGGGTCTTAGGGTGTGTGTGTGTGTGTGTGTGTGTGTGTGTGTGTAGGGGTGACATAGATCATTGGCTTTCTGCACCCAGAGAGAGAACTGCAGAGGGTGGAGTTCAAGATGAAACTGCTTTTGTAACTCTTATTCGTCTCGTCGGGTCGAGTCACCGTCATTGTTTTAACAAAAACAGCCTGAAAATGCACTAAAATATTCCATCATTCAAAATTGTACTTAATTGTGTAGATTTAAACATGTAAGAATCAACCATGCTTATGGACTTCACTCAAATGTAGGACACGTAAGCAAGATCCACTATCAGCTATAATCCATTTATTGTGCTAAAATAATTAGCACAGCAATGTAGTTTTCCATTTCTATAAAGTCGGAGGACAGCAGATTAAAAAAAGTGGTCAAAAAGAAGCAACAGCAGCTTAGACGTCCTGACTTTAAGTCCTAAAACGCTGCTTCTACATTTCACAAATTGCAACTAATAGCATCCATTGTTGGACCCCTCCGGTCTGATAATCCCCAGGTTTTTAAAGTCCACTTCCCCACCGTGCAACGCAGTCTTTGTGTTAAAAATGTGGAGTCCCCAAGCTGAGATAACCCCAATACATCCTCCTTTTCTCGGACTGAACAAAGACCCCCAGAAGACATCATACAAGTGTTTCCACAGGCTCTACATCCCGGATTCCCTTCTTATCAAATACAGATTAAATATATGATATGTCTTCATTAACAACATCCTGGTTCTCCTCAACTGATTTCTTTAGTCCAGTATGTGACCTCTGGAAGACATATATGATGAATGACACCTTATTTAATACATACGATCAAGTATAAAATGTTATACGCAGCATTAGATGTGGGACGATATTAATTAATTATCCTAATAAACCATAATTGTGAAACTCCTTGGACAGAATAGTCAATACAGTTGGTTTTAAAGAATCAGTTCACTGAAATTAAATGCTCAAAGTTGTATCCAGCCATCTAGTTTATTTATTTAAGATTTCTACTCCCAATACGGTAATGAACTGAATTTCATTTAACTCAAAAGAATACATTTAAAAACAGCTTTATGTCCAAAGTTAGTTAAGATATTTAAAACAAATGTCAATGTTCAGCTGTCACTTAAATCCTACTTTTATCACATGCTTTTATTTTAGAAGGTAACATTTCTATATCTCCATCACCGTTATGTCAACAGTGTGTTTGTTCCCAGACTGCCACAGACGTCGTAAAGTGAAATCCTTCACTAAATGTCATGAATATTTAATTGTCAGGAGGAGGAGGAGTCATAGGACGTGAGGATCTGAGATCAAGTGTGTGAAGGTGTGAATCGGCCCGTTTATAAGGCGGCCATGCACTTGAAAGACAGGGTGATAGATTTGGCAAATCAGCCCGAGTGAAGGCAACTAGCCATTGTGTTTCCCCTCCATGAAGGAAGTCGGGGTTTTCACGTGGGCCGGCCAGAGGAATGTATGAGTGAGCACATGGGCCGACAAATGGCCGGCTGAGGACGACCCCGTGTTTTATGGTGCTCGGCTCCACTTACAGTAACGTGTAGAGGAGATGCAGCAGCAGATCACAGTGCATGTCTGTGTGTGAGGAGACACTGAAGAGAAGTCCGTGGACTCGTCCTTCTCAGGCGTCACGGAGGTGTTGCTGCTTAAAGATCCTCACCGAGACGTCAGCTGAATTTGTGCTCAACTGACACTCGACTCGGTTACATTCGGAGCTAGCACACAGAAGCCTCTCTGGCATGGATATAGAGGAGTCACCTCTACAGCAATAGCTTATATGTGTAACATTATGCATTAAAATGAATGAAAGGAAACGATGACACATAATGGTGTTTTATGGTTCGGGATGGTAAAGCATTTTATCTCGGGTTGCTATAGAAACGCTCACAATGAGTTGATTGTGGTGGATTTCCATTGTCGGGATAATCGTAAATATTGTCACATGAGTGATTTAAAAAAAAAAAAAAAAGCTGTGATTAATAGACCCTGAGAAGAGATTCATCATCTCCTTTTTCTATGATCATCTTATTACAGATGGATTGTTTTTCCCTAAAAACATGTATGTCCTATCTAGCCTTTTAAGAGCATATTTTAATGAACATCAGGATACGTTTCATATCATATCTTCCCATGTCTCTTTACAGTTGTTACTCCGTAGAAGCTGAGAAAACAAGACAAACATTCACATGAAACCAACATCAGAAACATTTCAACATGTTTCCTCTATATTCATGTGCTGCTCATGTTTTTAATCATTAATATCTTCATGTTTCTCAAAGTGTACTGGAGCATCTCCACACACACACACACACACACACACACACACACACACACACACACACACACACACACACACACACACACACACACACACACACAAACATTGAGGAAGCGATATCATGTGGTCATGGTGTGTTTTATGTGACATCAAACACCAGACTGTTTAAACAAATAGCCTTTTAGATGCTGCATAACTTTCACCCGCCAAGTGACATAATTCCACCTTAAAGACTTACTTAGACTAACTTATGCCGATGTGAAGAGAGTTCATGTGGATCTTGTTAATAACTTCAAAAAAGTAATTGTGAAAATTTAGAGACAGTGTAAAATCTATATTTTGAGAACAGGATCTGGTGGTCGGTTGCTTTTCTGTAAACCTTCCATGGAGCTGAAAAAATGTATTTCCCAGTGAAACAGGAGGTGGGACTTAACCTTGGGAGGATTTAATTTGATGGTTGTAAAGATGAGCTCACCACCTTCTCTGGCTCTGATTGATTGATGGATGTCATGATATTATTGGTTGGTACCAGCTGATATAAACATGCATCATGTTTTGAGTGGACGTGATCTAAGAGGGTTAAGAAAACATTTTTAATTTCTGTTTGACATTCAGATGCAGGAAAAACAACTCTATGGATGTATTAAAAATGAATGAACCAAATTTATTATTTTTACAGGATGGTAAAACAGCAATAGTTTATTAATCCGCCACTATTCTGATTCTTACTTTATAATTTTTTCAGTAATTTCTCAACAAAAATGCCAAACATTCCACCGTGTGTGAGGATTTCTGCTTGGACATCTTTCACCGTTTTCTAACATTTTTCAGATCCAACAAGAAAATAATCTGCAGATTAATTGTAGGAATATAACGGTCATCTGTAGCCCGGATTATTATAAACCGTATTCTTACTTTTGGAACGATGGAACATCATCTCTGGAAAGTCGAGGTCACTGCTCTAGAAACCAGCAGTGATCGTACGTCTTCCTCTTAGTCGCCTTCACCTCGGTGCTGTATAGAGTTAATCACCTATATAGTTAAATTCTAATCCCAGGATGGGCTCCCTGTGGGACGCCCATTGTCTCTGTACAGTAGAGCTGCCCTGGCTCTCTTCTGCCGGCAGCATATTTAAACCTCACACCATTTAAATGGTAATCGCTCTCTCATTCTTTATCTGGGAGAGGCTTTCTGCCACCAACACCCCGTCCCCCTTCTAATTACCCAGAGTACATTAAACCTGCAGCTCCCCCGCTGGGAGCTTTAGCCAAAAAACCTAATCTTGCTCATTTGAATATTCAACATGTTGTAACTTTGGCCTGTTTATTGTCGAAACATGGTGTCTTTTAATCAGTAACGGTGACTCGGTTTCTTCTAGTCGGGTCCCATCAGCTCTTTCTTTAACACATTCAAGTCTCACATATATTTCTGTTGCTATAAATGTATTTATATTTAATGTATGGGCTGTAAGTTCCTGAAGGGTTGAGTTAACATGCGGCCCTCGAGCCAATGA
Source organism: Eutrigla gurnardus (assembly GCF_963514095.1). Taxonomy (NCBI): domain Eukaryota; kingdom Metazoa; phylum Chordata; class Actinopteri; order Perciformes; family Triglidae; genus Eutrigla; species Eutrigla gurnardus. The sequence goes on along the minus strand of NC_139936.1, from coordinate 15,357,904 downwards.
AACAAGAAGCCCAGCTGATGATTATCAATGAAAAAAGCCAAATGATGCACTCATTCTCACTGTTTTCAGCCTTTGTTTGGATTAATGATAAATCCATTCATTGAAAATATATTAAGAAGGTTGGTATAGATCAGGAAAGCAGCTCGACAATCTAGCAAACACGCCGCCAAACATACAGCACTTTCTCTAGTTTCTATAGAAAAAGTTCCCCAGTGTGTCATTTCAGATAGCAATGCATTATGGGAAGCGTCTGTCATGCCAGTCCGGTCCTGTAGTGACAACAGCTGACACTGAACGCTGGGAATCGGGTTTCCTGCCCGGCTCATTGAGCCAGGCAGGAAACCTGCTTGTCTGCCTCCATTATTGACTTCCCAACCACTGAGTCCTTGAGGAGGTCAAAGGTCGTGCATGTGTGTTGGTGCAGTTTGTTGCGTTACACAACAGTCCTCCATGAATCAGATGTGCAGGTTGATCTCAGCCGTTTAATGTCTCGTCCTGACGCAGCGAAGCATCAAAGAATCCACATCGGCCGACAGAAATGACGTGCATGTTCACTTCACAAAGATGGCTGCCTTTCGTAGTTCTTTTGAGTTATTTTAAGGTTCCCGTTACATTTCCCCAACATCAGCGTCTCCTTTGGACTTCTGTCAGTGTGGCGTCGTCTGTAACGCAAGCATGTGACAAACCGACTCATCGTATCGGACACATAACATCTTTGTCCTGGTCTAGACCTCTATCTGGTCCTGATATCTTTGATCCCAGCTGAGTCTGCACCCCAATCAGCAGCAGACCACATTCCTGCTGCAGCCACAGTGAGGCTTAGTTATCTCTCTGTGTGTGTGTGTGTGTGTGTGTGTGTGTGTGTGTGTGTGTGTGTGTGTGTGTGTGTGTGTGTGTGTGTGTGTGTGTGTGTGTGTGTGTGTGTGTGTGTGTGTGTGTGTGTGTGTGTGTGAGATGGGGATTAAAAGAAGATTCTCAGCAGCTTTCTCAGTTTGCTGTCTGAACTCCTCCATGATGAGTACGGTATGAAGAGGAAGCTCATCCATACGTTTCTTTTCCTGCTGTCTTTAAGTCTCTTTCCTTCATGGTACATCAGCCGTGTAAACCCACATCACATCCAGTTTAACTGCTTCCACTATTTTTAATGTACTTTGTTCAGTACATGATGTTCTTCGTATTCGTACATTACAGCCCTCGTTTAGTTCCACCAACCTTCTACAGTGTGTGTGATTATGTGTGTGTGTGACTGAGAGAAGATGGACCATCTCGGGTTACACCAACTGTAACAACAAGTTATAAGATGATTTTTAAATTGTCCTAAATGGGCTCCATGAGAGTAGAAGGTTTTCGGTTGATGCTGCTAGAAGGAGGGAAAGGAGAGACGGTAAACAAATCAGTGGTGTCGTTTATCTTCTTCTCATCAGAGCTGCTGAATAAAACATGCAAGACGTCTCCGCACCGTCCTGCTGCTGTTCCACCTCCACTTTCACTAAACGAGTCAGGGCTTAAGAATCCGGCTGGATTATCCAACTAGTGCTTAAACACCAACCGCCCCCATCATTTCCATTAAAAACATCCATTTTCTTCATGGTGTGGATGAATTAGTGTAAAGAAGTGTGTGGGAATAGTTCTAAATGGCCTGTTTTCTTCTGCTGTAGATGATCCAGCTGACCAGCGTACTTGCCTTATCTGTGGAGACCGCGCCACCGGCCTGCACTATGGCATCATCTCCTGCGAAGGCTGCAAGGGCTTCTTCAAGCGCAGCATCTGCAACAAGCGCGTGTACCGCTGCAGCCGGGACAAGAACTGCGAGATGTCGCGCAAGCAGCGCAACCGCTGCCAGTACTGCCGGCTGCTCAAGTGTCTGCAGATGGGGATGAACCGCAAAGGTAACGGCCAAAACCGGAACGTTTCAATTTACACATATTAGAGTCAAAGGTCATTACACAAGGAGTTTTATATCACTATGAATCAGATTGTACTGCACTGTTAAATCACACACGTGGTAGTTAAATTAATAGATGTCACCATAAAAACATTAAGATACCTAAAATGTTTTATGTAAACTATGCATTATCTAATTTAAATTTAAAATTTTAGTGAATTAAGGAAAAACAGACACAAATTGACAAAATAGTTTGTTTCATTTAGGATGTTTACATGTTATGGAAGATAAATGGACCAACATTTTTAAGGAGTGCATGAAAAACATATATTTGCCTTGACAACATTTTAAAATCGGTAGACTTTGAATTCCGTGACACTAGTTATAGTTAATCGATAACTAATTCATCAGAACTAAATCACACGTAATTTATCTGGTTCTTTGGCCTAACTTACTGTTAGGATAGTTCATTACAATGCTGCCCCCTAGTGGATGATAGTTGTAAATGACCTCTCAGTGCTCTTGCAGCTTGACAGCCTCATTTTATATGATTTATTCTCCAGATACTGATTAAAGCAAGCTTGTCTTGACATGTGAAATATATTTTCTTACCTCCCAGCTGTTAACAAACCTTCACCAGGAAACAGAAAAAAAACATATCTGCCTCCCACCAGAAACAGGAAAAGTTATGTTCAAACTGGACTGAAACAAATCCCTTATGGGAATAAATGATCCAAAGCTTAAGCAGTGTGTGATTAGTTTCTGCCACTAGGTAGCGCTCTGATACTAATCATGAGTTGTGTTTATGGAGCAAATGTAAATTCCTGTTATTTCTCTTTATCATGCAGCAATCAGGGAGGATGGCATGCCGGGAGGGAGGAACAAAAGCATCGGGCCTGTTCAGGTAAATTACTCACTTCATGATGAATACCAGAATACCAGAAATGTTGTTTCCACGACACTCGCTGACCCTCCGACTCCCTCTATACATGGTATTGTGGCTCAGCCCCGGAGTTAGCTCGCTCAGTGTGAATGCATTCACAAAACGCCCGCTTCCATTACGAGGCGGCTTTATCTCTGAGCCCTAATGAAAGGAAGACCTCTCTGTCATTAAGAGGTAATGGATGGCTGTTTCAGTGCATGCATGCTGAATTGATAGAACTGAAAGTAAATTGACCCGAGCCACAGATGGAAGGCACCACAGATTCTGGCACGCTAATGCTTTTCAAAATGGCTTTTGTCTGTGTTTTCTTCACTTGGCGGACCAGCGAGGAGTCTATTATTTTAGGTGTGGGCACATCAGCCAATCACACGCAGGCACACAGACGCATACCTGTCTTTCTTTCTCCAGCTTCCTGTTTAACGGCCTGATTGAATCCTTGCTCCTCAACGTTTTAGTGAAAAGCACCGCGGCGCTTCTCAATGCTAATCAATGGAAGTGAGACACACGGTGCTGTTCGTCACATGAGGATGTGCTATAATCTGCGTGCGTGTCTGTCTGTGTGTGTATGTAATGTGTGTGTGTGTGTTAGATCACAGAGGAGGAGATCGAGCGCATCATGTCGGGCCAGGAGTTTAAGGAGGACGCCCCGGAGCACACCTGGGGCAACAACGGCGACAGCGACCACAGCTCCCCGAGCAACGGCGCCTCGGAGGGCAACCAGCCGTCACCCGCCTCCACGCTGTCCTCCAAGTGAGTTGTTCAGCTCATCCACTCAGGCGTTAGCGGTGGCTTTCGCCCCATCATCGAGATAATGAGCCGGCTCTGACAGTCTAACACCTCGTTCCCATCTCACCCAGACATTAGTTAAGGTATTCATCAGCCAAAGAATGCCTGAATATGCAGCTTCTCAGGCTCGCCGGTGATCGTTGGCACAAAGGACGAGCTGCTCTATCTGCTGTTCTTGCTATGGAGACGCACACATTGTCTATCTCCACTCGTCAAGGACAAATATTGTCTAGCTGCTGGCATGACTGTATTTATTTTAGTCTCATCGCCGCAGCCCGATAGCTATTCAGAGGAATACTTATTGTATCAAATTAAATCTGACCCACAACAGAATGCCTGTGCAGCGTTAGAATGAAGGGACCAATTGAACGGCAACGTTTTGTCTATAAGTTTCTACTAAAACTGCACAGACTTGTAATTGTAAAGAGAGCTGAGCTCTACTAAAAGGTAAACAATTAGAAGGTTTAAAGGAGCAGTCCGTAGACTGTCCAGAAGGACTGTGTGGTATTAGCCTAGCTTAGCATAAACACTGGAAGCAGGTGGAAATTACTAGCCTCATGCGTAAGAACTGTCCGATTCTACCTTTAATGTGATAACAAATGTCCCCTATATGTCCTAGTGTGTGTAACCTTTGACCTCTGTGTGCGTCCAGCCGCTCCGTGGAGATGAACGGCTACACGGCGGCCCTCAGGGACCAGTACCTCAACACCTCCATGTCCACACACTACCAGCTGCTGCCTCACCTGTTCAGCTACGCGGCCCAGTCGGGCCTGCTGGCCCCGCAGCCCCGCAGCCTCTACCCACAATCCCACCCTCTGGTGCTGCAGCTGGTGGCTGCCGAAGACCTGGCCCCCCTGGCGACCCCCATGCTTATAGAAGACGGGTGAGTCAACACGTGATGCTGCACAATCTCACCCAGTCTGTAGCTACAACACGGACTCAGAATGTGGGCAACGGGGACTCCAGCATTGATCACGTTACCGGTGACCCGCGTGAACATCCGTTATGTCTCCCAGGTACAAGGTGACTCAGGTGGAGCTGTTTGCGCTGCTGTGCCGCCTGGCAGACGAGCTACTCTTCCGCCAGATCTCCTGGATCAAGAAGCTGCCGTTCTTCTGCGAGCTCTCCATCGAGGATTACACCTGCCTGCTGAGCTCCACCTGGCAGGAGCTCATCCTGCTGTCCTGCCTCACCATCTACAGCGCCCAGATCTTCGGAGACCTCGCCGACGTCACAGCCAAGTACACGCCGTCTGACGACGAGCTGCAGGGGTGAGTGTGGAGGACTCGGAGAGGAAGAAGGTCTGGAGGTCAGGTTTAGTTCATTAACACTAATTAGTCTGTTAACTATGAATACGGGTAAAGGCTTACGTAAAGACTGGAGGGGCCTTCAAATACTAATATAAGTGAAAGGAGTAAAAACTCACAGAATCGCTTCAGTTCCCCTTGACTCAGCTTATTGTTCGATTTTACAATCAACGTTTAAAAAAAAAAAATGTAACTACAGATCCAACAAAGAAACTTATCAAATATAAAAGTGCACAAAACAACCCCAAGTGTGGTGAAAAGTGAAAGTATAGTCATAATAATGGAATAATAAAGCTAATATGGTCGCTCTGCTGCTGGTGTTCTTCAGATCCACCTTCCTTCACTGTTTGTAAAAAATCCAAAATGCCGAACTCAAGGCTTTAAAACAGGAGACAGCAAACCAACGGGTGAGGTCACCATGACGACGTCCACTTCTTATATACAGTCTATGGTTCTACTGTTATTAGTCACCATGACGATCTGAGTTTAATGCTTTAACTAGAGGTGTTCAGGCCAAAGTTAAAACAAAGAGACGTTATTTCTGCTTTGAACCAGATGTTTGTGAGATTAGCACAACGGCGCGTTCATAAGCCACAAATCTCCCAAATAAAAAGTAAGAACTGCGGAAATGCCCCTCGTTCATGTGTAGATGAGATCTCACCTGCTGTGACTCACGTTGCCTCCCACCATCGCTTCATTAACGGACCTGAGATATGAAGCGCCGCATGCAGGATTTAAACGTTCCCACTGAAACAACAACCGTCTACAGAGACGTTCCAGTCTGGGAGTTTGAGGTTTTCTGAGAGCACTGCTGTTGTTGGACGAGGGCCAGGGAAGCGGTCCGTGACCGGGAGGACTCCTCCGGACAGGCTTGTGGCTAGCACCGCCCGGCCCACGGCGGCTGGAAGAGGGTGTGTGGGGGTCTGGATCTGGGTAAACCGGACCCCAGTTATCTGACCTCGTGACACGTAGCCTCCTAATATACGGCGCTGTACGGCTGCTTCGTCAATTTGCCTGAAGTTTAGGAGTGAAAGTGTGATTTACATGGACGGTGCTGAAGTTTGAGAGCAGGAGCGGAACCGACGGGGACTCAAGCTTTGATGAGTGGAATTAAACTTTGTGAATCTTTCTAACTCCGTCAGAGAGCCGTGGGATTAGAGAGACGTTTGTTCAGCACATCTGACGGGTTCCCTCCCTAATTCTCATCTGTTCATTGAAGCATAGAAGCTTAAGATAATGGGCCCTGAAGGATTTCATGTTTCTGACAGTGGACAGTAAACCCACTAAACTCGCTTTAGTTTGGCGAATAACTTCTTCAAACGGTACAAACATTATTATTATGTCATGATTATCCTGCCAGAATGACTGTGATTGATGATATTATCCCGATTATCATAATCATATGTTTTATACTCTTTAAATTACACAGAATCACTTTATTGCGAAATAGATACTGAACACATACTTTTTTTAGTGATGAAATTAAATGCTGCTAAATCATCTCCTTGCAGGATAAATACATTTAGAAAACCAGTCTCTATTTTCTCTTCTCCACCGTGATAGTGAGCCATCATATGTTTACTATTATCCCAATAATAGAAATCCACCATGATCAACTTCTTGTCAGTGATTTCTATCACCAGTATGTTTCCAGTGTTATTGAAATGTCTGTGATTCCTCAGCTTCAGCGAGGACGGCATGGAGGTGATGGAGAGGTTGATTTATCTGTTTCGCAAGTTCCACCAGCTGAAGATCAGCAACGAGGAGTATGCCTGCATGAAAGCCATCAACTTCCTCAACCAAGGTAGCAACTCCTTCTGCTGTTATTTAGCCGAAGCTTCTCTCCACCTTCTCTTCACCTTCTCCTCATCTTCTCGTCACCTTCCCTTCCTCCTCCGGTCCTCCAACGTCTCTCTCTCTCTCGTGTCTCTGCAGATATCAGAGGTTTGTCCAACATCTCCCAGCTGGAGCAGCTGAACAAGCGTTACTGGTACGTGTGTCAGGACTACACCGAGTACAAGTACCCACACCAGCCCAAACGCTTCCCCGAGATCATGATGTGTCTCCCGGAGATCCGCTGCATCGCGGGTAAGTCCTCCAGAGTCCTGCTGAGTCCCGCAGAGTCCTCCAGTCACCAGTCCAGTGAACTGTAGAAGGGAATGCTAAGCTAACCCGACCTCGTTTGCAGGGAAGCTGGTGAACGTCCCTCTGGAGCAGCTCCCCCTCCTGTTCAAAGCAGTCTTGCACTCCTGCAAATCCAGCCTGACGAGCTACAGGACCGGCCCGTCGCCCTGCGTGACCACCTCCTCCGGGAACTAGGCCCCGCCCCCCCCCGACCCCCCGAGTAGAGGGACTGGTCTCCCCTCCTGTGAATGTGACAAGCAGCTAGTTTGTTTTTTGTAACTTTTTTTCTTTATATATTTATTACATGACAGAGCTGAATGTATGCTGATTTACACTGTGCACATGCTTCTGTACAAAACAAATGCTCGTAGATGCATTGGTCTTTGGAGTTTACAAGTGTGTATCCAGTTTGCTCGAGGTGTCAGTGTTGCTATTGTTAGAGCTAGACTTTAAAAGAGTTTATTTTATTCAGATGGGGGTGGATAGACGGGTGCGGCGGCCATTTTGAGACTACCTCAGGAAAACGCTGATGCTATTTTCAGGTACCTTTTTCTTTCTTTGAGATGAAGAGTTGCCCGGTCTGAAACCAAATCCCTGCGGATGCTTTGGCACCTCAATCATAGACCGAATGTTCAAAGGAGCAGCATGAAACAAAGGTGGAAAAAACAGTGTTTCGTTGCACTGAAAATGCAAAACGTAATTAGCGAGATTGAGCTACTTTTTTCTGCGATGACTCTCGGACATCGGTCTTGTCAATTTAACATTCCATGGGTTAAGGTGACTGTTGTTGGGTCTTCATAGAATAAGGAGCATACGGGTATTTTCTACAATCATAGACTGGGGATGTTAGGCTTTAATGCAGGGGAAGGGGAGGATAGCTAGCTTTGTTCTTTGAGTTTTATTGTTTTTCTTTTTTGACCAAAGTGTTATGCAATGCTTTTTTTCACCCGTCGACGGGTCGGGGGCTTACAGCTCCACACATGCGGTTTCTTATCCATGAAGGATCAGGATAAGAGATGAATCAATGGGAGATCCCTCTGCTGTTGCCGGATTTCATTGTAAACGCTGCTAAAACGTGCACACGTTCTTGTGCACACGTATATGCATAGAGCAGATGTGACGAGGTGGTTTCCCTCGGCTCCTCGTCAGATGGCTCCGCTGCCTTCAGTGCCGGGAACTCCATGCATGGCCGCTCTCAACACATTAAGTAGGTTCGCCGTACGATCGTGTTCGGTGAAGGGAGCAGTCCGTCAAATCTGCCTTTTTTCAGTTTATTCCAAACAAACCAAAACCACCTGAAAAATTACATTTAGTGTTTTGAACAGCGAGAGATCTTCGTGGGTCAAACAGGTCTATATACCTGGCCTACACAGATCTGGATCAGATAGTGAACAGGAGTTCTCACTCATCCAGCTTTAAACTGCTGTAAAACACACCGACTGGTTTCATCGGCCATTTTTACAGGAACTTGGACTGTTTTCAGGTCTTGTCAGGTCCAATCATTTGCACAGACCCAAGACCAGCAGCAGTTCAATCAGACCTGACCCAGACCCAAGGAGCCCTAGACTAGAAAGTGTGGACTGAGACTCGGTTCATGTTTGGGCCTCAGGGTCTTACTGGTTCATTAACTGGTGAATATAAAGTTTGCTTTGGGATGATCACATTAAGGGATGCATTCAGTGTGATAGATCCGGGTCTCGGTGAGTCCAGGTTTAGAGAGCGTAGGTGACGGACCATCTGTGACAGATATGCACATTGTTTAAAAGAAGCCATAGAAAATGGTCTTTATTTTTTGAAGTATGAGATGATAATTTCAAACCGCTTGAAGTGTCTTCTTGGATTCCTCAAGTTCTTCGCTGTTTCATGATGTACGAACAATTAAAAATGCAACGACTCTCTTTTTTGCACACGACGGTGAGGTTGGGAGACCTTGACCTTTGACCTGCCCACTGCCCACCCAGTGTGTTCCTCTCTCTCAGGTCCCTGCCGGCCTGAATCTAAACAGGGTAAAGTGAGTGTTATGTATTGCATTCAGGAGTTCCTCAGCGGCCACGCTGATGTACTTGTAGTTATTAGTAGACGTAGGTTGCAGGACATCGTAGGTCCTCAGTAGAAACGTGTTTTTCTTTTCCTGCCGTTCGTTCAGAGGAAGTGGATGTAGTTTGAAGATGAGATCTGCGAGGTGGATTTCTCTCTTGGTATCTGGTGATGGAGTGATACGCGATGATCCACCTCCGTGTGACATCACCACCTCCGTGTGACATCACCGGTCCACTGCAGTCGTCTTCTTCTTTCAAACCTTTCAGTTAGCCTCTTTTCATCTTTTTGATTTTTATACATTTTCATGTACCTTTGTAGTTATGATGTGAATGTTTTGGGGTTTTGTTGTTTTTCACGTATTCATCGTCTTTTATTTGTTTTGGGGGATGGAGGGGGAGGGGGACTAGGGAATGAAGACATCCTCAATCATTTATCTAAGCTTTGAATGAATTCTTGATTCTTGACTTTTTTTTGGACATGATTTTTATTGACTCATTCCCTTGTCCACCATATTTTATGGAAAAAAGTATTATCCGGGCGATGTCAGCCACGTTTTATATGGAGAATACTGACATTTTGGAGCCTTTTATGAATTATTTGAGTCTTTTTACGATGCAAATGTGATGTTTTGCTGCCTTCTGTGGTTCCAAAGCTGTGTGGAGAATATCGTCTCTGCTTTTCCTAAAATGTGCATCACACAGGCTTCTGAGGTCAAAGGGTCACTTCACCTAAAATACAAAGAATGTACAACATTATCTCACTTACGTAGCTGCTAAGTGTTTGATTCCCAAAACAAGGGAGCTGAAAGGAATGTAGTTATTTCGGTGTGATTTGGTGACAAATCCTCCAAATCAGATAAAAACCAGGACCGCCTAAACAGCCAGATAGAGCTTCAGGCAAGAACGTGTTTTATTTTTGCTATTTTGATGAACTCACCCTTAGAACCGCATAATCTCAGGGATATGTACTTTTATGCAACACAATTCTGAGTGATGTATCATTAAAAGAAAAAAAACAGCCGAAAACCTTTTACCGTCGCTGAGGAATGGGAGTTTATTTCTAAAATAAATATCAGAGCACCGATGTTTCACAATCCCACCTCTGAGCACAGAAACAGTGTGCAGCAGGAGAGAGAGGTTTAAGGTGGCCACAACAGTCATTTCATCTCAGAGTCACTCCAGGAATGCACTGGACATCACAGCCTGCTGAGATCTGACAGTGGAAGAGGATCTGAAGGGGGATTTTCTTTTAATGTAGCAGCAAATATCAATACTGGCCCCATCAACTTGAAATAAAGACTCACTGCGGCTTTCTTCCTGCCACCACTCGACTCCTTATCTCTCATGTTTGGCTTCACACGTGCTGAAGAAAGGCTTCTTTATATTTTCTGTATTGTTTTTTTTTTTTTGCAGACAAGGGATATGTTCTACATTTGCAATTTCTGTACTGAAACTACCTTTTTATTTGTCATCATGTTGTTTTTTCTTCCAAATAGGTGATTTTGTTTTGGTTTATTTAATGGTTTCATTGCACCAATGTTCTTTTATTTTGTGTCTCTTATTCCACCCAGTGACCTCAGATTTACACTTTCTTGCTCTCTTTTTTAACATGTTGCCTCATAAACCTCTCTACCTCAGACTCTCTACCTTGGACTCGGACTCTCTACCTCAGACTCTCTACCTCGGACTCTCTACCTTGGACTCTCAACCTCGCACTCTCTACCTCAGACTCTCTACCTTGGCCTCTCAGACTCTACCTCGGACTCTCTACCTCGGACTCTCTACCTCGGACTCTCTACCTCAGACTCTCTACCTCAGACTCACAGACTCTACCTCAGACTATCGGACTCTCTGCCTCGGACTCACCTTCTGACAGCATCTTTCATTTCCTTTCTTTCTCTTCCTCTCTTTTTTGCTTTGTTTGTTAAACTAGCGTCATTCTTTATTTTACTCTGTTATCGTGAATCTAGTACCAGCGATGGGAGAATGTCAATGACGGTATCACTGTGTTGATTAGGCGTTCACATGATGCTTTATTATTTTTTTTTATAACGCCCGTTATCTCATGTACACTACATTCACGGCATCATGATATGATGTTGTTCCCAACTGTGGGACTGTATCATATATCATATATCATATCGGACTCCGTCGCTGCAGCGTGTGATCGATTATCAAGCAGAGAATGTAACTGTGGTCAGACTGACATCTCCTCGTGTTTAAATGCTTCCACTCCCTCGTGTGACCTCGACGACGTGGCACGCGACCGCGGCGTCAAGGTCACATGACGTACCTCAGGGAAGAAGCAGGTTTACACACTGTCGTCACCATGAACAGACACTTGAAATGTGTTTATCTTCAGAAATCTCTTGTCTGCTCTTTTACTTTAACTACCTGTGAAGAATGTGATCCATTACGTGTTTAAAGCATGTTTAGAATGTGTTAGGACTTGAAACCAAATAAATGTGAACGTTATGCAAGTGTACGTGGACCGGCCTCCCTTTCTGTCCGTCTCTGACTTCTACACACTTATGGTGATCATAGAAACCGATGTGATAAGTCTATTCAGGCAGTGACGCAGAGCTGATGGGTGGATGAGCAGGCGGAGGTATAGAACTGTGAGCAGCGTTTGTCCATGACCTGCTGCCCAGCACTCCAGTTATTCATGGTAAGATAGAGAAGAGTTCAAATGAACACATAATGTGACGGCAACAACATTAACACACAAATAATGATTCATATTTAACGTAGGAAAAATCTACAAATCCTGTAAAAAAAGACCAAATCAGTGTACGGATAGCAAATATTCATTGAGCTTGATGTTGGAAAACCCAAAAAAGTTACATTTTCATTCTTTCATGACCACAATAATGACAAAAATGTTCCAGCTTCCGAATGGCAGTAACCGGTGAGAAATAATATCGCATAAACATTCTAACATACAAATGCAGGCTGATAAATGGTGGATTGAAATTAACGAGGCAGGATCAAGGCTACGTTTATTAATGGGATTCTATTAACATCACTTTCTTTGCTTTCGCTTTATATTTATTCAAACTCTAAATGAAACATCAATACATATTTATTGAGCACAGGCTTGGAGAAAATCGAGAAGTAATTTTCTCATTGACTTCTATACAATCGGAGAGAAGTCGCCCCCTGGTGGCCAGCAGAGAGAAGACATTTTCTCAAAGACTCCCATACAATCGCACTTTTTTTACAACCAGAGGAGTCGCTGATGGCCACTCGAGAGCAAGTTTAAGGCGCTTTAGCATTTGCATCACTTTTCAGAACCGGACACGGAAGATGAGAGCCATGTAGAGGCAATCCCACATATGACAAATTGGCATGCAGACTGACCTGAAAGCCCCATCAAAATGAACTATACTTATGGATGCTGAATAGTTGTTCCCAATAAAAACTAATAGTCTTCATTTCATTGCTTGAGTCATTACATACAAAATTGTTGAACTAGTTATCAAATTCTGTCAAGCAAATTTTATACCTTTATTCATCATTTTTTCTTCCTGGAATTGTCTCCTAAATTGCTCTCAGATTAACTTCAGCTTTCACTCAGGAGGAGGTGTGAGAAGTTTTAGTTGTAACCATGACAAGCCACTTGTTCACAGTCACTCGGATGAATCCCATGAACCCTCACTTGGCAAGCATATATGAACCGAGCAGAACATAGTGTGTATATTCTACAAAACAGAGGAAGAGGGAGAAGAGGCCAAATACATCGGCAGATTCCTAATGAAATTAGGGCTACAGTTGTGGATCATCCTGTCAATCAGCCTCATGGCTGAGGCTGGTCGGAGGGTGCAACCAAATGTTGGAAGAACCACTGTGAATTGAAGCTCTACCAAAAGGGTGTTTCTTATGTTTGTTCTAAATAAGTGACTGTAGTGTATTTATCTTTTGCACAATGCTGTAAAATTGCAAAGAGCATATACAGTAAAAATGTGAAACTTACGTATTCAGTGTCTTGTACTCACTTACTCCCCTAACTACAGCAATGTGTAACTTTACTGTAGTTTTCAAATGGCTGTACCAGTAGTGTATACTGCTGTCTTGAGCATTTCCGATAGCGTCACTGAGTTCTGACCTTTTTTTTGCATTGGAAAACACAGAGAGAATAAACTGTCATCATGAAAACATGACAAAGCCATTTTGAAGCCATCTTGTCCATAAACAATTGTATCAAAACTTCTCATTTTGATTAGACTGGCAGTTTCACTGACATGAATACTTGCTTTTGAGGAATGGACTATCCATTTTGAGCAGGTGACGTGCTTTTGCAAACCCAATACAAACCCTGTGCATTGCTAAAAAACACCCAGTCACACACACACACACACACACACACACACACACACACACACACGTGTCAGTGAGTGATGGTTGTCAATGGGCTGCTGATTGCATCATGAGTTTGGAGCAGGCCTAAGGTCCAGGAGGCATCACTTCATCTCCCCAAGGCTGACAGAGGGGATCATGACAGGCTGTCCTGACCCTCCCGACCCCCCAACAAGCCTCCAATCAGATCAGAGCTCGTCAAGGCTGCGGATCCCCCTGGGCACAACAACACCACTGACGCCTGGCCATGGGGGTGTGGGCTCGCAGAATGGATTTCATACATGATTATTTAAAAGGGCAGGACCTGCACTGAGCATCAGTGTGGAGGGTGTTTGTTTGCCTGATGTGTTGGTGTTTCTGGTTTCACCTTGGCTCAACGCGTCACACAACTGCCCTTCACAAATGCTGTGATTGTGTTATCTGTTCCCGATGTCCAGCATCCTCTTTCTCTTTGATAAATCACATAGATGGCTCACACAGTGATAAGACCTGGATGTCAATTCTCCACACACTCAGTGCTAATAGCAACACTAGTGTGTTCACAGTGCCAACAATATGAGAGTATGTAAGCGTTTTGCTGATTTAAATATCGCACCAAACACACATTCGCACACCAACTCATTCAAGGGCAATTTGGTTCAGTATCTTGCCCAAGGACACTGCGGCATGCAGACTGGTGAACTGGGATTTGAACCGCCGATCTTCCAAATAAAAAGAACGCTCACTCGACCTCTGAGCCATGGACACCCAACTTTATTCATATTTTATACTATGACTTTTTATCACTTTTTTCAACATACTATACTATATTTTTTTTATCACTTTCTTCGACATTAAATACTATGACTTTATGTTTTTTCCCGACAAACTATATGCTTTTTTATCACTTTTTTCGACACATTATACTATGACTTTTTGACATGCTATATTAAACCTTTTTTCATGTTACTAGCCTATTCTATGACTTTTTTTAATCACTTTTTTCAACATACTTCTATGACATCAGTTTTTTAGACAAACAATGACTTTTTTTTATCACTATCTTAGACATACAATAGGCTGACTTTTTCCGTTTTTTTTCGACACACTATACTTTTTATGACTTTTTTCGACACTATATTCTGACTTTTTGAATGACTTTTTTCTACACACTATACTATGACTTATCACTATCTTCGACATACAATAGCCTACTATTACTTTTTTCGTATAGTATTACTTTTTTATGATATTTTTGACATTCCTAAATCACTCACCACAATCCGATATCCCAACAAATGAATTTAAATAATGCATTAAGATGTTTGAAGACTTTGTGCTGTAGCCTATATGAAGCGTTCGGGGTAGAATGCAGCCAGTAGACATTTGTGGTGTCGGTCGACTGTATTTACGTCAGTCAGGACTCGTGTCAAGGCTGGAACTGTCTGTGCAGCTCTGCCTCAACTCTTCCACGGTGGCGTCTCCTGGCTCGTGTTTGCCGTGCGTGCGCTCCGACGCTCTCCTGAAGCGTGCCCTCACCAAGTGTGGTCCTCCTCCCTCCTCACTCCTCCCCTCTTCCTCTCATCTCCTTCCCCTTGACCCTGATCCACCGCAAGCTAGACGCAGATAACAGGAGAACAGCCCCGCCATACCTCGCCCCTCGCCAACTGACCCACTTCCAGAAGGGGATAACCTTGTTCCCTCACATTTGTCTGATGCTCCCCAGTGCTCCCGCACAGGCTCTCTCCCACTGTGTCTTTAAATCTCCTTCCAATTTCATTTCATTTAATGACATGACAGTACATTTACTTTGCAATTATTACCAGTTGAAATAATAACACATCCAAAATATTTTTCATTTGCTCTTTCATAAGGAGGCACACACATCTGTACACATGTGTGTAAGAACGAAACAGCGGTACAGTAAATGTGACATTTCTGCACCGACCCACCGCCTTGCGAAGCTGTAATTGTACTTTACTGAACAAAAGCCTGCAACAGTTTCAACCAGTTGTACCAAACATGTATTGTGCAGCCAGAGATGCCGAGTCGTAGTCATCATTTATTTTGGTCCTTATTAACAACAAGACAGGAACTCAACAGCAAACAAATGTTGATTGAAAATGTGTTGGCTGAAGCTTATTATACCTTTCTTTGCATATTCTAATAAGCAATGCAATCAGGCTGAGGCTTTACAAAACAAAACAAAACAAAACAGAAAAAAAAAATATTTCCAGATCCAGCAAGGTTGCTCGGGGTGACAATCTGCTGCTACACATACGTGTCTCTGGTCTGGTTTGATCTCTGGCTAATGTGAGCTACTATCATAGATCGATGAAGCACCTTCATCAGCAATAAAACACACATTCAAATGTAACTACTTTCACTGTCATTTCAGTATGGCTAAGGTTTGGTGAGGTGACAAAATCATGTTACTTTGCCCCAAATCTATTGCTTTATTCCTCCAGCAAACCCTGATTCAGATACCATTTATCATTTACCATATAATGTTTTGTTCATGTTCCCTTGAGCCTTGAGGCTAATTCATACACAAACGTGATTTTGTACAAATAAAAATACAACATATATACTGGATTTCAGAGGAAGATTAGTTGTTGCTTTTGGCATCAGCTAATGTCATTTTTAAATAAATAAATAAACAAACATGCCCTCTGAGGGTTGGACAGAAACGAGGAGACAGACTCCATTGATTTTGCCGCTGTGTTTTGTGGATATATGCATTCAGGATTCTCTGTTGAGCGCTTTTCTTGTTCTTCAGTCTGATAGTTGTTTTTTAAAGACCTCTTTTATGACAGCTAATTACCAACCAGCCTGCTGTGGCCTTGGAAATGAATGTGACTCTGGCATGAATCTACACTTCAACATCTGGTGTCCAGATAATAAAATCCCTCAGCACCACGCTCATAATACAATAAATCCATGTTCAACATAAATAGTGATAAGACCAGCAATTATTTGGTGAGGAAGAGAGATGTGAAAAAACCAAAAGGATTCCCTTTATTACCCATTTTCAGTTGTTGAACTGTATGCAAAAACTTTTAAGATCTCTCTCCAAATTCTCAGAAGGGAGGGGGGGGGGGCGGGTCAAGGATTATTTGAAGGGGGTTTAGATAGAGTGTCTGGCATGGTTTACACCAGCACTTGCACTGTAAAATGCTGCAAACCTTCATTTTTGTCCAGATTATAAATATTTGCAGAGATTGCTGCTGAAGCTGGCCTGCTGTGAATCCACGATCTATGATTTTAATGAAATTCTTAATTATAAAAAAGGTGATATGTTACTTTTTTGGGGACAAATCAGTCAAGGACGAGCAGACACGGGAATCTTAAAAAAAAAAAAAAGAAAACAGGTTTTATTTTACCCAAAATATTCCAAAACATAAGTGAATGATAATGATCACAGTATTATTTAATTGGGCCCTTAAAGGAGGTCAAACAATCTAAAGTGAATATGAATTTGTGATACAACTTTATGTGTAATAAACAAAGAATTTAAGAGCTGGACTGTTGGGGGCAAATGAGATGAGGAGCCGGTTTTATTCCAGGTTTTGATGTTTTAGTGCAGTTTGTTAATGGAGTGGTGCACATGCTATTTTAATGCATAGTCAAATCAAATTAAGCTTTATTTATACAGCACATTTAAAAACAACAGATTTAAAAACAAAGAGACTTTTCGTCACCCAACACCCATCAGTCTAGACTAGTTAGTTAAAAGTAGTTAGCTCGTCGACTTGCAGACAGACCTAACAAAGCATGACTTCATACTTTTTACTTTTTCCATTAATATGGAGTTATTTCCATTTTATCCATTTATTTATTTTGGGTTTATATAGCTGACGTGTGACATTCACAGAGCACCTCTGTAGTTGTATCGTACACTTTAATGAATGAACTGCTCTGCAGTAACACTGAGTTTTAAAATTAACCATCTACAGTATTTGCCTTTTTGCTTGAGTCAATCAGAGTGACATGAAATCATAGTTATACTTCATAATCAACAAGTCTATAAGCAGCGAGCACAGCAAACAGTTTCACATGGGAATTCATGAAACCCAAGTGGTTAATTGAAGAGCTGCTTCCACCGTGATGGATTATACACGGAGATATATTTAAGAGCGAGCAAGGCTACAATTGAGTTTAGCCTTAACTAACAACGCGGTTCTATTGTTAACTGAACACAAAAGGCAAGTTGTGAGAGGAGCACTGTCGACAATAAGCTGTTCAAAATCAGGAACCTTGACAAGGGCAAGACGAGGTGGTGATTTGTTATGTTTTTACCACTTATAAAAGAATGGCTATTTTTAGGTTGAAAGTGCTTTCCAGATACATATCTCACATTCAAATTAGAATAAAATCTCTGCCGATGTATACAATTATCTGGTCAGATAATATTAATTACTGAAAATCTCTTTAAAACCTAAAATATATTTTGAATCTATGTTTTTTATTACTGATTTGCCTACTTAACTCAAATCATTTTACATTATGCTGCCCATTTCATGGAAACAGCTTTGAACATCGAGTCCATCCTCTAAGAGCAGACTGCAGCGTATCATACGCTCTGCTGAGAAGGTGATTGGCTGCAACCTTCCATCCCTTCAGGACCTACACAGCTCCAGGGCTCTGAGGCGTGCAGGTAGGATTGTGGCCGACCCCTCCCATCTCGGTCACAGACTTTTTGACCCTCTCCCCTTTGGCAGGAGGCTGCGGTCCATCAGGACCAAAACCCCGCCACATGAACAGTTTCTTCCCTTCCACTGTTGGATCCCAAATTCCTCGTTGGTATAAAATCTTTCTTGGTAATAAATATGTTTCTGATTCCGATGTCCTCCTCAACAATTAAATTCACAATTTATTTTTTTATTTTATTATATCACAACAAAAGTTATCTTAGGGCACTTTTCACAGGAAAGGACTAAACACGCTCAGGATTTTCAAAGACAATGGATTTCAGAGTCCCACCATCGTCAAGAGCAAGCGTTACAGCGTGACAGTGGCGAGAAACTATAGGTAACGCTGTTGTAACCTCCTGACCGCAAGAACCATTTCACCGGAGGGGGACCAAAGACCTGGATGTTGCCAAAACCCTCCTGTAAAGAAGAAATGGCTGCTGCATTCACTCAAGAATGGCATGAGACCTCTATCCACCAAACACTGCGAAAAGGAAAAAAATAGACCCATCTCCAGGACAGGGGATCTAAGCTTCCTTTCCTTATTCCTGGAACCTGGTCAACTTTACAGGCAATGGTGGATCCACGATCTAATCCTTTTGGTTGAATTATGTTATAAAAGACACAAGAGTGTCTGTCAGTGGTTAAATCATACCAGCAGGGGGCAGGAGTCAATAAGAAAAGTTAACAGCTATGATTTATTATCATCTTCAAACAAACCATCATTCAATGCAGAGTTAGGGTAGGTCAGATGGTAGACTGAATTCATTTTCTCGAGTAAAATTTAAGAAGCTGTTGTAGGATCAGAGAGATAGATTAGGTTGTTTTTTTTTGACCTTGTAGGATGACACTGAGGAAAACCCCTGCCATGTGGGCTTTCTCTCCATGCTATTGTCGTTGTTCTATTTAATTTCCCTTTTCTAAGTGGTTTGTTGTGGTTGTGCCCCGGCTTGGTCAAGGACACACATGAAGACACTGAATGCAGGCTGTTTAGCACTAAATCTCATTATTCTTTTCTTATCGTGGAACATGATGACCGGCGACCTGTTCATACAGCTCACCTCTGTATATAGATAAACCAATTAGTTAAATAATAAGGCTGTGGGTGTGTATCAATAGCCCAACAGACCTTTCTTCAGGATGTAAAAACCGTTTCATTGATAAGGTCAATAATTGTATTAGTGGTATTTAGTAATGATCTCAATGATATGAGATGATTTTGTGGAAGATTATCTGTGACAGTGTGATCAGGCAAGGCACAGACTTTACCTTTTGTCAAAAGGAGCAGTTTCATATTATAAGTCAGAATTTGCAAAAAAAAAAAAACCTGGTCATTCATGCTTTGTTCAAATGTATGTGTGTGTGTATATGTATATGTATATATATAATTTTATTTTTTCTTATTTTCATTATTATTTTTATTATTATTATTATTGTTTTATTTTTTAAACCTGTCCAATCCGACAATTTAAGCAAAGAGTATTAACACACTACCTACGCTGTTGTATTGTGTTTTACTCTGCAAGGGAGGAATCTAAAATCCTGCTGTTATTATTCTGGAGTATCATTCGCTGCATTTGGTGTTGGTAGTCGTATTATTAACAGTAGTACTCCAGGATGACAGGCACAGACACATTATATGTATCTATATGTATCTAAAATACTCCTCCTGTTGCATATTTCAAATTGTATTTATGATGTGTGAGGCAATCAGACCTCACAAGGAGGTTAAAGTGAGGAGAGAACAGAAAACAGAAAGGGGTTGTGGACAAAAGAGGTGAGAGAAACAGGGAGAGACAGGGAGAAAAAACAGAAACAATGATGACAACAATCATAACAAAGAAAACATTGAAAACAACAGAATACCTTTTAAAGGTGGAATTTCATGCTATTCCACTGATCGATAGATGGTGACAGTAACACAGCAACAAACGTAGAAGCACTGTGCCAAGAAGAAGACTGCTAGAAAGCAAACATAGATTTAACAATGCATGATCTAAAATATTTTAAAAGTCATCTCTACAAATGTTTTATGAGGGCATCAAAATATTCAGCACTAACAGAAAGTTAAACCTCAGTGACACACGATGTATTTAGGTAAGAAACATTGACTGGAAACATTTTTCTGCTTGAACCACCTTAAGTTGACTGAAACTAATATTTAAAACAGTATTTATAAAACATACTTGATGTTGGGGTTTTGGGGTGTCCATCCATCCATCGTCTTCCACTTTATCCTGTATTCAGGGTCGCGGGGGGGGGGGGGGGGGGGGGCGATCCCAGCTGACATTGCGTGAAGGCAGGGTTCACCCTGGACAGGTAACCAGTCTATCACAGGGCTGACATGTAGAGACAAACAACCATTCACACTCACAATCACACCTACGGGCAATTTCGAGTCATCAATCAACCTATCCCCATCCTGCATGTCTTTGGACTGTGGGAGGAAGCCGGAGAACCCAGAGAGAACCCGCGCTTACACGGGGAGAACATGCAAACTCCACACAGAAGGAACCCGATCCTGACCTGGGAGTCAAACCTGGGACCCTCTTGTTGTGAGGTGACAATGCTAACCACTACACCACCGTGCAGCTCCGGTTTTGTGGTGTCAGAGAAAATAATTGTACAAAAGAGTGTTGGGGAATTTCTATGTGTATGTGTATGTCTTGAATTTCATTTTCCCCATTTTTAATCTTTTGGAAGGCAGAGCTTCGTGCTTTTATATACACATTTGCTACTGATTACTGCATTTATTGTTGACTTTTACAGTGTTTGAGAAAAAGGTTTTCTGTCATCAGCAATGTGGCGTTTGCTATGCATCCTGTTGAGCCAATAACACGGCCGGATTGCCGGACATCAGCTGATGGCTGCACACACCAAACACACCAAACATAGAGAAGAACTAGGAACAGTAGCCAGGATGTGCTGATCAAGGGTGCAAAAGTGATAAAAATGACTGCTTTTCTGAACAAAGGAAGCAGGACGGTCACGTATCCGGAGCAGTTGATGGGGAGGTCAATGTCAACATCAGGATACATTTGGGTTTGTGTTTCTGGGCACTTGATGAGTTGTGATTTGTCTCCAACTCCTAGGGAAATAACGTGGCTGTTATCGTGTTCTTCACTAGGTTGTCTGTGACATTTGATAAAAGCAGTAATGTAGAACCCAAAACCAGGTGGAGAGATTTAAGGGATTTTTTGAACAACCTGATAGTAAGCAATAATCCAGCCTTGAGGTGACAAATGCATGGAATAGTTTTTCTGCATCTCTTTGAGACAGCATGGGCCTGATTTTAGTTTATGTCCCGCAGGTGAAAGAAGGACAGATCCTGATTAAAGACAACTCCAAGGTTTCTTACAGTAATATTTGAGGCAATGGCAATCCCAGCAATAGTAGCTATATCTTTAGACAACCAGTTTAGGCCCAAGTACAATAACTTACGTCTTATCTGAGTTAAACGACAGGAAATTGCAGGTCATTCAGGTTTTTATATGTCAATGCATGCCTGGAGTTTAACTAACTGACTGGCTTCCTCGGACTTGATCGATAGATACAATTGAGTATCATCTGCATAACAATGAAAGTTTATTGAGTGTCTTCTAATTATATTGCCTAAAGGAAGCATATATAAGTTGAAAATAATTGGCCCAAGCACAGAACCTTGAGGAACACCAGCAGTCTAAGTATATACCAAGTATTCGTGCTATTCCAAGATTCCTGAGTTTGAGGGCTCAGGAATCAGCAGTGGTTGACAATTCAGACTTCCAGGTGTGAATGTCTGAAACTTTGCAAATGTGGTTTCTTCTTGAATAAATAGTACAAATTCTACACAACACAAAAACTTCTGTAGCTTTCACCCAGAGTGATTGCAGCGCTATCTTTTTTTATCTACACATTTCCAGAAGAACATGGTTGTGTCGTGGATGTAAAATATAAATGATGAAGTCAAAACACCAGCCAGGCCTTAGCCCTTCCCCTTTATTTATTTTATAAATATATGTGGCAGACAGAGACAGAGCTTGTCTGATGTTGGGGTTCTGCTGACCTATAGCCACAGCACACTTGCAAAACAAAATCGTGCCAGAGACAAACAGCAGATAGGCCATATTTCTTGGCCCCAGTGACAGAGGGCCCAGCTCAGTAGGGGCCTCCTGCTCCAGCCAGCTTGGCTTGTTTTCTAGCCTGTGCTCCCTAGTGGTCGGATAGGCTAATCAAGGACATGCAGTGACTCTGGAGTTCAGGGGTGAAACAGATTGATAGATCTAGATATGCACCTTCTGCTGAGCAAACACTTTCATGGCAGAGAGATGTGCGCTGCACGTTTTCTCAGAGGCAACTTTGACATTTAGTTTACAGTTCTTTGCACAAAGCTGTTTTAAGTTCCTCAATCTCATTTATCGTTTACAACCAAAACATCATAAAACAATTGTGAATGTAAAAAATGTAGCAAGGATTGAAGACTGACAGGATATTATTGTACTATACTATAGTATATAAGTATACTTTCTTCATTTTTTAAAATTGAATCTGTCAAAAATTATTTTAAATGAGATGAAATGTCTCTGATGACCCGGGACAAAGTCCTTAATAGTATTGGCTAATGTACCGTTTTAATGTGAAGGAACTTTCTGTATCAATACTTCACAGTTGTTTGACTCATATTTTTGATTACGCATTGAATTGTGGGAGCAAGAGGTCCCCAACCTCCCCAAAAGCTCTTCTGGAGGTGGGAGTTGGAGACCTCATGGACAGGGAAGTCCCCCGGACCTTTCCAGTTCACAACACGTTTGGATTTTCCAGTCTTATTCTGCCTGGTAACCCCCCCACCATGTTACGGTGATTAAATACAGTCCTTATTATCTTTAAATATCAATCAGCTTCATGTGTCTTTGTTGTCAAGAAACGCAAGAATTTGCAATTTAAGAATATTTAAAAAAAATGTCTCACATGGAAGTTTTAAATACTATTTCTCTGGTTTATTGAGTCTCTGGTGAGATTGTAGTTGTTTGATTTATGTTATAGTTGAGTTAGGCACTTTATCCCCTTTATTGGATAGCTAAGCAGAGAAGTGACAAGAAATCAATTAAATAAAAAATGCCATCATAACTGAAATGAAAGAGAGTTTTTGGTTATAAGAACTATCGTTATACTTAGTTCCAGGATAACCTAAAGCAAATGTCAGCAACATACCAGGAAGTAGCATGAATAATCATTTTAATTCTCCAATGTAGGTTTTATAGAAAAGGTCAGTTTTCAATTAGCAATACATTCCTAATAACAGTAACCAAGCATGTCCACCTGATGAAAACCCTCTGATGCAGCTGTAGGATGATTTGTTAACCCATTTTTAACTGATCAGCTCCTCAGTCTTAAAGTCATAAAGTTATGATTACTGGACTCAACCAGAGTGAACTGGATAATCATATATAATCAGCTCTGTGAGGCCTGAGTGAGGTAATTTAAGGGTCCATCAAACTTGGCATGTGTAATGTGATCAAGACATTTTAAGGTTATGAAAGAACCTAATATATTTTGACTTAGACAGCTGTCGAAGTGCAACTCTATGTTATACATTGTCTCACTGGGAGAATTATGATTAGTTAATTAATTAATAAGGAAAGCTGAATGAATATTAATTTGACCCCATCCCCTCAAGGACAGCCAGGGATCCTGAAAACGCCACCAAGAAGCATCTTCCTGTTAGATGACGAGGATCAGCGAGAAACCTTCACTTTACCACCAAGACTGAACCCATCTGACGTTGTAGAACGTGACAGGAATCAAAGGAGGAGAATGGATGCAATTGTTGTGTGTTGTTGTATTTCCTGCCGTGTTCTGTAGCTGAGGACCCTCAGCTCTGTTTGTGTTTGCTCACAATGACCCTCAGCCGCCACACACTGCTTCCTGTCTCAGCTAACAATAGACGGTTGGACTCTCCATCCCGCTTACCAAGCAAAATGCCCTGTCAGAGTCAATTAATATTAATGCAAACGTATTTCATTCTGCTGAAGCATATGTGCTGGGACCGGTCCACATGTATGGTCAACCATGCTATAAATAAATATAGATAAATATAGAATTCTACCAAATGAAACAGGCAGCATTGTTTCAATAGTCAGCATAAAAATAACCTGACATGCAATAAATAAATATATGTACAACATATTTCTTTTTGATCTACTTACAGTTGTTCATTTTAATAACTAAAAAAAGACCAAGCCTAATTACCACAATATGCACAAACAAATAATAATAATGACATAATAATAATATAATAATTATTATTGTTATTATTATTATTATTATTATTATTGTTAATGTTGTTGTTTAATTAAGTAGGCTATTATTACAAATATTTTAACACAGTTGCATTTGTGTGCAGTAGACAGAATAAGATCAAGTGAATGAATTCAGCTGTCAAACATATTAAATTAAAATTAATTTTAGAAGTAAAAGTTAGATTATATGCATCTCCTCTGCAACTGCAAATTATTATTATTATTATTATTATTATTATTATTATTATTATTATTATTATTATTATTATTATTATTATTATTATTATTATTATTATTATTATTATTATTATCTTGAATCATTCCTCCAGTTATCGTGCGTCTACATAATCAACACATGGTATAAGTATCGGTGTGGCTCCTCCATCAGCACTGCTCCGCTCTCCTGTCCAGGCATTTTGGTGGATGAGGCAGTGCCAGGGAGCATCCGTCACGTGACTCGGCGTCCACCAATAGCATCACGGCAGTCCAACTTTCGCGATAAGGGAAGCGCAGTAAAGAGCGAGTGGAGTGAAGCAGTTTCACTCTGAGATCTTCGATGGTCATCGTCACACACGCGCACTCCTGGCTCTGAAACCGGCCTTGTTATTATTATCATACTTATTGTTATTATTATTAATAATAATAATATTATTGTTATTGTTATTATTTTAATAGACACCGAACATCCGGATCTGTCCTTTTTAATGTGGTTGTCCTCCGCGGCCCTGCCAGGCTGCAGCTCCGTCCAGGTTTGAATTCTCAGACGCGCATCAGTGACTAGCTGCTGTTCACATGTTGGGAGACAAGGCTCACGGTAAGTCCGTCTGAGTTCTCAAGATTTACAAACTGCATATGAAAGAAATGACTTTGAGTCAAGAGACGTAAAGCCAATACATTCAGGGAGGCCTTCATAAACAAGACTCGGTGAGACCTGAATTCTCAACAAAATATTAATGTCTGATAAGGAAATACTGCCTCTACAGTTTATTATAGAACGCGATAAACTGCAGCAAAAAGAACAGAACAGCACTTTACAGTTATCTCAAAAACTACAGTGGGATATTTCAAATAATAAAAATAAAAATAATAACAATGTAGCTAAGTAACAACAAAATTGAAGACATGGATTAATTCAATGTATTAATAATTAACTGCCATATGCATACAAATAATAATGTATTATTATTATTGTTTATTATTGTAATTATTAGTATTTATAATTATTATGATTATGATTATTAATCCACATCTGTTGAGGTGCTGATCGCTCGGCTCCGCGCGCGGATCCTTGTCGCGCTCGTGCAACCGGACTACTTTTCTTCCGTTCGGCGGCCTGTTCCTTCTGATTCCTCGCGTCATCTCTGTTAGTTCAAAAGACTATAATTCTTGCAATTAAAATAAAATATGGCCGGTGTCAGCAGTAGTTAATGGGCTAATATTTCCATAAACTACATGGAAGCTGTTTTGACATCGAACCAGAACGAGGATTTCAGCGCCAATGATTTGATAACTATTTATTATATTCATCCCCGAGTGATTCATTGAATGTAACTTGTTAAGATTACAGATGAAGGCTTCGTATGTAGTCTATCAGGTTGGCAACATCATTTCCACCAGGATTGATATTGGAATAACACGTTTAAACCGACCGCGTGATGATCAGAGGACTCACACATCTAAATTCACTTTAATCGTATTTTACAGAGTTTGGCACAGCAGCAGAATATAAATCCAGTTTACGGGAACGGAGCACGTCCAAACTCCTGGAAACGAAAACCACTTTGTGTCTAACGGGATATTTATCAGTGGTTTTATATCCTACTTTCCTTTTAAATTGGATCTGTTTATCCGCTATGAAGAAAAACACATGAATGGCTTTATTTCCCCTTCAACAGATAGAATAAATAGAATAATAGTATAGGCTATAAAGTATCATGTTTTAACCATGTACGGAAATATGTCTTCACTCAGATGTACTGGTTAATTGAAATAAAAGACCACCTACACAAACAAAATATATTTTTATCATATAATAATATAGTAGTATAGAATTAGATTTAGATAAAATATAATAATTAGCTGTCTTATTACCATAATATACCGTCTTATCTTTATTATGATTGTTATTATTATTAGATTATAACATAGATAGATAGATAGATAGATAGATAGATAGATAGATAGATAGATAGATAGATAGATAGATAGATAGATAGACGTTTTAATTGGTTTTGGGCATTTTCAAAACATTTTAAAATACATATCAGTGGAAGCTTATTCTAAAAATGTTATTTCTTATTTTTTTCATCAGATTAAATCATAATATATGTGTAAAACAACAACTCGCTGAAACGGCCAGTAGAAGGCAAATTAATTTAAATTTAATTTTAAAGAAGAAGAAAAAGGGTGACGTCACACGTCCGAAACACGACGAGACTAAAGGAAAATTCGTTCTCAATTACTGTCAGAAAATGCTCCATGTTGTATTTCGTCGTTTGTAAACCGCGTTAACTTTGGTGGATGTGTGTGTGTGTGTGTGTGTGTGTGTGTGTGTGTGTGTGTGTGTGTCTGTGTGTGCCAGGTGTCACTCTGAAGGTTATGGAATACACGTATGATGATGACTTGGAAGAGCTGTGTCCGGTGTGCGGAGATAAGGTGTCCGGGTACCACTACGGCCTGCTCACCTGCGAGAGCTGCAAGGTAACACGTCACATACTGGACTTTAATATTATATTACTGAGCGGATGTTGTTCATGTAATAAATCATCACAGCAGACTTTAAACTGAGCTCCTCCACTAAAATGCTGCATTTAAAAAAGACATGTATCGCTTTTGTATGTATTTTACTTCGGATATGAAAGTGAAACAGAAAAACGCAACATTACTGATTCATTCTTCATCGAGTATTAAATATGTGATATAAAATAATGTCGTTGTAACTTGTGCGTGTTGTTCAGGGCTTCTTCAAGAGGACGGTGCAGAACAACAAGCGGTACACATGCGCAGAGAACCAGGAGTGTAAAATAGACAAAACGCAGCGGAAGAGATGTCCGTTCTGTCGCTTCCAGAAGTGCCTCAACGTCGGGATGCGCCTAGAAGGTAGGGCGCCATCCATGGACCTGATCCCACCGGGTCTCCGGTGTAACACAGGGCCGACGAACATGCACGCGCATACACACGCACGGGAAAATCAATGCACTTAAACATGAATGTCTTTGGACTGTGGAAGGAAGGAGGCTAACACGGGGAGAACATATAATCAAACATGCATATATATATAAATGTGTATACAAATGTTGGTGTGATCGAGGAGTCACTCGGATGAAAAATGTCATTTTAAAAAGGCAACAATAATTTAAATAATGTAACTAAGTACTTATTGGCATGTATTCCTTTTGAAA
Source organism: Eutrigla gurnardus (assembly GCF_963514095.1). Taxonomy (NCBI): domain Eukaryota; kingdom Metazoa; phylum Chordata; class Actinopteri; order Perciformes; family Triglidae; genus Eutrigla; species Eutrigla gurnardus. Next base: position 15,330,115 of record NC_139936.1, on the reverse strand, counting down.
GTAGCCTATGTTTTAATCATATGATATATCATATGATATCACAAATCACTGAAGATTTCAGGGTTTTTTATTATACCCCTGAAATCTTCAGTGATTTGTGAGCTGGTGGCTTTCATGGATGGGATTAATTCCCAGACAGCGATGCAGGAAAGCACCTGCTTCCGTAGCAGAAAAAGGACACATTCTTGAGTTACTGATAAAACCCCAGAGATTCCCCTGTTTTAAATCAAAAGCTGTATTTAGACTACAAGAAGGAGTGGAGCTGCAGGCTCTTGGGAGTTTGCGCAGCCCTAAAAAGGGAAGTTTAAATGACCGACATGTCTGTTACTTACTCTGCAGGGAGAGTTGGGGATTCTGGTGAAATGCACTTTCTGATTTTATTCTCTGCGTTGCGGTTCAATGCTCACGGCGGCGACTGAGCGCAGGAGAATCGGTTGTGTTTCATGTATAAATCTGTTTTTCACCTCTTGTCTCTTGTGTGACAGCGGTGCGTGCAGACCGCATGCGTGGGGGGAGGAATAAATTTGGCCCCATGTACAAGAGAGACAGGGCCTTGAAGCAGCAAAAGAAGGCTTTGATACGATCCAACGGGTTCAAGCTGGAGAGCACGGCTCCTCCGCCCGCCTCGCCTCTGCAGACCGACTATGGCTTCACCGGCACCCTGCACAGCCTGCCCAACATCTCCAAGAGCCTGCTCCCCTCCACCCCGAGCTCCATCACCCCGACAGACTACGAAGCCAACCTCTATGGACCCCCGTCCCTGGGCATGGCCATGCAGTCCCACATGCCCCTCACCGCTCAGTACCAGTACACAGCCTTCCCCAGCAGGGCCATTAAAGCCGAGTGTCCCGACTACACCAGCTCCCCCGAGTCTCTGACCGGATACCCCTACCCCGACATGTACCCCGCCGCCTCGCCACAGCCGCCAAGCCTGCCGCCGCTGGTCTTGGAGCTGCTGCGCTGTGATCCGGATGAGCTGGTGGTGCAGAACAAGATCGTCGCTCATCTGCAGCAGGAGCAGAGCGGCCGGGGCCGACTAGACAAGCCCAGCACTTTTAGCCTCATGTGTCGCATGGCGGACCAGACTCTCTTCTCCATAGTGGAGTGGGCTCGGAGCTGCATCTTCTTCAAGGAGCTCAGGGTGAGTCCCGAGTCCGATATCTTCTCCTCACGCATGCAAACGCCCCTCAGGCTGCAGGATTATGTCACATTTCACAGCTGCACTCCTAATGCAAAACTCTCCTCTAGAAGCGTCTTTATCACTGATTACAACAGAGCATTCGTTTGTGGCATTTCAACATTTCAACACATCCATCCATCCATCCATCTTCTACCGCTTATCCTGTATTTAGGGTCACGGGGGGCTGGAGCCGATCCCAGCTGTCTCAACACATCCATCAAAACATATTATTTTGTTCATTTGTGCTGCACATAAAATATGGAGGGAAACAGGTTCCAACCGGAAAACATTTTGCATTAAAGATCAGGGAAACTGATCCTGAAATCATCCTCTCTAATTTTTTTCATCCCGTTTGTTATTTCCTTTTTTCATCACGATTTCTCTGGCTCACTTTGAGAAAACCGTGGTCCCAATTTCAATCAGAAAACTGTTAAATAAAATAATGAAAAAATTAAATAAAGCGAGTCGTTTGAAGGAAAATATTATTGTCCCTGAGCTCATCTGCTCAGACTACAAGATAAAGATGCAACGTCTATATCACAATCATAATATCTGTCCATCTCTTTAGAAATGTGTGAATCAAAACTGATATTTGAAATTCAAAATGTCTGATTCCAAAGAGCAGCAAACAAGTGCTCAAACATTAAAAAAAAATTCAAAACAAGCTTCCGAATAGACAATACAAATTCAAGTCATTCACTGAAATCTCATTTAGTGACTCAAACCTATATAAACACAATGGATTACAACTAATGCAATTTGGGTTTAACATTTGACTAATAGATATCACCATGAAACCTTCCCCAAAATATTAAATAAAACACAACTGTGGATAGTAAAGGATAAAGATAAATGTTGTTTCATTTTGTTTAGATGAAGGTTTTTACAGACATTTACATTTTCAATGTCTTTTATTCCATAAATCAGAAAATACTGCAAACAGCTACAGATAAAAAATAAAAAATAGAAATAAAATGTTGTATAATTCCGGCTGTGAATGAATGTTAAAACCTTCAGAATGTAGACAGGAATAAAACATTGGAAGTTTGAAAGCTGCTGAAGTGGAGATTTAGATGTATTCTTTAAATGTACGGATCGTAAAGTTTTAAACATTTTGAAGACTTTGCAGGTGAAAAGGTTAAAATGACTGTGTTTATTCATATCACTCATGCCAGAGAGGAGGAGGCTTAGCCTCAGAGAGGAGACGGGGCTTCCACCCAGACCCAGGTTTCCTCCATCATGGCTGAAATAAACACTATTATAAATAACTGCTGCTTTGTACATGTTGAAGTCCCAGATACACCAGGAAACCAAATGGCGTCCTGTTTGCGTTCATGATATCACTGTTCCAGACCGACAACGCTGTGGTGGCGACCTCAATCACCACCACGGCGTTATCAATCAGCAAGTAGCCCCGCCCCTAAAGCAGACCCTCCTTTATGGTCTATCTGACTCTAAATGGGATCATAATTTACTAATTGAACATCATGCTGGATTGAAGTGAAACCATCAACACACACACACACACACACACACACACACACACACACACACACACACACGGTGGCACACAATCAACCAATCACGTTTCATAGACGTAGATCATAAATACATGATTTCAACCAAAACAGTTATTATTTACTTCGTGATTTTGCTCTGCAGGAAGAGAAGGAAACTATAATGATGCTTTATTAAATGACACATTATTAGATAATGTTGCATAATGCACTACATGCAGGTTATATATGCTCCGTGTTCAATGGAAGTTAATGAACAAAAAGAGATGCTTTTACTTCCTTCCTCATTTCTTTTTATGACAATTATCACAGATAATGCAGCATGATCTTGAATATCATGATGTAGCAATTCTTAAATACAAAGTCACAGAAAACTTTGGTGGGTGAATGGGTCTAAAACACCAGACATTTACCCAGAAGGCCACTGTGTAGTTCTGTACAGTTACAGCACATCTGCAGTTATTTGAACCCAAACCATCTTTAGAGAGAGAATATGTTGATAAGTGGCGATGAGTGGACGACGACATTATAATAATATTAACAGACTTTGGCTGCTGCCTTCGCTGCAACATTCTGAGCAAACAGATATTTCTCTCACGAAAACGCAGGAGAAAGGAATTTGGTTTGTAACATTGAAACCTTTCAACAGCGGCATCTCTGTTTCTGCACAGTGTTCATGCACAGTGCTACCAGAGAGCTGACATTAGGACCGCTCAGATTCTGGACTCACAACCAAACACTACTTGGATGCTCCATACGAGAGGTGTGAGAGGAGATGATGTGCTTGAACCCGTTAACTGGAACATTATTACCAAGTGACACGGTCATTCACACTAACACAGCAAAGTGATCTGATACAATAGTCATCGGTGCATTCGGGCATTTGGTGTTCCTGTAACGATAACGATCTGCTGAGTGAATGATTTTACAACATTTCACTTCAACAACTAAAAATCCTGATTGGATGTTTAGAGATCATCCAGGAGGATTCGCCCTTTTCTGGTTACTATTGTATCGTTCCTCGTCGCAGAAACAAAGAGCCATTGTGCTGCTGAGGATTTTTGTTCTATCTTGTCAGATTAACGACAATCAGCTTTCCTTCGGTGCCTCCTCTGGTCCACACTGGTCCACACATCAGGCCAGACACTGAACCCCAGATCTCCATATGACTGGGTTAGTAAGGTCTTGATGGGCAGATGGCACCACACACCAGTGTATGGATGAGTGTGTGGATGAGTGTGTGGATGAGTGTGTGGATGAGTGTGTGGATGAGTGTGTGTGTGTGTGTATGAATGGGTAAATGTTGACATGTAGGGTAAAGAGCTTTGAGTGGTCAGAAAGACGAGAGAAGCTGCTGCCAGGTCGATCTGAGTGTGTCAGAGGGAGACAAAGGGATGAAATTAAATTATTGATCATTACCAAAATAATAAGCTTTTTCTATATGACGTCTGACTTTCTTGTCCATTTGCTGTTATCCAGTAAAATAATTTGGGATGTCCTCTGATGTGAAAAGGAGGTGCATTTAATGCATGTCACAACGTTGGTGTTTACCATATTTTAATTTTGCAGTGTTGTTGCTCAGTGGGTCCCTTCATCTTCTAAAACATGAATTCAAACAACTAAACATGTGTAGTGGTGATCAGTTATGAATGATTATCTGTGGTTCCACTCTTTTCTCAAACCATTGTACATTGCTGGAAACAAAATTATAATAATTATAATAAAAAAAAAAAAAAAAAAAAAAAAAAAAAAAATATATATATATATATATATATATATATATATATATATATATACATATATATATATAGTTTTGCTGGGAGGGAAACATAACTGCAGATCAGGACACACGGTTGGTTTCAGAGCACATTGGTCATAACGTTAGTGACGGATGTTAACACGATCAAGTCTCCATCATCTTTCATAACCATAAGAGCACTTTTTTGAACCGAGACTTGGTATCACAAAGCTGGATATTATTATGAAGGTCATGCCTATAATGCATTATTAACATACTTATAATATCTTATAATCTGCTTATAGCATTATATCATTAAACTTATACACACTCATAATTTAATTTTGTAAGTATTATAGTGTATTTTAATTTCCATATTTGTAATATACATCATAATCTCTATTATAATGTGAAAACCAGTTATATAAGTTGGTAAAAAAATCTATATCAAGCTTCTCTTTTTGCATTACTGAATCCCCTTAAAGGAAAACACATGAGACGTTACAGCAGCATGTACAAAAATACATCTGCAGATTCCAGTTTTTCACAGCTTTTTTTGGTGATATCCCAGTTTAAATGTGCAGCCTTATTTTGTGTTATAACCGTGGTGACGGTACAGTGGGAAGCCGATTCAGACAGTGAGAACAAAGCTGTGCATATTTTGCAGAGAAAGCGCCGCAGGGAGAGAGCCGGCTGTATAATTACATTCCACGCAGGCGATAACGGGAACGTCTACTCTCCGACGCTCGGCTCTCGCTGCGCTCTCCGACATTGTTGCTAAATTGTGAGCAGACTATTGATTTGTGCAGCTCCCAGAGGTGCTCTTTGTCGTGGCTTGCGTTTGACCTTCCATTCACCTGTTGAACATGGAAGACGTTTTAGAGGAACCAACATCACAAATGTTTAGTCACTGGCACACAGCAGACGTAGAATTTAAAAGTAACATGTCCGAGAAGGCTTGAAAACAGATGTAGATTGTGTGTAATCTATCTATCTATCTATCTATCTATCTATCTATCTATCTATCTATCTATCTATCTATCTATCTATCTATCTATCTATCTATCTATCTATCTATCTATCTTATAATCTTATAATAATAACAATCATAATAAAGATAAGACGGTATATTATGGTAATAAGACAGCTAATTATTATATTTTATCTAAATCTAATTCTATACTACTATATTATTATATGATAAAATATATTTTGTTTGTGTAGGTGGTTTTTTATTTCAATTAACCAGTACATCTGAGTGAAGACATATTTCCGTACATGGTTAAAACATGATACTTTATAGCCTATACTATTATTCTATCTATCTATCTATCTATCTATCTATCTATCTATCTATCTATCTATCTATCTATCTATCTATCTATCTATCTATCTATCTATCTATCTATCTATTCTGTCATATTTCTGCAGGTTTGTTGATTAGATCACGTCTGTGCCTTCAGCTTGTCCTTTTATAGTGTATGTTGTTTTTTTTTATATTGGAAAATACACAAGAGTTTCTACCAAATGCTCCAAATTGATTGGTCGGTAAGGCACAAGGGGTAAACACATCTCCATATTGAACACATCTGTGGTTTGCAGAAACGTGCAGAGCCAACATGTTTCCTTCCTCTCAGCTGACAGCTGGCAAGATTACAGTGCAACCATTTCTGCTGACAATCCCAGAGATTTTGACTTGATGGCTGTGAGACAAAATGTGTCTCTTACAGGTAAATCTGGGTTCGAACATCTGGGTTCGCTAACTACGTTGTTGGTGTTGGTTTTATGTGTAAGGACCCTTATCATGCTACTGAAGAGGTTTGGTGCTATTTTGAGCAATATTAGTGGTTAGAATATGCCGTTGTGGATGCGTTAGGCTCGTCGCCCCAATCTAATCAGTGTAAGCGCTATGGGGCTGTTAGCGTCTTTCGAGGCTTTCTCGATACATGGGTGATCACTGAAATAAAATGTCTGGATGGCTTATTTGATGTTTTTTCATGGCAAAAAAGACTATGGGGTCCATTTTCGCCGGTCTTAAACTTTAACAAAAAAATAGATTTTATGATTTTCATGTTTTTAACATCGTCCTACCTACATAATTGCGATTACGATTTAAAAAAGATTAATCGAACAGGCCTAACCTGACAGGTATACTACCTGATGTATGAGTGTAAACAGCTCCAGACAGAAACATGGAGACTACATGTGGGAGATGAAATGAAGCTCCTCCCCACATTTAGCACATTTGAGGGTTTTTAGAGAGATTTTTTTGGCCGCAGCCGAGCGTCCGACTTCTCTGGAGGAGGAAGCGCAGGAGGTCGAAGAGACCTCTTACTTCCTTAACCCCTTCCTTTATCACTGCACGACCCCCCAACGCAGCACCAGTCCAGATGTGGCCCACCAGATTGGACCCTCCCCTCAGCCACTGATATATGGTTTCATTCAGATGGACAGTAACTCTGTCAGCTCGCTGTCAGATGAATGTGTCTCTGGCTCTATTAGCAGCTGTGTCTGTAGAATTACTGACTGCCTTGTCCTTCAGTCTGCACATGATATTACAACAAGCTGGATTCAATCTGAACACACACCCATCCCCCGAACACAGCAGATGTGTCTGTGAGGAGGGGGGGCTTCATTTCTCCTCTCTCCTGGTTTTTATAGTCTCCCCATTTCTTTTCATTTGATCTGTTTTCTTTCTCATATATTTCTGTGAGATTTGTCTCTGTATTAATATAATTGTTTAATTCATTTAAAATCTGAATCGGGATTCAGGGAGGAAAGCAGCCGTTTTCATGAACCATAAAACACATAAACATCACAGTTGCCGTTGGAGACAGGAACAAAGGAATAATCACGACATATCACAAGTTTCAAAGCATATTGATCATAGTTCTGTGTAAATAACAAAGAGATGAAACATGTATGAATAGAGTGAACCTCAAACCCTTTATTAAATCTTCTTGTATCTCTATGACTGTGTCTGTCTGTCTGTCTGTCTGTGTGTCTGCCTGCCTGCCTGTGTTTCCTGGAGGTGGGAGATCAAATGAAGCTGCTCCATAACTGCTGGTCTGAACTTCTGGTCCTGGATCACATTTTCAGACAAGTGCAACATGGACAGGAAGACAGTATCCTGCTGGTGACCGGCCAAGAGGTAACTACTCCCTCACACACTTCCCACCAGCACAATGCTGCTTCATTACTTTACAAAGCAAAATGTTTGGACTATAGTTCCAATGTGGAGTCCAATATGTTTGCTTGATATAACAAGTGAACCAGCTTTAAAACCAATTAACTAAGAGCCTTTGAACCTTAAGCCAATGTCATTAGTAAGGCATGAATGTTGACAGCAATGCTGATATCTTAAAGCCCCAGTCGGTAACATTTTTTTTATCATATTCACTGAAGCCGACACTATGCTCCGATAGAACAACATAAATCATCCGGTTTTAGAAAAAAAGCCTGCTTCTATGTGCACATAGAGCCTGTTGTTTGTTTTGCTAAGATCGACAGCATCGGATCATCATGTCCAATCAGCACGCAGGGCTGTGTTCGTGCATACACAGAGCCCCTCCCCCCTCGGGCTCGTTCCACTATCACAAGGGGGAGGTGGAGGGAAGTAGCAACAAGCTTCCAATTCCTCGGTTAAAAACCGAAACGAGGAGGTCCAAAACAACCAAGGAAAATAAAACACCGGTGGAAAATAAGGAAAAAAAAAAAAAAGTTTGACGGTGCCCGTGATAAAACCAGAGTCGACATCGGACTGGTGTTTCAAAGGTGGCGTGATCTAAGGGATTTCAAAGGGCACGGAGTCGGCGGATTGAGTGCCCTCAATCCGCCGGACTTGCCGACTGGGACTTTACTGAAGCCACTGATAGTTCTCAAAATACCATTAGATTGAGTCATTTCAGTGCTAGAACCCTACATGCACTATAACTGTAATGTAATGTTTCCTCCAGAACTGTGTATCAGACCCAAGACTCTCTGTTTGTGAAACCAAAAGTTAACGTTGAGTTTACGCTAGTTACATAACATTGTTATGTTTGTTACATCAAAAACTATGCTAAGGCCACTTGTTATTTATTCACCCAGTTACCTTGTTCGGTACATTATGTTGTTACGCTGCGTCGTTACGCTGCGTCATTACGCTGCGTCATTATGCTACATTGCTATGCTACATAGTAATGTTACACAACTTATGTGAGGTTTTTAGATAGTTTCGTTGTTATTTAACATTGTTAAGTTATAACATAATTTTGACAAAAACTATGATCTGCTATGAACTATGCCCTTTTTTCAACCTTAATTTAAGTTATTAATTGTGTTGTCAAAACTATCAATCCTTTCAAACGTTAAACATGTGCCATCGTTCATGTGAAACATATTTTTTAAATTAACGGTTTACTCCACATTCAACATATCTGGGGGGGCAAAACGAAATTTCAGTATCGATGAAAACTAAATTACTTCAAGGCATGACCTCATGTTGTAATAAAACAGAATAAGATTTTTCCTAAATGTGTTCATTAGGTCATCAACTAAATCTTATGATTAGCTTCTCCAATATTACAACAAAACTCTTAAAGCTGCAGTCGGCAAGTCTGGCAGATCGAGTTGACAAATTTGGAATGTTTCCAACACTCACGCCCCTCCCCCTCTACCACCAAATTCCTCCGCTCCCTCCCATCGAGTGCTCGTGCACCAGATTCCTGTGAACGCGCCCGTGTCTTCTGTCATCGATAAACGTAATGGAGTACACGCTACACAGAGGTAGGCTGGCTAACTTACTCATAGATAGCAACTGCTAACGTCATTTAGCGGGTGCTTAGCTTGAGGCGTGTGCCTGTGATATTGTAACATGCGTGAGGGTGGAGGTGGGATCTGTGGTGTGTGCACAACTGTGAACTGCACTGAGTGGACAGGATGATACGGGCGCGGGGGATTTTTGCAAAACAAACAAAAAGCTCTACGTGCACGTAGAGGCACGCTTTTTTTTTCTAAAACCGAATGATTTATGTTGTTCTATCCGAGCGTAGTGTCGGTTTCAGTGAATATGATCAAACAAATGTTGCCGACTGCGAGGTTAATATTTTATTACTATGAAATTATTGTTCCAACCCTTTCAGCAGTTCTATGAAGGCTTCTCTGGCTTAATAAAATCATTCTTAATTCATATAACAACACAACAAATGTTGTTTATAAATAATTTACAGATTTATCTTCCTTCCTGTTTGCAGGTTGAGCTGTCGTTCATCTCATCCCAAGCCGAGGCGACTCTGTCCGGTCTGGTCCAACGGGGCCAGGAGCTGGCGGCGAGGCTGAGGGCCCTGCAGTTGGACCGCAGAGAGATCGCCTGTCTGAAATTCCTCCTCCTGTTCAACCCCAGTGAGTCAAGCTCCTCTCTGTGCTGCTATGAATTAATGGATGTGCAAATGTTGTGCCTTGAGATTAATTGTTGAACAACAACTTCTAGTCAGCGATCAAAATCTGGCAGAAATTATACTTTGAGAAGAGATGGTGTTTTCATAGTTCATATTGGACACATTGGGCCTCATTCAGGAAGTGACACAAGAGAACATATTCTCTTAGTTTTGTTTATATCCACAATTTGTTCTTATTTATTTAGGTAGCCATTGCTTTCTGGGTTTCACCAATGTTTTCTTATTTTTGCTCCTTTAAAGGACCAAACCAGTTATTACATGTCATCGTCCATCGACAACATCAACAGTTTACCAGAATAGCTTCATTTTTGTGATAGTTTGTTTACATTTTGACCATATTTAATAAACATTTCAGAATGTTCCTGAAAATGTTTGGCAAGTTCAGTTAAACCTCACCTTGTTGTTAAAATCCTCATTCTAGCTCAAATTCCAGTTAGAAACTCAGTTCTTGTCAGGAACTGCTTTACAAGGCATAATGACATTCAGCTCATCGGCTGTCTTGGCTTTGTTGTGATTGACAGCTCAGAGGGCGGAACCACATTTTAATGGAGGTCAACGATTGGCTGAAAGTTACACCTCAGACTTTCAGTCTGAATTTCAGACTCGTACTGAAATGACTCAACAGTTGCCATAAATATCCAACTTCTCCGAGTACGTCTTCTTCAAATTCTGGGAGTGTTTGGAAGTTGTTCTCTGACCAGGATCTTCTTGTCTAGGTTGAATTGTGGCTCTTACAGGCTTTTTTTTGGTCACATCCCTCCAACTTGACACAAAACTTTAGATGTTAGCTATGCTAATAAAGGACGAGTCAGCTGGAGTTGACTTTCTCCTATTTCTTTTCTCAACAGAAAAATAAGGACAAATATAACAGAATATTGTTGCATGAGGCTCAAACAGGAAAAACAGCATTCATATTTAATCTAAAGTCTCTTCCCTTTAACATTAGTATTAGTCAGAGTAATCGATCCCTGATTGACCTTTCTGCCAGTGCATATGAGCGTAGACCTGAGCTGACGTGCGCAGCCTGTAGATTGTGTGTTTTCAGGAGAATGGTGAGTTCTGAGGTAAAAATCAATCAACTTGGTGGGGCTGCAGGGTCATACTGATGCTGTCCTTTGGCGGAATTTGAATAGCAACACTGACATTTTAATGAAAAAAATATCACAATTGCCACAATTATCTGCAATGCCTATTTATCTGTAAGGTTACACGCGTTTTCCAAAGTGGCCTTTTTCCCTCCAATAAATTCACTTAATTAAATTTCTAGGGTTGACAAAAGCCAATATTAACAAAGACATCCTCCTCCACCATTGTCCACTAATGGCATTCAAAAGAAGCGTAATGGATGGTCTATCATTCGATGGCAGGACCAACATTCATGTAGCGGCTTGTGCAGATGGAGAGAGCATAGATGTGGCTCGCCCAGATTCTCAGAAGTGTTTGCTGTTTAGCGCTGGCAAGCGGGGAACAAAGAGCTTTTGAATGGGGAGAGCACTTGTCATAGACAGAAAATATTTGCTGTCTTTGCCTGCGGCTTCTTTGCTCTTACTCTCCCTCATCTTCAGAGTCAGGTTTGTCGGGGGTAATTTAATTGCCCTTAAGCAGTTTGAAAACCTGATTCAGAACATTGATTCAAAACATTTAATTACTGTGTGAATGGATTCTCCAAGATGGGCTCAGCTGACGCTGAATGCCGGTCCACCGGAGGGCTTGGCTATTGTTTCACACAAACACACACACACACACAAATCTGCCCACACACCATGCACTCACCTCGTTTCATACTTAAAGTATAGACGCAGCATACAAATGAAACCTCGGAGCTTACATTTATATCATTAGTGAATGGTTTACATGCAATATTAAGGTTGTTTTATTTATTATTTATGATATAAAGGAAAGGAAATGGTCTTTAATATTGCCTATGTGCAGCCTATGTGCAGCTCACCTTTCAGACCAGAATCTAACTCCTTTCCTCCGTACATTTAAAGTAACTCAAAAAAAGAAAAACAGAAATATAAATCTCCATTGAAGTTGAGTCATCCTACAATCGGAAGATCTGTAGTTGGATTCCAGGCTCCTCCAATACGCATGCCAAAGTGTCCTTGGGCAAGATACAGAACCTCAAATGTCCACCCAAGGCTCAACCATCAGTGCTTGAATGTGTGTGAACCGGTAAATGTAGACTGAATGTAGTGTAAAGGGTCTGAAGTGGTCGAAAAGACGAGAGAAAATGCAGATCGATTTACCATTATCTGATGAAAACTGTGAGATGTGGTTGAAAGCTTCAGAACAAAACCTACTGCAGTAAATCAACCTCAAGTTAACATCCATCCATTATCTATCACGACTTATCCACAGTGGCGGTGTAAGGTTAAATTATTCTGGAGAGACTTGCTTAAGATAGGAACCGTTAAGTGTTTCACAAATCTGAGACATCAAAACAGATAAATTCCTGTTTCTTGGTTATCAAAGACCCCAAGTTAGTCTTCATTTTGAGGGGTTGTTATAAATGACAGCACTGCTTCCAGTGTTACGAGTTCAGAATCCTGGAACAAACGGACAAACCCTTACACATGGCTCCTCTCCTGTTGCAGAGAGTGAGGAAGGAGCAGCTGTCGTTCTAGCCGATTGGTGCTGTGGTCTGCAGAGATGGTACCGATGCCGCTGATCCTGTTCTGGGGGTTACTGTTGCTAAGAGGAGGGGGTGCAATAGGCACACTGCCCTCTCTGGGCCTAGATAATGTGGCTCCCGACAGGGACAGGCTGAGGTGGCTGGGCTGTCTGCACAGGTTGTGCAAACGATCCAGGCAGCTAGAGTGGGATCCACCATTGCAAATGGTACCTGCAGGTGGTCAGGAGGCAACGGCTGGTGTGGCCTCCTCTGCCCTGCAGCTGGAACTGCCGTTGGTGCTTAAGGCCTTGGTGAAGAATCCCTACGAGCCTCTGGAGGGCCCTCTAAGAAGGCGTTGTCTTTTAAGACAGCTACGCTGCTTGCACGCTTAAAATCTGATCTGTTTTTATCAGATCTCCTCGTCGCTCCTTCTGCATTCCAAATATGGTCACTTCCGTTCACTGGTTGCACAAATTCCAAGATGGTGACGGCCAACATGCCGAACTCGAGGCTTTAAAACTGTAGTCTACAAACCAATAGGTGACGTCACCATGACAACGTCCACTTCTTATATACACTTATATGCTCGGACTCATATCAGCAGATTCATGATCCATCTTCATCCTCTCTGTGTGTGTTTGTGTGTGTAGATGTGAAGCTACTGGAGGACCAGGCGTTCGTGGAGGGCGTCCAGGAGCAGGTGAACGGGGCCCTGCAGGAGTACACCCTGTCCGCCTACCCCCAGTTCCAGGAGAAGTTCAGCCAGCTGGTGGTGCGGCTGCCGGAGCTGCGCTCCCTGAGCACCCAGGCGGAGGACTACCTGTGCTACATGCATCTGAGCGGAGAGGTGCCCTGCAACAATCTGCTCATTGAGATGCTGCACGCCAAGCGAGCGTGCGTGTGAAGACAGGACGGGCCATCACCGCCGCCAAGTGTTGTTTCTGTCGGTGAGACTTGTGTGTGGGAGGGAAAGTGTGAGCAAGATGAAAAAATAATCCGGTTCATCTTGGGTCATCTTCATGAGGGCTTTGTTTGAGTCTGAGAGGAGAAAATGTTCTCTCCAGTTGGAATTATAAAGCTCCATCTTTATTCAAGGTAGTTTCAACATTTTGAATGTTAATGTTTTCATATCCTGCAGAGCTACATTATTGTGAACTTTATAAACGGGATTTTGTACGTTGTTTCCAAGAATCTAAAGTACGATCTGCCTGTAGTGTACCATTATATCCTCTTTGACCATTGCACGAATCCGACATTATCAACAAGATTTTCTACGTCCCATTGAGCTGCCCAGCTAACGTTTAGATCAATCTTTATAGCTGCAATCATTTTTCGAAGCGTCCACACACAAATATCTTCTATTGTGAACACTGGTTGGCTGATGTTGAACTGTCACATCACATGACCTGAGTGGAAACATCTTCTGAATGCTTGCTGGGTGAGCTCATGTGCACTTTCCCCAAAATATTTTTTAGCCTCTTCAGAAATGAGATTTGATTGTTAAATTAGTTGTTTTTTATCCAAATGTTAGATGAAACTTTTTGATTCTAAGTTCACCAACACTAGATTATTATGATTATTATTATTTAGATGAAGACGGACTAGCACTGCTTGTATCGCTACACTTGTTATTTTTACCACAGATGATAAAAAACAAAACAAAAAAAACTACATATGAAAGCTCCATGGGGTTCTACAGTATATAGTTTTGTTTTAATCTATTTAGATGTTAATATATTGATATATAGAAGGCAGACATGTTAAGAAAAACACATCATTATTCAGTTATTTCTCAAACCATTACCTAGAAAGTGTGTCCATTCCCAACACTGTACCGCATGTGGATGTGAGAAGGACGGACCAAAGTGTGCTGAGGTTGATCTGTTTGCACAGAAGCTGCTGTAGAGATGGTTTTAATACCAAGAATGAAAACGATTACATTTTCAAAGCGTAACATTCTGTAAATAATGTAAATGCTTTTTTTCCTTATTGGCAACAAATCCCATGAACAGACCAAAACCGAAGATGTGTCGATTACTTCTGACCTTCTGACTGCGTTTGTGACTCTGTGGAGTGGAAACAACTACAGATTTTTACACATTTGGTGCTCTAGTAATATCTACACCAGCAGGATAGCACGTGTCATGGCGGACAGGGGGGCCCATCATCACATGCCACCACAAGTTCAAAGATCCAATGTTCTCCAAAACCAACTGGATGCTCACTGAACACCTGCTTCATGTCAACCAGCAGCTGCACACAACACACACACACACACACACACACACACACACACACACACACACACACACACACACACACACACACACACACACACACACACACACACACACACACACACACACACACACACACACGGGGTTATGAACCTGATAGTTGCTGTTTGCTGCTGTAGCAGGCTGGAGGATGATTTGAGTTTCACACGTTAAGTTAACTGATTTTTCACATAATTGTATCACTGTGAGCGACCAGGTCAGCACTGTGCTGGTGGTCGAAACAAACACGCTGGCTGGTGGTAACACCGGAGAGGAACATCCAACATGTAGCTGCTGGTTAAAGACTTAATACTTTGTGTTGGATCGTTTCACACAATTAGCTCGTCTCCACACTGTTTCAGGTGTGGATAAAAACCAGACCAGCACCAACTTGAACATCAGCCAATAATGCTTTATTTTAATGTGCCGATTGCTGTCCATTCAGAGGTTTGGGGGTTCCATTCAGACCCACATCTAAAGACCTTGCCTTGTAGGACGGTGTCTGTGAGCCCATCAGTCAGACTGAAGTGCCACGTTGTTCTACCATGTCGCCAAGTAATCATCCTCATAAGAACAGAGAATGTTCACATGGAAACCAGGGTTTAAGATGTTTAGTTAAAGTTCGGGGATGATGAGGATTTTGATTAAATAGATGCCTTTACATGCTTGAAGCCACGGTGACTTACTCGTTATTCAACAAAGACCCCAATGTTTCCCATCATGCAGTACTTCGAGGGGAACCATGAATATATGAATCATGTTTTGCCACAAGCAAATACTGTAGGAAAACAAATTAAATATGTTCCCGGAGGTTTTGCAACACTGGAAATACATTTCTTTAAATAATGTAGGCTTAATCATGTTATTAAAAGACACAAATCAGGTAGCATCATATTTCATTTCAAATGAATTTGGTGTTGCAGTCGTGTATTAAATTAGTAGTGGTGAAACAATAGAAATAGAATATGAGTAGGACGGACAAAGAAGTGTTTTCAGTCAAGATGTTGAAAAGAAAATGTTGGTTAGTTGTTGATGAAGCTCCGGTGATGGATGGGTGGCTAGTTAGCTAGTTTGCTATATAACAAGTTTGCTAGGTAGTTAGCTTGACCTTCTCCTGAGTGGTGGACAGTGAAGCAGTGTGACACCAGCCTGCTCATTTTCTGTAATCAGTGTAGCATGAAAGCATTTTGGAATTAGCAAGCTAGTTAACAAGCCAGCTACCTGCTAGTTAGCTAGCTAGATTTGAATGGACACATCTGTTCTACTCCGATTCTATTTCTATGGCTGAAACATAATTTTGAAGTGTTTCTCCAATTTGTGTTTGGAAGAGAGAGTTCCGAAAAAAATCCGTAGCGAGTGACATATCTGTCCTGCATCATTTCTTTAAAATATTTTTTTAAGCTTCTGGAGTTTTTGCTTGGTGCAGCACATCTATGAAGACATCTGTTTATTTTAAGTATCTGTAAGTCGACAACCACAACAACCTGTACGGTTGCCTAAATCTCATCCACACCTTTCTTCTGAAGCTGTTTTTCATGGATGTAGCTTGGTAGCTAGTAGCTGATGTATCTAACCTTAAACCTGCCTACAGAGCTCTGATTGGTCGATTGTCTTTTTGTGGAATTAGCCATCAATGAGTCCAACACCAGACCTTTTAGAATCACTTTCAAAATGGGAAGTGGATGTTGAAATTCAGTTCCTTAACAACAAGTGAATGTTTAATGCAGAATTTTCTTCCTATGTTGATGAATGTTGATGGATCACCAAGACTCTCACTGATGAGAAACTCTGAATTATTCCTGCATACTGGACACATTTCAAACTAAATATCCAGTCAGTGGTCTGGTGTGCTGCCTATCTGCCCCTATGTAGTCCGAAACCTGAAAACTGTATTTTTGCAGTAGTTAGTCAGTGATTTTTCTGTTCTAATGTTGGAACTCAAATGTTTTTCCCCAAACTGAACTCAGAATTATCGAAGGGGATCCCGTTTTAAAAACGAATGACTCTCAGCGATGAAGACAATAAAACTGATCTTCACTGAAATACAAAGACACATTCACAGTGTGTCATGTCGTGAGCTCAGCTTTGTCACTGTGTTCACATGAAATCATCCCTTGTGTGTCCATCGAGGTGTTGCAGACAATCACTCCACCTGCCTTAACTCAACGTCTGCCTGAAAACATGCTGTGTGTGTGTGATCACTCTGTACAGTATATTTATGTTGTGAAGTGAATATCTACTGCAAGATGAAGATACATTTCAACTGAAAAAGTCTCTGCTTTATGTTGAGTCCAAATCGCTTCTGTTGTGGAACTGATTCTCTTGATATTGCCTTTGTTTTTGCTCTTTGCTCACCTCTTTATTTCACTGTGAGTTGACAGTCCCGTCTTAAACTGAAGTGTTTTTTTTCTCCCAAAAGAGAAAGTGACCAAAACATTTTTTCTTTAAATATATTTTATTGTAATATCATCAAACCAATAAATTTCGGTGAAGTAATGCTCCAATTGTGTGTCGGCTTTTATTTCACAACATACATCAGTTATACACAAATGATACAGAGCTCATATGTACAAGATTCATTACAGCAGTAACAGCGTAGCTGTTATTCAGCCTTGTCTGACTCAAAATACAGAAATTATTGAAATCACTCACATTCTAAAATATTAAACACCAGACATACTGGAAAATCATCATCAATCAATGTCTCTTCAGGTAGACATCAGTTTTTTATTTAAGTGTTTAGAGGGAAATTGATTTGTTTGACTAAAAAAATGTCTAAATGTAGAACATGTTGATCATGTTTAAGAGACAGAAGAAAAGCTGGTTTTAGTAACTTGGAAATGTAAATAATTGTGGATTAATGCATAGCTTGCTGTCGTGTATCATTGTTCTACAATTTCAGGGCAGTGCTGGTGGGAATAGTTACGGTCATCATGATAAACTCATACAATGACCGATGTAGTGTCACAGCTGTTTGGAATGAAAGCAAATGACACATTTGATCTGACTGCGTGTTGCCACTACAATTTGATTGGCTATTTACAAAAGAACCGCTGTCATCATTTCAAGCACATGTTAGTGTTTTTATGAAGAAGATGAACTGAGTGGATTATCTTCCACAACAAACATGAAAACGTCTCATGTTTGTTGTGATGTTTTGATGGATTTACATGTGAGTGAAAGAACAATCCACTCATCATTTGTATAACTGCCACTTGATCACTTAAAGATGTCATGTTTTGTTGTGTATTATGTTGTTTTAAATGTGAGTGCCAAAGAAAAATGCTCTCTCTCTCTCAAAAAAAAGTAATCGACGATTAAGTAATCTGAATCAAATATTGTTATAAACCATAACGTAAAAAAATGACCATGGAGATAAAACTGTCGGTTATCACCTGTGTTGAACAGCATATAAGTCGATGCCCTTCTAAAATACGCCACTTAAAACCACAACTGGTCAAAGTTTAAACTGGAATAGAACTTGGGAGTACAGAACAAAACACCAAAAACGGTGACTTATTTTAAAGGAGTCATCACCTGGTTTTATACGTATCCAGCCCCCCTTGGATCGCTTTGGATCAATTCGTAAAACTTATTAGAAAAAAAAAAAAAAAATTTAATCAAACATTGAGCTTGTTCTGACCCTTTTTCGTACCGCGATTTTATCACGCGAGATTACGCGCGAGGTTTTGACTGGTCCGGATGTGCATTGTATAATATGTAATGAGGCGCACGTTGATTCGCCGCAGGAAGGACAGAGCCGGGGGGGCTTGCCTGCATGCAGACTCCAAAACATAATGGCGGCGCTTCGGCGATTTCAGGTAGCGGACGGGGCGGGGTTGGGTGGTGAAAGAGGGGTGGGCTTATGCAAGTAGCCGCCACGGTGACGTCACCGAAGGCGCAGAATCAAAATCTCGTGCTTTAGGAATGCACACCCTTGTGTGCTATTCCTGTTCGGAAAAAGAGCAGAAGCGAAAAAACGGCGCCACTTTCAAACTCCAGCCATTCAGGCAAGTTTCAACTGAGGTCAAACACAGATATGCATGTTTTAACAAGAGAAATTGCGATTTCCAGGTGATGACTCCTTTAAGATCTGCATCAGTTACAACATGATTCCTGCATGTCGGCTGTCTACAGTATAAACAGTCAGCAGCCCTCATGGTGCATCTTAAAGGAGGAAAGATTAAAACGGCTGCTGCTTGGAACTAGAATGATGGAGAAACAAGTGTCTGAGGTCTGAAGCCGACGCTGGTTTGACAGCCGACACTGTAGATGGATGAGGAGCGACTGGATCCAACAGATGCAACAGAAGACTCCTGTCTGTTGGTGTTTCTGTCCTATTTACAACCGTCACACTGTCTACACTACACTGAAAATGTTTGGAAACTATAAAACCACATATCAGGAACCACAATGCATTGCAATGTTAGAGGCCTTTTTCTTTGTGGTTATCCAGATTTATGACTATTATTTTAGAAATATTTACAGGAAACACGAGGACAGAAGAGTGAGAATGATGTCCAGCAGTAATATTTGACCACATTGTGGCAACGGCAAGCCATCATGGAGGTCAACTGATACAAGAGCAGTGACAGTATAAGAAGGTGGAGCCAACTTCTTCATGCTTTCTTCATGATTACTTTATTTCACATCTCCCTCCCAGCCCAGTGTGCATGTGTGTGTGTGTGTGTGTGTGCATGTGTGCGTGTGTGTGTGTGTGTGTGTGTGTGTGTGTGTGTATGTCCAATGCACGCTTGTTGTAACCGAGTATCAGGATCCGCTCCGTTTGCAGTTCAACAACCTGCGGTGAAATGAAGTGAAAGCATTAGCAACGACTCCGTGCTCAAACTGATGTTTGGTGTTTTTGCGTTACAGGAGTGCGAGTGTGTTTGTGTATAAAAGAGAAAGAAGAAAGGAGGGAATGAAAGGCAGATAGAGAGAGAGCAGGTGTTGGAGTGGTTAATGGCTGATGCCGTGAATAGCCGGCCCTGTCCATTCCTGATTAAGGGAATGAACTTGTCCTTTGTCTCGCCAGTCAACAATGAACACCCAGCAGCACTCAAACACCCTCCATCAGGCGTTCTTCACAGACGGCTAAACATTTAATGAATGTAAAAACTTCCTCTTCCCGACTGCCAGGCAATTTAGAGCGATTGACAGTGACTTGACCCTGTGGAGATGTGGGGACCATCTGTTGCGTTGCCCCACACATTCAAATCAACAAAAGGCAGTCGGGCAGTTTTCACACAGGCCGAAACACTGCACATGTGCAGGTAAACGGAGACGATACAGGACAAATAAAACCCTTTTACTCTTCCTCCTCCGGTCACTTGTCAACTGTTTGGATTCAGGTCATTATTATTAGATGATGCTTTCTACATAGAAAAAAAACCCAATCTATTCTGTGTTTGTGAAAAGAAGAAACATAGGAAAACACTAAAACAGTACTCAGACCATCATTGTACACTGAACGTGTGAGTTAATTCAGTCAACACACTGAGGAATTTCAATAATGGATGCAAATGCATACTATTGTTATTTCTCAAGGCTGCTTCAAAATACTCCATATGTCATTTAAAACCAGACAAAGAACAAGTAGTATCGCTTGAAATTCCCAACATAAGGAAGATGAAGGAAACATAAACATGATGATCTACTTTGTGGTCGTATCAACAGATCTGCTCTTCTATGCTGCTAACACTGTTATCTGCAGGGAGATCCAGTTCCATCCCCTGGAGTGCAGTTTGGTGTATTTCATTATTTATTGCAACTTCCTTATCTCCTCACTTTATTTGTGACTATTTTGTGAGTATTTTTGTTTCAGTATCTATAATATGCATTTGCTCTTGTTCTTCTGATGCAGTGACACCTGACTTATAATAACGTAGACCTCATCTTCATTTCAACAAATACCAACTCTTCTATAACTCAGGACCAGTATGGAGTGATGTACCTGATGGCTTGAACCCAGTCAGCTGGACCACCTGTTGTAATAGAGGAGACGTACACACTGCTCCGTTATATTGAAACACTAAGATATGGTAACGATGCAGTGATAATGCAAACATGTTACTTACTTGGTTTCCTGATGCTGATTTTAATGAGAAACTCACAAAGCTTTCCTTTCTGAAGCTTTCTGGAAGATGAAGAACACTTTTTATTTACACAAAAGACACAAAGACAGATTTCTAAAATACACACAAATGCAAACAATGTGAATGACATAAGAACATTATGAAAATCTCAGTAGGCCTATAACTCCGTTTCTGTATTCAGGTCTCTATTATTTATCTTCTTAACCTAAAGCAGTAGATTTTTTTCCTAACCCTAAACAGGCATATACAGTATATATTCATAGCGGAGTGATCGACACCAACAACGTCATTAAAAATGTCCACATATCTGATTTCAGGCTATTTGCATATGTCATCCATCTGATCGCCACATTGTAGCTGCTAAATGTAAATGTTGCTGGAAGTAAAAGAATGAGCGCTTCAGCATATGATCAATTGACACGGCGTCCCTGAAACATGTAACAGTGAAGCCAGAGCGTCACAGTTAGAAACGGCGGCCGCTCAGCGAGCCGTGGTGTTCGGTGAGTCGGTCGCCAGAATGTGTTCCCTTTTCAATTTCCTGCCGCAGAGGTGACTCGATGATATTTGTATGCATTTCCATTCCCTCCTCCTTTTGTGCTTCTAAACTCAAGGTCGGTAAAACCAAGGAGCTGATTTTAGAAATGAGATGCCACACACACACACATACACACATGTATGTTATGCAGCCTACCGTTCTTTATGACCAGTGACGTAGAGGTGGACCTGGGGGGCCCAGAGGTGGAGCTGGAGGGTCCGGAGGTCTCACTGGTCTCAGGGCTTGAGGGGGTCGGTGGACTGCGGCCCCAGGAGGTAATCGGGGCCCTCTGGGACGGCAGGAAGCTGGTTGGCTGGGAACAGTTCTGGAAATAAATCACAACCCAATAAGAATTGTTTCAAAGTGTCGGAGTTCCACTGAAATAAAGCTTTTCATTTTCTCGATCGCTGCTTTCCTCTTCCTCACCGTGAAAGATAAGGCCTTCCTCTTTTCTTTGATCCTCTTTATGGCATTCCTCACCTAAATGAGAAGCAGCGTTTACACCCACTGGTTTGTCCAAGAGGCCGGTAGCCTCACATACCACACTAAGATACATTCTGCTCTTCTGGCCAGAGACAGCAGCATCAACAGCAGAAAGAAAGCCTCCTCACCTCACTGTTGTAGACAGCATACACCAGAAAAATGTACAGGCCCTGCGGAGGGGACACAAAGGACACATTGGAGGGTTAGAGAGGGAAGAAGAGTAAAAGTCATCTTCATTCATACTCTCAGTCTTTCTACTCCCTTCTGGCTTCAGCGTCTGTGGAATCCAGCAGGGTGTGGCATCAACACTCAACTGAATCCAATCGGTCTGTCGGCACCAGAAATGTCAGTTGGAAGAAAAGTGTTTTTCTCAGCAGTTTGTTGACCTCCTGTTTGTCCAGTGATGTACTGAAGAAGTGGGCTACTATACTGAAACATACATGCTGCAGTAGATCCGGTTATGCTATAAAATAAGTCAGTAGGTCCAATAATTTGACAGCCCAAATACTTCAGTGGTTATCCAGACAGTTAGTGGACAGACGAGGGAGATAGAGATTTCAGAGAACTAGTTTCATGTTGTTATTCAGTCCTTGTTTGCCCTCATGCTCGGTTCTCTCGGTCGCCAGGAGAAAAAGAAGAAGGGCTGGCCTGGCATCATCCTTCCACCTACATGAGGAAGAACTCCTACTGTATTGTTATCTGCCCTCAGATGGACACAGGCAGTAAATCTAAATTAACTAGCAGCTCTGTGGGGTTCACCCAGAGGCCAGCTCATTGTGATTAATTAAAGACCAGAGAAAAGACAAGGAGGGAGATGCACAGAACGGACGGAGAGTATAGAAAAACAGGGACAGCGATTGGTAAAAGGTTTACGTGAGGGAAGAGTGTCAGAGAGAGGAAGTAACTTCTGTTTTATCATCAGGGAGGAGAGCTGGAGGAAGATGTGGTATGACCTTGTGTTCAAACGACTCACGGCCTTCTCCCACACACGGTAACACACGATGGAGGCATGCGCGCACACACACACACTCACACTCACACTCACACACACACACACACACACACACACACACACACACACACACACACACACAGAGTATACATAATATATATAATATATTTCACAAACAATGAGAACCCAAGCCCGACCTGGGAATCGAACCCGGGACCCACTGTAAGGCGACAGTGCTACCCACAACACCACTGTGCAGCCCCTATCTGTATTACGTATGACAAAAAGGAATTGAACTGAATTATTTTATATATGACTTTGTTATCGACTGCTCCTGACTAACCCCGTTCACGGTGACTGTTTCACGACGTTAACCATGTTTTACGTTAACCGCGACCGCTTCGATTTTAACCATTTCACAACATTACCCCTTCACAAACCTTTTTTTTACGTGAAGATAGTACACTAAAGAGGGGGCTTCTGTCCAACTGACAAAATAAGACAATCATTACATGTTTGTTTTTGTAGATAATTCTCTTGAAAATTGATGCAATTGATCTTAGTGTTCCCGTCAGATGTGTGTAGGTGCTACAGAGGTTTCCAATTATACACATCATGGTTTCAACAGGTTAACACATCGACACATCATCACCGTTTAAATTGATGCTGAGTCATGTTTCGGGCCACCTGATGAATTTAAGTGGAATATTCTCTGTCTTTTAGCTCCGGTTTTGGTCTCCACCCACCCAATATCTGCATCTTTAGCTGCTAAATGCTCCACCACGTTCACCAGGTAGTCTCTTACCTTGTGTTCACCGCAAGCACATTTTTCATGCGTCGTGATTGCATACAAAGTCAAAGCAAAGACACGAATAGATGCAGATTTGGTGGCGAATACCAGGCGATTGACGTGAAAGATGCATCTTGAAATATTTCAGTTGAACGAGAAATGTGTGTGTCGCGAAAATCTGTGTGCTTTCGATATTCCTGATGTTGCTGAATCAGAAATGAAGATGCTATGACAGAGATGAGAGGTACTCTGTTTACCTGGAGGGCATTGAGAGCGATGAAGACGTAGGCGACTACTAACGACAGATGGACCAGAACTCCACACAGCCAGGTCAGACCCAGAACCGGCAGCAGGATAAGAACCGGACGGGTCACCGCCCTGCAAACGTACACAGCACATACATTATCATACATGCACAGAGAGTATAGAGTGCTTGAATTACACACAAATACTCGACACAGTCACATAAGAACATGGTCTAACAGACCACTGAAACAAAACTTCACAGTGTGTTGTGGCCTCTCTTAATTCTTCTCTATTCTCTTTCTCAACCATTTTTCAAAACATGAGCAGAGGCCAACAGAAGGAGCCGGCAAAGTGAAGTTTTCATGGTATTTTGATGACATATTTTCCTCGACTACATCCTCCTTGAATCCTCATCAAACATCTCTGCACAGCTGTAGATTTCACCGCCTACCACAGTCATACTCCTGTTCCTGCAATCATCCTTTCAGTGATTCTGGTGCTTATACGACCAATAACCATTTCATGGGGCAAGGCAGAAAAGATTGCCTTTGTTCAAACCACCATTGTTGTCCCACGGCTGCACCTGGGTAGAGAGATTGAGTTTTCAGACTGCACTGTGTCTGCAAGGACAAAGCCGGCACTCACTTCCCTCTCTCCCCTTTTAATTTTCAAAATCGTTTTAATCTCCAGAATTCACGCAACACTCCATACCTGGCACAGACATGTACGTTCAGTGTGTTTGTGAGGGAATGAAGAGTGACGGGGTGGGGGTGGCGGTCGGGGGGGCAACGAGAAAATCTGGATGGAAAAATAGAAAATATAGAAGGGACTCTGGAATCTTCCTGTGGAAGCATGAATACTGTGTGCTGTTTGGACTCGTCTGTTGGCAACGTGGTGCTGCAGTGGTTCATTCACACCGGCTGGTTCAGGCTTCTCTCCTGAATATGAAAGGGTTGATGGACTGATGCCCCTTGATGTCTACGCTCATGTAGCCTACATGTGTCGTGAGTGCATCATGTACAGTATTGAAAGACGTCATCTGCACCAGTGTGCGATATTTTGCATACGTAACTAACTATACTGAAGCAGGATTAGAAATGTTGGTACCATTACCCTGTAACCATAGCAACATAGACACATCTGACACAATGAAATGGGACATTATGTTTGCTACTCCGCCTCTGACTGACAATCATCTAGTGTGAATTTGTAACCTGAATCACGTTGACAACAGATCAACTATCGGGGATCTAGGAGGAGATCCTGGATCCTTCCCATGTTGATTCACACCACACCGGGTTTCTGATTCACAACTGTTTCCTGCTGGGTTTAAATGAGCTGTATTTTCCTATTCTGCCTAATTGGACATAGTCTAACAGTGACCATATGTCATCATATGTCTATGATGACATTTGATGAAAAAGTTATCAAAATCTTGAGGTTTCGTAGGTGATGGTGTGGCGGCCTTATTGATTCATCATGAAACAGGAAGTACTTTTCACCCAAATGTGCTTATTCAAATATGCCCCAAATTTCTCATTCTTCATAAGAGTTCAGGTCCAAATTGACTCATAGTCCCGCCCCCTACACATAAACACATGGACAGTTGTCATGGAGTTCCAATTTAATCGTTTTGATTTTTTCCCGCCCCCAACATGTTAGCCCCACATCCTGTCCTAACACAACTGTTTTTTGCAGACACTTGTGGAAGGCGTCATTGCACTCAGCTGACTCCCTGATTGCTTCTTCCTGGCAGCCCGCTGGTACCGGAATGAGGTATGTTTTCGGCCTCAGAGCTTGTCACATGTGTCGTGTTTTAGACGCTTTTCTGTCGTTACATTTCTAACAGAACTGAACTCTGTGCCGCAAAGCTGCAACACGAAAGCTTATAAAATAACAGAATCCACGACTGAACGTAGAGAAGACAGAACCCGAGACATAGCACACACGTACACGTAAACTCACAGTCAGTGTGGAACCAGGTGTTACACTGATAAGCCCTTACAACTCCCACAGCAGAGTCCCAAACCTAAACTCCCAACTTCACACTGTGTCTCTATTGACTGTGAGGCAGCATGTGTGCGTGTGCGTGTGCGTGTGTGTGTGTGCGTGTATATGTGTGTGAGAGAGAGAGAGAGAGGGAGTGTGAGAGAGTGGGCAAACGAGGGAAAAAAGACTCATGAAAGAGAGTGCAAAAAAAGCGAGAGAGAGAGTGACAGAGAGAGGTAGAGGAGCCATTGTATCTCACCAGGTGAGGTCAAAGGTCGGCATCTTTGAGGCTGAGCTTGGACTGAGCATCTTAGCACGACGACGAGCGCTGGAGACAGTCACCATGACAACCCGACACAGCACGACTGCATTGACCTGCAGGCAGAGGACAACATCATCAACATGGCCTCCGGCGAACAGGAGATATGCAGCTGCAGATCCACTTGGCCTCAAGCTCACATGTAGAGGAGTTCACCACCTCCTCCGCCTCCTCCTCCTCCTCCTCCTGCTCATCACACTCAACCACTCTGATAGTGAACATTATTCCCCTCCTCCTCGTCACAGTCAACCACTCTGATGGTGAACAGTATCCTCCTCCTCCTCCTCTTCCTCCTCCTCCTCCTCCTCCTACTCCTCCTCCTCCTCCTCCTCATCACACTCAACCACTCTGATAGTGAACATTATTCCCCTCCTCCTTCTCGTCACAGTCAACCACTCTGATGGTGAACAGTATCCTCCTCCTCCTCCTCTTCCTCCTCCTAGTCACAATCAACCACTGTGATGGGGAACATTATTCTCCTCCTCCTCCTTCTCCTCGTCACAATCAACCACTGTGATGGTGAACATTATGCTCCTCCTCCTCCTCCTCCTCCTCCTCATCACACTCAACCACTCGAATGGTGAACATTATTCTCCTCCTCCTCCTCCTCCTCCTCCTCCTCCTCAACACACTCAACCACTCTGATGGAGAACATTATTCTCCTCCTCCTCCTCCTCCTCGTCACAATCAACCACTGTGATGGTGAACATTATCCTCGTCCTCATCCTCCTCATCACACTCAACCACTCTAATGGTGAACATTATTCTCCTCCTCCTCCTCCTCCTCCTCCTCCTCCTCCTCCTCCTCCTCATCGTCACAATCAACCACTCTGATGGTGAGCATTATTCTCCTCCTCCTACTCCTCCTCTTCCTCCTCCTAGTCACAATCAACCACTGTGATGGTGAACATTATCCTCCTCCTCCTCCTCCTACTCCTCAACATGAATTCACTTTTCTGCTTCGTCTCAGGTGGAAAAATAGAACATAGAGAAAATATATTGACACTGAATCTGCGTTTGGAAGCTTGAACCTCCGGTGTTGTTTGTACTCGTGTGTTCGCAGCACAGCGGTCCATCGTCCTTTATCAGGACATTTAGTCCTGATCCTTTGACTATCCTTTCCCCAAATATATACTTCAATGCTTTTTTTAAATACCATACTTTTGACTTGAGTTAATCTTAATGATTCTTTTCAATAAACTATACAATTTATTTTTAAATCTACAGTTATTCATTTTTCCATATATGCTTTCATGCCTTCAGTTCATAGTTACTTTTTTTGACGTACTATGAATATCTTTTTTTGTAAAGAGACTATGAGACTTCTTGTGGCATATTATTTGAATAGTGTTTTTATGCCTTTCCTTTACTACGACTTTCCATTGCTTTTTTGACATACTATGTATAGTATATGTAGAGCAAATAAAAATGACACTGTTTCCATGAAGACGTCAGGTACAAAGACATGGAGGTGAGGAGGTGAGGAGGGATTACAAACCGCCAGGACGAAGATAACGGGTCCCACGAAGGCCCAGATGGTGTCATTCTTCACATTGAGCCAGCAGTGCTCGTCTGCCTTGTACTTGTCCACTGATACCGCCAGTGTTACGCCAACTATCAGAACAGGAAGTCCTGGAAAACAATTTGATAAAAGAAAATGGTGGTAGTGTTGTGACAACACGCAATCAGTATGTTTAAAATACATATTTATAGACGAGACTATTGAGTCTGTCCTTCATTCAGACTAAATAGAGAACGAAACCTTCACACCTTCATGCTGGATGTTTGTGGAGCTCATTCACACACTGTTCTCAGTGACACAACACACATGCACACATGAATTTAGGATTATGAACAGTAGCAGCTGCAAGATGTTTATATAAAAAATAGGTTAAGGTTGTAAGTAAAGTACAATTAATCAGCACATCCACAAACAAGAGCGGCAGGAATACGTCCTAAAACAAAGAGATGAGTCAGCAGTTTCTTGCTGCGGTTCCCTCGATGGACGTTAATGTGTTTTTGGTTAAATAAGGGATTAACACGTTGCTTCACATATTCTCATGTTTTGTTCTATGATATAAAATGGCTAAATGAGACTATTAAAACAACCATCATGTCCTCTTATCCGACTCTAGTGGTGGCAAGGTCATGTGACATTTGTTCGTAGCCTTACTTCTGTGTTCTATTTCTACTGACTGTATATTCACTTCAAAAATCATAAAAGTACTGTTCATTTGTGAAGATTATTTTGTTGAACAGAGCATGGAGTACTTTGTGATAACGACTTCATAATTTAATTATTAAATATCTCCATCCAGATCCCCAGATCTTCAGATCACCTGGTCCTAATTCAAATAAACAACTCCACTAATCCCTAGATGAGCGTTCACCCCAGCCGATGGCGTAGTAGAGCTTCATCCGGCGGTCCTCGCTGATGTTGACCGTCACCACTTTACTCCAGAGCAGCAGACCCTCCACCAGCATCCAGGAGAAGGAGGCCATGAAGAAGAGGTGGAGCAGTGCCGTCACCACGAAGCACGCCGCCTACACCATCAAATGTACAAAGAGTGTTGACTACATCCCTGAGATGGAGTGAATCTGGAGTAACAACGTTAGATTCTGTTAGATTTAAAAAAAAAATTCAATTTCAGATTCCTCCTCTGGAGACAATAGACAGTTTTTAGAGAGTTTTCCCTGATTGGATGGAGGGACCCAGGATGTTGTATCCTGTACAGATTGAAAAATCCTCTCAGGCAAATTTGTGATTTGGGGCTATATGAATAAAATTGAATTTAACCAAAACAAGAAGTGTGCCATGTCTTGTGTGGTGTTCTGTACTGTGGCTGATTGTCCACCATCACATTTTTATTGTGTGTTTTTGAGTCTCACCTCGTTGGAAGAGGCCCAGTCGCTGCACATTAGCAGCAGCTCAGCGACGCCCAGAGCAACAATCAGATTCTTGTGGACAGTGGTACGGTCCGATTTAGGGACACTGCAAAGGTACACACACACACACACACACACACACACACACACACACACACACACACACACACACACACACACACACACACACACACACACACACACACACACACACACACACACACACACACACACACACACACACACACACACGTCTGAGTGAGTATCTCACACTGGTTTTCAGGATTTATTCCCATGTTTTTTCTTCCATCTCTTGATGTGAATCTGGGAGGTTTTATTAAATGCCTTTCACCCTCAGCGCTCTGCAGAGGGCACGCTGATGTTTGTGACTCACCCCACAGCGATGAAGAGGATGAAGGTGAAGAGGAGGCCACACAGAGACACTCCACAGCCGATAAGCGTCAGCACCTGCAGAGTTTTCTCGTTCTCTGGGCTCCTCTGAAACACACACACACACACACACACACACACACACACACACACACACACACACACACACACACACACACACACACACACACACACAGAGCATGAGCTGTAAATAGCACACTGTAGCCTACATAAAATGCACAGCGTTCCATGAGAGGACATGTTACCTGGGCTTCATAAACCTGCAGAAGCAATGCAAAGTTGGTGGTGTGGTTGCAGGAGCACACGGTGTATCCATGTTGTTTGGAGACGACATCACAGCCATTGGTATTCCACCAGCCACCGGCCTCGGGGCTACTCACACACAAACAGCACATACTTGCATATCTATATACACAAGAATGCTAAGAATGACAATATTCTCCTATCTGAACATTTTGCAACATTTATCTGAGTCTTTTTGTGTGGAGCAGGTAAGATAACGGTGGTATTGCGGAGGAATCAGAGACCTCCACATTGCACTCATAACATTCATTGACACTTACGTGAGATCAAAATCCCAGAAAGCGCATACCGGATCATACACGGTGCCAGTGGGATTCTGCAAAACATATAGAATTTATATTGAAAATTATTTTATTATTTATTATTCAAATTACGAAAAAAAAGGTGGTTGATTTGATTGATTTGATTGTGCTAACCTGCACTCTGTGCTGCAGCTGGAAGCGGACGGCTGTGCTGACTGGCTGGTCGTCTCCCAGCAGCGTGGTGGAAATGACCGAGGAGCCCAGGACTGTGCCCAGATACCTGGTTATGTGCACAGATTTACAGAATATTACATCGACACAAAGACAGAGCTACAAGCCTCAATGGAAGAATAGGCAGAATGTTTTCCAGGAAAGAAAGAAAGAAAGAAAGAAAGAAAGAAAGAAAGAAAGAAAGAAAGAAAGAAAGAAAGAAAATTATTATTTGCGAGTAATTCCTGCTAATTATCATGCGAGTAACACATTTCTTAACACTGCGGGGTTAAGAGTTGCATTAGTTGAAGGTTCCCTGATAACCTCATTCTTTCAATTTGCTTTGATTGGTTTAAATTTCATACACTTTTTTTCCCTACTGTCACTGTAAACGAGGCTAACCCAGAAGTGTTGCTAACTTCGGGGCTAACCCCCCCTCACATTAATCAGCAGTTGAATGGCAAGCAAGAAGACACACGAAATTAGCTCGGGTGTTGAAGACTGGTAGCATTTATTTAGCGTGTAGCATTTATTTACCTCCACTTCAACACACCGTACAACCGTCACAGATATAACGTTCTTGCTAGCGGTATTTAAAAACTGATGCAGTGGAGACGTGCTGGGAAAGTGGCTGCTTGTGTTCACAACAAAGTGTTTTCCTCCTCATCCTCTTACAATTGCAGGACAGATGGATTCAGACGCTCCTGTTTAATATCCACATGTCTTTTGAAGCAGCTGTACTGGGGTGGTGTGGTGACGGCTCTGCTTGTGCTTGAACGTTACCTCTGGCTGCCGTCGGTGACGGTGGGAACCATGGTGAAGTTCTCCTGGGAATTGAACAGCGGCCGCAGCGAGCCGTACCACGTGTTGACCAACGTGAGCTTGTGGAAACCTGCACATCAACACGACAGTGAGACGAGGCTTTCTCTCACTTCTCAGCTAAATAAAGCCGCAATAAGAGAAATGTAGTTCATTTAGGATTACTTATTGTTCAAGATGAAATGGGTGAAATGGTTTCAAAACCCAACAATGCGCCTCTGGCTGCACTTCATTGCGAGACCTTGGGAGTGTAAGTAGCTGAATGCATGTTACACATTCACAAGTTGGTCGTTCACTTGCTTGCAGGCTTAATAAAATGCATCTGGTCTCTTTGCAAACACTCATTGTTGCGCTGCTGGATAAGACTGAAGAAGTGACTGCTTTAAGTGCAAGCGGAGGAAGCCGATTGGCTGATGAGGCATTTGATCTACCGTTGTTATGGAGATCGTGGAGCTTCTGATGTGGGACTGAGATACAGTCCAGGTGGACGTGTTTCTCTGTCTCCGGTCCACAGAAGCTGGATCCTCTGAATACTTCCTGCAGCTTCTGCTGCTGCACCTCCACTTCTGGAAAACACACGTCGACAGAGAGTCTATTAATCTTTTCATCAGAAATGTTACGATACATTTTGATGGCTTGCAACAGTTTGTATTAAATACATAATATTTCCCATGTTAAGTAACAAAGAGGCTTCTGTGCTTCTCACCAGATATTTTTAATAACCACACTATCAAGAAACAGTAATGGTTTGAAATTCAATCATGATTGATTAATCTGAGCTGGAACAGTGTTACCATGGCAACTTTAACATATTTCGGCTGGGTTTGAAGGAGTCGGGACTTTATTTTATCTGAGGAAGCTACTTGATATTTTTCTCACTATGTCCTTAAGTACAATGCCGAGGTAAAGAGAACTGGAAAAATTCATGTTTTAGAACGAACAACTTGACAATGCCAGCGCTGTGGGATGTTGGATTTCATAGTTTTTTCAAAATCCGCCAACAACGGGTTAAAAAATTATATTGGAGATGAATTCATGTTGTGTCAACAAGAACATGATTTATTGCATTTCGGCTCCGTCAGCAAAAACACACATCACATCTTGACGATTACTAAACATATATTGATTAACTATCAGAGAGAGCTAATAATATCAGATATCTCATCTGATTTGTTTTCAGTTGTTCGACTGTGTCATTGTTCTGTTACTATTAGTAAAAGGACCGTGTATTTTAAAGGTCAGTGGGTTTTAAAGGCCAGTTGTCTAAAGGACCTTCATGATGGATCCAGACCTGCAGCTCAACTGCGTCATCTTGTTGATATATTTGTGTCCCATTTTCATCAGTGTGTGCTTGACTCACTGATGTTGGGTCTGTGAATGGTCATGTGATCCGTCTCGGCCATCAAGTGAGGGCTCAGGCCGATCACCATCCGATCGATACTCTGGACCACGTCCATCGGGCCGTTCACCACCTAAAACACACACACACGCACAAAGAAGTCTCAGCACCATCGTCCACTCTCCACAGAGCAATTTCTTCATCACCATCACCATCAACAACAAAGCAGGAGACGCAAGGCTTATGTAAAATAACCATTGAAATGAGAAATACTGTCAGTGCCATTGTGAACAGTTTGGCTGAAGAGGGCAGACGCAGCTGAATAGTCATATAATGATGGTACAAACAGGGATGCTGCTGTTTGTTTTGAAACCCTCTTTCTGAATTGAATGTGGCCCTCTGAGAGCCGAGCCTTGGAGCCAGAGCCAGAGCCGGAGCAGCGCGAGGGAGGCGCGTGGCTGAGTACACCTCAGTCTGTCAAAGTGCTGCTCATCCATTGAGTCTAGGCTGAGGTGGCCTTGGAGCGCTGAGAGGCCGGGGGGCGGGGGTTGGGGGGTGGGGGGTGCTCGGGGAGAAACACAACACTTGTCATAAGGCAACCTCATCAAGTTGCACACATCTATAGTGCAGAGGCAGAAGTGACAAAAAAGGAGGGAAGAGGACACAATGTACAGACTGTGAAAAACGTTTCCTTCCAGAAACCCAGAATGTGAAAATCAGAAGATGACGTTATATCATAATCAAGACATATAGGAGTAAATATGGTCATCTCTGTTCTACTGGTCCTCAGGGAACTTTATCATCAGGTGATGATGATGATAATGATAATGACGATGATGACGATAATGACGATGACGACGATGGTGATGATGATAATTATGATGATGATAATGAGCTGCTGTTATAATAGTGTATCTATAGAATCACACTTCCCCCTAGTGCCTCCGAGTGGAACAGCACCCTTTTATCTCAATTCAAATAAAGGGGCTTTATTTTCATGGGAAACCCACATTTACATCATCAAAGTATGGAAGACAAAAGACGCACATGTAATAATTAACTATCTACTAACATACTGTAGTGTGTGAACAGAGCTGTGTAATATTACAATATCGTTGTAAAATGTATAAATACAAGAAATTGGTCATAAGATAAAAGTTGAAAATTCAGTGTGAATCTAGTTCGTCTTATTTATTAAGAATATTAGTTAGATTGAAATAATGAACTATTAGGTGAGCGCAGTGCAAAAAGCTTTAACATGAATGCCGTTCACCCTCTTTTGCTTTGGTACATTTCCATAATGATCCAAGTAATTAGTACAAAGCTAATAACCAACACTCAAAATCATTAATACATATTTATGGCAATAAATATGTTAGCATCAAAATGACAACGACTTGTGTCCCTGTTGGCAATGTTGTAAAGATAACAGTGACTCTGAGTGTATCAGTTTCAACACAGCTGTTTATGGGACCCAACTCACGTTTACAAACTGCTTTAGTGAACAAGTAGTTTTGAGAATTTAAATTCTGATCTGAGAAATGTACCTACGCAGCTGAGGGGAACCTTAAGTATTAAGGTCAACTTTTTTCTTAATTTTAAATTCCATTTGAACTTCTTTTTTGAATGCCGAACTTTGATCAGATCAGGTGATTCATGAATCAGTGTTTATGAATGAAAAGCAACATTTCATGGAAATCGAAGCAACTGATTTGGTCTCTAACGAACACCCGGTCTGCTCTAATGGACCACAACAACCAGCAGGTCTATGGGTGGTTATGAAATCACTGTTTTCATACTTCAGATTATCACACTATTTATCAAAATGATTACATCATCTATGTTGCCCAGCTGAAACATTATTGGTAAAAATGCTATTTACAATATCAGTCAGGATATCATTGGTTATTTGGTTTTGATATATTTTGGATCAAGTTAAGTGCAGGTTTCATTATGTTTTCAGGATATTCTTATATTATTCCTCTAATGCTGTGACTGGCTGATGGCTGAAATAATATGTTCTGCTATCTGTCTGTAAACTAAAATGTTCCCATATTCCCTTGAAGAAACATTGATTTCTAAATCTATGGTTTAACATGTCAGATGTAAATAGGCGTCTATGATGAGGAGTCCCACATCCATCAGGGATGAAGCCCTGGTTAACAGCAGTGCTGCAGTGATGCTCTACCTCTTTGATGGCCTGCCACTGGAGGGCGTTGTCTCCACTGATGATGCTGTCTGCCACGCTGATGAAGTGCTGGCTGAGCTGCTGGACGGCCTCCTGGACGGCGTCCTGGCTGTGGTTGGTGGCGTCGCTGAGCGGCTGCGTGGGGACGTCGGCAGCCAGAGACAGCAGCTGGATGAGGGACACCATGTCCGTGGGCTGCAGGCCATCCTGCTGAGTGTCCTCCAGGGCCCGGATAGAGACGTCCAGCAGGGAGGACGCCTGGACCAGACTGCTCAGCTTGGATGGCTGCTGGACGGCCTGGGGGGGGGGGGGGGGGGGGGGGGTCAACAGAGTCTTTCACTTCATCATCATACATCATCCCAAAACCTGCGTTGTTGTAATGAAGATAAGCTGGTGGTTTACCTGCGTTTGGTTGGAAAGCTTCATCAGATGACTCATAAAGGCTGACGGCTGCGAGTTCTGATCGAGACTCATCTGCTTCATCTTCAGGTATCGCTCTGAGCCAAAAACAACACAGCATCAGTGTGATGATGTCATGGCAGGATGCTCCAACAACCAGACTCAGCTGGAAGAGTTCAACCCGAAGCTTGCTGACGGGTCCGGAATAAAACCCTAAGAGCCGACCCCCGACCTCCCTCTCAACGGGGGACTTCCCTCACTTCAGATACTGCAGACGTTTTTACTTCTTCCCTCCACTCAAACACTAAACTTCTGAAATTAAATTACATATTAAATCCTCCACACCACATACGTAAACATCTCATGAAATCCCTTTTCAACATTTTCACATGACGGGTTTACTTTATGTCAGAATGTAAAGATTTCATATGAATATCCTATTGTCATGTCAAGTTTATTAATTACATACGACAAATGTAGACGCAAGTTTCTTTAAGATAGTAATCAGAACAACACCGGTTTTGTGTTTTCCCCCCCATTTATTGTGTTCCAACAAGATCATAAAGAAACAGCCATGTCACTGAAGTCAATGATATATATTGTCTTTAAAGGAGGCAGTAAAACAAAGGTTAATAAAGTTAATAAAAAATGTAGTTTTCCTGGCTATGGATCTAGGTAGAAATTCAGTAAAAGTAAATTCAGGTAAATTCATTAACCTTGTTTCTGATACTAATTATCAGTAGATTTAGCATTGAAGGGAATCTTTGAGATTTATTTATGCAGGCTGCATCATGTTTTCTTTTTGATGATTGGTTTTTCATGCTTATACCTAGGACTGGCTTGCCTTGGATCAGCCCTTAAGTTAAGCTCCTATAGGCCGAGACTGCTGGACATCCTCTGATATACTGAGCTCCTCTCTCCTCCCATCCCTGTCCTTCAGTATCATTCACATCACATTAATACTTATTAACTTGACTTCTTCCCATGTTCTGACATTACTGTTATACCTGCTCTCATTACATGTATTATTTCTGTCATAGAGAGTTTTTCGATGTAGGGCCGATAGAGGATGTTGTTTGCTGTAAAACAACTGTGCAACAGCTGTTATTAATGTTATATTCTATGATTGGACGAATCCCGATCTGTGCTCGTGGACCTTGGCTCACCCCGACTGCTCTTGCAGATGAACATCAGTGGATCAGAGCAGTCCGTCAGGCCAAACAGGGGCAGCTGATGTGACCAGCCCTGCAGCGTCCTGCAGCCCTGCAGCTCCATCTGCTGGTGGCCTGCTGCTCAGCCATTTCCACACGGTAACACACAAGACAAGATGACAGTCAGCTTCAGTTTGGCTAAACGTCTTCACAATGGATGAGGTAAGATTTGATTCATGGCATTTGGGGCATCAAGGAGCATCAACAACAACTAAAAAGTGATTAAAAAAGCGACTGCATGAATCTTGTAGGAGGAAAAGAAACAGAGACAGTGGGGGAGTTTTTGTTCATGCAGCTCTGTTCTTCCCCTCACTGCCCCCGCATCACTGCAGCTGTGGGAATCCCCTCCATTCATCCCTCTCTCCCTGCTCGTCGCTGCTCTTCACTGTTGGTCAGTCATCCTCATGTGTTTCAGGAAGTGTCCCGAACTCAGAGGCCTCTTTAGGGAGGAGTTCATCCTGAATGACTCCAGAACTAAGACATGGACAATTTGGAGCAACTTAGATAAGAAATCCGAGATCAGATGCAGGGATGTGAGAAAGCAACAGAGATTGTTAGGAATCAATTCTTCAAAATATGGACATATACTGTAACAAAAGAAATATACTGTAGACAAGAATTTGTAAATGTAAAAGAAACATCCATCCATCCATTGTCTACCGCTTATCCTGTATTCAGAGTCGCGGGGGGGCTGGAGCCGATCTTAGATATGATTGGGCGAAGGCAGGGTACACCTGGACAGGTTGCCAGTCTATCACAGGGCCAACATGTAGAGACAGACAACCATTCACACTCACATTCACACCTACGGGCAATTTAGAGTCATCAATTAACATATCTCCATCCTGCATGTCTTTGGACTGTGGGAGGAAGCTGGAGAACCCGGATAGAACCCACGCTTACACGGGGAGAACATGCAAACTCCACACAGAAGGAACGAACCCAGGAACCTCTTGCTGTGAGGCAACAGTGCTACCCTCTACACCACCATGCAGTAAAAGAAACATGCATAGAATAAATGCATTTTGATATTACCTAATAAATACATCTGAGAGCCAGTAAAGTAACACTTTGGAATAAATATAATGTTAAATATAATGTTACAGAAAGAAACAAATTCTGGTTGTGATCAACATCTCATATGAACAAACAAATGAATGACTTTAGTATACATTTTTCTTGGTCATTGTGCATTATGACTTTCGATGAGTCATGAGGAGAGTAACACATAGGTGGGTCAAAATAACAGTATAAACTTGAACTGTTGAAACAAGAATAATATAAAAAGCTTGATGCTCATGGATCGGAGTGTGACTGGATTAAATGTTAAAACGGCTTGCCATACACCAACTGTCTGTGGTACAAAGAAAAATGCTGCTGCCATATTCATGCCTAGATGATGTTATTTTGATTGTTGATTGAGCTACAGCAACCTACAACGTTAGCATAGCTTAGCACCTATCCGTGCTCCATTTTTTTTCCAAATCTGCATCATTATGTAATTATTTCAGCATCCTTTTTATCTGTTTGTTGTAATTGAATCACAGCAAAACGTGATTATGTTGTACCACTGAAGTAAACCAGCTGATGTGCGGCTTGCTGGATACAGTGAATACAGCTGAAGCTGGCTCAACTTTCATCAGCATTTTAAAAAAAGGTTTGTATTCAATCTGAGCAGTTACAAGTTGTCTTGCTCTTCACTTATAGAGATAGAGTTGTGTCCTCCATGTTCAGACGAGGAAGATTCAATATAAAAGAGACATTTGGTGGACCCATTCGAAAAGATCAGTCTGAGTCCCCGAAAATGAAATGCTGACTTGAAAGAGATAGACCCTCAAATTGGACTCAGCTTACAGAATGTGATCTTACCTGGGCAAAACAGAAGGACCTGCACCTCTTTGACCACTGGGTGGCTGCTTAGGTGGTCAAGACTCCAGCTGAAGAGCACCTCCTGGGTCATGGGTGAACATGCATTGAGGGCTTGGACATGCCTTGTTTCCAGAGACTTATTCCAAATGTTAAGGTCAGTGATATTTCCAAAAAAAGGCTCTGTGAAATTCCCTCCAAAGGAGTCTTGGTCCTGACCCAGAATGAGTATACCATCGCCGTAGATATCCCTGGACGTGTCCGTGCCTGAGCCCATGTCCTTCCTGTACCCGTCCACGTAGATCGCCCAGTGGCCGCTGCTCCGCCGCCACGTCACGCAGATGTGATGCCAAGCTCCGTCGTTGGGGACAGGCGCTTTATACGGCAGGTGCTTCCCGTGGATGATGAGTGCCAGAAGGATGCGTCCCTGCATGTCCACCTGGCCTCTCAGCTGGAACTCATTGGTGAAGACAGGTGCAGCGTAGGAGAAGATGGTGGACACCTCGTTCCAGTCCGGGTTCCACTGGACCCGAACACACACGCTGACGGACGCCATGGCAGGAAAGGACACATTGGCGCGAATAAAGCCCTCATGGGATTCCTTTGGGAAGTTAAGAGCTGAAAACTGTAAATCTAAATGAGCAGAAGAAAAGATCAGTGATCAAACTGTATATTTCTTCACTTGCTTTATGATTTTGATTGATTGCACTCACACTGTTTGGAGAGGGCCACCGCCTTAGAAGCTGCCTTGCTGGGATCCCTGACCCAGATGGGTGAGTGATGCCCATTCTGCCCGAGCAACTCCAAGGCTCCCTCCCGGTCCTCTGCCTCTTCAAGACTGGCAAGGGAGCTGAACTGGCTTCTACAGAATCCGTCAGCCCTGGAGAAGGTCAGTGAGTCATTGACCAGCTGGAAAGCCCAGTGAGAGGTCAGATGGACAAGTCTGGATCGTCCTGCAGAGTCCGAGACAGGAACCGATCACAAGAAGCATGAATGAATAGAGAGTCAAAGTTACACATTTCATGATTCGTTTTGATGGATCGAGTAAATTAATCAGATAAGACATATGATTTGAACTTGCTGACCACTGAAAGTAATGAGCAGTCTCACCATGTGACTCCCCTGGTCTGTCTGGACCAGCATTTGTTGGCTCATTCTCACAAACCACCTACAGGACAAACAGGTAAGTTAACTTGTATTTTAACAGTTGCTGTGCAGAATTTGCCTGTAAGCAGCATCTACAAGTTGGAGTTCTCTGCCATTTGAAAACTTTATTACATTGGTCATATGGATACATGACCAGGTACATGCATGAAATCTGACCTCAGCATTAAACCCAAACTCTTATTATATTGTATTTAGGAGCAGTGGAAGAGCCACTTAACTCACTGATCCAACCACCCAATAGATGAAAATAGATTAAACAATATATATATATTCCAAATGTGATGTACTGAGTGGCATTTTCAAATAGAACAGTGCATTCATACATTCATTAATACAAGTTAAAATGAAAATATCTTCCTGGCTCTCTTATATATTATGTAGTAAAGAATGGTTATTACCACAAATGAGAAGAGTATGAGTCCAGCATGCAGAGCTCCAGTCATCTCTAAGCCAGCGTTGTCTCCAAGTGAAATAAACCTATGATCTACCTAGAAAATACTATTTACACTGAATCCAGTTGCACTTTGAAAAAATCTCAAAGAAAATACGAGACCCGATTAGCGCGTCACTCTTCAGCGGGTAGTTGTCCAAATTTCTGGAGTTAATGTCCTGATTCATTGTTGCACTCTCCCCATTTCCCTCCAAAGCTGCAGAAACGCTCTTCAAGTAATCTGCGAAGAAACACCATGCATCAGACCCAAGTCTGGTCCAGACTGCTCATCCAGTACCTCCGCTCCAAGATTCAACATAGCCAGCACAGTTTCTGGTCTCCTGACTGGAAGAGAGCCAATGATCCTACTGCATCTGTCCAAGAGTCCCAGTGGGTCTCCTGCCTCCGTTCAGACCCCGGAGCCCTCCCTCCCTCCTTAGTACCCTGAAGCCATCTGCCTTTGTCATGCAAATGCTGTAATTTTTTAAAAGAAGCCTCCTTACGCAAGCAGTGTCAAGCATTTGGCTCAGAGAGTTCATCAAGAGCAGCAGGGCGGCAGACATTTTTACCACGTCGCCCTTCTTTATGCCTTCTTCACAACCCTCTAAAAGTTAATTAGAACTTTGGTTTCATTGCTGTCCTTCATAGTCACGTAAAGCTTCGTTCTAATCCTGTCATCAGTGTTCAGTGAGGGGGTTTCCTGTTTGGATTAATCTCATCTGCTGGTTTTGTTCAACGTGCCTTTTGACATTGAATGCATCTGTATTCACAACACTCCTGCCACAAGCTTTCACGGGTATTTTCAGATTAACAGATTGATGACTAAGTCATTGTGTAAATTAAAGAATCATTTGAATCATTCGATCCCAAATCTAGAGTTTTGAAAAAGAGAAAGAAGCAAAAGTGTCAAACGCAACAGCTGACAGAAATACCGTGTTACTACCACGACTGACTTACATCCCGTCTCTTTAATCTAGACAAAGCATGTTTGTTCTGATGAGATGGTTTGATTTGTTATAGTATATATATATATATATATATAGTAATAATTCCATAATTCCAGTTATATATATTCATTATATATATATATTATTTTAAGTAGAGCTATCGACAGCAAGAGAAAGACCACAAGGATCCACAAGGCGAGGATCACATGACCAACAAGCGTAGCTCCAGAACCAGCAAATTGTTAGACGACCATCGATGGCTGTGCAAACGGATATTCTAACTGTTGAAGATCATAATTAAGTGATATATTCTTATAGTACAGTGCTAGTCATCTTTAATTTCATTTTAGTATACTTTCCACCTTCATTGTAGGCTATCATCAAAATAAGTTTGGCTGAACTGGGAGCTTGTTTACAACCGGTTTGATTGTTCTTCTGACTTCGTTTTAACCTGTCTAGACAGACTCACACACAGACGAGTGGAGTAAATTCTTAACACCCTAATTCCCAGAATCCAGTGATCCAGACAAAGACCAGACCATTGCTATTCCACCCAGGTACCCTCAGTGTGAAAGCTGGACGAGCGCCGGTAGAAACAAAGACTCCTCCAGACTGAGACTCCTGGACGCATTCTAAGGCCCTCCTCTTTGGTTCCTCTTCATCCACCTGAACAACAACCTCCTCCTCCTCCCTTTTATGTTACTATGGAAATCGGACCATTTATATGACAGCGTTCGCACTGAACAGAAAAAGGAAGGGAACAAGTGATCCCTATAGGTTTCTGCAAGTACAATTAGGGATTGATGTTCTTGTCAGTTAAGGATAAATATAAATATTTAAAGCAGTGTCAAACTAATATTAGTTCATCCACATTGGTGCCCAATTTATGTCGTTGAAATGGCGGCGCGTGTATCTGCTGGTAGTTTCCATGAATTTCACTACATTTTTGCTTTCATTTATTGCTTTTTTTGTGTTTACTATTCTGAAAACACTGACAAACGATGAACGATTTCAATGATGAACAACCTGAGATTTTGTTTGTTCTGTTATTCCAAATTGCCAGTCTTCCCCTAGCTGTCATTACATTACAATTTAAAGATCAGAGTGGATCTACAAAGGCACAAACTGAAATCTGACACAGTATTTTGTACGGAAGCTATTGATTCACAACATGCAATACATTTTTCAGTTCGTTTTAAAGAACTGCATTGTGGTTTTGGTGGAAGAAGAATTCTACATGAAGTGGCGAATCACTGTCCACTCAGTACAACCTGTCACTTCAGCATGTGTTCTCAAGCTCACCCTCAGAGTCGGCTTTGACACTGATGCAATTTCATTAGCTATGAAATAGCTAATGAAGTAAATAGGAAAGAAAGAAGGAAAGTGATTTTTCTTTTAACCCCAGCAGTGGTTGTGGTTAGCAAACTCCTTGTAAATCTGACAGCTGGTGGAAACAGGGAGGAGCTTCATTGAAACTAGGATCCATTGAACCGGCTCATAAAAAGCAGGAGATGCTCCGGCATCGGCCCTCGCATCCCAGAGCAACACGCTAACACATGACATGAGGAAACGGCACACTTTGTTTAACATTTACTAGATTTCTGTTGTGAAAATAAAACGTGTCCCAGGCGTGGTTAAAGACATTACTGCCTCTTAACAGATCTGGAGGCTGGAGTGAAAGGAGGCCCGGAGCTCCGGGTCAACACTTCAGTATATGAGCAACTGGCTGAGTCTTCTGGAAAGGAGCATTTAGGTTCAACAGTCAGTAAAGACAAGTGCATCTATATCTTAACCGCGTGTTCAGACCACACTGAAGTGTCTCAAGCGAGGCTCCGCTGTGATAACCAACGTTATTTCTGTCCGACGCCGTTGGTCAGAGCTCTCTCATCAACACACTTGGCCACAGTGAGCATGAGCTCACAAAAGGAGGCTGAGCTAATTGACCTCCTCACTCTGCTCACTCTGTTCTCCACTGTAACTTCGCTGCCACTGCCACCCAGTGTATTTCCATGACAACCAGGGGATTGTAAGAGCGGTATGGAAACGTCAAACACTCGGTGGGCTCGCATCATTGCACACAAAAGGCCGGTGACCTACATGTGGAGTGAGGAAGGAGACTTTTTCCCAGTAGAACGGCCCAGTAGAGGACCGGGCTGGGACCACCCCCCTCCCGTCCACACACAGGCCTCTCTCTTTTCACCCAGCTGCTCATCTACAGAACAGAAGAAAGTCGCCTACTCTAGCATGTGAACCTGATTCAGGTCCTGGAAATCACTGCGTCCTGATCTCAGAGCAGGACAAAATATATGGAATGGAGCAGCTGGAGATGGGAAACACATTTTTATTAACACTGTGGAGGATGAGTTCTGCTTTATGGAGCAGGAATGGTTTAAGTGATGTCAACAAGTATTTAATAAATACTTTCTGTAGATATACAACGTATTACAGAAGCTTTTGTCGGTGAGTTTGAGGGCAGAACATGGATATAGAATGCTGCCTTGTAAACACACATTCCTAGCTGCTCAGTCATCAGGGGCCATGTTTGTCTGGCCTAATCTGACAACAGCAGATCCTCTTTATGGCCGCCCCTCGGCCATCAATCAGGCCTGCTTCTGAGGACCTGGTCCACAGCAGCAGGGGTCACACCGTCACCACGGAGACAGTCATTGAAAGCAGCCATATAAACGATACAGGGTGTTGGCATGAAACAAAGAGAAAGACAGAGAGACAGAGGGATGGAGGGACGGGCCAGTCCGGCGTTACTTGTGTCCTCTTTGGACAGAATGGAGGCTTCAGCTTGAGTGAGAGTCAACCCGAGTTCATGCAGTCCAACACAACAACCCTCAAAAGGGTTTAAACCCACCTTCCATATGTTGTTACTGTTGTCC
Source organism: Eutrigla gurnardus (assembly GCF_963514095.1). Taxonomy (NCBI): domain Eukaryota; kingdom Metazoa; phylum Chordata; class Actinopteri; order Perciformes; family Triglidae; genus Eutrigla; species Eutrigla gurnardus. The sequence goes on along the minus strand of NC_139936.1, from coordinate 15,286,637 downwards.
CCTTATGATAGCACATGATACATTAAAATGCTGCTGAAATTAATTATAATCTTTTTATTATCATTGTGTAACACAGGGATGCACAATGAAAAATAGTTCAACCCGTAGTGAATTTAAATGACGCACAATTTTAAATGTAGAGTAGAAATCCAAACTGCAGCAACAAAACAACTTTCCCGGCAAATAACATGGCTGACATCGTAACATAAGGGGAAAGGATATTGAGACCATAAACTCATGTTTACAATGTTTACTGAGATAATAAGTGATATCAAGTGAGGGTCATTTCCTCATATACTTCTATGCAACCAGAGTTCTTTTTGCAACCAGAGGAGTTGCCCCCTGATGGCCAGTAGGGAGAATGCAAGTTTGAGCCACTTCAGATTCAGCTTCAAATTTCAGAACTGGAGGTTAGTGCTGGTATATACGCAGGGTGCCTACTTTCCAAAGAAAGTCAGTGGTAACTTCATGGAAAGGTTGTGTTGTGGTCTAACATCATTTCAAGCCTCATTGTTATTGTTAAAATCAGACACACTTATTTGAAACCAACTATTACGTTTTGCCAAAACTTAACCAAGTAGTTCAAATGTGCTTTTTAAAAATAATTCCAAACCACATTATTATTTGTGATTATATAATTACATTATTTTTAAAGGGCACACAGATTAAAACATCTTCTTTATTATATTAACCCTTGTGTTATCATCAATTTGACCACCTTCGATGTTTAACGTCTCTAAAGGTTTAACATTATTTTTTTTTTCTTGATATCCTTTTTTTCATTAAAATGTTTTATTGAAATTGGAATACAGTATACAGCACAGCATGCAGTATATACATAATTTTTTTTACAGTATATACACAATTTCTTGATATTCTGTGACTTTTCCTAATTGGATGGGGTCAAATAGGTAAAAAATTAAATTAACATGATGATATGTTTTCAATATACTGAATACATACTTTGGACACGTCTACAAAAAAACAATTCCCAGTCGGCAAGTCCGGCGGATCGAGGGCACTCTGTCAGATTTTGAATGTTTACAACTCTCACGCTCCTCCCCCACGACCACCAAGCTCCTTCCCCTCGACTTCGTGCCCTTTGAAATCCCTTAGATCATGCCACCTTTGAAACTCGGGTCCGATGTGGACTCGCAATCTTTCTTTTTTTCCTTATTTTCCACCGGTGTTTTCTTTTCCTTGGTTGTTTTGGACCTCCTCTTTTCAGTTTTTAACTGAGGAATTGGAAGCTTGTTGCTACTTCCCTCCGCCTCCCCCTGTGATAGTGGAACGACCTGAGGGGGGAGGGGCTCTGTGTGTGCACGAACACAGCCCTGCGTGCTGATTGGACAGGATGATTTGGGCTCTGTCGATTTTTGCAAAACAAATAACAGGCTCTACGTGCATGCAGAGGCGCGCACTTTCGTTTCTAAAACTGGATGATTTATGTTGTTCTATCAGATCATAGTGTCGGCTTCGGTGAATATAATCAAACAAATTTTGCCGACTGGGACTTTAACTTACAAAAATGGAAAGTTCACATGGTCCCAACTTGAAGGTGTTTTTTGTGATTTGCATTCTGAAGCTTGAAAACATATCAGTGTTGGACAGACAGACACTGACAAATGTCTTTTCTTAGAGGAAAACTATCTAATTTACTGGAAAGATATTTGAGCATATTGAGTGTGTTCGTCTTTACGTCTCAGTTCTACAGAGAACACTTGATCTTCTGTTAATAGAAATCCATCCACTTCTTCTTCAATAACATTGCAAGCAAAGAAAATAAGATTCACAGAGGTTTTAGTGTTTATGGGTCAAAGAAGCTTGCAGAGATTCACTGATCTTCCTGTTTTTGTGACCTTCCTGTTTGTAGAGATGAGCTTTATGGATCATGTGAGTTAATGTGAGTCTCTTTTATAGTGAATCCTCGAAGGAAACGGAGACAGAAGGAAATCCCACAAAGAGAGTAACCTGGAAATGAAAAGCCAAAGTCGTAAAGGGAATATGGGAGAACGTAAACCATGAACCTACTGGCACTCTGAGACTACAGTGAATTAATGTGATCACGGTTACACAGATATGATGGCTGTTACGTTCTCTGAATATTATTTTTCTTTTCTTTCGTGGATTGATATTTTTATGTTCTCCAGGGTGTGTTTGTGTCACGTTTTAATGTATTAGAATATCTACTATGAATTATTCTTTACATTGTGACTGCTCTGTACTTTAGTGCACTTTGAGGTGCTACTTTATACACGTTCCCAGAAATAAAAGCCTGAAGGACAAACTCCTGCACAAATATGGGTCAACTAGTGGGTTCAAAAAGATGACTGGAGAAATAAAAACTCACAGTTTCACACTGATTCTATCAGAATGACAGAGAAACAAAAGAATTGCACCCAGAAACAAAAAGATGAAGTGGGAGTCACAGGACAGGGAAAATCATGGTGAAAACTACAAACACACATTCAAGACTCAGTCACACACAAAACCAGAGGGGTATTCCACCAAACTCGCTAATTAAAGCGGCGCTTACCTGGTTAAGCCTGGTTAGAACTAACGCCAACTTCCACTTGCGTCTAAACCCATTCCATTAACGCATTTCAGCCGCGTCTTGTTGAGGCTTATTCAAGCCAGGCTAACGTTGTCGTGTGTTACACACGTTCACGGGATATGAAGCCAGACCAGAACCAGGAATGGTGAATCATCGAGAAAATGGCAGAAAAGACCATAGCAAAAATTATTGATGGAACTGTATGAGGAGTACAACCCCATCATAACCAAAAAAGGGAATACTGTAGTGATAAATAAAAATCACTAGGCTGCTTGGGCAAGAATTGCCGAGCGATTTAATACGGAAGTACCGTTAAGAGTAACATGTTCTAATATAACACTGACTACGATTTCTCTAACGTGAGGATAGTGTAGAGGTAATGCGCCGGCTTTACATGCGGCCGCCCACGGTTCAATTCCCGACTATAGTCGTTTCTTTTTCTTTCTTTGGCCGAACTCTCTCTCTCTCTTTCTCTCTTTTTTTAGATAGGCCTAGTAAATGCATCTACATTAACCAACTCATTTATCTCAACAATTTAATGAATAGCCTACATTCAATGAACCTATTAATTTCACCTGAAAGGAATTTATGTGGCTGAAAATTGCATGCAGCAATGCCTTTGTCATTGGGATCTATAACATGCTATTAATAATAACATCTTTATATCTATCATGTTTTTGCAAGTTATATTTGGGTTCGGGGGAAATTGTATGACATATTTATCATAGTTAAGGTAAAATGTTGGTCTAATTTTCTGATCTAAAGACAATTATACAGGCAAAAAAAAAAGAAAAAAACATACATGAGATGTCCTCGCCGGGATGTGAACCTGCGATGCCCACATTCAAGGGAAGGTGCATCACCACTCACCCAACTGGAGGCTTTAGATAATGATATGGCCAGTCGGTATTAAACAAAATAAACGATTTATTCATATTTTTTAATCGTAAGCATGTATTTTTAGACGCTTGATGAAAATATAGTCTGTTTGTACTTCATATATGTAATTTTGGTAATTTTTGGTCTTTCACGTGACGAAATCACGAGGACTAGGCTTGGCGGAACCTTCTGCTGGTACAGTTGTTTCCGACAGACGGACTTCTCTGAAACCCCCGCTAAAGTAAGCCTGATGGTTAGCCTGCCCCGGAGCAGGCTAGTTTGGTCGGATATATTCCCATGGTTACTTAGCGGAGAGTGCCTTAAGTCACGTTGATGGAACGCAACTCTCGCTAAAGGTAGCGAGGCTTATCGAAATTAGCCCGGCTTTGCGCTTAGCGAGTTTGATGGAATACCCCTCTGAGCGCCAACTGAAGGTGTTGACCCTCCAGACTCAGCCAGACCCTGACCAGGGATCTGCAGCTCCCTTAAATAACTTCTCTAACTGGCTGATTGCAGTCAGCTGAGGGAGATCAGCACAGGTGCTCCTCAGCTCTGATCACCTGGAATCCAGATCTAAAGGGATCCGTAACAACTCCACTAAATGTATACAGCTAAATGTTGCACAGTGCAACTGTACGGGTCGGACCAGTAGCAGTGCAGCCTATATTATGATTATGATTATTATTATGATTATTATGATTATTATTATTATTATTATTAATAATACTATTATTAATACAATTAATAATAATAATAATAATAATAATAATACTTGTATTGCTCTATATTCAAATCTGCTGAACTACAGGGAAGAAACTAAAGAGTGCTTTAACTCTTTATTTTGGCACACTGCCACCATGTGGCACAACACGGTACAGCTTTGGCATGAGAACACATCTGATAATCCTGCTTCATTTCACTCATTCTTGTATTATTATTTATGCATTGTGAGATCATATAAATCACTGCATGCCTTTGTATGATGTGAGATGGAGGTATATATATATATATATATATATATATATATATATATATATATATATATAAGAGAGAGAGAGAGAGAGAGAGAGAGAGAGAGAGAGAGAGAGAGAGAGACTTTATGAATCCCCGAAGGGACATTAAATTGTCATAGCAGCATTCAAGCAAAGGTGCAAAGACAATAACATTAAAATAAATAGAATACAATAACATTAAAATAAACAGAATACAATCACATTCAAATAAATAGAATAGGCCTACAATAACATTAAAATATATAGAATACAATTGCATTAAAATAAATAGAATACAATCACATTAAAATACAGTATATACTTTTTGTTTCTTTTTATTTCCACTACTGGGTTTTTTTCTCCCAATTGTTTTAACATTTGCAGTTTGAATGGAATTCACTGGATACATAAAAGCCCCCCACAAAAACAAAGAAGCTTCTTGTGTTACACTCAGTAAAATAACAAAGAACAAAAAGAAACATTTAGTGTGTGTGTGTGTGTGTGTGTGTGTATGCGTGTAGTAGTAAAGACAGCAATCACTCCATTGTAGCTTACAAAATTTTAATTTATTTAATCTATACACATTTCCCCTGCAAGTCTCTCTTCCACCACTAGATGCTGCTGTGGTGTAGGGCTTGACAGTGTACTCATACTTTGCATGTGTGTGTGTGTGTCTGTCTGTGTGTGTGTGTGTGTGAGCCTCAGGAGAAGCTGTCAATCATCCATCCAGGTGTCCCAGCAGATCTCTGCTGATAGAGAGCAGACAGGATTCCGTGTCCCGTTTTACCTCCGTCACCTCCGTAGAGATGACGGAGGTGGAGGCAATTACAAGAGCAAGCAAAGGGAAACAGATGTGCAATTATGAGAACAGAGGTTTGCACTTTGCCTGCTTATTGCCCCAGCGTCGTTGCTGCAACCCACAACACAACGCCAAATCTGCAGCTAATTAAGTCTTCATCTCACCCAGAGAACCGATGCACTGATCATCACACAAGTCAAACCCTCCACTTGTCACCAGGTACGTCAGCAGGCAGACATCACCTTCCATCGCCGTCCATCGCCTTCCATCGCCTTCAGCGCCTTCTATCGCCTTCCATCGCCTTCCATCGCCTTCTATCGCCTTCCATCGCCTTCCATCGCCTTCTATCGCCTTCTATCGCCGTCCATCGCCTTCCATCGCCTTCCATCGCCTTCCATCGCCATCCATCGCCTTCCATCGCCTTCTATCGCCTTCCATCGCCTTCCATCGCCTTCCATCGCCTTCCATCGCCTTCCATCGCCTTCTATCGCCTTCCATCGCCTTCCATCGCCTTCCATCGCCTTCCATCGCCGTCCATCGCCTTCCATCGCCTTCCATCGCCTTCCATCGCCTTCCATCGCCTTCCATCGCCTTCCATCGCCTTCCATCGCATTCCATCGCCTTCTATCGCCTTCTATCGCCTTCCATCGCCTTCCATCGCCTTCCATCGCCTTCCATCGCCTTCCATCACTGATTACTCATAAACTGAATCCAACCACGCTCTCACCAGGCCGCCATGGTGGACATCTCAAGCTCATCAATTAGGAGACGCAGGTTACCACCAACATTTCAGTGTCTTCACGTTTCACCCCAAACACTTCAATTAAGTAATTTGGTAAAACAGATCACCATCATGGCACATTAAGGATCCCCACAGAAATATATTCATCCATATATTCTGGACAGACAGACAGACAGACAGACAGACAGACAGACAGACAGACAGCGGCCTTTTACAGCAGGCGCTGGTCAGAAGACACACGACGCCCTGAGATTATTGATATTAGGACTATTCTAAAAATCTCTCAATTATATTCATTCACAAGAGACACAAAACTACAAACAGATGCAAAATGACTACAAAAGGAAACAATACAACTACAAAAAACACACAAAGCAACTACAAAGAAATGCAAATACAATAACAAAGACACAAAAACACCACAAAGACATACAACACAACTGCAAAGAGACACAAAACAACTACAAAAAGATGCAAAGACATTAAAAGCTAAAGGTTAGTGACGTTCTGTCGCCTCATTTAGCAACTTGTTCACTTTTTTTAAAATCTTAAAAATTCACCAGATGGCCCAGAGAGTTTATTTCAGCTATCTCACCAAAAACACATTAAAAAAACACTTTAAATAGAAAGGCAACAATATATGTATGTTTGGGAAATTCTCAGTCTAAAACTTGAAACATGAAACTTGGATTAAACTGCATGAGTCGTATGAGAGTTTGTAAATGTGTTTTTTTTATATATATAGTTTTGCTGTTAAACCCTTTACTCCAGTTAGTAAGAATTTACTCCATGGAAACAAGCGAGAAAAACAGGTGAATATCTGAGAAACAGATTCATTTAAATGATGAAGCCTCTAAGCACAATGCACCTATGCCACACTGTGACTGTATTTAAAGATCAGGTGACGTCTTTAAAGACTTGATAAGAAACGGTGTGAGCGCTGGCCATGTTGATGCTGACACACCTGCACCTCCCTCTCCTCCTGACTTGTGCATGGCCCCGCCGCCTGATAAAACATGGAGGCCATGTGGATTAAGTGTGCCTCTGCTGATGAGGGGCAGAGTGAAGGAACCACATGCGTTTCCTGTGTCTCTCCGGGCTTCTGAGGAGATATGCTGCTTACTCAGGAGTGAAACCCTCAAATTAAACTGTTTGTGCTGACAAAGGACAAATGGGATTTTTCTTTCGTGCAAACGGTGCAGGATTGTGTCTGCTTGCTCAAAGTGTCAGGAAAAAATGTCTCCTGGCCGACACCTCTAATGAAACATGCGCATGAAATTAAAGCCTGCATATTGCTGGCGATGTTTAGGTTGTACATGTATAAAGAGGTTGGCAGAGGAAGAGGAGGAGGGAAAAGAGGGCAAGACACGAGGAGGGAGCGAACAGAGGGAGGGATGCCGCTCCTCTCCTGTGTATAGATATGTCTTTGGTACCCTTGAAGAAGGAGTAAATTGAATATTCATGAGTGAGCATGAATAAGTGCTCTGTCAGCCAGTAGTGTCACTGATAGATGAGGGGTGGACCTGCATGGAGCTCCAATGGCCAGCAGCGCTCCTCCACAGAGAGAGACGTGGAGACAGGGCATCAGGTATGGAGACGGTTGCCACGGAAATATGACTTTAACCGATCCATGGATTAAGCTCCGCCCTCAGAAGGCCGCATCACAGGCAGGTACGGCTGACTCAAGTTTCATCACTGGAGATGTGGGGCAAAACTACCAAAAACTACAGAACAGTTTCATGGGGCACCGCCCTGCCCTCTGGTGGACAAGCACAACCAGGGCACCAGGATGTTGAAACGGCTGGCGGGGTCGATCCGGCAGGATAGCTGCCAGGGACGAGCCGACCCTTTATAATGGCTTTGGTTTATTTGAGATACATAACATGGTGGCAAAGGAGTTTTAGATTGAGAGAAAATATATAAATATGGCAATATCAAGGAAGAAGAGATAAATAAATAGGTGATAGGTGACAACATTTAAAAAAGTTCACAAACTTATTATCGGGGGAATAATATTAATAAAAAAACAACGTGCTCTTTATCTGTGTGTATCTGTTTGGCATCGGTCTATTTGAAAATGTTTTGAAGCTGATTTGAAAAGAAATAATGATAGAAATCTGGTGCTTTTAATCCTCAGACTGATTTTGTTTTTTGCAAAAGCCAAAAAAGTGACAGAGGAGAGTTATTCTTTTCCTTTAACACGGCGACTGGACAGAAGTCTGGGGGTCTCTGGTTCCTGGTCTCTGGTTCCTGGTCTCCAGCCAGTGAGTCCACGGTCCAGAAACCCACTCTCATTTCCTCTGACAATTTCTCACAGTTGCTTCTCAATCCCCAGCGTCTTCCACCTCCCCCCCACCCCCTCTGCACGAGTAGGAGGCTCACACACACACACACACACACACACAGAAACCAACCGCTAATATGTTGATATGATAATTTTATTCATGCCATCCTTTGACCGCTGTGCAGCTCGTCTGTATGAGTGTAAACGAGGAACGTTCCAAATGTAAAATGTTCTGCTAACGGATCAACGAGGGGCCGACGCCAAAACAAGGCGACACACAAGTGAGCTCTGTTCCAGGACGCGGACTGGCCCGGTCCACACCGGCTTCATCAGCAGGCCTGGCTCCACCAACATACAGCAGATGGCCTCATCCTCAGGCAGAGAGAGAGACACTGAAGAGAGAGAGAGAGAAAGAGAGAGGGGGGGGGGGGGGGGAGAGGGGGGGGGGGAGAGAGAGAGCACCGGTGCTTGGCGTGTCCCAGAGGTGCCAGGCTCAATCAGAGTGATCTGAACTGGTCCTGATGCTGCTGGACTTCATCTGACGTAAAGAGCAACTAACTGGAAAAGCCTAAACTCATCAAAGAGACAGTTTTAGTCGGTAACCTTATTTCCTTTCCCTCTCGTTCTTCCATCCCATTACACACAAGCACTTCCTGTCTCGATGAAGTAACTCTTGAAATAATTTTGGTACATTTCACCACAAACATTCTGCCAAATCTCTGCAGTATGTTTGTGAGAAGGGTTGAAAAAGTTACAGGAGTTCATCTCCATGAAGACAACTTGCAGCAGTCCAACACACATCTGAGGTCCATTCACAGTTGTATGATACATTTAACTGATGACCAAGTAAATTATTTAGCTTATTATTAGTTTTAAGTTAGTTTGTCAACTAGTTGTGAAACGATCCGGTTGTACAGGTCATCTCTAGAAGTTATTAAGAAGTGGAGATGACGTCATTGTGATTGGTTTCTATCGCAATATTCTGATCGACCAGGAAGTATACAAATCATATAAGCAACCATATTTTGCATTGTGCGAGTACTTGAAAGATGTTAAAAGAAAGTGTCATCTTCTATTTCCAAATGTCCGTCCGGAGCCGTGATACAGATGGCCCCGTGGCCCCGTGGCCCTCCTTGCCTCCCCCTGCTCTGTTTTCATCCCTCTCTTGGTGATAATGTATCGTCTGCAGGGTGTGTAATGATCCTGGAGAGCAGTCATACACCACTAACAGGCACTTCTGTCAAACACATCACCATCGCTGCGCTCATTGATTTGTGTTGCCTTTAAAACCGTTTCCTCGGCGCCGGCCGCAGCTGTAATTGCATCCTGCTTAAATGATTCAAATAAGGCGGTCTGTTGCTCTTACCCCCCCCCCCCCCCCCCCACCCTCCACTGTCACTGTCACCCACACTCATTTCATTACAGATTCAGCAGACTTGATAAAACAGCAGGGGGGCCCCATTCCACAGCGCTTAGCCAGCCCGGCCGAGACAAAGAAGTGGTCAAGCGGGGCAACAAATCACACCAAATGGAGCGTTTGCTCTTTGTACAGCCTAGTTATGGAAAACTGATAGCAGCATCCAGAATACTGAATAGGTGTAATAAATGCTGAAGAAGGGGGATTCTTCTCCTAATTGGGTGAGGTGGGGGCCACGGAAGCACCGGCATTCCCCTTTTTGTATCTGAAAATGAGTTCTGTGAAACGGTCTAATAGCCTGTACACAGTTAAAAGGGGCAGTGCGATCCCCCCCCCACCCTCCTCGAAGCCATCCCATCCCGTCTTTGGGCTGACAGATAAACATGTTCTCTGCTGGCTAATTGCGCTACCTGTTTCCCCCCAGTCTCCAATGACAGGCTCGCTGTGTCTCCATGAAGCCTCAGATCTGGCGGACCCACAATGCTGCAGTAAAACACTCAAATATACAACAGTCAAAGTGAAGCTGAGCAACTTCTGAGGGAGAAAGTGGAGGATTATGTACCTTGAACGCACCGAGCAACTTTCCAAATGAGTTTGCGGCTAACAGAGACGGCTGTTGGACGGCGCTGATGGATTAACTAACATGAGGAAGATGACAGCAGCTGTCTGATGATATCAACGTCAACAAGACGGAAGAAGCAAGACAGAGAATTTAAGAGGTAACCCAAGATATTCATATTTCAGCAGAGTGAGTCTCCTTCTTTTCACAATGAAATAAAGATGTTCAAAATCAATATGCAGCCATATGCATCAATATCCATGTGCTGCGGGTCCTGAACGTATTCCACCGAGGTGCCTTTGTCTGAATGGACTGCAAGTGGTCATAAAAGATGCAGAACCTCAGCTGGACACTGACTCCCTCCAATCAGATGAATAATAGTACAAAGGGCTGCTAAATCATTGAGACAGCTGCTCTGCTCGGCCCAGACGGCTCCGGTCCAGCACAACAGCGCTAACAGATCAGTGCAGAGGACATAAGAGGCATCGAGGCCAGCAATCCTCCAGACGAAGCCCGGCTCGCTTTCTTGGGGAGCAGTTAGAACTCAGGAAGACTTTCAACCCGAGTGTCTGTGGGGGAACAGCTGATTATTCGGAAGCATCAAAACCGACGGCATCATAAAAGTGGGACGCTGTTTCGATAAATCAGAAACTGTGGAATTCTTGGAAGTTGAAGGCGTCTTGATGCGTCCTTTTAGAGATGAGAGGGACGCCTGGTGGACAAACTGTCCTCGTTCCTCAGACCCTGGATGAGCGTTTCTAAGGTGGGGTGCTGGTCTGCAGGGCGGGTGGGGGTCGGGAACGTGACCCACATATGGGGCAAGGTCATCGCAAACCAAGTCCATTTGGACTTGATCTACGAGAACGAGCTGTACATGGCAGAGAAAGCATGTTGTTTAAGTGAAACCCTCAAGAACATTATGATTTATTTAAGTGAGGAGAAAATATGAATAATGTATTGGCTATATGGAGCATGAATCTATTTTGTACTAATTGTCAGGAAGGCTTGCATCCAGTGTGTGAGGGGTGGAGGAGCTGGTGGAGGGGCTGCAGGACCCCGAGATCACAGGGCCACTGCGCTGCAGCCACAGCCATTGACTTGCAAATTAGCTGAAGGAGGCTAATTAATGGATGGGGGGTTAATGAAAACAGTGGTTGGGCTCAAGTGAAGAAATAATCTGGGACCCCCATTTCACATTCCCCCTCTTTATATGACTTTCTCTCCCCTTCCCACCATTCGCTGGCTTGATCGTCCTTTCTCTTCCCACAAGATGGCTCGTGCCATTGAAGTTGATTGCAAAACGCATCAATATGTGAACAAAGTTGTTGGTGGTGGGTGCAGAGCTGCTGGTGATGGGGGGTGGGGGGGGTTCGTGGAATTAGCATTCATTTGAAGCGACCCCCTCTCCATCTCTTATTTATTCTGTAGCTTTTGGCACATTTTCTGGTTTCCCGCTCCCAGAGGAGCGATGGAGGGAGACGGAGCAGCGTGTTTAAGATGTTCGACAGGCTGTAATCGCAACTTTTGCACTTTTTCTTTCTTGTTTGCACTGGAGAGAAAAGGAGAAGTGGCCCTCTCCTCCTGGTTGCTGCTCCTGGATCAGATATGTGGCCTGAAGATGTCTCTCTTTGAACCAGCAGGAGTCCTCTCGGCAACAAAACACCGCCAATGACTAATAGCACTACTACCTACTACTACTACTACTACTACTACTACTACTACTAGTACTACTATAAAAAAACACACACAAAGAGGGGTCTTCTGGGTGAAAGTCCTGTGTTTTTGGACCCATCAGCACCCTGACACCCCATGGACACTTCCAAAAGTGTCAAGTTTAGTTTTAGTTTTTTCATTCATTATGGAGGAAAAAATACATCCGCATTGAATTAAGTCTCAATTGGCCTTAACTTACTTAAATACAAACGGAAATAGAAAAAGGTGATAAGTTCAAAAACATAATAGAAGGAAAAAGGAGAAAAACTAAACAAAAACAAAAACATCATAAAAAAAATCTAACCTCCAACTTCATTTTTTCAACTTAAATGTGCTTTATTTTTACCTCCTCCCCCCAACCCCTTGTCTGGGCTCTTAGTAAGTTTAAGCTAATTTGAAACAGACAACATGGTTACATCCCTGATGTCACTTATTCACTAATTCTTCAACAGCGTCGACTGAATGAACACCTGAAACAGACAACATGGGAGAGGTCAAAGGGCATTGAGATAGTAGGTGGACGACCTGAGAAAGATGAAGGAGGACATTGACATCTGATGATAGAGTCCATCTTTGAGCAGAGACACTGCCGGCCACCATGTATGAACACTTGACTTTGACTCTGACATCAATGACTCAAGATATCACATGGACTCGGAACGACTCGGAACGACTCGGAACGACCGGAACGACTCGGAACGACTTGGAACGACTCGGTTCTCTGCTATTAACAGAACTAAACTATGATCACGGCTACACTTTCAAATACGACTTCTTCTTGGAAGATAAGAACTTCCACACTGCATGTGAACCCATTCATGCTATGTGAACACTTATTTCGTTTTAAAGAAAATCTGTCTTTTTTTAGTTCTTTTTTAGTTTATTCTGTAGCTTTCGGCACATTCTCTGCTTCCCGACTCCCAGAAGGAGAGACGGAGGGAGATGGAGCCGGTGTTTAAGCGGCGTGACGGCCTGTAATGGAAACTTCTTTGGTTCTTCTCTTTTGTTTGCACTGGAGAGTTCAGCAATAAGGAGAAGTCACCCTCTCCCCCATCTCTTCCTTGTAGCCATGGTTGGGGGGGGGGGGGTTCTTGGATCAGATGCTCTGCCCTGCAGTGGCATCTTGTTTTTTTGAAGCCGTGTGACTCCTCTCAGCCACCCGGCGGCCCCCGGCCCTGCCACCGTCTGCAGGGTCCTGCTGCATGGAGCCACGTCGCTGTTTGAAGATACGCAGCGAAAGCTTTCTCTGCTCGACCCCTGCTACTGCCAGAGGCACACACACACACACACACACATCAATGCTCACACACCAACTCATACAACCAGAATCCGTCTCAGCTTGTTACCCTTTGATATCTGCTCCGACTCCTCTCAGACCTCAGTAAGAAGCAGCATCGGGGCGACAACAGCAGCAACACTCACTATAACAGCTCAGTAAGATATTTTATTAGTTATTATGGGAAGTGAGGAGGGATCGATCTGGGTACATGACTAGAAAAGTAAAAGTACTCGTAATGTGCGGTCGCATACATAATCAATGCCGACACGCAGATAGAAGCACATTTGCAAACTGGATCTTGGCCTCCAGCCTCCTTGTCCATGGGGGGTCCTGTCAGTTAAACTTCAGGGAGATCAATGTGTCCAGTTAGGAAGCAGAATGGTGGTGAGTCAGTTTCAGCTGCTTTGGTGCAAATGAAAGAGACAAGGGAGGCCAAAGCAAGACAAGAACCAAAGAGTGAACAGTTTTAATGTGGAGGCCACAAACAGCTGCTGTCCTTCTCCTTCCTGCCTGGTTCTTCTGTAGACCTGGTACGTCCTGGTTCTTCTCTAGTCTTGGTTCTGCTACTGCATGAGGCGGGACCTGCAGCACAATCAGGTCCACAAGCCTAAACCAGCTCCTCCAGGATTTATGTTTAGGAAATGTTGAAAACAACTATAATAAAAGATAGACAGGAGATACAGCTGTTGATGATGTATTGAGTTGAGTTGACCATATTTCTGGGCATTAAAGGATATTTCGATTTTCTTTCACACATATTTACTATTGTTTTTCAATTCAAAGTTAGATCTTTGAGGAAACCAAACGCTAATATGAGGTTTCCTTGCTGCTGAAGTAGAACCCATCTACGACGAGGAACCAGCAGAGACGAGTGTTTCAGTATTTGGGTCATACAGTGCGGGCCCTCGGGGCCCCGCCGGCTCTTCTTTGATGGGGCCTGCTGCTGTTGTGGCTCTCGGGCCCACGTGTTTGAATCTTCAGTAGGTCTCTGGAGATAACGCGTTCTCTCGGTCAGTTGTGGCAGCAGGAGGTTCCCATGTTTCTTTCTCATCAAAGCTTCACAGCTCCGGTTCTGAGAAGTGAAGCCAAATCTAAAGTGCCTTGAATTTGCATTCTCTCTGCTGGCCAGCAGGGGGAAACTCTCTGATTGTATAGAAGTCTTTGAGAAAATGAGTCTAGTCAAGAACACATGAGTTTATGGTCTCAATCTGTAGTTTCAAGTCTTCTTCAATGCAGCATGATGTTCATTTAGTCAATTATGGTGCATTTAGAGTCAAACAGACCAGAAAGCAGGGGATGCTTTAGGGGCGGGGCTACTGAGACCCTGGTTGAAATGAACAGAATGCTCCTTAAAACTGTGTTCTGTGTTGCACAGTAGCTGCTCCTGACTGAATCCTGGTGTGGTATCTCTGCTGCCTCCTCTCTTCAGTAGCTTCTGGCCCACAGGTTATTGGATCATTGGGCTGGTAAGGACCTCAGACCTGCAGCTCCTCTCCCCAGGTAGGTGAACTGGTTCAACCCTTTGCCTTCCAAGCCCATATTCCCCCGTCTTCCCCAACAGGGATCATGGGCTGAGATGGATGGCAAGGCAGAGCCTAACCCCCCTAGATGGACTGATTTATGGCCCCTCCTTTCCATCGAGGCAGAGTGGAGACCCCGAGGGGCCCCCGTCTAGAGAGCGCTGGGGACAGCCGCCATCTCAGACCTGACGCCCTGGGCCCCCAGTCTACCGTGATGCCAAGTACCGAACGGCCACTCTAGAGTGGTCACCATTCGTCATGTGGGCGGCTGGGGATCTGCCTTAAAGAGCAGGAACAATGAGACTCTCTCTCCTCCCTCACTCGCCCCACAGACATTGATCTCCATTGCAACTATTTATTATATCACCTCTGCTGTGGCTTCTATCGGGGGGGATGATGACACACACATGCTTTTGTTTAACGGTCGGTGCGATCACTGATAAAACAGCAGCATTATAGGCAGCAGAGAGCTGTGTTGTATTGACAGCAGATAGATACGTTCTGTTGATCTGAATAGACTCTGAGGGGTAGATTTACTATGACTGGCGCAGTTTACGCTACATTTTTATTGCAAGTTTGCACACAGTGCATACTGTGCTTACTCATTTACATATTTATGCAACCTGACCATCGGGCAATCAGCGCATACTCCGCCCTCCAGCATAATAAGCGCACCTCTAAAAGAGCAATGAATGGGCCCACATTTATCTAACATGGATCTTGCGACAACAAAAATAAAGCACAAAAAAGCACATAAAGAGGCGAACCAAGGTATAGGTCCACCAGAAATTAATGCAGAGTAATGTCACAGCAATGATATGTTGTGGTTTCTTTATTTCGACAAATGTAATGCTCTAAATGTAAATGTAAATTTGGTAATGTGCAGCAGATGAAACGCAAAATGAGACAAAATAATGGGCAGATACAATAACTGGTTTGCGCAATGAATGGAATGGCCAGAGTTGTAACCAAATGATGTCGCCACCAGCAAGAGACGAACGACTACGGACCATCACTGTAGGCATGATATCCAGACCTGAGACACCCAGACCTGAGACACCCAGACCTGAGACACCAAGACCTGGGACACCCAGACCTGGGACACCCAGACCTTAGACACCCAGACCTTAGACACCCAGACCTTAGACACCCAGACCTGAGACACCCAGACCTTAGACACCCAGACCTGAGACATTCACGTCCGTGACCACTTGTGTTCTCAGGAAAAGAAAAATACCTGAGCAAACAGTCTCAGATAAACCATTCACTAAAAAATAATAAAGAACAAAAAAAAGGGAATTGTTCCAGTCTGCTTGTTTATTTGTTTTCTCCATTTTTATTATCAATCAGTTTCAACATAACAAAGCACGCTCTCACTGGTATTCGTAAATACTAGGGAATATATAATTAGGCGCTCTTTTCGGTGGGGAACTCCCGCTTTCCCCATGACCCTCCCACGAGTCTATATTGAAAGCGCAACTTGCCTGTTTCAGCTCATGTGGCAGATTTGCGATTTTACCCAAGTGCACCCTGTTTGTAAATACCGTTCCATGTTTTTACACGCTTGTTGCGAAAACAATTGCACCTCAAGTGGGCGCAATTGTTTACGTTAATCTAGCCCCGAGTCCGAGAGGCATCGTGTTGCTCTGACTGCATATGTACGATGATAACAAGCAGTGATATAATCGTGAAGAATATTTGAGTTAAGTAGGCTATGTCACACAGCCAGTTTCGACCTCCCGACCACAAATAGCCTATTTAACTAAACTCATGACATTTTCAGTAAAGCATGAATGTATCCTGTGAAGCTTCAGGACTTGGACTTGGTGGCGTGGTTACAACCAACATCAGTGGATGGCAGTGCTGCCTCGGGATTGAACCTATGGATTATGTAATCCAATATAATTTAAATTATGCCTCCGCGTCCACCAAAAAAATCAAAAATACAGAACAAATGATGAAATTCAAAACACTGAGCATCTGGACATCTCTTTTTCTTGAGCTCGTTCTGATTCTAGTTTGCTTGAATCTCAGAAGGCCATCAGATGAAATATGGCAAAAGGCAAAGACAAGGATCAGTGGTGCTGTTCTTTGTGTTATCAGTGTTTTTAAAATGTTATTTAAATTAAAACTAATCAGCGCATAAACTGCTGATTAATTCAGCACACTTCCCCATTACAGATCAAACGGGCATCATGGGGACCGCAAAGCCCCGAAGATGGCAGATGCCGTGCACACATTCGGGCATATTTCATACGGCTATGAAATATTGAGCTGCTGTGCGGTGTTGTGGTATGTATGGGTTTGTGTGTTGTTGGGGCTGTATGTAAATCTGGCTGTGACACCCCCGTCTGCAGCAGGAGACGGAGATGTGGGACATGTTGGGAGACACGATGGGAGAAATGATGCAATCTGAAGCTAAGACGCACCAGACAAGACGAGAGCAGAGCAATGCCTGTGCAACTCTCCAGGAAAATGAATGTGAATGCATACATTGTGATCAGATGCATTGATGCGGGCTGACAAGAACTTTAGAAAGTTTTAGAAAAGTTTTTCCTGGATCATTAATGAACTCTTCAATATTCTACCACTTGACAAAATATTTCTTCTGTCACAAGTGGTACAGTATATATATATATACAAGTGTGATTGTCTTATTTCATTAAAAATATGAAAGCAAATTGTTTTGTTTTGTTTTACACCGGTGAACAAGACCCAATACTTGACTCCCGTTCAACCCCGGAGGGTGCAGACCACCGGTTTTGCACCATAGCCTCGGACTTGGAGATACTTACCCGCATCCTGCTTCACAAACATCCTGCAAAACCACCTCAGTAACCACCTCCTTCTGAGGTCCCCAAGCTGGTCCACTGGTCCATGGACAGGACTAAATCCACATAGTTCCTTCTGTATCATGAGGTTTGTATATGCATGCATGCAAATAAACCAGCAAAGAACGTTCCAAAATAAGTATTTACATGTGTAGTTTCATTCTGCTCCCTGTGCAGTTATTATAAGTTTTCATGTGCACAGAGTTGCCTGATATTTCTCCTTCCCTAAGTTGAGCAAACGGGGCTTTAACTTACAGTCGTGTCAACCCGTCCTGATGATAGCTTCTTACACTGCAGGATTCATGGCAGCGTCGTGAGCCTCCCCTCCCTGAGTGTGTCTATAACTCATTTGTGTGTAAGAGCAAACAAACTGCTGTAACAGCTCTCTGGATGGGAGTTTGCCTGGTCCAGTTATATGATGCTGCTCTTCCCTCCCAAACGAGCCTGCGGCACTTTGTATCCACCACTTTGTGTCCCGAAAGACGGCGGACCAATAGCTGCTGAAACCCGATGTGACCATAACACATAAATCATCTTTTAAGCACTGAGAAGAGCAGGTGCGGGCATAAACAGTGTCTACGCTGCTTTCTCAATGATGTAAATAATTTATCTACACACACACACACACGCACACACACACTGTTTATTCCATCCCAGTCAGTGTGTAATCCTTAGACGCCATTTTAGTGGAGGGTCTGTCAAGACACAAATGCACACACACACACACACACACACACAAACACACACACACACACACACACACACACACACACAGTCGGTGTTTTAGAGGCGGCCCTGTCTGTCGCCGTAATGAATCCCACTGTGATCTCTCTGGCAGTTGTGGTCATCACTCTCTGACCAACACACACACACAGACACACACACACAAACACACACACACACACACACACACACACACACACACACACACACACACACACACACACACACACACACACACACACACACACACACACACACACACACACACACACCACAGACAGAGGTCCTGCTGGCTGTCTGCTCATTCATCATGCGACCCCTCATGGAGTTGCTTGTGGGAGTCTGGGGATGCGATGGAGATGGAAGGTCTGAGGAGGAGGTGTGTGGTGGAGGAGGTGTGGTGGTGATGGGAGGGTGATGGTGGTGGTGTTGGGGGGGGGGGTACGGGTGTTGGAGAATGGGTTGGGGGGCTCCGGGAGCCGGGGTGAGAGAGAGGGGGATGTGAGCAGACAGACAGAGAGGGATGTGTCTGTACAGCGAAGGATGCTGCGTTATAGAAGAGGAAGAAAGCTCCTAGCTCTGAGCCTGGGGACCGGCTTACAGGCAGAGCAGGAGAGAGGTGATTGGGGGAGGGCACCCATGGGACCACAGAGAATCCCCCTTCTCCCCTTCACTCTCCTGCAGAAACTAACCCAGCACATTCAGCTTTTAATCAGGCTGTACTTTGGCCATGCAGAGAGTCCTGAGCAGAATGATCCTTTCTTCCTCCTCACCATTATGTTGACGAGTGTTTCTGGTTCTCGTCCGCCAGCTGATAGGCGTTCGCTTCCCCAGGAGCGTTAAGTGCATATCTAAATAGTTGATGAGCACTAAGCTGCTGGGGGAAAGTGGCGCCGGCGGCTCATTGAAAGCTGCCTCTGAGACACCCTGTGGGACTGCTTTAAACAAGCCGGCGTCCCGCTGCTCGGCAACCTGGGAAAGGAGACGGTTCCGAGCCCAGCAGGTTCTTTACCTCCCGAATCTTTTAAGATAATTATCAGAAGACACAACTGTGTTTTACTCCAATGATGGAGATGAAGAAGAGATGCATGGGTTTACATTGTGAGGAGAGCTTTAAAGGACAAATCCCCCCCCCCCCCCAGTTTTTTTATCACTGTTTTTTATTCCATCAGTGTGTTTCCGTATATTGTGATGTCATCTGCTTTTCAGAGATCACTTCAACTTGCGCTGGCTGCCTGATTTAGTGATTCCCTACATCTCCCAGAATGCCGTTTGGCAGCCAGCAGAAGAGGAGGCGAGAGGATTCTGCTGTCAGCTCATTTTCCATTTTCATATTAAAAGTATCTTGTTTTGTCAAACGATAATACTAAGTAATAATATTAAACACTAAGTAGTAGTTTGGGGTTAAAATTTGTGTGAGCACATCGATCAGTCCTAAAATGATCAGTGGCAGCTCTAAAAAAGTGTTGGGTGTAGAATGGATGTATCAACGTATTCAATATTTCACCAATAATCCATTTCTGTTCACTCTGGATTATTTTCCGTATAAACCTGCTTCTGTGTTGCGAGGCTGAAGTTGACAATTGTCTCGTTTCATCAACAAACACAACGCAGAGGTGCATGGAAACCATCCATCAACCCTTAATTCAGGCAAAAAGTAATTATTATTCAAGTTTAGCAAATTGCTGGGCAGCAGTATTAATATACAAGGTGGAAAGTACAAATATACAGAGTGCCATTATAAAATCTTAGATAACAATAAGGTGTTTTATGCAAAAGATATATTTGCAAACAATGCTAAATTAGTGGGTTGCATATGAATATGTATCAGTCTCACTAAGGAGGTAGAGGTGGTGCACAAGTACATATGAGCAAAAAGAGGGCAGCAACAAATAAATAGCATCACTGCTAATTAATCTGGCATTATTTTTTTATTTTTTTTATTAACCAAGTGTAGAAAAGAAAAAAACAAAGAAAAGCAACATCAGAGGTGAGAATTTACAGATTACTTTGCAGATTAATTGACCATTTCAGTTCAGAGAGTGATGATCACATATCTTTGTAAATTATATATCTGAGGTGTCAAGTTGATTTCTATTCCACGCTGATGTAAAAGATGACTAATGACATCAGCCTGTAATCGCTTTGCAAAAAATAACGAGAAATAAAAACCAAAGAAATGGTCCTTTAACTGAAATTCTCTCATCTTTTCTTTTCTACATCTGTTTGCCATCAAGCAGCTTTCCTGGTTCAGTGCTGATAGTTACATGAAGCATCCTCTGTCACTGTGCAGCGACGCTCCAAGTCTTTCCAGCTGCTGTGTGTGTGTGTGTGTCTGTGTGTGTGTGTTGCCGTGGAGTTGATGCCCACACCGTGGCAGCGTGGAGATGGAGGAGCTGGCTTGTCCAGAATTGATGTCTCTTGAAGGCGTTTTGTTGTTGCTCACCCCGGCACCCGAGGGACCATTAAGCTGAAAATAATTGGCTCGGAATCTCCTCCCTTCATCGATCCTTTAGAGTCAGTGAACTCTCCGAGACACAAGCGTATTCAGAAACAGAAATGTACACACACACACACACATACACACACACACACACAGCAGCTGGAGAGGGAAGTGTGTGTGAGGGAAAAGAGAAAGGAAAGCAGGCCGTGAGGATTTAAACAGCAGCAGTCAGCAGCTCGATATGAGGAAGCACACGGCCGAGAATAGAAGTCACCGGTTCTCAGCGGAGGTTAAATCAAGTGAATTTCTTGATCTCTGAAGATGTTTGGGGGGGGGGGGGTATTTGTTTTTTGGAACGGAGCAGGAAGTGGTCTGAACACTTCTAGATCCCCATTTATCTCCAGTGACGGTCACACTGGTCCCACGTCTCTACTGGTGGAGGCCGGCCGGCCAACAGAGGGAGCTGCTATTCCACCGCCGCGATGCCGGGATGAGGATGAGTCGTCTGATGCCACACTCTTTTAGAACAGTGCTCATACTGATGATTATTTCCAGTGTTTAACATTAACAGCCTGCCGAAAGATGTACAACAACATGTTTAATAAAGCTGTATTCATTGATTTTTGAGAACTTGGAGTCACTGGAACAATTTAAACACAGAGTACTAATAACTATTTTATTTAAAAACCCAGAAACATTCATCTCGTTGTGTTTCCGTCCCTCACGAATGGTCCGGCTTGACTCGAGCTCTACGAGGTCCCTTCTTCTCTTTAGATAGACCCTGTTTAGATCGAACCTCTCAGCAAAGCTGCATGAAGCTGCTGCAGCATCTTCTTCACCGCGAGTCGAATCCTTTCATCTGCAACCTCACTTCTGTACTTTGTCAGATCTATGGCATAATATTATTGTGGTTCTATACTTTATTTTATTTTACTTATTTACAAATGAGTTGTGGCTGCTATTGACTATTAAAAGATGGTGGGTTTGTGCAGGATGACCCGATTGGCCTCCGGGCACAGTATCAGGTGTATCCACACCTTTGGCTAACTGAATGCTGCGTGCCGTTTTCCCACCGTTCTACTCAGTTGCAGTTCAATTCCCTCTAATTAATAACAACAAAAACATCTCAATTTCTATTTTCTTTCCATGGTAGAATCCTGCACACAGACCAACAACATCCCCCCCTCGTCATGATAATGTTGTCATGAATATTAAGAAGTTCACTGATTTGATAACTTCATGAAAGGATGAAAACATCACATGTAGCTGCTGCTTCATTTGTCTGTGAGATTCTCCTAATGTGGATGCAAACAAGCGGCTGGATTAGCAGTCATAGCGTGCATTCGTCTTCAATTACCTCCTTCAATCTTCATATAGTCAGATCCGGATTTAATTAAATCTATATCCATCTGTCTTCATCATTTCTGTGGTTGCTGAAGGAATACGAGGCGCTCGCGTTCCCGTCATCAATACGGCGGATGAAGGCCGCTCTCGGTGAAGAATTGATGGCCAGCGAGGACACAACGGGGGGCGTTCATGTTCGGTATCACTCACTCCCTCTCTGGCCTTTACCATGCAGAGCAGTTCATCACCATGAATATGGGCTATATTCACAGAGCCTGTCTATCCATAACGTGACACCAAGGTAATTAGTTCTCTTCATATTCATACTTCAGAGATGACATGAAAAATAATCCTATGTCCCCACCATTGGAAATAGGTCAGGGATAATTGAATTTGTTTATTGTATTTTCTCCCATTAAGAGTAATCAGATAAGTAGTGGGCTGCGGCCCCGTGACAGAGTCCTCCACCACTGATGAACCATCACATTAATTGAAGTTAATGGGCAGAGTGGAGAGCGATGGGATTAGAGAGCGACGGAGGGAGGCTGCATGGATGAATGCATCGGATGAGTGGCGAAGGGAGGGCTGAGTTCATCCCCCTTGTTCTTCAAGGCCAGGCCGAGAGGGATGCGTATGCACAGGAGCAAGCTGGGTAATCAAACACAAAAACGCCTGCATAAAATATTTACAGAGATTAACTCTTCAAGCTCCCTGCAAAGTCCAGCGTCCGGTGGGAATAGTGCAGTCGGTCTGTCGGAAAACACTCGGTAGCATAGAAGTTCGTCCTCAGCTCATCATGTTGATGTTCTGCAAAATAGCCGCAGAACAAAGTTCTGCTTATTCTTCTGCTGTGGGATTATTTTTAGAACATCTAGAGTTTCATACATTTGTCAGCAGAAACTATTAAATTGTAAGTTTATAACCCCGGTCACCTGATATGCATACAAAGGGCATTTAGAAGACTCATACATTGGGATTTGTTTAACCTACTTTTAAATTTCTATAATACCTGCATTGATATTATATCTGTAAAATAATAGTACAGAATATATTGCAATTAAGTGACAAAAACAGCTTTTTGAAGTGTCTCTTGACAGGGGAAACACCGATACTGTGAAGCGCTCGATTGAAGTCAAGTTCATCTTAACCAGCATAGATTTATTATTTTCCTATTGACTAAATGTTGCTGTGAATATAAGCAGAGAAGACCATAAACGTATGTTAACAGTGTTCTATAACTCAAGGTCAACTTTGAAGTGTTTAAGTCAGGGGTCTCAAACTCGCGGCCCGCGGGCCAATTGTGGCCCCTGGAATGATATTTCCGGCCCCCTACCTGAAATCAAAGCTTGGTGTTAGTGCGGCCCCCACATTTTTTTCTTCACTTTATCTGCGTAAGTTGTTGCACTGTGCGTTTTGTATTTTTTAACACTTGTGAGCTACCATAGCTCAGGCTCGTGACAACAACACAAATTAGCAACGTTGATAACATAATTTTCCGGACTATTGAGCACACCTGAATTTAAGCCGCACCCACTAATATTGGTCCCCCTTTTTTGTGGAATACTTGATGTGGCCCAGCCTCTACCTTTAGCGGCAACATCATGCTTGATTGAAGAAAACTTGAAACTAGAGACCATAAACTAATTTTTATAATGTTTATTGAGATAATAAATCAAGAGAGAAGTAGAGTCATTTCCTCATAGACTTCTATACAATCAGAGAGGAGTCGCCCCCTGGTGGCCAGCAGAGAGAATGACAGTTTAAGGCGCTTCAGATTTGGCTTCACTTTTCAGACATGGAGGTTGCTGCAGGTGATATGAGGTGAGGTGCAATGTTGTTGTTCAGTCTTCACAGGCATTTTAAATCTAAAATATAGTGATGGCATTACGCTCGTCAGAACAAAGACTGTTTTTGTTGGTTTAATCACCTTTTGAACCTTCCATGCACACACCTTTACACACACACACACACACACACACACACACACGATAAATACTGGAAAGACATTATTTCAGTCACAGATCAGAGATTTTTGACGTCTTCAGCAGGACCGTTCATCATTTGTGCTGCAGCACCGACAACGACAGACACCTCCGACAGAAACTCAGAATTTGATGACAAAATAAAATAAGTTTCAGTTACTGGAATGGTAGACTCTTCAAAGTAATGACCATGTATCACCAAAGATGAAATCAACAGGGAAAAAAATACCAGAGAATATGGCAGAATCGTCTGATGAAGCTCACAAGCTGTTAAAACTCCGACTGCCGCGGCGTCATCACCTGCCAAAGCCCGGCAGAGGAACGCCGCCACCGCCGTAACAAGGCTTGACGGGGATCTCAGGAAGCAACAGCACACAACAATCAATAGGCCAGCCTCCGAGGAAGAGCAGGGGGGGGGGGAGAGGCAGACTTCACAACCAGTCTCTGAATGCATTAGAGCCTTGCTTCCACTCCAACACGGCTTCATCTCAGAGAACGAGGCACTAAAGAGGAAGAGCGTGGTGACATCTGAAGGGAGGTAAAGCAGTGACAGAGAGTTCTCTGTGCAGAGAGCTGCTCTGCTCACAGCGGCCGCCACGTCGGGCTCTGTTCACTTCCTGGTGGCGCTGTCACTTCCCCTCAGGCTTTCTCTCTGTGTGTTTGTGATCCTAGCTTCCCATCCTTGTGAGGACCACTTTGAGGAGGAGGCCATGTTGGCGGGTCGCATGGCGGGTTGCATGGCGGGTCGCATGGCGGGTCGCTTGGTGGGCGTGTGAGCGGGCCATATAGTTATAGTTATAGATATAGTTATAGTAATATATAGTTATAGTTAAATATATAGTTATAGTTTTAGTTTAGTTTAGGTTTCTGATCTAAACATTAGGTTCCTGATCTAAACGTTAGAACTACCAGGAAGGAGACTCGTGATATTAAGTCATTTTTGCAGACTGAAATGCGGATGTTTCTCGCGGCTCGCTAGAGAACAGGCTGAGGTCGATTTGTGCCGTGTGTTTCACAATGCTGCTCATGGTTGAGGCAGAAATTAGCCTGCTGAGTGGCGTCTCCGACCAACAGTCGATATCCATTCTTTGTATCCAGGTTTCTTCTGTAAACTGGACCAAGAAGTTTGAGAACATGTGGGTCATTGGGAACTGCCGACTGCTTTGGGTACCTCGAAAAGCGCTATAAAAAACCTATGTATTATTATTATTATTATTTATTATTAATGCAGTTTAATGTTCATTTTAATTGATTACACAACATGAGCAAACTTAAAGAGGCCGCTATTTAATATGAAATGAATGGAATCTAATGGAAGATTAGAACGGTGGAACCAATACAGTAAATATACATCAAACTTAAAACTGTGAAGGATGCATTCATTGTTGGTTAGAAGACATGTGAAGTTTATGTGATGGACAGCAGGGAGACGTACAGCGATGTCTCCATGGTTACAGCTGTGTCGTATGTGTACGTACATTGATGTCTCCATGGTTACGGCTGTGTCGTATGTGTACGTACATTGATGTCTCCATGGGTACGACTGTGTGGTGTACACACAGCGATGTCTCCATGGTTACGGCTGTGTCGTATGTGTGCGTACAGCGATGTCTCCGTGGTCACGGCTGTGTCGTTACGACTGTGTCGTATATGTACGTAGTGATGTCTCCATGATTACGACTGTGTCGTATATGTACATACAGTGATGTCTCCATGGTTACGGCTGTGTCGTATATGTACGTAGTGATGTCTCCATGGTTACGACTGTGTCGTATATGTACATACAGTGATGTCTCCATGGTTATGGCTGTGTCGTGTACGTACAGCGACCTCTCTGCAGGCTGCTCCATAGTTCAGTAGGTTGCTGTCAGGGACACGGGGGGCGGCGGTTCCCCAGCAGTGTTGTCTCACCCCACGTCACCCCGGGGTGACCTCTCCTAAGTAATTACCCTGTCACTCTGTCACCCCACTCTGTCCCCACCCAAACAACATCATCGCCATGACGATGGATAGGTTGATGCCACTAATCACTGGCTGCCCTCTGGACAACACGCCCCTGGTTCTCCTTCACATCACCTCCCTACTTATACCAGAGTTCTGCATCCTCACAGCAGATCCTCTAGTTTCACATTTGCATAATTCTTACCCACTAATTGTAGTAGAGGACGGTTGCGTGTGGGCTGGTCATGGGTGTTGGAGGTGATTTTAATGGGGGAGACACAAAATAATGGTGGTGCCCTCTCGCCCCAGTTTGTGCCCGAGCCTCATTAGGGTGATCAGGGAGTGCCAGTCAGAGGAGGCTGCAGCCGGGGTGAGAGGACGCACACTTATCTGTCTGTGGATGAGCCTCATGCAAACATTTCATTATGGTCTGCTAGCATTCCGAAACTTTTTTTATTATTTCTTATTAAAACAGTTAGTTGTTAAAAAATGTGGTGCAATGATTTGATTTGCACAAACCGGCTAGCTGAAGGCAGGATATTGTCACCGCTGCTTGGATCGCAGAGAGGGAGATCGTTACATCACTAATCAGAGGTCACTTTAATCATAATCTTCTTGTTAGATACAACGTCTGCGCTGATTCTTGTAAATGTATTAGTGAAGCTGTTAAAAGGTGACTTAACACTTTAACATGTGCTCACGCCCGTCCTAGTGTATGACAGAAGGAAATGGAGGTATACCACACACACACACACACACACACACACCAAACTGATTTATTAAAAGCGGGGGTGATGGGCGTGGCGGGGGTACGATCGATGGCTGCTCCCCCGGCTTCAGTCAGCAGAGAGTTA
This sequence comes from Eutrigla gurnardus, assembly GCF_963514095.1. Taxonomy (NCBI): domain Eukaryota; kingdom Metazoa; phylum Chordata; class Actinopteri; order Perciformes; family Triglidae; genus Eutrigla; species Eutrigla gurnardus. The sequence continues at coordinate 15,259,781 of NC_139936.1, read as the reverse complement.
AAACGCTGTTAAACTCCAGCCGGGCGGACGCTCTCCCTAACCAACCAGCCGCACTCGCATTGATTTTTTATTTAGCTTCCAGCAGTGATATGTCTTCCAATGCACGCGGAACAAACCAAGCCTCCACAGCCTGTCAGCACATAAATCAGGCCCATCGAGCCCCGCTTGCCCAGTGTGCAGAGAGCAGTCTGTTAACAGAATTAAACTCTTACTTAGTCCCACTTCCAGAGAGGCGAGTGCAGAGCGGCGAAACCATCTGACAGCAACTCCAACAGTCTGCATGCTGGGATGAGACTACGCCCTGAAAGGAGTCTGAATCTGTCTGCAGGTTCAAGATGCATCGTAGCGGACATCAACATTCGACCATCGTCTGTGTCAAATCCAGATCAGATATCTAAACACTATGAATTCACACTGTCTGTTACACAGAACAAGTTTTGACAGATGTATAATAATCATTCTCTTCAGCCGTTGTTGGGAGAAGTTCATGTAACTGGCTGCAGATCAGTGTGAGGAGCTGCTGATGGATTCATGAAGGTCAAACACCGGTGACATCCAGTGAGTGGAGAACGAGGTGGTCGAGTCCCGGCGGGAGAAAAAAATGATGCTGGCGAAACCATCAGGCATCATCTACAAGAAGCATATCATATCTACTTATGTCGCTGTGAGTGTGACTTTTTTCTGGTACTCTGGATTGTTTCCATCAACACCGTCCATTTAAAATTTGAGGAATTCGGCCCCAAACTGGTAAAAACAGTCGCCACTCTCCCCAGAGAGCTATTTATAGTTCGGTCCCTGCAGCGGTGCTTCTGGCTCGGCAAGCCGCTCCATCCATCATCACGACTAGTTGTTTGTGGGTGGGAAGACAGAGAGGGATCATGTCTTTGTTGCTGCACTAGTGACTCCTGCTGGTTGGTCAGGGTGCCTGTTCGAGGAGGGCCTTGGGGGTGCCCACATGCGTTACCCCCCCCATGAAAAACGAAAGTATATGGAAACACACTGGTGTGGTTACTTAACGTTGGACTTTCCACTCAAATCTTTCGAGCCGTCTTCATTCTGTCTTTGCCTTTTTTTCTTTTCTCACATTTATCACTATAACCCAGAGCGATGCATGGAATGCAAATTTTTGTTCATATAAGAGGCTAACATATGGTGATATGTCTGCAATAAAATGTTTAAACAACAATAACAAATACAATAATCTGTATTATTGCATATGATTAGTTTGTGTTTGCCAATTAAATGTATTTACAGAAGATAAAAGCAGACCAAAGGCAGATCAGATGCAGCTAATTGTAGCTCTCCTCTTCGTGTGGCCTTGGATTCCTTCTATTATAATCCTTTTATACAAAGTTAATCACATCCAATGTCAACACATAAAAATAAAACTCTTAAATCTGATAAGATGCTCAGAGCGATGCAAAGGTGCAAAGACAGAAACTAATAAACGAGATCTGGTCTCACGGTGCGTTCGTGGCGATGCAGGAAACAGGAAACCCCAAACATCACTGAAATCAGAAAACTAAGTGACAGAAGATGTGAGGCACTTTGACTTTGATACGTATTTCAACTATTGGAAATGTTCAATAACCTCTTGTGTTGATGCCCGCTGGCCATCCGATGTTCGACTAGGCCTCGACCGCATTTGTCTACCGATACATAAATACTGTTTTTAATTCACGGTAATGAGAATAAGACATCTTAAAATGAATCAGAAAACTACATTTGTGGTTGAATTTAGACTATTATAGCTCCAAGAGAACACATCATGCTTTCAATCATGAAAAGAGTACATAATTGTGCATTATTCCATAATGTTGGTTTATTATGATGAGGAGAAGTGGAAGTGCTAAGTTCTTGATGATGTGCGTTTTCTTTGTAAACATTGATAGACTTGTCACAAATGTCTTTAATTCTCATCTCAACATTATGGATACTAACTTTTTTTTTAACTTGTTCTCATAGAAATCCAAAATCCAAATATGAATGTGCATGAGCGTAAAACCTGTTCTGGTAACGAGCTCATCGATCCCATGGAAGACAAGAAATTGTAATTGGATAAACCCCAATTCCACTGACATTTTTACATCCAGGTATTTTAAAGTGATTGCTTTGATGTCTGCATGGTACATAAGAGAAGGATCATGCTCATGGTTTATGAAAAGGTGAAAGTTAACAGCATGCCTATGATGGGATGCAAACTTCACTTCACCTAGTTGAAGTAATTTGGCTCTTGATGAGAGAGGATGAAACACGTTTAAATCAGTCATCAATTAACGGAGGAAATACGGACGTGAAAAGAAAAAGAAGGAGAAAACGCTGCAGAGAAAGTTTGTCTAATCACAGAGAGCATCCTGCACTTTTCCTCCTAATGATTCACTTTTCTGGTACTCGGCTGCTCTGCAGAGTGGAGGGTCATACGTTGGCAGAGCCGGAGCCGGCGTGTGCGCTTCTGTCACCCCGGCGATCACTAATAGAATTCCCAGCGATCCCTCCTCCGCCTCCCCCGCGCTTCAGAGCAAGGGCACTGTTAGCACACATGTCAAGTCCAGGCTGGAACAAGAAGGACATTCTGGCAGAATAAAGGAAGGGGAAACGGACCAGTGGCCCATTTGCATACGCCTGTGATCCTAATATATACAGGTGGCCAACCTCCGAGGTCAAAGTTCATCCCGGTTGCCGGGGCAACTGGGCTGTTCTCCCCATCACTAGCTCGTTAAAGAGCTGCGGGAATAGGAAGAGGTCGGCCAACTGTCCTCAATGTGCTGTGGCCATGTCTGTATGCGACCCTGCCGAGTAATGAGGACCTCCTCCATGACGGCCAGGCACGCAGACACACACACACACACACACACACACACACACACACACGCACAAAAATAAGCATGAAAAACAGCATCATTCACAAGCTCTTACACACAAGAACAATATGCAAACCAACGGCAATACAATCAAATGAACCTGTATTGTGTGCCTACACACACACACACACACACACACACACACACACACACACACACACACACACATGGACTGCAATGCATGGACACAGATACAGGCACCTATTTAAGCATAAATAATTCAAACCCACAAACACACAGTAACACAAACCAAGAGCATGCAAAAAGCAGGAACACATGAGCAGACACACAAAGTGTAGCCCGGTGACAAACGCACACATCTAATATCTGAGAGTATCTGTTGACTAACTGAAAAAGTATTTTTCAACAACTCATCTTTAAACCTTTAACCCTCCAAAAAAAAAAAAACAAGCTTACAAAGTGACTGTTGCACCTCTCCGCGGCTTTCTCAACATCAATTAGCATGTTTTTGTGCAGCTGAGCGTTTCCTCTAGTGGGCCGCCGTAAATAAGGAGATGGAAATGAGGTCCGGCGCTCTAATCCAGCCAGGGTGCAGGTCTCACAGTAATCCCCCCAAGAGCTGCTTGGCCCGGGGCATGCAGAGGGGTAATCCAGTCCCCCGGGACCTCATCCACCAGCCTGCACGCACGCACACACACACACACACACACGCACACGCACACACACACACGCACACACACACTGGAGAGAAAGAGAAGTAGAGACAAAAAGAGAGTGAGGGAGAAGAAAACAGCACACATTCCCATAACAATGTCTAAAATGTGAAAATGTGATTAGCAAGTGTTTTTTTTAACATGTTTAAGGTGCGCTTCGGTGAGCTGAATATAAATAACCACTTTTAATCTTTTTTTTTTTAACAGTAATAACACAACTGGCTTCTGCTAAATAACATGTTGGAATTGTATGTCTCTGCAGACCATCTGCATCTCCAAGTTTCTAGTCTCATAGACTGGATAGAAGAAGTGGACGTCGTCATGGTAACGGCACCATGTTGGTAGACTACGGTTCTGTAGCCTTGAGTTTGGTATGTCATTGCCATCTTGGATTTTTGTCTGTGTTTATTTTTTTTATTTTTTTTGGATCCAGTGAAGAAAGTGACCATATTTGGACTGTGGAGGAGCGACGGGTGGATCTGATGAACACAAGTGGCAAAGCGGCATCCCGAGCAGCAACCTTACTGGATCTGGATCCATCTGGATTATGGTGTGGAGCTGTTAACAAAATAAGATTCATAATTCAAGGTCAACTTTACAGCTAAGTGTTGAAGTCATCTTAATGCATACTTACTGCATTTGTAGCGGCCTGTCAATCAGCAGGTAGCCCCGCCCCTAAAGCATCCCCTGCTTTCTGGTCTGTTTGACCAAATGGACCTTGTCTAAATGAATTGTCTAAATGAACATCATGCTAGATTGAAGAAGACTTAAAACTAGAGATTGAGACCATAAACTCGACGACTTCCTGTTTGCTGGCAGTGATTACAATCTTCCTCGGGGTTCTTTGGTGCTTCTGTTGCTACCAATTGAGCGGTCGACATCAAACTTTTTAAAAAATAGACCATTTTTTGCCCTTTTTTTCTGGGTAAGTTAAGTACACTGTCCAACCCTCAGATCTTACACAGACTGTCCTCTGATGTCTCCTACAATCAATAGACATCTTCTTTGTCTTAGAGGGGTTCAGGAGGAGATGGACTCATCACACCAATTTAAAAACCGGTCTAAGACTGGACCATGTTTTTGCTCATCACCCTGGAGGAGGAAGACTGGATCCGCATCGTCCCCAAACTTGTCAGCAGCGTGGGAGTTGTTGGTCTGAATCATCATGGTTTGGTTATTGTTGTTTGGGCTTTTTCTTCTTATTGTCCTCAGGGGCCGACTAGTTTTCTTCATTTTGTAGGAGGAGGAGAAACTACCTCCCTCATCATTTTTAGGCGACCAGAGTGAACATGTGATGCTTAAAGCCCCGCCCAGGTAAATCATCACTCTCACTGTCTGCAGAACCAGCATTTTAATTTTCCATTATATTTCTAGTGCTCAAATCACATCAGCTTGACTGCTGGATGAAACAGTAAACCCTTTCTCCATTAAACACACAGCAGCTCTGCAGTAATGTCCTTGTGCTGCTACAGTAGTCTCCTGCTTTATATTCACCGACCCGCTGCCACCCGAGGCTGCTGACAGTCGGATCCGCCCGGCGTCCAGGGGGCTGAGGATGCAGCGGGCAGGCCTGCAGGGCAAACCCGCGCAGGAGGTAGTCAATGTGGCTATAGGCAGGCTGGCTTCACCTGCGTGCATTAGGCAGCTGAGAGCAGGCGGGGCTTCAAGGCAGTGGAACAAATCTCTGGTAAAATCTCCAAACGGCTCTTACACGACCGGCTGCTTCAACACCTCAACAGTCCAATCGCATCACAACAGCGTGTGCCAGTCAAACACAATATTTATAGTCTGTTTCCTGCTCTGTGCATACATTCACACATCCATGATACACACATGCAAGCACCTTTTACTGACTGTTGCACAACAGCCAGAATGCTGCTGAACATCAAAAGAATAATTAATTTTTTGTGCTGCTCCGTTCCACCTTTAGAGGCCAATTAGCAGCCGCAGTGTAACGATGCTGGACAGCACGGGAATGTTCCACGTAGTTAACACAACTCTCTGTGAGAAACTGATCAGAAGTCAGTCAGGTTGCTCGTGTTGTGTTGCATCTGTGTAACCAATTCAGAAAACAGTGGAATCGAGATGCGGAACGAATCACATTGACTTTTGCCTGACAGGCGGCGGGTGAGCGAGTGTGTGTACAGATTTGTCAGGTTACTGAGCAGTGTGTGTGAGCACGTGGGTTGCGTGATTGTGTGTGTGTGTGTGTGTGTGTGTGTGTGTGTGTGTGTGTGTGTGCGGAGTCCGTGGAGAGGTGGTGTGACTGCACTGACATGTGTCCGACAGCGTGGCTCGCTCCTGGGCCTCCCGCTCACACTCCGCTGGCCCGGCTCCCCTGAGCTCCATGCATAATGCAGCGGGCCGGAGACGCCGCCCTGCATGGTAATGTGTGTGTACAGTACACGCCTGCTGTGTGTGTGTGTGTGTGTGTGTGTGTGTGTGTGTGTGTGTGTGTGTGTGTGTGTGTGTGTGTGTGTGTGTGTGTGTGTGACAGCAGGAGAACGCTGGGCTGGCATGGCTGCTCAGCATAACAGTGTGTGTGTGTGTGTGTGTGTGTGTGTGTGTGTGTGTGTGTGTGTATGTACCACAAAATCATACAATGCAGTTTTCAAACCCAACACATATCGTGCTGTATAATCAACTGTAACATGAGAACGGTGATATGTAAGGCAGAGCTACATGCAGCTGTAAAAACAAAGTTGTCTCTGTTCTGCCTTTGTATCCAGTGCTCTGCTAGCTCCTAGCTAGCTACCAACCGCTTACACTTCCTGTAAAGAAATCGCACACTGACAGAAATATCGGATTCAGAATGGACACATGCCTTAAATATTGACAGACATGCATAAAAAATGAACAGAACAATGACATATATGAAAACGTATGAGGGAGTTTTGTGTTTGCAGCTACTGGGATAGACGAAGGAAGGAAACTGCACATTTGCTGCCGACTGCTGATTCCACCGACTTCAAAGAAGCGACTCTTCGCTCAGACCGTCATCCATCTGCATTTTTCACATACGCTGGTTACCCTCAGATCCTGACCAATGGTTTTGTCGCTTTGTTAGAAAACCATATTTTCACGAGTAAAACCAAATCTTATGGAATCAAAGTTGTTAAAATGCAGCTGAATGTTATCACATCATCGATGCTGAACTGCAGTGTGTGTTGTTGTTGAAAAATGGTGGCGGCTCTAAGGAACAATTATCTCTACAATAAAAGCTGCAGCCGAGAAAACAAAAATAACAATGAAATATCGGTTCTCTCCACACCAAAAAGCAGGGACTGAGGTCATTATGCTATATATAGGTCTGCTGCTTGTGGCCTTCATTAGGCGTCTCATTGTGGCAGTAAAGGGCAGCGTGGCGACTCTATGCTGCCCTTTTACTCCGTGGCACCATGCAGCTGTATGCAAAGGGGGACCAGGACTCCCCTAATAAAGGCCTTCGTTATGGACCAGAGGAGAGATGAGCTGCCTGATTCACGTAATTGTTATGGCATCATTATGGAATGTCCTTTATGGAAAGCTTGAGATAATGTAATACTTGGAAGAGGGTCAGATACACATAAGCCAAAAGAGTTTGAAGGGTATTTTACCCCAATTGAGTCCGTGTTTCCTGTCTGGTTGACATGTCCCCAGTGGAGGATTTGACATCCGATGTACTAAGTAGGCTGGCGAGGTGCCCCTGGCATCAGGGCACCCAGATGGACGTGGTCTGACCACGATCTAAGCTTGCTGTCCCCCATCACCCTGAAGGACACGACCGCGGCGCTGCTCTCCTCTCCGCCTCCACCTTCACGTTCTCGTCTGCTTCCACACGGCAGCAAACCGAAAATAACTCTTCAAGTTTCTGGGAATTTAAGCCAAAACAACATCAAAAATTTGATATGAAAGCAAAAGTGGGAATACAGGCTTGACTGTGTTGAGAGATATCAATAGTCTGGTATTGTCTCAGGCATGAGGGGGAGGAGGGGGGGAGATCAGAGAGCCGTGCCCAGTGAGGGCTCAGTCTGCTGGGGGCAACGCTTCTGGCAAACCCCCTTACCCCTGCTATGACCTGGAGGATGCCCGGCCGCTGCTCGCTCAGACAGCGGGCAGGACGCCGCGCTGAATACCAACCAGCTGCCGGCTTCAACACAAACATCACTTAGACAATACTGGAGCTGTGGAGGTTCAACACTATCAAAGAATGTGATGAATGCAACATAGACACCGAGACACCTGCACCTGCACCGGCTGGTGGAGCAGACGAGCTTGTCCCTAACAATGGTTTAAATTCACCAGCGTTCGGCTGCCGGCGGTGAGAATCATCGGAGACGAGCTGCTGAGGAGCTCCTCGTCATATGTCATGTTAGAGTGACAGCTCTGTACCCAGCTGTCTGAGCCTCACTAGTCCCATTATTAACATGGTCCTGGGCTCTTTTAACAAGACCCCGAGTACAGTGCCCTCCATGCTTCCAGCCCACCGCCCCCACCCAGGGGCCACCGGGAGCAGCCAGGAGACCCCCGACCTGTGGGCCCCGCCACGCGGCTCCGGAGACCTTTCTACCATGTTGACTCGTCTAAAGAATCAATCACCCGCTCGCTGTCTGGCCGCCGGGTCATCGCACCGCCACATCAACACACCGACTGTAAGGCAGCTGCAGAGAGACGCTCCACCAGCTATGTCACTGCTGTCCAGGGAACAACAACCGTTTTTGAACAACAGTAATGCACGTGTGGATGTGAGCTAAATCACATGTGGGTCTGATGTCTTTGGTCATCGTCATGTTTGGACAATGTCCAGATGAGATGGAGGGGCCATGGCTCTGCTGGACAGGAGTTTGACATGGGGAGTCTGCACTCAGATGAGAGAATATTATATATAACGTAACGTAATTAGTCTTTTAAAATCTCACTCTGGTCAAATCAAAAGAATTTGAGGTTTAATAAAGACGACTGAGTGAGACGTTTCAGTTTCATATGATGTTCAGAAATTCATTTTTTTTTTCATTTTGAAAATAAATAAATAATTTTGGGGAAACTACTGATTTTTTTGGCATGAAAACTGCAGAAATAATTCCTTACCTGGAGTTTTAATCCGAAGGCCCCCTATTGGTGGAACTCTGTAGCACCTATTCATTACCACATCAACCAGCTTCACCCCTCTGTGTCCCCTCCCGACCTCCCCTCCTCATGCAGCCCGGCTCAGGAGGAGTGCAACCTACTCTAGTGGACTTCAGTGAACTCCTCCACCCACCTCCTTCTCTCCACTAGTCCCCCCCTCCCCCGCCTCCTCCTCCCCCTCCCCCTCGCCAGCTCCCACTTCTGCCGAGCTAGCCGGCCGCATCGATTTCATGTTTGGGCTGCCCACATTGATTTTCATGCAGGTTCATGGATCACACTGCTGCTTCCTCCCTCTCAGTCGTACAGTGGGAGGCGAGAAAATCGGCTTTGACAGTTGCTGCACAGTTAAAGGTCCCGGCAGCCCGGCGTTCACCCCAGCTGGCTCCTCCAGTTCTGTACCGCGTCCATCCCTGTAAACCTGTTTCCCGTCCCACGGCTTCATACAACCGGCATCAAGGGGTCCGAATGCTTCCACTGCAAATGTGACTCCTGGACCTCTGCTAAAAATATAATAGTTGAGCACTTACACATATAATAACCCAGATGAAATAATTAATTAATGATCAAAATACTCTCATATCACTTTGGACATTTCGATGTTTGTGTGTGTTTGAATACACAGAAGACATGTCATGTTTTTAAAATGAAAGTGTATTGAAACACTGTTCAAATAAAAAATGATAACAGGACATAAGGACGTATGAATAACTGATGACACACCATTTATTTGAATTAAACGATACAATGTACTTTGTTGTATATAGATATTTGTGTCTCACAAACACAAAGTGGACTACAATAAGAATTTTGGAACAGTTTAGTTTAGAAGAAGACATTAGTTAATAAAGATGTATTTTATAGGTCCATGTTGGAGGAAATAGGCCGACTATTTCAATCCTTCAAGGAGGATTTTAATGACAAGGTGAGTTTTAACTAACCCATACAACATTTTCAGCTCAAGTTCATTGAATCTTGACAAAACGTAAACAAACAAACTGAAAAAATCTCAAAAATGAAGCTATTGGTAAACATGGTATCGTAACACTGGGGTGTCGGGATGTAGGAGTCTAGGGAGAGTGTAGGAGTCTAGGGTGGTAGGAGTGGACTACAGCTGGGGCTGCTCTCTACTCTCTGTCCTCTCACTCCTCCCCCGTCTCCCCCACCCTCCCTCTCTCTGCCCTCTGCTGCTTCTCACCAATTCTGTCTTTCTTCTTCATTTCTACTTCCTTCTGGCCTTCCTCCTCTATGGGCCCTTGGGTGCAGAAGATTGGTGCCATTTCTCTGGCTTCATGTGCCAAACAAACATAAGACAGGCAGACTTTGTGTTATTGACAGAGACGTTGTCTTATTGACAGAGGAATGGCAAATTTACGTAAAGTTGTAGGAAAAACTTTTATCTTTGAGACATTTAGCTCCTTTTATAACGTTTCAAACACGGACAGTTAGAAACATCCCCAGCCAATGAGAGAAATTATGCTCCAAAGTCCATTTACGGCAGGACAGGAGGCGGGGCTCTGAAAGGCCGGGTGCCGCCCCCTCGGCATGCTTCCAGATGTTGACTTTTTCTAACTGTGACTCATGTAAAAGCTGCTCTATGGTATCGGAGAATAATATATAGAGTTGGATATGAGCATCATAGCACCTCTTTAAACTATGGAAGCATAACTTTGAATGATCATCTTGTTTACTGGCTGCATAAACAGGTCAAGACTTTACTGTAAACTTTATGAAGTGATAGTATGTCTGTGTTGTGTACAGGTTGTTACGATGTCCACACATTTGCAATCATCCCGTTTCTAGAAGAGTTTTGCAGTTTTTCTGAAGGTGTGTAATTTGGTTGCCAAGTTTTGTTTTCGCATTCATTTTAATACTCATTCATAATCTCTTGCCAGAGTGCTAAAATATGTATGGCTTATTGTGGAGTGAGACTCACGTTCAGTTCAGCTCCGCCAGCCTGAACGCTGTCTGACAAACCAGTAGGAGGGGGGGGGGGGGGGGGGGGGCGGACAGATGAATAGCCCTCCTGATTGACACTGGCCTTTGTGCACATCTCAGCACTGCTGCTGTTCTGACACGAGTCTGTTGCACAGTAATGTGTGATCAGAAGAAAAGGGCAGCGGCGGCTCTGATCATCATTCAGCCCATCTCCCCCGTCAGCCCCCCCCCATCACGCCAACATCACCAGACTGAATTAGACTTCACACCGAACACACACTCGACCACGTCAGCGAAGTGTGTGTTTGGAGAGTAAACTGGGAGAAGAGTGTGAGGGCTATGAGTTAAAGATGGGACAAGGCACTTCACTAAGTTGCTGTCCAATCTACAAATCAGCCTGCATCGCGTCCAGATCCTCTCCTTGGTTGGTACCATAGTGCCATTAAATATACTTCAGTATCAAATATTGGTATTAAAGTCCATCTGTACTGATGGATTTATCTACAGTGATCAGTACTGAGATTAGTGGGTGGGATTGCTGTGATGGACTGGGACCGCTGGTGGAGTCCTGCAGGTAAAACATGTAATTAGTGCTGCTGGGGATGAAGGAGTTAGTGAACAATGCAGTGGATCAGTGAGTGACATGGGCCCCTGCAGCTCCAGGGCCTCTGATGGCAGCACTTCAGACACAACAAGGGCCTCCGATGAGGTTCCCTCTAACATTCATCACAATGACAGATCGTTGATAGATTGTGCTCAACTCAAGTGTTGCAGGTCTGATCCTCCGAGTGGTCAGGTGCTGCGCTGCGACTACAGCTAACCTGCATGCCCAACTTTAACGCTGCGATAACCACACTTTTATTTTAGAAATACATTAAACAAGTATTTTAACTACATCTATACAAAATATTTTGTCCTCTGTGATCATTTAAATAAGCACTGACCCGTTTTAACAGGTTTCACCCAATTCTACATGCATGTTTCAAAATGTGTTTTAATTGTGCATGATTTGTTTGTTGTTATTCGACACAGACATTTCTATCCATCCATCCCTCCCTCCCTCCATCCATCCATCCATCCATCCATCTATATACTGCAGTTGATCAGTAAGCAGCAAAAGAGAGAGAGAGATATTCTCAGAAGAAAGCGAGAGCTAGAAAAAGAGGGAATATTGGATTAACATTCATCAGGTCACCAGACTCATGACTCCAAACGAATACTAATGATGCTCTGTGTCTGCTAGATGTAGAAGTAGGCAATTGTTTTATACATTTGCAGTAACAACTTTATAGGATGATGACATGTCAGTGTTCAATTAATGCAACTTTAATCATCAATACAAGAGTTCCTGTCAGACAAAGAAAATAAAACAAGAAATATGTTAACGTGGCATAAACTGCAGACATTTACACTGTAGAAGACTGCAATAATAGAAAAAACTGTCAAAATACACAGATGGCCTACTGGAGTACTGTTTACTAATGTTAACTCCAGTCAGCTTTAACAAATAGCTTTAACAAATAATAGCTATGTATTCAAAATAAGATAAACTAAAGCTGCAGAAGTAGCCATTTTTAGTAATTAAATGGACGTCTTGTCTACACGATGACAATAGCAACCGAGGTAACAGACTTGTTAATTATAGTATTGATCAAAGCCATATAATAATAAGGATCATATTTGGGAGAACTGCGTGTCTTACAAGTTGTAGCATAAGGAGATGAACTGAGCAAAGTTTAGTTGGTTTATGAATACTCGATTCTCATTGGCTGCAGGGTGTCCATTAATCCCTGGAATTAATTTGCAGCGTCGAACACCTCAACACCAGAAATACATTCAATTAAATTTTGTTTAACAAATTATATTTCATACTGAGTTTGAATCTTGTTGTCGTTATTTTGTGGCTGTAAACCAACAGACCAACACTGTGGAGAAATGTAAATTTAACCGATCGGACAGTCAGGTCACAAATATTATTTAACTTTCAAGGTTGGAACTGACTTCAAAAATAGGAATCTAAGCTTCCAGTCACAAGAGTTTTCTATGATAAAATAAGTTATTAATGATTTGAGTTATGGAGAAGGAGTCTAGTTCACTCCTTTGAGATTTCGAAGGATCATTGGAGCTCCTCTCCTTTGCATTTAGATAATTCAAAACAGCTCTTATCATGGCGGCCACTTGTTTACTTCCAGGTCATTTCTTCAGTTAGGAACCTTCCTAAACAAAAAAGACTATTCGACTGCAGCCCAGGACCAGGTTTAAATACACACACACACACACACACACACACACACACACACACACACATCTCCAGTTGTCGTAACTTCGGTCCGTCCTATTTACTGGAGCAGTGAACCTTTGTATACGAACCAGACTGGGGATTGGAAGCGGCCGGTCACCCATTGCTTTGTGGGGTTTGTAAACGACTGTTTTGAAGCATCGGGTTCGGCCTTTTGACGGTCGCCATCTTGGATTTTTTTGCAAACAGTGGGTCTCATAGTTAAACATATTCAGTAAATACAATGAAAACTATCAGGTTTATGGGTTATGTAGAGCAACCAGAACACTGTTTTTCTGTTGAGCATCATTGTTCATTCATCATTAAGGTGGGAGCAGAAATCTAAGAGATGCATCTCAACATGGACGAATCTGAATAGAAAGGTACTGCTAGTATGAATAAGTATGCTGGGGGAATGCACCTTTTCATTTTGATGGTGTGTGTAGGTGCATTGCATGCTGGGACTCGAGACCAATGAGACTGATGGATAGTGTGATATTGACACGGCTGGTGATCGTACTAATCGCCCTTCGGAGGACTGTGGGTGTGATCTCTCTACTCGCCGTGTTGGACTTAATGTCGGGTGACACTCAGACACCCTGGCTGATGTGTTTTGGCACTGCGAAGATCCCAGCTGTGCATTTACATATGCAATGACCCAGATTAGCATCCCTCCTCACACTCCATCAACACTGATTAGAGCAGCTCCGTTTAAGCAACGCTTGTCCAGCGTGACCATGGCAACCTCTCCGTGTGACTCTGGACAACGTTCTCAACCTGATTGCTCACCGACGATGACGACCGATAAAGTTTCAATGAGAGTTGTAATTAAAGAGCTCATCCCCCAAAACCGTAGATCTGAATGTTTAATGATATGGATTTTAGACTTTTATTTCATAATTTGCAATGAGTAGAAAGAAAGATGGAAAGTTAAACAAAGACATTAAAGGGTTCGTTTACCCAAAATTATAAAAATAATATAGTTTTCTCTGGTGGAATGTCATCACACAGATTTGGTTTAAATTGTTTAAGTGTTGAAATGAGATTCCCGTCTCCACCGTTGATCGGTTTAATGTTTTATTCAGTTAGAGACAGAAAACTCAGAGAATCAAACAATCTCCAAACCAAATTAAACCAGAACAACCTGCTTTTTTAGGCGTTCACTGGGGGGTGATGGCCAGAAACGTCCAGAACACAATAAAGTAAGAAAACCCAAACAGGCTCATTAATCAGGATTTCCTTATAAGGCCCATTAAACTCATCATACCTTTAACTTTGGAAACTTCAAAATAAGTTTAATTGGTTTTGGAGACAACAGTGTCCATCAACACAGGATTAAATAAAGTTTGAGCAAAATCATTCTATTTTTCTCATTCAATGGGAACCACACCAGATATCCATATTTCAGTTATAAAAAAATGTCTAAAAATGTATAGGCCTACAGCAAATTAGATCATCTTGAAGACATGCCTGGAAGATAAATACACACAGTAAGTATTCTTTGGCTGTTCTACAAATAAATATATTTGTTTCAATGTGTTACTGTCAGTAGTTCTCTTTAATGTCTTGTACGTTATACTTTTGGTTTTGATGTAATGTCCATGTGTTGGGTAATGGTGGTATAAAGACGGTTGGAAGCTTGATTGAGACAAAAAAAAGAAGAAGGGTAAGTTGCATTGCATAAAAGAATGAAATCAGGTAAAGTAAACAGGAGTTATGCAACTGTGAAAGCAGTTATTATCGGAGTGCTAGCAATCACCCGCTGATTGATTGATACTCACACATTCACTGGGAGGTCCTTGTGCTACTCAAAGCTTCTGAACCCACAAAGGCTCATGTACACATCGGCAGCTCAGTGTGAGTGCTACTCAAAGCTTCTGAACCCACAAAGGCTCATGTACACATCGGCAGCTCAGTGTGAGTGTCGCTGCTGCAGAGGGGGGGGGGGGCATGCACAAGGCTGAAGACGCAGCTAGATTACACTTTGTCATTCGCAGCATATGCTTCCATTCATTAACTAATTGCACTTTATTATGATGTAATTACAACGTCCACAGTGTGTGATGACAAAAAGGAAGCTGTGGCTCTCCAGCCGGAGCCACCCCTCCACTCCATGCAGTAATTGGCCTCTCGGCTTTGATGAATAAGGAGATGATTAACCTTAATTCCCAAACAGCATCGGGGCATTAGCAGTGAATGAATTACGGGGAAGTGGATGTGACTAAGCGACTTAATATGGTAAATTGGTTGAGCATCTGAAGTGGCTCCAAAGATGCTCTATTAGCTCAAGGCCTTTCCTCCCGCTGTTACTGATTCCAGTTCTGAGCCTCTTCAATCAGGCTCCGGCTGTGAGTTCAGATCCCCGTCCCTGTGCAGCGCAAAACCAATCATCCACTTCATTCAGGTAAAGACTACGTCGTGTGGGGGAGCCCAATTATGTAATCTCGATAAATTTATCCCGAGCACACAGCACAATGAAAGAGAGCCATCTGATGTCACGTCCAGCTCGTCGAAGAGAAAGGATGCCACCGAGTCCACGTTTAATAAGCCAGGGATTCCACCTCCCTCTCGCTTAATGGACCCGCTGCCCAGGAGAAGAGGTTGCGTTTTGGCTGCCTAAGCAAAATGTAGATTGCGTGAACAAAAACTCCACTTGCATGGCAGTAAATATGATGACACTGCAAGCTTGTCTTTTGCCGACAAAGTTGTGATCCTTGTTTTTTTTTTGATGAAGCGGTGAAAACAAGCCACTGCGAGAGCATCAGCAGCTGTGGCGAAGGATTCAAACGCTCCTCCTCCTCCTCCTCCTCTCTGCAGCGCGGCACCGGAGGAACAACAGAGGACGTGGAGGAGGGATGGGCAGGAATGACAACCTGTGTGGGTTTTATAGTGCGGGTGGGTTTAGTAAAGGTGCGTATTGTAGCCTTGAATACCAGCTCAGAATGAGTGTGTGTGTGTGTGTGTGTGTGTGAGAGAGAGAGAGTGTGTGTGCATGTTTTTGCCTAAAGATGCGAGTAACTAACTTTGCTTACCAGGACCATTTTTGCTTATCAACAGAAAAAGAGGAAAATATGGATCTGAGCTCATTATAGTGTTGTTTATGTTTACCCAAGTAAGCCATTAAACTGGGAGAGAGCCTCCTTTAACTGTGAGCATGTTAGTAATGTGGTCTCAGTCATTGGAGGGGGCTACTCATTACTCTTTAATGTGCTGAATAAACATTTCACTGGCTCACTGTTCCCTGCTATTGTTCATATTGTTGTGAATGCAGCATTTTCTTATTGTTAGACCGCTCCAACAGATATGCTGTGCCGTGCAGGCAAGCTACAAAACCACAGGGTGCTGGGGTGGGGGAGGGGGACGTTGGGGGTGGGTCGGGTCTCCTGGGGGTGCTGGGCGTGGGGGTTAACATAGTCTGCAGAGGAAGGCCCACTTTAACACTTTACAGCCGAACGTTGTTGAGTGGTGTGATGGTAAAAGGTTTGTCAGAGCATCATTTTATTCATGATTATATAATATTGACGCTGTAGATAGCCGTCTTTAAAGGAATCCTGAAACGTTTTGGATAGAAAATATTGGTCCTCACGGCAGGCTAAGCCTATAGCAGCATCACTAAGGGCTGGTCCAAGGCAAACGGAGCCAGCCCTAAGTATAAGCCGACTTTTACATGTGGCAATGGTGTCTGACTCTCAGAGTTCTGTTTTCTGTTCATGATTCGATCCTGATTTTATATTTCTATTAAAAAGAATACAAGTACTAAATTGGGGGTGAAAATTTAATTAATTAAGAGATATGTGCAGCTTATTGCTACATGCATAATCAGCAGCCCATTTGGGGTTTTCTGTTAGAGGAAACAATTACTGAGCTGTGCTGAGTAATGAATACATTATCTCTGGGTTAAAATAAAAAAATATGTATCCAATCCTCGCATATATGTGATATGCAGCCACATTTGAAAAAGATTATCTATATGTATCTCTAGCAAGTTTCAAATGCACACTGATTTTCGTGAAGTCGTCAAATTTCTGGAAATCAGTGCAACCTGACTTTGTATGCAATCTTGTCACACGAAAAATTTGCTGCCATTTGGTGTGAACGCTAAAATTAAGTCAGATGTGGCAGGAAATGCAAGACAGCTGATAACAAATAATATAAACCACTGTATTAGAAGATGAAGCTAATAGTGAACACGTGTGAATTGTTGGAAATAATCCGTCATTGCAGGAAACTGTTTATTTGTCTGAAGTCTGTCTGCTTGTGTTTCTTGTCAGATCAGACTTTCAAGAACAATATTGTTGTTACAGATAGAACTGATGGTCAAAGCTATGAACACCATGACAATAAGAGCCAGGTTGTATTTCCTTTGTTATTAGCTGTGGCCTTCAGAACAACAAAGTGGTTAAACTCTGAGGGAAGCTGGATCCTATACAGGTGAGAGAGGGCATTTTAAAAACACCAGTGCAATTCAGATCAGGGGACTGAGCATTAAATATGCATAGATGGCAGAGAGCGGTGAGAAGTGAGGGACATTGAGTCATTGGTATTCTGGCGACGGGTGCAGTCAAAGGTAGAGGGTTGAGGGGGGGGACTCCAAACCAGCCCAGCAGACCCGGGGCAGCTTATTGAGATAGAGAGGGAGCCCAGTCGCTGGGCTTAGACAGGCTCAATGCAGGGCTCAACTCATCACACGGCTGTCAGACAGACACCTGCCGCAGTGAGAGCAGTCTCTCTCACACACACACACACACACACACACACACACACACACACACACACACACACCTATGACTTACACACAGTCTTTAACCCATTCTTACTTCCAGCAGTTATTCCCGTGTTTCATGAGTTTCACGATGCTACGAGTAACAAGGAAACATAGTGATGGTACGTTGTGTCCAAAAAACACTTCAAAAATGTTATTATTTGCTTCCTGTAGAACATCCTCCTCGGTGATAACAGCAGCAGTAATGACACAAAATAAAGCAGAAACAATAGCATAGCAATAATGGAAATATGTTGTGGATTTGGAGCTATATAGATGTGTAACAGTGATACTTATTATCAAGACGTTGGAAGATTTACGTTTCTAAAATGTTACATTTCTACCTAAAAACCTACAGGGCTAACATTAGCAGAGCATGTTAGCACATCATTGAGCAGCTTTAGCACCTCGATGCTACACTAGTATTTGTAACAGTGAATAGAAACCTCCACGGCTTTAGAGGAACATGTTCCTTCATTTCATCATCGTCTCGATCACCAGCTGATGTGGTGCTTCACTTTCATACCTTCTCTCTTCATCATTTCACCTTTCACGGTGCTGCTCTCTGAAATCACTGTTTTATTTTTCCAAATATTAGATAGTTCTTCTTCAGGAAGTGTAGTGACAGTGTGGGCCGCGCCCTGTGGTGAAGGGCGCGGCCTAGCCATGCTTCAGTTGTGATATGAATTAAATAAGATGCATTGAGTTCCATGTAAATGTATATTTAAATGAGATGAAGATACAACATTTGACTATTAGTGAAATGTCTCAAACCATGTTGAACTTAATTTTCCAGAAATCTGGACATCATAACTCCACATTGTTGCTCATGTTTGCTAACGCCGTTTTTTTCCCCTCCCTTTCTGAGACGACTCAGGTTTAATTAGGGAGAATATAGCGGCGCTGCGAAGACGAGGCGCTGCTGGTTCACTTATTGTCTCAGGTTGTTCGGACACGTGTGTTTCATACAGGAAAAAATTATAAGTGCTGCTTTAATGACGTCCCCAGCAATTTGGTTGCACATCCATGTTGTTGGTGTGTGCACGTCGGTGTGTGCACGTTGCAGCGTATCGCTGTCAGAGCGACGTTCTGACTGCGAGAGGCGCTGCCACAGCCAAGTGCACACAGCTTGCTTGTGTCACATTCAATTATGGCTCCTCCACTTTCCATAGACAGTAATTGAGCCGGGGGCACTCACTCTATTTAAAACCACAGGAGCTCTGCAGTTCACATTGTGTCCCCTGAAAAGCTCCATCTCCGCTGATTTACACCAGCAGAAGCCTCCCTGTGGGACCTGGTGGGGGTATCACAGGGACGGGGTAAGCTGGGGTTGGGCCGGGGCGCTCCAGGCACCGCTGGGGCAGTCTGAGAACACCCCACCAACACACACCGACACACACACACAGACACACACCACCCAACAGCCAGCCACCCACTAGCCTCACCAATTAGACAGAAGATGAATGCCTCCATCGCCATCATCCAGGAAGTCAGGATCCACCGTCAGGGCTGGTCCAGGTGGGGCAGAAAAAAACGTCTCTGGCCTACTTATCTGATATCTTGAACTCATTACGGTTTAAGTTTATACCTTTTTTTATGATTCCACCGTTTTTACTGTCAAGACACAACAAAACTTTGAATGTCATTAATGTTCACACCAAACCTTTCTTGCATGGTGCAATTGTTTAGAAAGTCAACGCAAAGATACAACCACAGACTGTTTATGGTCCAAACAACAAGGTTTATGCCATATTTATGTCTAGATGACCTTATTTGGAGTGTTGCTGGAGCAACTACAATTTTAGCATAGCCTAGCACCCATCAACCAGGCTCCATTCAGAAAACAAGCATTTTAAAAGTAGTTAGTTTGTCGTCTTGCAGACGGACCCAACAAAGCATTACTTCACACTTTTTACTGATCACCATCATCATCATGATTTCAGCCGTGATGAAGGAAACCTGGTTGGGGTCTACGGAGACCTGGTTTGGGTCTACGTGGAGGGAAGCCCCCCAGCGTGTCGAGCGCCAGTGATGCAAATAAGCACAATCGATACCACAGTTAAACTTGATGAGTGAAGTTCATGAGTGAAAAGAACAACAGTCTTTCAATACAACTTTTAAATAATGAGAAGGCCTTTATTTGAAGATGAACTTGTGTTTTGCATCATATGGTTTAACAGTAATCTAAAGACCTCCAGTAATCACCAGAATATATTATTGAGCTCCCAGTGGAGTTACTGGGCCGCTCCCAACATGACTGAAGCAGAGAAGGGCTGGAATCAACCGATTCAGCAAAAGTCTTCCTCTCCTAATAAAACAACCCGTTTGCTCTCATAACTGCTGCTGTGAACTTTCTAACTAAACCCCCCTGCTGACCTACAGCATGTAATCAACAGATTTCTGCAGAAAACAAAAAAAATCTTTGCAAAGCCACGGTGGGGCCCGATAGCAGGAGGTTTGTTCGAAAATGCAAAGGCCTCATCACCCGATCCCCATAATGACTCCCTCTCTCCTGCTCTGACACTTAGCAAGATGAAAAGCAGAGATCCAGATCACATTAACACAAGCTGACTTATTCATATTTAGGCTGATTTCAGTCCATAATCTCTCAGCTCAGATGTTCACTGAGCTTATTAATACATGAAAGAAAAGGCCTAAGTCTATAAATCTGACATGAAATTTTAAACACTCCTGCATATCTTGTCTTTCATCTGTTTTAGAGGAACTACCCTTCGTTGGTGGATTAAAACATGGCTGCCACTGAACACAAGTTAAACGACCAGCGCTGGCGAAGGACCACCCTCCATGTTGATGAAACTCGGAGCCACGCTGTACACGCTGCTCTTTATAGTGCAAATCCACAGGCGCTCTGATAATTGAAATGATTTGCTTGACATTCTTTCCTTTTAGGAGAAAGCATCTGGAGACATGATCAGTATACTTCCCATAACTGCTAATAGGACGACCAGACTCCGAGTCCTCCGTGTGGCTTCGGCGGCTCTGAGGAGGCAGAAACACCTGGAAGAGTTTACCTGCTTTTCATTTGAGTTTAACTATATGCAATGGTAACATGACTTATTTTGAGTTGTTCAGACTCCAGGATCAGCCCCGCCCTGAGGGCAGTGATGAGGAGAGATGGCGTCTCTGTTTTCCCTACCAACAAGCCTCTTCTCTGATAAAGACGTCAGATGAATGCGGGAGGAAGAAGCATCTGGACTTCAGCTGACAGCAGTGATGATGTTTCCATCTGCCCACAACCAGCCAGTAGCAGCTTCTCTGGATTACACCACTGTTTTGTTGTTATGAGTCTTTAATGGTTACCAGTACTATTCTTTTGGTACTCCATTAGTTTCCTTCAAGGACCAAAAGATATCTTGTTGAATGTCAAAGTTTATCCCAAGTAGTGTTGGGCTGAGGTTTCCATCCTCCCAACATACACACACCAACGTACAGCCTCACACACACACACACATGCACACACACACACACACACACACACACACACACACACACACACACACACAAATTGTTGTTTTATTGTTGTCGATTCCAGGAAGACAAGTTACCACTTTGTTGAAGCTGTTGGTGATCTAAATAAAAATACTGTATAAAATGTATATTTGATTTTGTTTGATACAATATTATTTTGCAGATATAGATGTTGAAAGAAAGTAACATGAGCCCTCAACAGCTCTCTGCTGTATTTCAACTTTTTCAAAACAATATTCAAATAAGATGATACTGTGTAAAGGAAGTCTCTCTCTGGGGATCAATAAAGTCATATCTGTCTCTTCTTACCTTCCTCATTTGAATACGACGGCATCTCTTTGCTGAGCCCTGAATACGTCTGCAAACAATCACTCCTAGTTGGAAAAGAACAACTATTGCATATAAAGAGCAACTTGAAATTCCTCTTCCATTGTGCACCAAATGTGACCACAACACAGAGAGGAGAACTTAAAACCAAACGTGGCTGTGATCGTTCGGAGGCAGAACTCGCCTCCTGGACATTTATGGTTTAGTGCTTCTTGTGTAATCGATGATGACGGACGCTGTGAAATGTGAGGGGGAACAACGTGCTCTTTGAGATCTTTAACAGCCTGCTATCCAAAGTTAAAAGCTGCGTGTCCAGGGTTAAAAGTTGGCCAAGCTCTCTTCGTCTAAAACCAGCACTCTGCCAAAAATCTGTCTTGGGTCAGGTCTCCCATCCAGAGTGTGGGCTGTGTTCATATACAGAGTCAAGGTTGGACTCAGCGAGTCTGCTATCAGGGCCTCGGGCCTTGGCACTCCGGATGGCTGCTGGCCGCTCGTCACCCCTCCTCCTCCTCCTCTTCCTCCTGTTGTGTTCGAGTGCATGGTGAGGATCTGGCAGAGTGGAAGGACCCTGTTAGGTCCCCCCCCCCACCCCCACCAACCCGGCCTCACCACCTCCTCCTCTGCTCTCTAAACATACCTCCCATCTCGTCTGTTAAAGTAATGCTAATGCAGAGGTCAGCAAAGCAGCACATGGTTTTCGGAGGCCAAAAGCTCCCGAGGAGGTGCTTTTGATTTTCAACTCCATTGAGCTGCACTTATTCAATATTTACTCTCCAAGACCTCTGCATTAATTTTACACCATACTTCTGAGAAGGCCCATCTAAAAAAAAAAAAAAACCTGCAAAGGGCCTTATCCAGCATCCCCCCCCTCCACACACACACACTTAAACCTCCATCTCTGCACCGAAGGCTTCCTCCTCTCCGACTCCTTCCGCTCCACCAGTGGGAAGGCCAATCCTGGGCTAGTTATTGTTGGTGTGCCGTGCTATCATTACTACTAACCTTGACTCCTGGCTGCTTGCTGTAATCACATGGAGCCACCAGGGAGGAAGTCTGGCCTGGGGTGAATTATTAATTAGCAAGGCTGGTCCTCCCCCTCAGTGCTCCCTGGGAGGGGGGTGGGGGTGGGGGGGCTGTGTGCGGTAGGGGTTACCCACCATGCAGATGGTATTAACACACCTATCAAGGTAAGAGGGATCAGCACTCTGGGCTACTTGTGGAATTGTTAAGCAACACCGAATCAATAACCAACAGTGCAACACTTCCTGCCATGCATGATGCGCCTCGTACAGTCCATCGCTGTGAACGGCGGTGCAGCGTGATTGGGGGGCGGCGGGTTGTTCATTAAAATGAACTTCACAGGCTTCCTCACTGGGGACGAGCTGGAGGTTGATGAATTCCAGTTTTCAACTAATGATCAACTTCTATATGAAGTCAAAAACAAAGCAAAGCTTCCTAATACTTGTTATCCCTCACTGACCTTTCTACACCTTGCCTCAAGCACACACACACACACACACACACACACACACACACACACACACACACACACACACACACACACACACACATTTAGGATATATGATGTGAGGCTGACACATGTTCCCTTGTATAACAACGCGCCCACAGACAGACAGACAGACAGCAGGACCACAGACAGACAGACAGGCAGCAGGACTACAGACAGACAGCTTACCTTACCGTGTGTTTTTGAGAGCCTCGGTTACCTTGTTTGGCGGATCCCCTGGCGTCCTCCATTTCCCAGCACCCCTGAATTTCCCCCTAAACAGCGGAGACTACAGGGACCAGGACCGAGGCTTTGATCTTCACACAACTCCCTTAAATCACAGGGAGGAAGCGGGGATTTTCTCTAAAGGGTGTCTCTGTGCTCCTATTCCCCAGGAGGACGGAGCAAGTCATCTATGAAAGTGAGTGAATTGCAGAGCAAAACAGCGCTCCCCAGGGTGCCGGAGCAGATACTCAAGCAGTCACTTTGCCGCTTTGCAGAGGAACACTGGTAATGAAAAATGCATCAGTGTGTGATATAAAGCACCTGCAGCGACTCCACCTGATGTGCAAAGTCACATATAGTCAGAGTGTTAATGCCACATTCCTGTTGAAGCTTCATTTTCAAGTTGACTTCACTTACTTGCAGTCGTTCCCGTTTCATTTAAATCATCACTCGTGTACCACCAAATCTAAATACATTTACTGTTGTCATCATGATGTGAAGCTGCTGTTTTTGAGCTAATGCTCCCAGCTGCCTTTTTTGGAAAAGAGGGGAGACCCTGGATTCTCTTAATAATGTCCCCTATGTTGCTGACCGATCATCACTTGCGACTTTGTTCATGAATTAAGCATAAAATAAGGCAATGCAAGTTCATCTCGATAGGATATTTTAGCAACACGGCAATAAAATATTGTACACAAAATTAAACACATTATAAAATAAATACAATTAAAGTCGTATAAGAGCCAAGATAATAGAAGCAGCTGACCTGCAGACCTCTGGGAGTTTGTTTCGAATTAAAGGAAGTAGACCCTGTAAGATCAGAAACCATTCAGTGCTTTAACAGTTTTAGAGTGTAAACACCCAGACCTGGAGTCATGTGATCTGCTTCCTTGGTCTTTCCAAATCATAAACCCTTAAATCCTTATATACTCTTTAAATAAACCACAATGTTTTATATAACGGATGGTGGGAACGTTATAAGTAATATGCTACATATTGGTATATTTGGGTTGGGGCCATACACACACACACGCACACACACACACACACACACACACACACACACACACACACGTAGATATATATATATATCCTCATGATGCAGTGTGTATGTCTAGGGCTTTTATTGTGAAAGGTCACGACGGAAAGAGTAAAGCTGTTATGTGACAATGTTTGCTGTTATTTTATTACCTTCATAAAGTATCGGCACAAAGTAACCATCAGCTACTAAAGCAGAAACACACACACACACACACACACAGCTGAGTAGGCGGCCCAGGAACACCCAAGACGCATGTGATGCCAGATGTGAACGGGGACTTCTGGTTTCTGGTTCTGTGTTTGATGTCAGTTCATTTCATCATAAACTACGATTTTGTATCTAAACTAAAATTATCTACAGATGTTCTACAGCAGAATCCATCCGTTGTGTTTCTTTATTAACCTGGACTGTTAAAGCCTCAAAATACCTTTGGATGCTTTTTAGAATGAGGACTGAGTTCAACAAACACAAACAAAATGTTATTTCACCAACAATGCTGCAATGCTACACTGCTACCTGCTCTGCTATGTTACAGCTAGCTGCTAACTGTCTCTCAGCTGTTTGGTGCTGAGTAAAACAGTAAGACATTAAAAAAATGAGCTTATTGTCACTAAACAAATTAACGTTTGATTCAAAGATGAGAACACATTTTTTGCTATTTTAAGGCTTTATTCTTGATTTCAGCCGCCCCTCGCCCTTTCTCATTCTCTCTTCAGCTGCAGCTCAAAACGTTGCTCCTCTTGTCCGGCGGATCCTCACACCTCCCCACATCCCTGGGGTTTCCTTGTTGTTTGAATCTTCAAACTGGATTTCCAGCCCGTGCTGTAGATGAGAGGAAACTACCTTTATGAGAGTAATTCATCACCTTTATAAACGCGTTCCTGCAGCGCGGCCGAGTCTTTCAGAGAAGAATTATGCCTCAGAAATTAAGAATGTGGGGATATGAGGCCGGTCCGCAGGGAGTCGTTGGCGCTCCTACTGTAACTGTACACTGTGGCGGCAGCGGCGCAATAAAAGGCGGTTTTAAGGGTTTCAAAGCGGCTTTCCTCCTCTCACTTCTGTCAGCCATAAATTGAGAATAAACACGGCTATATATGGGGCGCCCATAAATGCCTTCATAATTCATACCTTTGGGGAGAAGCTCAGGTAGATTAACTTCCTTCTGTGATACAATGTTTTCACATGAATAATATACCCACAATCCTCCTTGGCCCCCCTGCCTGAGCTAATAGCTTCATCTGGACCTTATTGGACAATAAAGGGACACATAACAAATTGCAGATGATTAGACTCGTGGGTATCTGAAGTGTATAGGTGTAACGGACCCTCATACAGCAATATGTTGTTTTAGAGGAGCTCATCATCCCGGGAGGAAATAATTACACTCTGGTTGTTTCTTTTTCATCAAACGGGGAAATCACAATTTGTTGCAAAACCGTTTTCTACCCTTTATGTACTTCTTTATTTCATCTCTTAACCGGCATGTTGGAATCATCAGCTTCCTGCAATCCATCCCCTCCATCTCTGCCTTCTGACACGGTTTTGATCCTCGACGTACTATAAGCATGGCGGCCAACTGGTTCATGGCGAAGCCTCAAAACACGGCATCACAAAAGTACGGTCGACTCGTGTGGATCCGAAGCTCGTCGGCCAACGGGAGATAAAGTCGTAGAAGACAGAAAACACCTCAGAAAAGAGAATCCAAGAGAGCTGGGTGCCAGATTTCTGATCAAAGCACCGTTTGAAGTTTGCACAGGAGTGTGTGTGCGTGTGTGTGTGTGTGTGTGTGTGTGTGTGTGTGTGTGTGTGTGTGTGTGTTAGAGGCAGAGAGAGACAGACTCAGTGTGGATGTGTGTTTTCTCCAGATATTTGCCTGCTGTCTGTCTGTCTTCGTCAGTGTAACTAAATGCTCCAAGCAAACATACAATGATTCAGTGATAAATAGAAAACAAGAAATTCCAAAAATAATAATTAAATGTAATTGATTCGATGTTTCCGACAAAACCAGAAAAGTCCACTTATATTGTGACTTTGATATTTTTGTATATCATCTCAATCATCTCTCTGCTCTAAGTCCTTGAAAGCATCGAGTCCAAACAAACGTCTTCGAGTTTTATACGCTTCTAACAGCATCTTCATTTCATTCTTCTGGCTCTGACTGTAAAAGGCTCAGAGCTGTTAGACCTCCAGTTCATTGTAACATCGGTCCTCCAAATACTGTAACTCAGATGATGAATCAGTTATGAGTCTGCATGAGGTTGAATTGACCCCAACGACAACAGGAGGAGGAAATATGATCATTTTTAACATTGTCTGCAAACTGGTCATGTATCTGTTAAACAGTCACCATGGTGTCTCATTTGTTTGCCTTTAAATATCTACCAATGACAACTAAGGTTGCTGAAAGATTATATTCTGTTGTAGGTAAACGAGAAGCAGGACCCAAATACAGACTGAGTTAAGCAGCGTAGTAGTGGATGTAACAACCAGCAAAGAGTGACTGCTGCAGCAACGGGAGTTTAAATGCTGGCAGAGATGAGGTGATGAGGTTCAGGTGCATCTCTTCAGACAAGGAGAGGGAGGGGCCACGCCCACCAGGAGAGGCCACACCCACTGGACAGCCAGCAGGGAGAGGGAGAGAACATGGCACTTTATATTCAAGCAATGAAAAGGAGGCAAATGAGCTACAACCATCAATAGAAAACAAATGAGAAAATATCATATTATCTTAGAGATATAAAACCATACAATTAAGTTAAGAGCCAGATTTAAAAGGTGGGTTTTTTTATAATGTTAAAATACAGAAGTAACAATGTGGAGTGTGACATCACAGGTAATGCACCAACTTTTTTCTGTGTTTGCTCTTCAGCAGGTCACGTCTAATCCGTCTTATGCTTTTTAAGTAATGAGTATAATGCTGAACTGTATTCTGGAAGGAAACCAATGAAGGGAGGATGGTGAGCAGCTGCATTTTGGATGAATTGCTCATAATTTAGAGTGCAGAATATACAGAACACCCTTAGTCCCTAACAAAGGATTGCTGTTGTAATATGTTTGCGTGTGTACATGCAAACACATAATTGACAGGTTTTAGGGTGCAACATGAGTAAGACGGTCCCTGACAGAGCATACTGCAGGTTGTGGGTTGACGATAGTTGGACCTTACATGAAGCAGATGGTTCAGCCACTGTAAAACTCTCTCTCGTGTTATATTAGAGCAGCAGCAGAAACACCTTCCTCTATGAAAATGTCTCCGATGATTTCTCCAAGAAAGAAGAATCACGAGGAAGCCAGAATTTAACGAGCAGCCAGAGTCCTCCAGGCCTGGAACAAGTACCCTCTGTGGTGCTTGTGTTTAATGACCCCACAGAGGATATTGCCCCCTACCTCTCTCACGAGTCAAGTGACTTTGATGGGCTGCCCCCTGAGCCCGGTCCTCCCCCTGATCCTGGTCCTCCCCCTGAGCCCGGTCCTCCCCTTGAGCCCCCTGAGCCCCCTGAGCCCAGTCCTCCGGCCTGGGAACGGGAGGCAGAGGCCCTTGTGAGGTGAGGAGAGGGATTTGTGTGCGGCCTATTGTTGCCTGGCTCTCTTCCGGTGCACCAAAGACCCGGAGCCTCCCGATGTGCAGCACACAGAAGAATACAGCCCAGTTCCCCCAGTTGGTCCGTTCTTCAGTCCCCTCCTTTTAATCCCTCCTGATAAACGAGGAAACACCTTTATTCCCAACAGGCACATAATATCTTGTCACAATAAAGTGGGATTGAGTGAATGAACTGCGAGAGGCCAAATTCAAAAGGAATCATTCAGAAATGCTTTTTTTATTATTTCATTAACATGGACCAGATTCACCTGCATTGTGTTTGTAGTGGGTTTATGTCTTTGTCTAAAGTAGAAGGTGTTGATTCTTAGTGTTAGTTTGAGAAAGGTTAGAGAGTTGATGGAACAAGGATTGACCCGGACACACAATCATTTCCTCTTTGTTATAAAACAAACAACATATGAATTGAAACGCCTCTTTATGCGCGCGTCTCTTCTGCAGAGTGAATGTGCCGCAGAACTCTCTCTCAGTAAACATGTGCATCATTATCCATTCATGGGGACGTATTGTTTGTTTACTGTGGCCCCGTTTCCAGTGAGCCTCGAAGCGGCTGGTGGAGTGGGGAGCCCGAACAAAGGCCTTTCTTCGCCACCCGCCCGGGCCTCAGAAATGCTCACCACTTAGCCGGCACAGAGCCTTTCACGGGGCTTTTGGCCGCCCATGACTGACAGTTGAATCACAGAGAACTTTTCCCAAGTACAGGAGCTGGCTGACTACACTGTAAAAAGATCTCTGCAGAACCCAAATATAGCAATTGTTGAGAAGCCTGTTGGCGCACTATTAAAATGTTGTATCTGGTGATGTTTGAGAGAGATACTGGGATTACAGTTAGAATGTATGGAACTCACTGAAAACAATAATTATAATACTAAGAGGGTTTTATTAACCAAAATGAAGAATGTAACATAAAAATGCAAGGTGCATCAGGTCAAAGGTCACCTATTAAGCATAAACTGAAGTGAAATGTAAAGGTGTGTGAGTGCAGGAAGGTTACGGACATTAAAACCAGCTGTGTGGTCTAAACAACCGTCTACATATAACGGAGCGTTGGCTCTATCTTCTATCTTCTCTCAGATTGTGGTTGTAGTTTTAAAATTTAATTCTGTAAAGTGACAAAACAACAACAAAACAATTTGGTTGGGTTTAGTAAACCATCATGGTTTAGACATTTTGTTATGTTATTTAAGTTATGGATTTATTACATTTAAATAGGTGTTTTACAGGACACTAACGGTCGTCTCCTTGGTGAAAGTCCTATGTTGATTCACCCAT
This sequence comes from Eutrigla gurnardus, assembly GCF_963514095.1. Classification (NCBI taxonomy): domain Eukaryota; kingdom Metazoa; phylum Chordata; class Actinopteri; order Perciformes; family Triglidae; genus Eutrigla; species Eutrigla gurnardus. Next base: position 15,230,705 of record NC_139936.1, on the reverse strand, counting down.
TCACATTTATCCTGTATGAACGATACTATATTACGGAATGTATTCATAATACGTCAAAAACAAAGATACTTCTTCCCCTTAAACTCAATTGAAAGGTTTTGTGGGAACTTATTTTTTAGGAGGCTGATGATACTTTTCTGCCTCCTTCCAAAAGAAACAGCTAAAACCTCAACAGAAATGCCCATCAACATTACTACTTTACTTTTCAGATTTGAATTAAGTTGCTGACCCAAACACACACATGCAGTATCTGACAAGTAAATCTGACAGCGGTGGAGTTTTACAGTGTTTGCTCCGATGCGGCTGTGTGGAGGACCGGGTCCAGCTGCATCGCTGGGAGGTCCGTCTATTGTCTGCAGCTCATAAAGGCAGGAGGAGCTGGGACGAGCTTCACAACGAGCTGCTGCCGGATCACACAATCGCTGACCGTGTCATTGATGCATCAAGAGACTGGTGTGATGCTCTTCACAGAACTGAGACAAAGACATGCACACACACACACACACATGCACACACACATGCACACACACACACATGCACACCCACACACACACACACACGCACACACACACACACACACATGCACATGCACACACACGCGCACGCACATATCCACACACACGCACATAATTATCTTACATACGGATGGTTTAGAACGAGGCTCTGACACACAGGTTCATGTCCATCCTACCAGATGGGGTCCATGAACGAGGCTCTGACACACAGGTTCATGTCCATCCTACCAGATGGGGTCCATGAACGAGGCTATGACACACAGGTTCACGTCCATCCTACCAGATGGGGTCCATGTGAAGGAGAGACCTGTCAATCATCCATTCAACGGTCTCATTGCAACGATGCCGTACTAAACTAATGACTAGCGAGCCTCGTCGGAGCACAATGGACGAAATGAGACCTGCAGTTCTTTCTATGAGAGAGAGAGAGAGAGAGAGAGAGAGAGAGAGAGAGAGAGAGAGAGAGTGGCCGTTTGGAGGCGTTTGAAAGCTGCATCGCATGTAAACTATAAACTCAGGTATCAGGCTAGAACACGGGACGTCAACAAACAAAGATCTCCACAAAGACCCAGCAGCTGCTTAAAGTAAATTTGTGTTTAACTTTTGCACACAAAAATAGATTTATTATATATGTTTGTATATGGTATCATTGTCAACAGTGAATTGTGTGTGTGATCTTCTACCCTACGGACCATAAAGTTCCATTAGAAGACACTTTTACAATGAGTCTTCATTATCGTGACCAAAGAGACGACACAATCAGAGGGAATCAACAAAACGAAACCCACAATCAAGACAGATGCATGATGTGTTCAGGTACAGTTAGGATGTCTTGTAGAAAACATATTTAACCATAAAACATTGATTCACTTAATTTGTAAATAAAACAAAAATATGACATTGAGTGGAAGAGCTCAAGTTATTTAAATGTGTTGGACACTTTTCATCCAAAGATAGCTTCACTGCAATCCGTGCAAATTGTTGAAATTGTTCTTAAGTATACAAGTTAGCAAGGGAAATAATAAGTAATTAGTTGTGTCTATTGAAAAGTGTTAAGTACATTTGACCTAATTTATTTGAGTATTTCTTAGTTGTAAAATGTAGGTCTCCACAAAAAAAAAAAAAAAAAAAGGTAACATTTACATTTGCAATGTAGTGCGAGTGCAAACTGTAACCTCAATTTTATTGAGTGGATTCTATAGGTTGCCTTTTATAATACTGGACTGATTAAGATATTGATCCAGTCATGTGATGCAAAAGAAGAGATAATTAATAATTAATTACTTCAGTGTGAGCAGTCGTGAAGGTAATGGAATAGTGAATTGTTTACTAAAATTTAGTATATGTCACACAGCGGATGTCATGGTTTCAAAAAATACAAACAATATGTAGTTTTGAGAAAGAAAGTGTGTTTCAAAGAAAACTCCACAGGGCACCTTTAAATAATTCTATATATAATATTTGTAGAGCACAAAAGAATACCACAAGTCAATAGAGTTGTTTCACAGCATAAATACTTTCCCAGGGAATTTCAGTGTTAACAACACAGAGATACTAAATATGCATTATACTAGTAACATTGTTTTATCTTGTGATGTTTCAGATCGATGACACAATCAGAAACGCTCCACATGTTTCCTTATTTCTACAAGTTACTCCAAACTCTTAACCTTCTTAGATAAACAGATTGTTTTTTAATCCTCTCTGCTGAAATCATCCATCCTCTGTGTTTCCTCTTGTGTCGTATTGTTGTTTCTGCGCTCACGAAGCTCCAGAGACGAGGCGACCCACCTCCGCCACTGCTTCCTGACCCCGATGCACACGCCATGGATCAGCCTGCTGCTAATAGCATAGCCTGCGCCTGTGGCCTTTACAGCGTGCACAGAATAAAGTTCAGGTGTCAGTAGTTCAACTGATTTATAATGGCGAGCAGGCCATGATTAAGTGCTGATGTCACGGGATTCCTCACCACTCATTTGGGGAATCAAGTAGTTTGTATCCAAACAAGACGAATGGGCCGCCGGCTGCTCGTAACCTTTCTCATGTGCACGTTCCCTCCAATCAGGTGCCACCGCTACTCGGCGCCACGCGCTGACTTTATTTATAGCCGCCCCATCCTGGTGTGTGTCTAAGCATTTTGTGTGTTTGTGTTCTGCTGGTGGGAAACACACTTCTTCTTATATTCATTTCCCTTTTCTGCCTTCTCTGTGCACCATCGTCTTCTTATCTGAGCCAGACAATTAAGATCTCATTGTAAAGAGTTTTCAGCTAAAATTATCATATGATCACAGAAGAGAGAAGAATCTCCCGTTGTTCATTCAGGCAGTGAAACCTGAGAACAGGTGAACTGTTTCAAATGGTCACAAAAACAATCTTTAAAGAAAGAAAAAAAGGAAGTCTCTTCAATTCTTTATAAATGTCACCTTGAAGGATTTTAGATTTTTGAGGAGTTGTTTCTTATGTGAAGCTGAAAAATTTCTCCAAATCTAATGAAATAGTTGTATATTTCCCCATCAAACAAATTGACGCTGAAGCTGCATTTCAATATTAACAGTTAGTTTAGGCCTCAGTTCTAAAGGTTCTGCTGGATGAGGCCGGTAACTATCGGAGACTCTGAGATCCGGATGTTGCTGTGACCATGACAACGAAATAACAACAACATAGCAGCTTATCACACTATAATAAGATATAGTGATTTTGTGAAATAACAAGAAAGTTATTATACAACAAGATAGTAAGAATGAAAAAGATGATATGAAGTATGGATATAATAACAACTTATAACAAGTCTGATTATAGAATGGATCTTTTAAGAATTTTCAGTTTTTTACAAATAAAGACCACACTTGGCCTAACCTGTCGGGTGTAGACCGTATATTGTATATAAGAGGAGGATGTCGTCATGGTGACCGTTTCAGGGTAAATGGTTGGTCTGCGTAAAACCTGATCATCTGATTGCTTGTTTTTTATTCTTTTCCGGCCTTCTTGTATTTCGTCATTGTGATGTCACTGCATTCCTAATTTATCTGGTGAACACGCTGCTGTTTTTGAAATCAAAAGCAATGATGGACAAAAAACAAGTTAAACCATCCCAGCATTAACCAGCCAACCCTCATAACTGTGGACGAAACGTTGGGCTGTAAAGTGAGATGACATTAAAACAGATGTGTAACAGGTCACACAGGCGTGTGATTCCCATGATACGGTACATTATGATATATGCAGCTTCAGCGTGGAAATCTTGGTTTCCACTTTGTGGCTTTTTGGGGCAGCATATCTGCGACAGATTTAACCCTGATGTGTGGGCAGATCCATGTGAGAGTGTGTTTCCGTGCACGTGTGTGAGCTGCATGCTAGCATGAGGAAGGGGCCCGCACACGCCGCCGCGCCTCAATTACTCCGGTTATATGTGCTCTACAAAGACTTCATCACACGGCGTTTGGGGGAGCGTTTCACGCTGCTAGGTGAATCAAAATGCCGGTGACACCCATCCCCAGCCCGAGTGTCATCTGTGAATAAACAGGGTGTCAGTCTGGCGGCGCTCCCACTGCCTACAGACAGCCTCTGTCAGCGTCAGACCAGGAAGTGCCACCTCTCTGCTGACAGCTGCTTGTGCCGCGCACATACCGGCGCCCACAAAGAGAAGCCTGCAGCTCCCCACCCGGCACGGCACAGACCCCCAACCTGCCGCTCCACGCCGCTCCCCGCCATGACAGCTCCTCACTGTATATCTAAATAGAGCAGGAACCCAGCGTGTCCCAGAGAAACTTCTACATTCTCTCCGTTCAGGGAGGATTTGTCAGCGGCGAAGGAGCATAACGATGCTTCTTCTCCGGGTGTTGGAGGCAGTCCTCTCCCCGAGACTCGCTGACGGCAGGATTGGATTAAATGAGCTCTCCTCTTGTCTGTCAGGGAGACGAAGGTTGAGACTCCGGGAACGTTTAGGTTCGTTTTTAAGCTCCAGGTGTATTAAATGAATATGATCAAGAAAAAAATGAAAAGAAATGAAGTGGGTTTTTGACTGAAGACACAGGCTATAGAATATTTTAGTCAAACCGACTGTCGAAGTAAATCCTAAATCCTGACAAGTGATAGTGGAATATACTCACTGCTTTAATGTGAATATCAATCATCAAAACGTTTGATCTTTAAGGTCCATTTACAACTGTAAAGTTGTAGTCCGCTGATACATGAAGAACAGGACTCAAGTAAACAGCAGAGACACTGAGATGAGATCTCCACATCAGAGAAACGTTGTCGACGTCTCTCTGACTGGTGGGCGTGGCCTCAGAGTAGAGGCCATTGTGTCGTTTTTAATCCTGCTCGATAACAGTCAGTGCAGGAAAGAATGTCTTTGGGATTGTACATTTCTGCAAACTTTCAATGTACAAGTTTTTTATTTTTCATGTCTACAACATAGCACTGTCGCCTCACAGCGAGAGGGTCCCGGGTTCGATTCCCAGGTTCGATTCCCGGGTCGGCCTGGGTTCCTTCTGTGTGGAGTTTGCATGTTCTCCCCGTGTAAGCGTAGGTTCTCTCTGGGTTCTCCGGCTTCCTCCCACAGTCCAAAGACATGCAGGATGGGGATAGGTTAATCGGTGACTCTAAATTGCCCGTAGGTGTGAATGTGAGAGTGAATGGTTGTCTGTCTCTACATGTCGGCCCTGTGATAGACTGGCATCCTGTCCAGGTGAACCCTGCCTTCGCCCAATGATAGCTGGGATCGGCTCCAGCCCCCCCGTGACCCTGAATACAGGATAAGCGGTAGACAATGGATGGATGGATGGATGGATGGCTACAACTTGAACGAAGTTGAGTCATTTTCGAGTCGAGTCATTTTCTCTTAGACTTCCATGCAACCGGAGGAGTCGCCTCCTGAAAATAGACATTTCTCAGAGTTCAGAGTTCATGTGGTTGAAGTGAAGTTCCTCTCACACAAGTTCAACCACCTTTCTGTTCAAGTGAACTTCATCTGTTGACATTTAGTTTATACTAAGGATATTTTATGTTAAGTTTAATGTTTTAAAAAAATAAACTTTTATATATATTTTTTATATATTTTCCTTTTAGAGATTTCAGTTAAATTTTACTTTAATGTTTGTGAGGACCAATAATAGTAGAGTTGTTTTCTCAGAGAACGGTGGCTTCAGCTGCTACTTTGGTGCGACTCTCTCTCCACTCTGTTGTGTTTATGTCTGTCTTCCCATTGGACGGTTGCTCCCACTAATTGGTCTTAATTGTTGGTAATACCCCCACGTCGTTTCCTTTAGGTAGCCTCGGCGTGCGGCGGAGGAGATGCCTTTTTATTGATGTGACAGCGCTAAATTGAGAATCTTTGGCGGAGTGTCAAAGCCTAATTAATCACTCTAATTTCATCTCTCCATGCGTCCTCAGCCATCGAGTGAATGTGATCGGAGCGTCTCGGCGTTGCTGAGCCTCCTCATGCTAATTAGCTGCTAGCCCTGAGATGGAGAGGCCCTCGGGGTGGGAAGCACGGGGCTAAAGCTGGCCTAAATGGCCACATAATGACCACGGCAACGGGAAGAGGAACCCGGCTCATCTTCATTCTATATCACATTCAAGTCCACCCCTCCCCCTCCCACTCCCCATTCAACTGGATGTGGGTTCTTAGAAAGCTTTAGCCTTGTCCATCGCTCATCAGAAACTCTTCATAGACACTAGAAGCTCACGACTAAAACCTGCAGCCTCGCCTGGTCTGAACGCTCTGAATGTACAGGAACGGCTCTGAACAGAAGCCGAGGGGGACGGATAAAAAACACATTAATGCTCTGATCATGTAATCATATGATGTTCAAAACTATGGGAGTATAAACAGCAATCATCATGTTACATTCATATTTTAGCAGAAACAGTATTTATATATATTTTATTATTTTATGGGTTAGTATTATGTAATATAATATGCAGAACCCCCCCCCCCCCCCCCCCTCCCCCCTCACATTATTTGTACAACGATGAAAGCAGAAGTGGGAAATCTCAACATTCATCTCGATGTCAGCGCTCAATACAAGTGATCGTCATTATTTATTTATTATTATTATTATTATTATCCATGTGGAGTTTTTTCATTGTCAAAGCATGCAAGCAAGGAGCAGCACAAACGTTTATTTTAAAAAGCCAATCACAGTATTTCTTTGTTGATCACATGTTGGAGGCGGCGTCGAGATCCGCCCACACTTCAAAGACGAGTGTTCAGCAGGCTGCTGCAGAAATCTGGCTGCGTTCCTGCATATGAAAGTTTACGGGCCGAGTGTTTCTATATCGCCTGTCATGCGTTGTTAGACCGCCTCTCTCTATTAAACCTTCATCACACCACTTTATACGAGTGTGTGGTACATCTGGTCATCAGACACCTAACAGGAGACCTGAAGCCCTCGGCTCCCAGCCGGCCTGGCAACGCTGTGTGTGTGTGTGTGTGTGTGTGCGTGTGTGTGTGTGTGTGTGTGTGTGTGTGTGTGTGTGTGAGAGAGAGAGAGAGAAAGAGAGAGATGTTGACCCTTGCTCTACTTGCTGTTGGTTACTTGTAATGTTGACGATCCAGGAATGAAAGCCTCCTCTGCTGTTCTGGAAGTAGCTGGTCGTGCGTCACGCTGCAGAAGTGTGCCAGCTAAAGGTCTGGCTCCACTTCCACACAGTCTGTAAACCAGGTCCTGGACCAGACTGAAGACCAGACAGGTAGTCTGGAGGGCCAGTAAGTCTGAGCTTTAATGGCTCATCGGTCCTCAACACTCGGGTGTGTCTGTTGTTGTTGTTGTTTTGCTCTTTTTAATATGAGGCTTCAAAGCTCAATATTAGTTTTTTCATGTATTTATAATAAGCCAATGTTTCCATTTATTGAACCAATATATTACGCTGACCATTGTGGTTTTTCTAATAATATAATATAATAGTAATATTAAACGTGATTCAACCAACACATACTTTATTTTCAATCATAATTGACAAAGTTTCAAATCCTCACTTTTGAGAAGCTGAAAAGTGAGAACATGCTGCATTTTTACCTGATAAATGATTTAAATAGTAAGTCACGTCAACTGAAAGGTCAAATGTGGTTGTTGGCTACTAAACCAGCAGGTATGTTTGAAACAATAAAAGCAGCTGATTCGATAGATGAAGTAGAAATCATTGGTTTTGGCTCTAGAAAACCCTGGATGCATTTTTTTTTTTTATCATCCTTAGAATTTCAAATTTCAAACAAACATCCATAAACACGAACATGTTTATGAGACTGTTACTGTAATCATATTCACTCTGGATGTAAAGCCTGAACGATGTTTCCACCGGATCGTATCCGGATGTTTGTTTGACCCGACTCTTCCCACCATCGCGGCGATGATCACCTCGTCTCTGCTGCCGGGCTTTTTATCTACACACATTTCTAATTATGCTCTGCTTTTCATAATTCATGTTTTGCTTACAAAGTGTAAAGACTGCACTTCTCCAGACCTCGCCCTCCTCCCTCATCCTCCCTCCCCCCTCCTGTTAAATTTCCGCGTTGGAGCGGACTGTAAAGTGATATTTTCAAGTGAATATCTTCCACCTTTATGGTCGCTCCTCGCTGCTGGAGCCGTGAGAACACGGAGCACATTTCTGCTGCAGCAGCCTGAAGAAAAGCTGCTCATGAAAACAGATTTTGTTTTTTATGATTCCACTTTCAGGAAGGCTGTCAGCTACTATCACGCTCAGCTTCGGCCCAGATGCTGAATCTAAGTGATTGGGGGAGGGAAGGGTTTCTTTTCTGCTTCTTTTTTAAGTGCCACACTTGGTGAATGTCCTCGGTGAATGGGATAATCACACACACACACACACACACACACACACACACACACACACACAGAAATGTTTCACAGTATGGGATGAGGTAACGAGCCAAGTTTGTACTGGTATCCTCTTACATAGTTTAATTTTTTTTTAATGTTTATTATTAAAATCAAAATATCAAAACAAAAATTCCAGCATTTCAGAAGTTAATGGTTGAAATCTGCAGCTGAACTTCTTCTCCTGGAACGTAGAGATGTTGTGATCTCTTCAGTTTCTGGAAACAATGTTGTTGTTATTTATTGTGAAATAAAGCCTGGCTGTATATTGTGCTAATGATGACAGTACTCTGGTTGTGTCCATTAAAGGAAGGGAAGCCACATCGACACACCTAGACCAGACCAGATATATTCATGTATCTACTGTTGCCGAAGTTTTCAGGCTTCACACATCATGATGAATGAACTCCACTCGCCTGTGAATATGATATGTCGAGGGCTTTTATTGTGAAAGGAAAGAACTGAAGGACTGGGTCTAGTTTGCGTTTTTGTTGAAGGAGTAATAAAGTTTACAATCTTGGTTCGTGATTACGGAGCCGCAGTGTTGATATTATGGAACGATAGAGGATTTAATCGAGGATCGTGAAATAAAAAGTTTTATTATCGAGATAATCATAAATATCGTGACGTGAAAATAAAGCTTAATTTAAAAATACAGCTTATAAAAAATGTATTTATCCTTATGATTTATGATCATCTTATTTCGGATAATATCATTGTTTTTCTCTAAAAAGACATCTTGTCTTTGACGCAATACAAATATTTGTTGTGATTCCGGTATATATTAGAGCCATGTTCTGAGTTTTAAGTATATTTTGATGATTAGCAGGATCATTTAATTTTCATATCATCCGATGTCAAGTTGATATAAATATAAATACACAATGTGATTGATTGATGCCTTTTTCGACCTCGTTCAGAAAGTATTCATGACAAAAACAACAGTTTGAAAGCATGTATTGACATTAAATTAATCAGATGAAAGGATAATTCCACTTCTCTTAATGAAATGTGTCCGGCAGCTTTCAGCACCGATTAAAGATGAACCAACTAATATGAGATGTCTGAATGATTTATTGTGAAAGGAGAGAACGAAGAGATCTGGTTGATTGAGTAATAAAGTTTCTGTGTTGTTTTATAAATATGGACTCAAAACGATGAAGCCGACTGATCTAAGAATAAAAAGGGGCGTGGCCATACAAAGATGCGTTAATAACAGCGCCACCATTTGGCCGATTGGAGTCATATTTCTTGGGAAGCACTTGCACATCGTTTTGAGTTATTGGTCCAAGTTTCATATTTCTAGCTCAATGCGGCTCACAGGAACTAGAGGCGGTGAGCTGCACAAATAATACTAACAACCAACTACGGGGATCGAACACAAACTAGCCGAGGTCACACTCCGCCGCTCCCCTCAGAGCTGCATCATCATGTGTGATCACGGCGAACAGCTGTTCAGAGAGAATGGACTGTAAAGGCACACGGATATTGTAACCTGTGTTTAATCTCAGATTTTCAAAAAGAAAAAGAAGATTTTTTTACAATCCTTCTAACAGTGACTCTTGTACAACAACATAAATACTGTGCTGGAAAAAAAGAATGAATTAAAAATTAAGCAGTTTCTTTTTCCCGCAGTCTCTTTCTGTAAACATTGAAAAATGCAAATCAAGTCTCCTCAGTTCTCGACAAGACAACAACATCAAAATAACAACAACGGCTCCGTCTGTAAGGCTCGGCGGCCTCACTATGCAAATAGTCTCCAACGGCTCAGAGCAAGTCTTTTTTTTTTCTCTAACGTTTCCGTTAACTTCTCTTTTCTATTCCGTTTAAAGTTTGCAGGAGTCGACAGTGCTCAGTTTAGATCCAGCAGGGTAGCGAGGTTAGAGGGTCAGAGGGTGAGGGGGGGTGAGGGAGGGGGGAGGGGGGCTGGTGGTGAAGTAGCTCCGCCCATCAGAACAGGCTGGTCAGCGTGGTCTGTGAGGGGCTCCGGCACTCGTGGACGTCCATGCCGCCCGGCACCGAGCTGAGCACGGAGGTGACGGTGGGCATGGTGGGGTTGGTCAAGTCTGTCAGGGTGGTTGGGGTGCTGGAGGGGCTCATGGAGCCATTGGAGATCTCCGAGACGGGGCCCGACGGGGTCCCGCCCTGCAGCGTGGAGCCGTCCGAGGCCTTGTCGCCCCCGGTGCTCTCCTGTCGCAGCAGGTTCCTCCTGAACTTGGCCCGGGCGTTCTGGAACCAGACCTGCAGGACAAGATCACGGTGTTAGGAAGCGTGATGAAGCTCAACACGAAAACATGACTTCAGGACTTAAAGGCTCAGTTCACACAGTTCTGTCTCATATGTGCAGGTTTCTAAATAAGCGTCTCCACCATCCAGGGAGATTCACAGCAGCATCTCCTTCTGTGGCTCCAGATCAACAAACACCTCCATCACCTCCATCAGCGGATGGAGCAGAAATAATAATAATAATAATAAAAAAATTCAGAGGTCAACCAGCTTATGTTTAGTTATTGTCTTCCATCCATAGAGGCCGATCTCTCTCATTATTCAACCTTTTATCTTTTCTCATTTAGACTCTCATTTAGACTACTTTGTAGTTGGATTTGAACACGAGTTACAAAAAGTAATCGATCATCTTCCATTGGATGGGGAAACAGGATCCATGTGACCGGTCGGACCTCCGTCCGCTGGCTTCCTGTCCGGTTAGGGGTCAACACGGGTCCATATAATGAAGACCAGTCAGTCCCAAACCTTAAAGTTGCAATTTGCAATACATTTATAAGAAATGGCTCAATGATGCACAGAGAAGAGAGAAGGAACCCACTACCACTAAGACCCCACTTCCTGTTCCCACTATCACGAGAGATGAGAGACTGAGATCAGAACCGCATCCATAGCGACCATCGGTGCTGTGATTGACCAATCAGAACTGAGAAAGCAGAGTCAGTGCTCACTTTGACCCCGTGAACCTTTTCAGGACGCCGAAAACAAGCATCACGCTGCTCGCCGTCCCTGTGGTTCATTTATTTCCACTTTAGAATGACGTTTGAATCGTTTGCTCTGGTGTTCAGCAGTGAGACGGAGAGATGATTCAGCGCCGAGTGTTGGAGCGTGTTAGCGCCGTTATCGTGATGCCGCCATGGGAAACGGCGCTTCAGCTGGAGGAACAGGCACCAAAACTCAAACGCATCAAAGCAAAACGACTGCTTTGTTTTCTGCAAGCGTTAATTAAAGCAGCGGGAGGATTTTTTTCCCCTTCTCAGTAAAAATTTCATTCTGAAACCTTTTTGTCTCGTTCTTCTTCTCGTCCCCCAGATAATTTGCTGTCGTCTTTTGTGGAAATCAAACGCTCTGTTGTGCTTCGCCGTGCGTTCGTGTTCGACAGAGCTTTTTTGTTTTTCATCCCTCAGACTTCAACAAGACATCACATCGGCCGCTCATACAGACGGCTTCTCTTCATTCAGGTAGTCTCGGATCCCAATGTGAACACATTGACTTTTTTAAGAGGAAAATACAAATTCTGCTGCTTTTTAAATTCAATTCTCATTTTTTTTTTTTTTTTTTTTTTTAATTAGTAAAAAAAGAATGCAAGTAAATCCAGTTCTGATTTAGTTCAGCTTGTTTGCAGATTCCTGAAAGTCTTCCAAGAATTTCACTGGAATGAAAAACAGCAACCTAAATTAAAGCAGCTGATTTGGCTTCTAGCATGAAAACCTCACTTCGTATACTTTCTGCTTGGAAGCAGGCGGTTTGCATTGGAAACCAGCGGAATTCCTTCACCCCTGTTGGCTTGAGTCTGCTTCCACCGAGGGAAGTGGCGGGAGAGGGCAATGTGGTTACCTGTAAGACCCGCTTGGTGAGGCCTGTCTTCTGGGCGAGCTGCTTCAGGTCCTTGGCATCTGGGTTGTGGTTGATGGCGAAGTAGGACTTCATGGTCCTCAGCTGGTGGTGCTTGAAGGACGTCCGCATGCGCTTGGTCTTCTGGCTGGAGCTGTACTGGGAGTCCCGGTCCATGGACTCGCCGTCGTTCTCGTTGCAGCTGAGCGCTGTGGGCCGACAGGAAACAGACGTTAGAGGGCGGGAATAATCACTCTCACTTCCTTTTGTTTAGTCCTTCACCTCTAATCGCATCTTTCCTTCTTTTTATCACCCAGAATCCCACGAGACCAGTAATCACACAGTGTTTGATTTATAAGAAGGCAAAGCATGAAAATTATATTCTGCATTTCAAACCGCGGGAGTGTACTTATTTTTATCACAATACGGAAAAATTCAAATAATCTCCCAACACAATCAATAAGACCTCAGGAGCTCACATCAGTAAGATGATGCAAAAATGTAGATAATAATATATTGAATGTGGAGGCGGGGGGGTAGAAAAGGTACATTTTGCTATTAATACAATTATTTTCACGTTTCGTTGTTATGAAATGAGAACTGTCGTCATTTCAGTCTAGATTCCCTTTCTTCATTTAAATCAAAAAATCAATGTGACACTATGAGACCTGCCAGCTGTTTTCTGCAGCTGTAGATCTGTCCCCATCTACATGTCTGTCTGTCTATCTGTCTGTCTGTCTGTCTATCCTGAGAGGGGGTGCTAGCCCGGCTTCAGCAAGCACACACACACACACCACACACACACACACACACACACACACACACACACACACACACACACACACACACACACACACACACACACACACAACAACAACACACATGTATGCGTCCCAGCCTGCAAATTTCTTGGCAATACTCAAAGTGTTGCTGCATGCATAACAGTTCGTGTTCAATATCAGAACGCAAATGATGAATATGAAGTGAGGGAAAGCATCAGAATAACACTTCACTTAATTAGGCCGTACACACCAGGCAGAACAAATGCTGCTTTCTGGCCAAAACATATGCTGCAGCATTGGAAGGAGATGCCGTCTGTTTGCAGCTCGCGTCTCCGTCCGCTCACACAACGTCTTATTGTCACTTTTACTACAGTTACTCGTCTCACGCTCTCATGTCATCACTCAGGTGAAGCCTGGGTGTTGTTCCTGGCTGGAGACAGAAGAGGGCGCAATGCCTCCTCACTCTCCTCACTCTACTGCTTCAAATTCACTTTCTTCACTGTTTCACTAAAAATCTACACTGTTTTCTTCAGTCAGAATATCTTCCTTTTATTCATGATGAAATCTTGTTTTTAGAAAACAAACTCCAACACTAATAGGTGAAATAGTTTGAACAGGAACTTGTATCATTAATGCCAATGATTTTAAAAAAAGTGGCAGCATCTTAAAGAAAATGAAGCTTCCTCTTCCAGAGAAATTAAACTGATCCAGGCAGGAAATTAAAGTTTGCAATGGAACCTTGTTGGACTATAAATATTCACTTGTTACCACTTTTTTAAACTTAAGTGACAGAACTATCAAAAAAAGTTGAGAGGAAAATGAACAAAATGGATTCCTTTGTTTAGTTTGTGATCAACTTTCTTCTCATGTGAGCTCAAAGCATCAGAACGAGATTCTCCTATTCACTGTGAATATCACTGCTAAACACCCAGTCCCTGTGTGTGTGTGTGTGTGTGTGTGTGTGTGTGTGTGTGTGTGTGTGTGTGTGTGTGTGTGTGTGTGTGTGTGTGTGTGTGTGTAGATGGCTATGAAATCTGACAAGTGGAAGAGGGTGAAAGCAAAAGCCAGAACATCAAAAAAAGAAAAAAAAATCAGAAGTGATTGCCTGAACTGCAACCAGACTACAAACCAGCCGTGATTATTTTTATGATCATCAATTAGAGAAATCTTGACTAGATGCAGACTGTTGGGCCCGACCTAACGCCTGGATGTAAATGTAAATGTGACCTGAACGTCTGCATGTTACAAACTCTAAATCTGGACTTTTCTGCTCTTTCAAATAGTTTGGTCCCGCCTGGCCCCCTACTGGGCCCGCAGGCTTTCCTCTCCGTGGATCACATGCTATTACACTTATTCTGGTTTGGACACGAACATGCTGCTGTTGTGTCTGACAGAAACCGTTTATTAGTTAAATGGAAACTATACGGACTGTGATGATGTGTAAGATCCAAATAACACGGAGAACTGAGGAAATCACTGGAAACCTCAACATGAGAGGATTTAAAGAAACATGATGTAAGTCAGTAAAGAAGTTTTAAACTCACTATTTAGTTCTGTTTAGGTAGAGCATATACATACATTTAAATACAAACATACATATGCATTATATATATATATATATATATATATATATATATATATATACACAAACATATATATATATATATATATATATATATATATATATATATATATATATATACATATATATATATACATATATTTACAATTACGCCTGCCATTATTGTAATATGATAATATGATAAAGTGATTTTAAACTCCATGTAGAAATATTACACGAAACCACCCCTATAGGAATGTTAAAAAGATGTTTCATTAATGAAGCCTGTCAGTCTGGCTGTTGAACACTGAGATTTAGCTCAAATATAGCGGATTATCAATGTGTAACTTTTTTTTTATTTCTGTATATTTATTTATTTATTATGTATTATTTCTTGAGCTCAAGTCACCATCCTAACAGGAACACGCCATAAACATGAATTGAGCGCCTTTATTCTGAACCGGTATTTTAGTAGCATTATAGCAGCCTGTCTTACCTGCGTTGTAAGCCGCCAGCTCGGCCCCGGGCCCCGGGCTCTTCCTCTTCCTAGGCCGGCCCTTCTGCACCGTCCCCACGCCGTTGAAGTAGGATAGTCCGAGCGTGTTGGCCGGGCCGAGGCCTTTGTGCGGGGCCACGTCCGCGTGGTTAAAGTGAGTCTGATATTCTCCCTGGATGAGAGTCTCAAAGTGCAGCCGACAGTACACCAGACTGTCCTTCATGCCGAAGTGGTCCCCGGTGGTCAGCATCTTGCTGCAGGTGGTGCACGTGAAGCAGTTGAGGTGGTAGACCAGATCCCGGGCCCGCATCACCATCTCCGAGGCTGAGATCCCCAGGTGGCACCGAGCGCATCTCTGCACCGAAAATCTTCTGCGGACAACACAGAAACGTGATCAGTGGCTGGTCACGGAGCCGGCGGGCCCCGGAGGGCCACGGAGCCCGGCGGGCTGCACGGAGGGCTGCTGGTGATGCGTTCATGGCCAGGCGGCCTGATTAACGTGCAGCCCAACTTTTACACACTTCAAAAGAGTGCACCGGTGAAACTTTATAGTTAGTCAGATATCCTGCTTCAATTTGGCGATATTTAATTCAAAATGGAAAAATGGAACAAATAAAAAATAAAATAATGGATTTTTTTGTTATTGTTTGCAGTTTTACAAACTCATATTTTCTATACATCGTGATTCAGTTATTTTAGAAACAAATCAAGATATTTTTTTTCTAAATTACATAATTTAAAAAAATAATCCCCAGCTGGTTGTGTGTGTTACATTTAAAAGCAGTATGTTTCCAGCCCCCCCATGGAGCCCCCCCATGGACCCCACCACCCCCACCCCCCTACGGCCCTCGGAAGCGGATCCTACCTGTAGTAGTCCTCCTTGCAGTAGATGCTGCCGTCCTTGCTGAAGCAGGTGAGCTCCGACTCCAGGTTCAATTTGCACTCGCAGCACTTGAGGCAGCGCATGTGCCACTGTTTGTCCACCGCCAGCAGGTAGTACCGGTCCGCGATCTTCCGGCCGCAGCCCGCGCACAGGGCCACGCGCTCGCCAGTCAGACACGGCATGGACTGCAGGCGGAGAAAGCGCGAGGACACAGCGTCACACATGGAGAAATACAGGTTGACATTAGGTCATGCTAACGTGACAGAAATAATAATAGATAACAAAATAATAATAATTACTATCTAAATAATAATTTGTAGCATAATTATCGTTATTATTATTATTGTTATTATTATTAATTATTATGAGTGTTATGAGTGTATTCTTATAGTATGTATTGTTATTATTATATCCTATGACCCGTTTATTGGCTATAAAATATTACAAAGTATCGTCGCATACAGCCTCACTAAAGGCCACAGACACAACATATGGGTTGATTTTAGAAATATCATAAAGAAATATTGTAGCAGTTTAAAACGTCTCTTCACCCTCGATAATAATAGACATGAATATTAAAATGATAATGATATTACAAAGCAATCCGGTAAGAACGCAAACTACCCTCCACGACCACAATGGGAGAAGTGAAATACAATAATAGTAGTTTTGTGGCAGTAAAGGAAAGCGTGTCTTAAAATGATGTAAGGATATGAAACACACACACACACACACACACACACACACACACACACGCACACACAGAGAGAGAGAGAGAAAGAGACACACACACACAAACACACACACACGTGCACGTATACGCGCACACATCATGTGCACGTGAAGATGGAAGCTGAATTTAAAAATAAGATGTTCTTCTTTTAGTTTCATTGAGTTGCATTGATTCATAATTACTTAACTTTCTGTTCGTTCGATGTATTCGTTGTATTGCATTCTAATCAAATAAAAAATAAAATCAGAATCTAACTCTACCTGTTGTTTATTTAAAAATAAAATATAAAACATCCAGCTCGTGTTTGCTGACTGTTTTCTCTTTTATTTTGCTCTGTGAGCCGTTCACTGTTCGCCGTGTTTAACGAGTGTTGTGAACGCGTCTTAAAGGAACGTTTAAATCAACGATTTGCTGAGTTGTTGTTGTTTTTTTTATTTTGATGGAATTAATGAAATTATTTTGTTTCATAAATAATTGTGCAGCTTGTTTATTTGGAGCTTAGCTGGCAGTGAAGTAAGTTTGCGGTGGAGCTGTCTCACCGCCTCCCCGTCTCACCGTCCAGGCCTGCTGCATCAACTTTGAGACGCGTTTATAAGCAGCTACAATATAAACTCACGCATGTTTTTGCCAGTTTTCCATGCGAACTGAACGGAACCGCGTTGAGCGGCGAGAGCGCGTGTTTCCGAGCCCGAGGCCCGGTGCAGGTCTCCTACCGTGTCCGACTCCCCCATGTCGATGGCCGAGCTGATGGCCGCGGACTCGCTCTTCCCTCGCCGGTCCATCTCTTCCACCACGCCGTGCACGTCGGCTCCGGGGAGGCCGTGGAAGAGCATCGTCGCCGCGGACGGGAGGATGTTATAACTGTTCTCTTCGGATCTGCACGCCAAGATGTCCATCAGAGCACCAGAGGCGGAACCGGCGCGGCTCACGGGTCTCCTTTCTCACCGGGTTCCTTTCTCGCCGTGACAAGTGAGAAATCCAGATCAGGGAGGAAAAAATATGAGGGGAAAACTGGACACGTGTTCTCCACACTACGTCTCATCTGCCAATGGAAGCCGTCATCCGAATCTCTGCAGCTCTAATAAGCGATGATTAATTCATAAATAAGCGCACGGATTTCGTTTCTCTCTGGGATCGATCTTCGCTCAGGTAGCCTATTTTCTCATTTCTCTCCTATCAGACTGCTCTTCATATCTTTCTCTTCCATCTACGGTGAATAAACGAACCCGCGATGGAAGCCCGGCTGCATGGCTCTGAGCACCGATGCCTCCTCCTCCTCCTCCTCGCCGGGAGGAAGGTGTCGAGGTGTTGGATATCGTCCCCCGTTCTCGGAGCAATAAGTAACTCTGGAAGTGTCGGCCGACGGCGGCAGCAGCCTCCTCACGCACCGCAGCCAGGACGCAAACAGATAGTCCCAGATACGGGCTCCCTCCTCCGGGCCGACCGTCCACGTTGATGCTGCAGCGGCAAACAACTATTATAACCCCGGCAGTGCGCGGCCTCGGCCGGATAAAACCCCGCCGGTCGTCAGGGAGAAGCACTTTCCCGGTACAGTGTGTGTTTGGTGATGTTTGGTCTCAGGAAGCCGCATGCATGCGCGTAACAGCCGAGGAGGAGGAGTTGGCTCCACGTTGGCTGATGATAGGCGAATGTTTGCTGGCCCCCCAAAACCGCCGATCCTCCTTCTCTGGTCCAGGTTGGACTCCGCGCTCCTTATCAACGGGGCCCTGTTGCGTCACGACGCACCGTTTATGTTTATTGGCTGCTCCGCCGACTCCGAACTGTTTGGCTGCACTTTTAGCGACCTGTGTGAAAACCCACCGGGGCTCCGGGGCCGCAGGTTTACAGGGAGACGAGTCCGAGCTGCAGAGCGTCAGTCTGCTGGTGCTGGTGCTGGTGCTGGAGCTGCCTGTCTGTCTGCCTGTCTGCCTGTCTGGGGTCTGCTGAGACTTTTAGTCCAGTGACGCACAGATCTCGTTCCCCACAGCGCCACACTTTTGCTGCTCAGCCTCTCCGAAGGACTCCACGGGACATGCAGGAGCGAGATATTGCACCGGGTCTCAGATCAGCCGGGAAATACAGAAACACTCACAGTTTCACTTTTACATCCGGATGTTTTGTTTGATTTGTTTTTTTTAGAAAAACAATAACAATACTAAACAAGACAGGAATTATCCACGAAACTGTTAATGAGTTAATAAACTGATTCCGTTCACATTTGACCCCTACACACACACACACACACACACACACACACACACACACACACACACACACACACACACACACACAGTATATGACACTACTGAGTGTCCACTCTCCGTTTTAGAGTAACTGATAGATCGTGAACTCGGTCACGTGTAACGGAGAGCAGGTCGGTTCAGCAGCGGATCCCGGATCCGCTCATTCTAATTAGCTCTGTGCTCTTAATTGGGAGGGGAACGTGGACTCGTCATCAGAGAGAGGACGCGTTTGAGGACCGGAGGAGAGCTTTTTGAACTCGCACAAAAGACGGCGGGAGAACATTACACGTCATCACATCCGCGCTTCTGTTGTCGGAGTCTGAAGTCAGTTAGTTAAATGATCAAAAAGTAGACCCGTCTACCGTTCTGAAATCAGTTAGGTAAATGATTAAAACGAGATCCGTCCTGTTCAACCTCCTGACATCTGATGCTTTAAACAACAACAGCTGCGGATTCATGCGCTTAAACAATATCAGAACCATTTGTTGTTTCGGTTTCCTTGATATTTCTAATTCCTCTCCTCAGAATTACCTGTCCTGCCCCCCCTGCGCGCGTAACCGCGCGCGTTTAGGCTATTGTGAGGTTTTATAGCACAAATATGATGTTAAGCTCCTAAATCCTTATGCAAATCAGCTCCTCTGTAATACCCTTAATTGAATACATGCATATTTATCATCTGCGTTTTCTATCCGCTATAAGGCTGCAGGTTTATACATTAAACATCGCGACAGCGGGCATGTCTGCGGGCGTGTATGAAATATGATATTAGCTGCTAGTGTGAGATTAAGGGGGGAAAATATCAGTTTGTATGTATTTGTATCCGAAGCGCCCAGACTGGCTTCTCTGCTTTGATTTAAGAAGAAGTATGCACAAGTATAAATCACAATATGGTAATTAATAACAGCATCCAGCGTGTTAAAGCAGAGCTGCGCTGTTAAAATAGTCCAATATTTAATTCATCCATGGTACGTTTATTTGAAAAGGTAAAACTGAATTAATTAGGCTACAGTTCAACACATCCTGCTTCTCTCCCCCCCTCTCTCTCTCTGTCACACACACGCACACGCACGCGCACGCACATGCACGCTTTTCTTTTTTTTCTATTTTACATGGGGGCAGTAGACTCACATCTTCTGTGCTGGGAGATAAAAAAAAAAGATGAAGACAGAATCTCCATCAGTCTGTTTAGCATCATTTATGTTTGAGACATAAAAACATGAGAACAGCTGCAGTCTCAGTAAAACCCTTTAAGTCGGTCTGTTCTCAGCAGTTCACTATTATAAAACAAATATAATGATGAAATTAGCAGCAATGACGAGGCCTAATGAGCTCATTCTTCGCTAACTGTTGGTAGAAACAATGGAAGAGAACTGGTTTTGGATGAATCTGGTGCATGTCAGCATGTTATTTTGTGGTTCATATGATCTGGTAAATATCACACTACAATACAAACCGGCCATATTGGATTTTATAGGTTTGCATAAACACTATGACGTATTTTAATTTTAAAAAATAGGCCTATTTTTCTGTTTGACCAGACACAAACAATGAAATCACCAAACTCGTTTAATTATTTTGGATATTTAATCTCTTAGATTTTTATTTGGTTAACTACTGAAGAGTATTTTTTGTATTTCATTCTCCATGTTGCCTTTTTACAGAAAGTCAACTCCCTTCTGGTTCAGGACCTCAGAGTCCTCCACCAATATTAATTACCTTAATAATGAATCAGAACAGAAATAAACGATCTTATTTCTGATCAATTGCAAACATATATATATATATTTGCCAACTTCAAAAATAACATTTAAAACAGGATTTGCGACAAAAACTTTTTTGGGGAAAAAAAAAAAAAAAAACACGAACCACGTGACATTTAATGAACGTATTCAAACGGTGACGTTATAACAAGCGCGTGCTGTTCAAAAACAACAACAAGAAAAACAACAACAACAGGTTTACTCCCATTAACCACTTTGGAAGGAATCATCTAACAGTGCGCGCGCCAGCTGGAATACTTGGTTGAAAGTAGGCCTGTGGGTGGGTGTGTGCGCGCGTGCGTGTGTGTGTTGGGAGGGGGGGGGATGTGCTGCTGCTTGTCTAAAACGCTGATGCAGCTTCACTGATTACTCCGTCCCGTAATGATTTCCAGCCATCAATAAGACAAATCTGCATTTCTCAGAAAAACATCACCTCGTCAGACACGCGGCATCTTTTTGATCTCTCCCCGTTTTAATTGTATTCTGCATAAAGGTGGCGGGGAGGCGTCGGGAGCGCGCCTCTAATGGGACGCTGCTGTGGATGCTGAGCGGGGTTACGCGCTCTCCGAGGACATCTCGCCTGTAATTAAGAAAGGGAACAAAGCAGAGGAGACTAAAAACACATGAAAGGGAGGACGCGGATCACCTAATCACTGTGCGCGCACCAGCCAGGCCGTCGTGTACACGCGCACACACGCAATGGCAGGAAGGATGAGAGCGCTCCAGACACCTGAGCCGCCTCATCCATGTAGCATGTTTCCTTCTGGGAGGAAACATGTAATGGAAGCATCTCGTTCATTCTCATCCAAACAAACAGCGGCTAGGCCCCAGAGGGCCACAAGACCCCCACAAGTAAGAACATTCATCTGAGCATCTCTCTCTCTCTCTCTCTCTCTCTCTCTCTCTCTCTCTCTCTCTCTCTCTCTCTCTCTCTCTCTCTCTCTCTCTCATCTGTCATCTGATAAAAAAATAAAACCAGCATCTCCAACAACAACAACAGACCTGTTTTTAAAGTCAGCTGATAAAATTAGTTTGTTGTATATATTCAAGGATCCATAGCATTTTATCAAAATAAAACAAAATTCTTCAATAGATCAGAAAACTTAAATATCCCCTGCTGTAATTTATTTTGGGGATATCAACACTTTCCTTGTTCCTTGTCAAACACTGGATGGTTTCACCTTATAAGGCCTTTAAAATGTTGGGAATGGAAAAAAAGAGAATGTATCTCACTTTTTAATTCATGGACACACAACTAGTGACAAAGGGTTCTCTATCAGGCCATGAGCTTCAAGATTGTATCAAATATAAATATACAATAATGAGTCAGCCTGTTCCTCCATCCTCTCCCTTCCTCTCTGCTGGAAGGAAATACATTGGAGGAAGTGAGAAAGGAAGGAAGTGAAGGAGACGAGACCGAAATGGAACACTCCTAGATATTACAGCATGATCCATCAACTGATCCTTACAGATAACAGCTAATTCAAATATACTGCATGTCTTCACATGAATGCTATCCAACAGTTTCTCTTTATTTCCATTTTACCAAAAGTTCTACAGTTTGGATCCAGACTTGCTGAGTGTGGATTGTTTGATCTGACCTCAGTGAAAGGAAAGATTATGCTTAAGGAAGGAAATAATAATAATAATAATAATAATAATAATAATAATAATAATAATAATAATAATAATACTATCATTAGGTGATGATGATATCACAGTGTCATATCGTTTGATTGGCAGGTGATCTCCAGAAAGTAAACATGATTGTACCAAGTTCAACTGATACAGATATTATAAATAATAACCCAATATAATGATAATAGTATGACTACATTCAGTAAGCATTCAATTTAAAAGGATACAAAAATACAAAAACATGTGTGAAGCCTACTCCAAATTAAACTACAAAAATTATCATATTTTGTAAACTGATCCCATGTTGTTTTTTTCTTATCTTAACCTGCAAAGTAAGTAGATGCCAGATCAATATAAAGAGTGTGACGTGTTGATCTGAGCTTCAGCAGTGGAAAGAACATCAGTCACGTCGCTCACCTTCATCAATGTATTCATCTCATAACCACGTAGCAGATGAAATGAGCCTGATATGTTGCTGAGTGGAGAGATTGGATCAAACAGGACGATGAGATTGTCCTATTTGTGAGATTCTTTGTATTATGTTCATTTCTCATCTGCATTTTATCAGCATTTAAATGAAGGACGTTTAATGAAATGTTTGATTTGTGATAATTCATGTCCAAATTATTGAATGATTGATGAACATGAATAGACATTTTATATTTAATAATATGTTTTTTACCCTCAATTATTTTATTATTTTCTGTCTTTATTTGAACATGTGATAGAAATGCAGGATCACATGTCTCTGACCAGCAGGCACCTCTCATACATTTATAGGAAACTAGTGGAATCACATTCTCTTCTACCTCATATACTTTACAACGAACACAACTTGAGTGTGTTATTAATTTGAGTAAAACAGGATGTATTTGAATGGTTTTAGGTTGTAATTAGAGAAAAGGAGATGTTGTCAGTACATTATCTATTGTTGTGTTTATCTAACTAAGGTCATTTAAGTCATTTCTCAGTGGGGAACTTTGTGACCCGGCTCTGATAAACTCTCCACATCTCCTCAGCAGCATTATCATCATGGCGTCGCTGGTTTTAAAGGTTGGGATGTTGCTGTGGAGACTGAAAGAAGAAAAACGGCCCGTTCAAGTGGATTTTAGACACTCAAAGACTTACATTATTCTTGCACAAACATTTTTTTTAAATAATCCTAATTGATAAGATTACAAAGTTTCATCCTGGACGGCGATAACCAATAATTAGCGTTGTCCGCTTGCCTGCGTTCTCTTGGCTGAGTGCTGGTTCAGGTTTTCTGCTGGTTTTGTGCAGGTTTTGTGCAGCGCCGGGGTCCCACCCGGCCCCTGTCAATCAGCCCCGCACTGCCGGGAGCACAAAAGGAGCTCATTCTGCCACAGGAGCCCCTCTTTGGAGAGCAATTCTAAAACTTACATGCCTCTTATTTGTTGGGTCAAAGGTTAAATTGCTGACCCTCCCCTCCGTCCCTCCCTCCCGTTCTCCCCACCGTGGCCAAGCTGTACTCGGAGTCTTATATTTACATGGATTAGAGTCCTTTCACACTGAAGAAAGGAGCTGGTTCACAGTCAAAGCCCGAGGAGCAGTCCATGCTGCCCGAGTGGCCACATTATTCACTGGCAGACAATGACCATATTGTAGTTATGTGGAAGAGGAGGGGGGGAGGAAAGAGACATCCCCTCTTTGCCATGGCAAAGTCCTACACTTGTGCCACGGAGAGGGGAGGGCCGAGCCCCATCCGCTTTTTCAAGCAGAGCAAACAAAGCCTGCCCACTGTGAACAAGATGAAGATGTCAAAAGCTTTTAGGCAGGGGGGTGAGACGGGGTTTAGGGGATAAACCAACAAAACAAGTGAAAAGGTCTTTTCTCAAATGGATAAATCCTACTAAGTCTACATTTCCACATTAGATTTACTCTCTTCCTTAACAACGGCTCTCCTCCCCCTCAATAACCCCAATCAACCATATAGGAAAAGTAAAAGGACGGAAGTTTTGCTTTAAGACGTTAACGCGGCTCAGCTAGAACCTGGATCTGATCAACAAATGAGATCACTTTTCATAAACTTACTGCAATAGTTTCTAGCAGGTGTACGATTATCAGCAGCTATGAAAAGTGGAAGAAAGTGAGGAATCATCTTCAACTGATACGTTTACAATCACAAGCTCCTTTCTACAAAACTTGTGACTTTTCTTGGTGCAGACTAGAAACTCACGTCACTGTTTGGGGTTATACTCTCTATATCAATGGCAGATTTTCATAGTCCTTCTATATATATGTACATATATATATATATGTATATATATATATAGAGAGAGAGAGAGAGTGAGAGATATTTCTCCCCAGCAGTGAGATGTGTTGGAGGGCCGGGGCCCGAGGCACCGTGGAGTGAATGACATAAAGAGACCTGGTATACAGCCACAGCCAATTCACATGCAAATCTCTAGCCTTGCACTGACTCTGATTAACTCCCTGTGAGTTCATAGTTTCCATGTTAACAAAGATTTAGCCGCTTTTGAGTGAAGCGGTACATTAAGTGGGGAGCAACAGAGGGAGCGAGGGCTGGTGGCGAACCTACAGTAAAGCCCCCTCAGGACACAATGCTGCCTCCGTGTTGTCGGACTAATCCATCTCGTAGATGCAGGACCGAGCCGGCTAAAAGCAAAAAGAAAATGGAGACAAAAGAAAGCTGCACTCTTGTTTCTCTCATTTCATCTCAGCAGCCAAAGTCCTCCAGAACGCCAAGACTGAACCGGTGAATGATGGAGACTGAACCAGTGAATGACGGAGACTGAACCAGTGAATGACGGAGACTGAACCAGTCAAGAGCTGTGTGGGCGGTGGACTCAATGAATGAGAAGTTTGTGAAACAAGCACAAAATCTTTAAATTGAACAAAGTATTCACAGATAGTCGGAGGGACAAGACCAGAGATTAATCTAGAAACCTTTTAAAAGGTGCTGAAGAAAATGCTGTAGTTCTGCTAATGGCCACTAGATGGTGGCTTCAAGAAAACATCATGATACATTTAATTAAAAAGATGAAGAAGTTTCAAGAAATAATTGATCTTCTTTTATTTTGCCTTGAAATTCATATTGAAAATGATTGTTGCCTCTCTCAAGTAGCTTTTTCCAAAAAATTGATAATATTTCTAGTGTGGCCCAACTCAGCTCTGACGACCTGATGGAGTAGTGGGGGGTAAACAACCCAAAAATGTTCCTGTCATGAAATAAATAAAACAACTTCCTGGAGTGTTGCTAAGTTCCATTTCTGTTTATGTTACATCCCAGTGTTGTAAGGGGCAACGCTGCATTATCTGCCCTCTGGTGGTGAAACTTTAATCCGGGAGCTACACACACGCAGGATGTTAACAACGTCATATATTATATGCTGTTTATCGTTCGGTGTTAATATTGGCTGCTAGATGTTCCTCCAGTCGTTTGGCTTCAAACGTCCGTTAATGCCAAACCATCCGCAAACTTTTTGCTTTGATGAAAATGTTCCACCTGTAGCATGGTTAGAAGGTTAAGGATGAACATGCGAGGTGTTTAAGTTGAGTGACTTTGCATGAATGTGAGTTTTCTTTGATTCATATAGGCTGGTTTCTGCAGCCCCATCTCGCCCCCCCTCACCCCGGACGCAGCACCCTGCATGGTGCTGCTCTGCTGGTGTGAAACCAGGAGAATAGCCTTTGTCAAGGTGTACTCGCTTCAATTCTCACTCATCTCCCTTGGCATAGGGGTGTTAAATTATCTGCTCCAGAGGACTCCACATTCATATTTTTACAAGAGCCAGGTTATTAGGAAACAGCCTCGGCACATGGCCCCCGCTATGACAGTTTTCGCAGTCAAGGATTTCGACCTTTATTTCCATCCAAGTATCGCCTGCACTCCCCTCCGCACCCCTGTGACACACACACACACACACACACACACACACACACACACACACACACACACACACGCCAATTCCCTCTCCCTCTAACTAGGCGAGAGCCTCTAAGTCTGTGGAGGGTGTGATCACAGTATATTTGCTCCGGGTGCAAGACTCCAGGCAGAACGGATCCGGACCCCCAATCTTCCTTGTGGATTGACAGCAGAGCCCCCGGCCCCCTCACCTCTCATTTTGCAACGTTATTTATAGTTCTCCTCTGCATACTTCATAGAGGGGGGGGGGGGGTTGCGTTCTGATGACCATTTGTTCCTGAAAAGGAGACAATTTACAAATGTGAGCTTCCCCTTTGTACTTTGAAAATGCCTTTTTCATAACCAAATCGAGGCTGATGAAAAGACCAAGGAACATCAAAGTGGTTCGCCCTCCGACAGAAAGGTTAAAAGTTGAGCTTGAACACTGATTCGCTCGCATTCTTCCCGGCTCGATTCTAATTAGCTGCTCATTTTAATCAGATGCACCATCAATTAGTATGACTTTTGTGTTTGTTTGATGCCTAAAAGTTGGATCTCAAGGACGCAAAACTTTAGGTGTTCTCAGACGGTAGCAGGGTCGACCCGCCCAATACTGCACTCCTGCAGAGTGGAAGAGGTTCAGCGTTCAAGTCTGCAGGACCAAGAAAACACATATGTTATTTTAGGTAATTGCCACATTTAACATCTTGGAATAGAATGTATATAAGAAGTGGACTTCGTAGTGGTGACGCCACCCGTTGGTTTGTTGGCTACGAATTTGAAGCCAGAAGATTGGCATTTTGGCCGTCTTGGTATTTTTGCAAC